>NC_134568.1:44976047-45630654 GCF_050947875.1 Dermacentor variabilis
TGCCTGGTCGCCATGGTCTACCGGACGCCTGCAGCACGCCGTCAACGCCATGCTACCCAATAGTAACGTCGTTCGAGCTTCGAGAAACGGCGTCGCAACAGCCTGTACGGGTTGGAGTCGGGCAAGTAAAAATGTAATAGCGGGCCCATGCTGTCGTCGAACTCATCCAAGCTTAGGACGTGGTTGTAGGGAGGAACTTGCTCTCATGCAGATCTATGAGTACGGGATTTATTTACCATATTTACATGAAGGCTGGAGAACGTTACATTTCATCAATCTAGCATGACTGAAAACGAAGCACGAAGCACACCGAGCAGCCGAAAACAGCTGATTAAAAGCACTCTGTCCCGCCTAGATCACTAGGTGAGGGAAAACAGCCGTCCAACCTTCGTCCAGCCGGACCGCCCCAAAGTCGTCGTAGCCGCAGTCGACCCGCCTTTGAAGGCGAGAGATCACACACTCATTCCCGCGCTTTTGTTTCACTGAACACACCGAGCGGAGAGGGTCCTCGTAGACAGGGATTGTCACGCTTGACTCAAACTGGCGCCTCTCGACTCCAGAGCTGACTCCGCAGTTAGCCGCCGCGCCTCTCAAACGACTGTGACGATTACTGGGGCCCGTTAGAAAGCGACTTAAAACTACCTTTTCCAGGAGTTCTCTTCCTCCAATTAGACCGTGAAGCCTACATCGAACCAACTAACAATACTCCATCCGCCAAATAATCGATCCGACGCTGGCGCCGTTGGGCTGTGCGAAGGAGGCGCATTGTTGACTTTACAAAGCAACTCGTCGCAGCGAGCTAGGGGAGGTTCGAAGGTCAATACCCCTGCAGGACTATCGTAACATTCCGACCTAAAGCTTCCTCTTAAAAGCGGTACATGCCCAGTGCCCCAAATTCAGTGCCGCGTCCCCAGTGATCCAAGTTGGTCCGGCGCAGTGACGTAGTAACGGAGAGGGAGGGGGCGGGGGGGGCCGTGGGACCCGGGCGGCAGTTCGGGAAGGGGGGCAGTGTCATATGTGTGTGAAGACACCCTCTTTCTGCCGGCTTGACTGGGCGTAAATGGCAAAGAATGCTTCGGTAAGCAGCAGCACGAGCTCACGTACACTATGTACCAGATATGTAGTGCCGCAGCATTGTCGGATGCAGCTTTATCAACATAATAGTAATAGTTGCAGGATGTACGGGCTAAAAAATTATTTGGCTAAATGCGTTTTATGTCGTCAGTATGTATACAGTGTTCCATTTCTCAGTTTTGTATCGTTTGTATTACGTAATTATCAGTTTCGCAGTGTGGAGTAACAACTTTGTCTCCTAGTCCTAGTTAACCGTCCTTTTATCATTTTGTGTTGCGTGACTTCATGTCACAAATACCGTGTGTTGCTTCAGCTGCACAGAATTTTATGAAAAGGTGAATTTTCAGAGGTTGTTTTCCGATGTTCTATCAGGTTGGGTCTTTGTGACCACCTGGAACTCGGTATCGTGTAAAATATGGCAGATAATTAATAAGGATATCTTAAATAACTACTTCATTACCAGTTCTAGAAGGAACGTTGCAATTCGGGAATTGAGGATCCAAATTCATGTTATTAACTCAACAAAAACATCTCTAAACCAATTTGTCTTGGGTGCTACAGAGCCTGCAGTACTTTGGCACTATGGGTGGCTAAGTATGGTATTACCAAAATAAATATGAAATAGTGCACCGGTGACGTCGATATCGCCATACTCTCAATTGCGAGTGCATACCCACAGTAGCGCGGCCGCTGGCACGGGCTTCATGGCGGTCTTGACTTTTTTTGCATGATGACTATTTAATTTTAGTTTGGGTTCGGGGCTGCCCACAGCCAAAATACTGCGCGCCGTATACCTACTACGATTTTTGTGACGTTGTTGTTGGTCAACGTATGACTGTCCGGCTTCAATTTTGCACATGCAATATTGCCTCTATATTTGCTAATTAAAACTTTATTGAAATATTTTTGTTGCTTCTGAGCCATATTTGCCACGATGCTGCATCCGTATTGGCTGCCAAGCCTCACAGTTTGACAGCAGATTTTCAAATGCGCTTACCACAAGTTATCACTGAAGCACACTGTGTTATTTCGTGTAGAAAATAAAACAGTGTGTATACTTGCTATATTCGCGATCTCTGGGAGTGAAAGCGAAAGAGGGGCCCCAGAGGGCAAACGCGGTATCCGAGGCGGCTGTGCTGGTGTTGAAACGTCACCCCCCTCGTTCAGAAAATTTTCGATATCCTCGCCTTCCTGACTACACCCGGGTAGCTGGGTGGGGGTGGGGGGCGGGGGAGTGACAGAAGACCTATGAGCCCTGGTCCGGCAGTTGGTATCTAACCCTGTTGCCTCAGCACAACAGCCCCATGCGCTGTCCATTCGACCATGGACTACCCGTCACCAAGGCTGTGGTGAAAACGGTTAGACGCATTGATAGGCGGGTCGCCCTCGTAAAGTGCGAAAGGTAAACAAAGAATCCAAGTCGCATTAGAAGAACCTATTACTACATTGAGATATTACCACTTGTGATTCTTGCACAGTCCCTCTCAGCATAGATAACTTGATTCGAAGTGCGGGTCATGCAGAACGATCCTAGAGCCGTTCCTTTGCCGACCTGGCGCTTGATGTAAAGTAAGGCCAAAACACTGCATCGGACGCTTAAGCGACCACGCCTGGCAATCTAAGTGAACCGCCCCTATTTCACGGTAAATCTGAAAACAGGTATGTCGACAATGCTGTTGGTGTAAGAAAAACAGTGAACACGCCTTGGAACTCTTCAGCACTGAGAGCATTCATTCCGCAAGTGCCACTTACTTCCTAAGGCTAATTCAAATTTTGATGGTGAATTTCAGTAAAAATGTCATCAAATATTATGTAAGTTGCCGACGTGCACCGGCGCGAATACTGCGCCGTCGAAAAAAAAATAACCAATTTATATCTACAGCGCCATTTTGATGTCTTCCTTGATGCTGATCGTAGGTTCGCGCATATTTCGCAGAATAGTTTCTTTTTTCTATCCAAGGCTCATGTGAAGAAAATTTCTGCCACGTAAAAGCGTTCCTCCAATGACCAGAATTCGGGCACCCGCACTGGATGAGAGCGTTCGGCATAAAACTAGACAATCGCTGTGGTTATCGCCGATAATGTATGACCCTGACTTCGCAGAAGCATTATAATACCGGCCCTGAACCTCAAAGATGACATCATCTCCGTAGTGATCACCAACCAAAGGTATTTGTGGCTTTAAAGCATGCCGTCGTTTACACCGAGTCGTTCATATTAAGAACCACCGGCGACTTAAACCACCTCCCTGCCCCCATCACTGCCATGTGCGAGTTGTTCAAAAGGTTCCTGTATGCATAACTTGGTTGTCACCTTTCCTCTTTGTGGAGTACTCGAGAAGTAGAGAAAGTTACAATATATAATTAATCAATATTAATCAATGAGGCAATAAATTTCTAACGCCTTCGATTGAACACCTACGTATACAGCTAATGAAGTTGAATTCGTCATCCTACATAAAAAAAATTATTTTATTGCTGCTTTATTTGTCTTATCTCTCTCTCTTCTTGTAGAACATTCTTGAAGACTGCTTACCGCTACTACTTCTACCCGTTCTACCATGCTGTGTGCTATTTTTCGGGGTGCATAACATTTTTTTTGGTTGCACGGTTCAGGAAGCGAGAGATACCGAAGGTGAGTTTGCTGGGAGGTTGCGTACCGTACTTTTCCTTTTTAACGGGCAGTGAATGGTGTAAAAAACTAATCTTGCTAATGCACAAACGACTCGCAGAGTTCATTTAAACATAAAATGACCTCTTTGCACCAATGTGAGAGACTTCAGAGGAGTAATCCACCCTCCAGCGAGATCCACTGTGAATCCAGTGAGAGCCTAAGGACAAGGCAATAAAATATAGTGCCAGTGTTGCCTTCACCATGCGTCGAGTACAGCTAAATCTTACTCATCACTGCCACGGGAGTTCACAACAGTCCAACTGCGTTCAGAGGCTGTAGCCGCCCACAAATCTCCAAAGTTGCGAGCCTCGCACAGTTTCACACGAAGGTTACTGGAGGAAAATTTGGAGCTGCAGATAATCGTTTAGCTAACATGGTAATCGTGGACCGTAGGTCAATTTTTCTACTATTTGGAGTGGATTATTTCACTTAAGCGGGCGCCGCAGCATCTTCCCTTGCCCTTTGCGATTCAAATGTTTTTGTATTGGTCTCACAACATTTATTTTTTAGTAATTAGACTTTATACGCTCGGGATTACCTTTACTGCATAATTTTAGTGTGCAAATAAATGAAGATATTTCTTCAGTATCACAAGTGGTTGCAGTTGAGTCACGTGGCAGATGTTTGTGTTAAAGTGGCGGTATGTTCACGCTGCTCTCAGTCCCACACCTCGTTATTTTAGCAAACGACTGTAACGAAGTGCACAATCTGCAGGCACCACATCAAAATGTATCTCTCGAATCGGGAACATGCGGAGTGTTTGTAAGCAGATTGTAAGTGAAGGCTCCATGCTCCGGGACACCGCTACTTCTACGAGAAAATGACGCGCCTGCCGTCGACGTTCGTTCAAGAACGTCTCACAGCACCGTCCTATAGTCGGGACGCGTCACCACGTCGTATTCCTGTTTGCAACGAGATATTACTAATTCCTTTTGTAATATTCTGCTGAGTTATCAAGGAAGAAAGGTTTTAATGTTCCATGAAGCCCCAGATTAAAAAAAACAGTAATGAAGCTGTGATTCCTCTTGAACAAGTACATTCACATGTTTTTCCAAGGCGTCAATATAGGCCTCAGTTTATTTAGTATTGTAACTAAACAGAGCACTTGGAAGACATGTTGTTAACACAATAAGTCCATGCTATTTTATCATCAAAGCAACATCTAAAGAGCAAACTGAATCTACATGCTTAACAGGAGTATTTCGGAAGGGGAAAATAGGTTCAGCGTAAATTATCTTATTGCTTGCCCAGTAATAGCAGGAACCTGCACTATATGGTTTTGCACAACGCATTAGGGTTCAAGGCTGTTCACTTTTAATTAATTTGACAGCTCATTCAGCAAGCATTTATATCTTTTATCACGGAGCCTATATTAGAACCAGTAAATGATACCTCTGTGTAATTTGAGTACATTAAATATGAGGGAGCAAGAAAGAGCCCAAATAAGTAACTGATGTACAGGAGAAGAAACAGAGAGCCTAAAATTGAACCCTGTGGTAGACATATACTTTTTTGTTAGACATTTTTTTTCTGATTAATACATTGTGACGTTAATGTAAAGTACCTGTAATATACTGTATATTATATGCAGTGGAAGTACCCTTACACCGTAGAACAGTAATTTGCCCAAAAGGTTTTAATTAGGACTTGAATGATATCTTTATATGCAGAAAGTTGTGACGTTACGAGTTCCTTTTTTATGTTATTATTTTATACTTCGGTTGATCTAAAACCATTTCAGCAGACCTATCATTTTGGAAACTTAAAGGTTTTACTGTAAAGCTACATGCACGGTGATGCTCGGGTTATATGATACCCGAAGGCTCTCGATTACGGCTGACAATCTATGATGCTTTGAAATCCACGCAACAAACTTGGACAATAATTCGGGACATCGACAACCAATTAATTCACGGCCACCTGCAGGAAAGTAGCGATGGAACGTCACCTTCCGTAAATATCTAATCTCAGAGGCAGAATAGTGTAAAATAGACGGGAGAATGAATGCTAAAATGTTTTTATTTGCCAACAAGTCTGGAGGGGGCTCGCAAGGTGAGAAGCTGAGACATACAGGTTGAAAGTTCCTGAAGTTCCTCACATGGTAGCAGCACATCCGCCTTCGGCAATGAGCATAAAAACACTCATTCTTTAAAATATATATGCAAAGAAAAAAGAAATTCTTGTACAAAAATTCAGCCCCCAGAATAGAAATTCTGCTTGCAGCAATCACTAGAATTTACCTTCGTCTCTCAAACGCAAGAAATTTCATTAAAGTCGGTTCAGGGGTCATCTCAGAAAAGCGTTTCTGCCTTTTACACGTACTTGGATAGGCCGCGTCGGAGTTGGGTGCGAGCAAAAGTTTCCTCTTAAGGCCGCAAATTAATTTTATTTGGGAACGCTACTAGTCCACTATGAGGTCCACAGAGTCCTTCGGGCCGGCCACAGATTTAAAGAGGGTCTTCCGTTGGTATTGCCATCCGCGAATCGTTGACGTCGAGCGGTCGAGTCACGGAGGAGTTTCCCACCCTCTCGGCCATGAAAACTACTCGTCACTCGAAGCAGGCGCGTCACGTATAAACGGAGTCGAAGCGCCAAAGTTCAAAGAGTGCAGCAGCATTGTAACCGTAACACCAGTCAGAGGCACAGGGAAATTGGCGTCGATTCCAACAAAAACCAAGTTTTGACTTCGATCGACTTGTTTAAGATTGGATCGGGACGCACATGTTGCCAACATAACAATAAAAACTGCGAGATTTAGTCAATTTGATCAATTTTACCGTTATTCGAAAGCAACGATAGGGTCGTGTTCAAGCAACGAAAATCGTGAAAAAAACTTGTCATAATCGAGTAAATACGGTACTCGTTTTTTGATAAGCCACTATTTCGCGAGCATGGACATCTAGGTCAATGTTTTGTCATCCAAGTATAAAGAGATGGAGAAAACATAAAATACTGATTCGTAAGAGGGTGAAAATTCTAGTATCACCATCGCTATACTAGAAATCCTAGGAAAGCTATGCTGAAAAATCCGGTGCACTGCATCATCGTATCGCGGAGTAGTGGACTAAATGTCCCTAACTTCCACCTGTTAATGCATACAATACACTGAATTATTGCGCCTTCCTATGGATGCGGCAGCCGAAGAAGGCAATCGAAGGAACGAGTTTGCGCTTCGCACCACCGTGAATAATGTACGGTAGAAGCATGGGGGGGAATCGAACTCGTGACCTTACACTTCACTGCACGGCACCACATATATGCCTATAGGCACCACGATGCATCTGCGCAATAAAAGTAAATCTTTATAGCGAAGAGAGACGACGCCTCCAGGCACGCACATGGAGTTACATATGAAACTTTTTAAACAGAAAGTACAGCATATCTCGGAGTGCGCAAACAGACAGCGTCATGCTTTCGAACAACGAGAACAGCAGTGTTTTCTTTTTCATGCAACGACTTGCTTTTTCAGACGTTCCAGATAGCAGCCTGGCTTCTTGCCGTCTCAAGTGGACTTACCTGTATCTTCGTGAAGATTGCATGGTACCGCACCAAAGACCCCACTACCGAGTTCGGCAAACTATCCACGGCCTTTTTCGATCGCATCCTGTGGTCCATTTTCCTCATCTGGATCACCCTTGCTTGTGCCACTGGAAGAGGAGGTAATTATGGGAGGACGCCTATCGTGCACAATGTTCAAGACAAATAAGTTATTTGTTTTAAGTGACGCTAGTATTGCTCTTATAGATGCTCTGAAGAATGTGCGCTTGAAAGTACGCTCCAAAACACGAACAAGATACGCATTGACGTACACATTTGAGACAGCGCAGTGAATTTCGTAGGTGATTATGGTAGGTTTGATGCGCTGGACAATGTTTTATTCCTACATTCAGAAAGGCAACTAAAGGCATGTCTTACCTCATCCTAACCATTAAATTATCAAATTACACGGCGTTCAGGACAGTGGGATAAAACATTCTCCACAAAAGGGGAAATCAAGGAACCGCAGATAAGATTATGCACCTATATGTCTAAAATAAATGAACACCTAAATAGTTCAAGGACTAAGTGGTGAAAGTGCTGAAAATCTGGTTTAAGCACGTAACATGTTAAAGGTTTTCAGAATCAACAAATTACCGAAGTACTGTTAATTCAACTTAGGATCTTTACAGAACATTCAAAAGTGCCGTTTTAGAACTAGTGAGCGTATCAAGAAACGTACTTCGTAAGACTTCAGGGCGTCTTAGGAGCAGCGCGCTGGAGAAATTGCGAAGTTGTCTGATATTGTGGGTGCCTTGGGAAATATGAAATTGGTACTAATTGAAGTTATTCGAGATGGTTCCCGGAGGACTAAAACTTCACCAGTTCGATAACTACCAGGGGTATCGGAAGCTAAAACGTGTCCTCCTAGAAACGTGTTTCGCAGTTTTGAAACCTGTCTATTTATAATAGCAGCACTGTAGCAAACTTCTAAACAGCTGTCAATTAAATTTTACGTTGTAGAATGGTGGCTGCGAGCAAAGCGGGTCCATATATTTCTCCTTGAAACTTCGCCGAAATGTGCGGGAGGCCCTCTGCGCTCATAGCAGCAATCGTTAAAAGTATGATCCAACGATTACATGTATTAAATCAGACTTATAAATAAAATATTAGCGAATTATAATCCTTGCACTATTACACAGACCAACGCCGCTGCCATGGGAGCACCTGTTGTAGCATAAAACGCTCGTTTCTAGGCCGAGTCCCGTAGCTGATTATAGGTACATATATTTGATGTGATAAAAATTATAAACACGCCTCATACGTCGAGCGCATACATTCAGCATTCAAATGTATTTGTGAGTAAAATCCACTTAGCAAGCAATGTTTTAACCGTGTAGCAAAAGTGGCGGCAGCTGGAGGGTCCTATATATTTGCAGACTATTGCAACTTGTATTACGTGGATTCTCTTCGTTACTCGACAGACCGAGCAGGCTGTTCACGAAGCACAAACAAAACGTATTCTGGGTCCTATGTATGCCAACATTAGAATATCACTGACATAGAAGTTCGCCGGGCTTCTTCCTCTCGAACGCTGCTTTGTTAAACATGGGCTGTTATTCGATAACTACGCTGATGTTAGCCTACATTATTTTTTCCTCCTAACTGATAAATGCCACATTGTTGAGTTCTGTAATTCCTCAAGCATGATTTGTTTTGACGCTACCGCAGGTCAAACGGCCAAAAAAATTTTATTTTCATTCTTGTTATTGTGTTCCGAAGGGTGATGTATACATTCAAGTCTAATTGGCGGTCATGCTTAACGCGGCGAGTATAATTTTACCAAGGTCACGTATACTCGAAAGGTTATAATTAAGGAATTTCGCGTCCTGGAATAGCACTGTGGGCTGTAAGAGACGCCCTAGTGGAGGGCTCCTGTATTAAATTAAATTATGGGGTTTCACGTGCCAAAACCACTTTCTGATTATGAGGCACGCCGTAGTGGAAGACTCCGGAAATTTCGACCACCTGGGGTTCTTTAACGTGCACCTAAATCTAAGTACACGGGTGTTCTCGCATTTCACCTCCATCAAAATGTGGCCGCCGTGGTCGGGATTCGATCCCGCGACCTCGTGCTCAGCAGCCCAACACCATAGCCACTGAGCAACCACGGCGGGTGGGGCTCCTGTATGGATGGATGGATGTATGGAGGTTGGATGCTATGGGCGTCGCCTTGCATATGGAGCGGTGGGCTGCGCCAGGAAGCTCTTAATTTTGTATTATTTTGCCTTATGTTTTACCTACCTTTTTTTTTAACGGACAAAATATTCCCAGCATCAAGCTTCCTGAACTACGTAACATATGATGATGATAATGATTTACTGGCATCCCTTTCGAAGCGGAGCGGTGACAAATAGTCACCAATGCTATAAATGTTACCCCGTCGCCCCCAAGCGCAGATATTTAAGGTTTGCTTTTACATTCCGCACTGGGAGGCCATCGACCCCATGACCCTGTGTTCAGCAGCAGAACGCGGTACATAGAAGGGTAGTCACGGATCAGGATTGTCGTTGTTATTGAACCTCCAACATGTCACGTACCCACAATCGGCAATGCACTCAGAATCGCACGGTTGTACGATGCGCAATAAAACAAAGTTATGTTGTAAGTACCGAACTGAAAGGAAAAAGTAGAAAAGGGAAAAGCTTGAAACAAAAGATTAGTGGGCAATTGAGTAATGAGAGGGGATGAATGGATAATTAAAGAAGATATAAAAGAACGAGAATTAGCTACCTTCAACGAACCAAGCTCTAAAGAATTTGGTAAAAAAATAATAGTGACAGTAAAGAAAATGGACATTAATATTGTAGAAGCTCCGTAGGTTGCAGGAAATTGTATGCAGCATCAAAAACATCTCTGTGGCTCCCGAGGCCCCAAACGAAAGGAAAATCGAACCAGTTACTCACGAACCAATATCATAACGTGGATTTTCAAGGAGTCTTTTTCGGTGAATAAACACATCGGCAACAAAATAAAGTGTAAGCATTGCATGAAATTTCAAATATTGAATGAAATGTAGCCCAGATTGCCATCGACGTTGTAATTGATGTAAATTTTATTTTCGTTTTATTTTATTTGTTTTTGTTTTTTGTTTCTTGCGAATTGTCAGGACGTCTAGCCACAGTAGTGTGTTGCACGCAAGGTGCATTCCGGCAACTTATGTGGGGCACAAATGTTCAGTGAGGATTTTGCTAATTCTCGAAAACTGTTAGTCATCGATAAAGAGGTGATTTCCTAGGTTATTAACGCGATAGCGTTAAGGAGCTCGTGTCGCAGAAAATCCGGTGTCGTCCACGTCGGTGGCGTTGGCCGTGAGCGATAAATCCCAGAAGGCACTTCATAAATAAAAAACAACAACATGCAAGATGGGCGGGGTAAGAATCGAACCAGGGTCTCCGGAGTGCGAGACGCTACCACTCAGCCACGAGTTCGATGGTTCAAAGTAGGACAAAAGCGCCTCTAGCGAATGCGGTGTTGCCTTAGAAACGTGCCGTAGAAAGTTATACTGTGGTGTATATCGGTAATTATGAGCATGTAAATTACAGAAGTCGCCGTTACACGAGTAGCGAAGTAAGTTTCCGCTACATTTCTTCTGCGCTCTGCGCACACGCAGATCCATCTTGCGGCAAACACAGAAGACCCCCTCCTCGCAATGTACGGCGCTGCCCCGACTGGTGGCGCGCCACTCGCCCGCGCGACGCGGCTCCTCTTTCCGCTCATAGCGCGATTCCTAGGTGCAGCGTCCGATGCGGGACGCCTCTGACGGGATCGCTGCGCCGTAGCGCGTCTGGTGGGAAAGCGTCCCCTGCGATATGTGCCGTGCTGCTGGCGAGGAGCCATGCGTCTGCGTAGTGCTCCCAAGCGAGATAGAGGACGATTCCATCGAGGTGTCAGCCCCATGACCGCGCCCGCCTTCATGGCGCGTCATGGCCCCGGCTGTCCGTGTCGATTACGACGTTTGGCTCGCGTAGATCCTTTCTCCCTCCGAGACACCGAGTTCTTGGGTTCGTTCCGCTTACTCAGGCGCACGTTTCGTCATTGTGTGACTCAAAAGCATGCCCAGCGAATGAGTGGGCGTTGCGAACGGGGTGCGATAACGCTATCGCGTTGCACTCTTGAAGGCGAAGCTTAAGCGTCCTCCAATTGTTTTTTCATATAAATGGCGCTCTGCAGTAGGCGCCAGGAGTCGCACGTATATATGTACATATATATGTATGTGGGGGGGAGTAAAAAAGTGAAGGGACTCTTGAGAAAAGGTACATTTATTCTAATGATAGAAAACTGAAGAATACAATGATTTACTACATAACCTGCCTGCACTTTAACAAGTTTCGCTAAACGTTTCACAAGTTTTTTGATTCCGTCGGAAAAAAGTTTTTTGGTTCCACCTTTAAAAATTTTGCGCCGCATCAATGACTTCTGCATCGGTTGCAAATTTTCTTCCCCTGATTGCTTCCTTCAGTGGTCCAAACATATGAAAATACTTGGAGCCAGGTCTGGACTGTAGGACGGGTGTTCCAGCAGTTCGAATCCCATCACAACTCCTTTATTGTTTCAGCCGTCCGTTTGACAGAATGTGGACGAACATTCTCTTGCTGCAGGAGGACACATTTTCGCAGTTTTCCACGACGTTTGGATCTGATTGCAGGTTTCAATTAAGCTCGCAAAACATAACAATAGCTTTCACCATTCACAGTTTTGCCTCTTGGGGTGAAATGAACGGCTATCACACCTTCCACGTCTCAGAATATTATTACAATAATGTTACCAGCTGATGGTTGACGTTTAGATGTCTTAACTTCTGGTGATGATGAGTGTTTGCAAACCATGCTCGCAGCCTTACTTTCCGGTTCGTGAGGATGTACCCACGTTTCATCTACAGCAAGAACGTGCTGTTAAAATCCGCCTCCCTCTCGACGATAACGGGCCAAATGTTCACACGAGATGTCCAACTTTTTTGCCTTATGCTGCGCCGACAATTTTTTCGGGACGCACCTTGCACACACTTTTCCAAAATTTACCGTGTCCTGTAAGATGGAATATGCGGAACGATGACTGATATGTAAAGTATTGGAGATTATGTCCCCTGTGATTCATCTGTTTTCCATCACCATACCCTCAACGACTTTCACATTGTCCTCATGCGTTGACGTTGATGGCCTGCCCGATCTTTCCTCGGCACATAAATTTTTCCCTGCTTGAAACGCTCTAGTAATTCCCAGATCTTGCTTCGCAATAAACAACTGTCACCATACTGCGCCTGCATTCGACGGACAATTTGCGTAGGTTTAACACCTTCCGCAAACAAAAAGCGAATCACTGCCCTCATTTCCTCCTTATTGCAGATCGACAATGGAGCTGCCATGCTGAACGGTCTGCTACACTCTAAGGACTATCGCCGGAATAAGAGTGATAGGTTCCTTAGAAGTGTTACGGACGACAATAATTTAGCGCTGGATACTAGCAGTGTTACTAAACCTTAGGGCGAGAAATTGCAGAAGTCCCTTTAATTAGTGACTTCCCCTCGTGTGTGTATATATAGAAATACAATATTTCATTACCTAAATCATATTAACTCACTGTTAGTGTCACTCATGCTGTAAACTTAATAAAATGTCAACATACAATGATGCCATAGAAATCATAAAGGAAATAATTTTTTATGTAATATATTCTTAAATTAAGGTGAGGGTACAATGCTGCGATCAGTTTCATGTTGTGACGTCGTATAGTGACGGTGAGGAACCAAGCGCTGCGATAATTTCAAGCTGAGAATCAATATCTTTACTGGGGCGAAATTGCGCCCACATGCATGGACAAGAAACACTCTAATGTCACAACAATTGTGGCGAGCACAATCCCCGTAGTCTATATCTGATCTACTGGTCACGTGGGTCTCCTATTTATATATGTAGCATGGCAGTTACATTACAGAGGCACAACAGGTGCTCGCTTGCATTCGAGAAGGCACGACGGTACAACGCGGTTCGCGACGTGCGCAGAATCTGACTGGACATTTCTGTTTTAATTTAATTCTGCGGTTTCACGTGTCAAAACCACAATGTTGTTATGAAGCACAACGTAGTGAGGGACTCCAAAATAATTTTTTTCCACCTGGGGTTCTTTAAAATGCACCCAGTGCGTGGCACACAGGCGTATTTCATCTTGACCCCAGCGAAATGAAGACGTCGTGGCCGTGATTTGACCCCTGACCTCGTGCTTCACAGCGCGACGCGAAAGCTACTACGTAGCCACGGCGAGCGTCTTGCTATTCACCGGTAGGCAACGTCTGCGAAATTTCGGATAAAAAAGGCGCTTTTTGCGCGGGGAGGTAACTTGATAACGGCGATTATGTGGCGAAAAACGGTCAGCGGTTAAATGCAAAACAATGTACATGTGGCGATATCCTTAAAAAAGACAAAGGTGGGAAGATGTGGGAAGAACTGCCCGTGGTAGCCACACCAACAGCCTCCACATCAAGGCTGTTAAACGTGCTGCGGCAGGAGCGAAAAAAATTCGGTGCATCCGCGTTGCAGTGCGATTTTTACAGGGTTAATTTCACACAATTGCGATTTCAAGAAGCCCAGGGTTGCTTCCTGCGAGATTAAGTGGCATACACTGCACCATTTATGTAATCTAATGAAAGAAACCTGTGCATTGGGATATTACTGAAGTGTTTTTAATAAAGTAAAAAATACGCTGGTTTTATAACTTAAAAACGCTTTCAAGTTTACATTTGTTTTGGAGTGCGAAACAGCCGTTCCTGAAATTCGCTGCGAGGTCACATGGTATACCTAAACAGCTGTTCCCAGCTGTTTGTTTAGCGCTCTGTGTTGTCTTGCGTGCCTTCTACGTCCGTGTCGTTCTGTCTGCGCTACAACAAATTACAAGAGGCCCTCTCAACAAGCCCATATAGCTATCCTCATCGCATATGCAGTATTCAGAGTTCGTCTGCAGCGAAGCCGTACTGTCAGTGCAGAGAGACCATCGAACTCCGCGCGCTTAGCGTCAGCTACTGCAAAAATTATGTGCGCACATTGTTCGTAATTGTGCATGACCGGTGCCTGCAGAAAGCACCAACCCGAAAGCTCACGTCTGCCCCAGGAGTAAGCCGCCAATGATCTGTGTGTGATTAGTGAACGTGAAACGGAGTTTGTAATGTGAAATTAAATCCTTGGGCGCCAGCCTGGTTCGTCCAACGCAGTGCGTGTACTATAATTACGTAAAACGTCCTCTCTGAATATTTCCAAATGGGCAAAAGTCGACACCACAAATCGCTTAGGAGCGGCAGTCACTTGTGCGCGTAGTATTGTTCCATTCTAACAGATGTGGGTGTCATCTACTTTCTCGTGCTGCATCTCGAGCTGCCATTAAGCAGGGAATCTCTATCAATAAGCTTAAATGAATATGCTGCGTTACGTTGTGCCGGGGCGTAGCCCCACGGCAAACATTATATATGTTGTTAGGAGTACATTCGCTTGTTTATTTTATTTATTTATTTATTTATTTATTTACATATACTAGAGCCCAATAGCTATAGCAGCAGTGGGAACATTGTACATTACTTTGCATAACACATTAAGAAAAACCAGGTATACACAAATAGGTGAATGATCAAAAAGAAGTGCTTTACATATTAGCGAAGTGCCTACCAGTGGTAGCTATAAATTTTTTTAGTTATATTGAACGATTGTTACAGGGTCGAGAATTACAAAGCTCTATTGTACGTGGAGAAAAACTGTACTTGAGTGTATTAGTACCGGCATAATGAGGTGTTATGTTCAAGGCGTGGGGAGCTACGGGTATAACTTCCGTTGGCAAATGTGATATATTAAAATCGGTAAGACCAGAGGGGAATTATTAATTGCATATAAAAGTGTGAAGACTTTAATATGATAACGTGAACGTATGCAATGGCTCAATGTTCAAAGATTGTTCAGCCGATGTTGTTGAGAAACGGTGGACGTAATTCTGGCAAATGGAACGGATAGATTTTCGTTGAACGTTATTGAGCGAGCTTATTTCACATTGCTTGTAGGCGAACCGAACGACACATGCATATTCTGGAATAGGACCAATTAACGTTTTATATAATAGCAGTTTAGTATCGCGGGAGGTCTTAGCTAAAGTTCGGCGCAAATAAGCTAATCTTCTTACGGCTTTTCCGTTTACATATTCGATATGCTTTGACGAAGAAAGATGTTCTGTTCGAATGACACCTAAGTATTTATATTGAGGCACTCTATTAAGTTGGATGCCATCCAGAGAATAATCCAACGACAGTGGGGTCTGCCTATTGGCAAATGAAATCACGACTGTTTTACTACCGTTGATGTTCATATGCCACGTTTTGCACCACGCGCAGAAAGATATAAGGGATTTGGCAAGACGGTGGTGGTCATCAATGGAGATAATATATTCGTAGGAGGAGACGTGGTCATCTGCATAAAGTCTGATTTTGGTTGAGGTGCTACGAGGTGAGTCATTGGTGTATATTAGAAATAATGAAGGGTTTAATACGGATCCTAGAGGAACGTCTGAAGTAACCTCGACAGGAGTTGAGTTCGCTGAGTTAAAGGAAACAAATTGGGAGCGATAACGAAGAAAACTACCTATCGTAGAATTAAGACATGGATTATTGAAAATGGCGTTTAATTTTACCACTAGTCTAGAATGCATCACAGAGTCAAACGCTTTATAGAAGTTGATAGAGATGACATCCACTTGATAACCTATGCCTTGGTTAGAAGTGATATCATGAAGAAAATGGACAGATTGCATTACAATGCTATAACAACGATGGAAAACAGGCTGGGGCAGATGTTAGAACATCATCAAAGTTAAGGAATTCGATTATACGTTTGTGAATAGTGTGCACGAATAATGTAATCTTGCATGACAGGGGTGTGAGAGATATCGGCCTGTATTTAGAAGTTATCACCTGATATATACAAAGGCAGGACTTTGGCTGTTTTCCATTTAGTTGGTACTTTACCAGACTTTAGGATTTCCGAAGGACTACAGTAAGGCACTGGGCTGTCCGTAGGGAGTATCTTGCAAGGAAATAATTCCGGATACCATCTGAACCTATACACTTTTTAGTGTCGAGATTCAAGATTAGGTTTAAGACACCATCATAACTTATTACGATATCGCCAAAATACAAAATTACAAATGAGAAAATAGAGCGCTAAAATTTTGTACGCCATTAGCCCAGCCCTCGTTGCCTTCCTAGTCCAGAGGAAAGACGCACTTGAGCGGGCCATAGCTTACGCTAGCCGTTCGCTGTCAAAAGCGGAAGTAAAAAATTCTACGACCGCAAAGAAATGCTTCGCTATAATTTGGGCTACAGAAAAATTCCGCCCTTGCCTATATGGCAAGCCGTTCAATTTTTGTCACCGACCATCACGCGTTGTATTGGCTAGCGAACATAAAAGATCCTTCAGGACCCGTGGTGCGGTGATACCTCAGACTCCAAGAATATGGTATCACTGTAATCTACAAGTGTAATCTCGAACTACGCGCTCGACCGGCAGATCAGATTTTCAACCATCGTTGAATGTGTTCGCCGCTATCCTTGTGCTTTAAGTGCAGCCTGCTATTGTGGGCAGAGGTTTGCCCAATAAAAGATTCGTCATTCACAGTATTGCTACTGTGTTGTTTGCCGTCGCTACTACGTCACAATATTGACAAAAAAAGCATGCAAGCACAATTACGGAGAGAACAGACATGTCTAGGCTCGTTGAGGTGACCGGCTGCGGACTGCAGCGGCGTCTGTAGCTGTTACCTCGCGGTAACTGCTAGGTTCCAGCTATGTTTAGCCCATATCCCATGGATATAGGCTAAATCACCTTTGCAAAAATCTCTTCTAGTAGGAGACATCACGCGCTTAACATTACACCATTTTTTGCACGCACTAATACTTTTCAGTATAGCTTCTTCCCTAAAACAATTGAAACATGGAATTCGCTACCAGAAACCAACCGTTCTCTCCCATTAAATGAATTTTTGTCTGTACTCCCTCAACACTGCGCCTAAACTTTCTTTGTTGCCTATTGTATTTCTTTCTTGTATTGTATTATCCACTCCTGCTATAGCCCCATCCGGGGCGGCAGTATGTGTAAATAAATAAATAAATAAATAAATAAATAAATCAGGCAAGTGACTTGACCATGCGTGGCCTCATTGCAGGGTCGCCCTGTGCTTTTTTGCAATATATGGCGCCAAACTCGGCCGATATGAGATTCCATCTGTACATGTATCTAGCATTCGTGCGCGTCTTATTATGCGCACGGTTTTTTTATCGTGTTCTGATTATTGTACTTGCAGGGATGTAAGCGGTAATTGATATATTCCACGACAGGTCATTTACCCAACATTGTGTTGAAAGGTACAATGTGTGGCCGCTCCGTAATGGCTAAAGTAGCCATTAGTATAGGAAAAAATTATGATGCAGGACACATTCACTAGTTGCAATCTACATGAGGCGCAGCTTTCATGCAATGGTCAGGTAAATTCTGTACAACTAAGTCCACTGTGTATAGCATTTCTTATTTTCATCTGATGCTATACGCATTCTTGTGCAATGTTCGCTTACGCACCGCGCAGGTCACAAGTTTAATGTCATGTAATAAAGTGCAATGAACTCGAGTGAGCTGAACTCATTCGAGTGAGCTCACTCGAGTGAGCTGAACTCGTGCTTCACTGGGAAAATGACGCCGCCATGTTTTACTTCTAGCGCGATAGCTGTATATGCGGCTTGACGATTCTTGGTGTCAGCAGTCCACTGCGGCTATCGTAGGAAGCAAGTTTTAAAAAAAGAATGCCTGCTTCTTTCTGGTACGCGCGAAAAGTCCGCGACGAGATGTGCTATATAGAAGCAGTGCCACGACCCTGTGATATTGCTTTACGCCGCCTCCGCGTACTGTGGTCACCGCCACTCTAGAAGCAGCACGTAAATCTAGACTCACTGGCATATGTAATGATAAAAAATCACATGCACATAAAAAATGCCGAGTAAAGCTTATTCTTACCGATGTTCTCTGTCTTGTGAGCTTGGATTATACTACATAGATAACAAGAATTTGTTGTAAACAACTGCAAACGTAGCGTAGCAACTGTGAACCAGAATTGTCAAAGGCTTACTCAGGTCTCTGGATAGTTTGTTTATATTTTGTTTTTCTCATCACGCAGGCTTCCTGTGCACGTTCCTGTCATGGAGTGCCTTCACGCCCCTCAGCAGGCTCACCTTCGGCGTGTACATTGTCCACTTGCCCTTCGCACAGCTTACGATGCACATATCGCGGGAACGGCTGCACTACTCGCATTTCTTCATTGTAAGTGAACAGGGGCAAAGACAGCGTTAGTTTTCGTTAGTTTCAGGCGGAAGCAATATGCCACGGTTCGGTAGTAGTATCTGTAAATATTTATTGTAAAGTACGCATCGGCTACAAACCACACACTGACTCCGCGCTCTGCAGCTAAGATCTGCAGCAAAGGCTAGTGTCAGCCTGTCGGCGACGAGAGCCGACTGCATTTTCTAGACAAGGGAGGAGTGTATCGCCCATTGTGCACGACTTACGCTTCGATGGCGCATTCATTCAGTCAGCGTCACGCAGATAGGGATTACAGGTGGACAGTGAAGGAACCTTTCGTTCTCGTTTGCTTTTGCTTTATTTTTGAGCTAAGCCCGGGCGTATGTACTGCCTTCTCTAGCGTTAATACAATGCTCAGAATTGCACTATGTGACACTTTGCTATTCCAGCACTTGTATATCTTTCAGGCAGCTAAGAAATTAAGACACCCGGTATATGAAACAGTAGGAAAGTAAAAACGCATTTTTTTGCTTCTTGACGTGAAACGTCTTTAAAAAGCCCCAAAGAGGTAGATTGCGGAAACTGATGTAAAAAAAATTTGAAGGCCCAATCCACTCTGTGAAGGTGGATTGCCAGCGAAGCAGTTACCATCCACTTAACCTTTTCTAGTCTAACGAATGAAATGAGTATGCCATAAAATGGAGTGTGTAACCATTTATTGCACAACGACATTCACGACGGCTTCATGATCGCTGTGGTATACACTGAGGTTTTCGGTTTTGACCGTTTCCACGTTCTTCGTCAACGTTAGGTCGACACACGAGTCACGGATGGTGGTTGGTAGTTTCTTTTCTGTGTAACACTTTAGTACAAACTCTTCGAAGGCAAAGTCTACGAGCCGCTTGTTTTCCTGTTTCAATATGTCGACTTTAAAGTCCCCCACAATGACGAAAGGCGTAGTGTTATTTCTCGCCAACACCTAGACGTGCCTTCGCATGAAGCGTTCTATGACGGCCTTGGAACGCCCCGGCGAAATGTGCACGGTGAAGATGACGATTCCATCGCGGGTTTTCACGGCACACACATCGCCGCAGTCGACCGGGTAAGACTTAAGCGGGCACGCAGTCACGCATGCTTCTTTCCTTGCGTAGACAGCGACTCGGGCAGAGCGGTTGTCACTTCGTTTCGCGCCCGTTATTCCAACGTAGCCGGTCACTTCGGCGACTATGTCCGTCCACGTTTCCGAGAGACACAGAACGTGAACCACGTTGAGTACGAAGACATGCGTTATATCTTTGGAGTGAAGACCAAGCGACCTCACGTTGAGAGAGGCAAGCGAGATCGAGTGCGGTTCCCGCAACATGGAGCCCACGAAAGATTCGCCGGTTGTAGAGGTAAACAGCTTCGCTGTAAAATGTAGCGTTATCACTTACACCTTTGCAACCATAATACCCACCTACCTAATTTGGGTATCGTCGTGTAGACGAAATAAGCCACTACAGCATGACGCGTGCACTGCGTGCCCAGATGCTGTGGTTGTCGCGGCACGCGAGACGCCTTTGGAGCTAAATATTGCCTCACGCGCGCCGTTCAGAGATGCGTAGCTGGGCAGTGCGTTTGTCTATAGAAGCAGGAATGGTGGTGTTCAAAAGAGCTCGCTATGCCATAGTAATTATAAGCTATCAAACTCAAAACTGATCTTAATTCAGCAGTTGTAAGGCCTACAACCTCGCAATGTGTTGCAAAATTTTCACGTTTGCACTGCTGTTCACGATATGGGACGTAAAGTTATGAAATTCATTCCTCGCTTGCGTTACTTGTGTTGTCCACAGGACATATACTCCTTTCTGGTAAAAAGGCTTACAATGGGCGTGGAAAGGGCTGTTTTAATAAACGGTTGGTTAACATAGTTTGTTGAACTGTATGTTTAATACTCTTTATTTCATCATGCACTGTCCTCTATTCTGTTCTTCTTGCAGGTTTCGTTCTCCTTCAGCGTACTCGTTTGGAGCTTCCTAATCAGCTACTTCATGTTCATTTTCTGCGAAGCTCCAACGGGCAGACTAGACAAACTCATCTTCGAGGCTCGACGTGCGACAAAAGAGAAAGAACTCAAGGACGAAGTTCGCAATGCCAACGGTGCTGAAGAGAAGATGTCATAATTGGTCCCGAAGTTACGAGATTCCAAACGGGAGTTTGTGCAACGCAGTAGCGGCAAAGAGGCCGTCAGTGGCTTGCATAACGACGAGGGCAAGCCTACAAGCTCTCATCTATAAAGTCAGTACCAAAGGCCACTAATTTGTGATGAGCGTTTTCTTTTTATTTTCCAAATCACCGAAGTCTCTTCTATACCTGTTCTATAGGCACAACATAAATACTTTATTTTCCCGTCATTCGACGTAGAAGGGCGTTCGAGCAATGCGCCCTTGTTGATGTATTTGTAAGACTGGCCTCCTTTTTTCTCTGTATGTGAAAGGTGGTGTCGGCACTACATCTGTCAGGGCAGTTTTAACAATTTCATTATGGATAGCAAGCAAAATAAATTATTACTATTAAGGTACACCTGTCATGTACGTATTCGATCAAGGTGTCGTGCTCCTTTTCTTGTGTCTGTTTCTCTAAGTTAGCTGACTGCTCAAAGACGGAAATTAAGTGGCACGCAATGTTGACATCCTTAGTTGCCTTCACGAATGCCTATATAGCAGTAATTGGAATGGCTGATATTCCTGCATGTGATGTTTACAGATGGTAGGAGAACATCGATCGCAGTTTCGATCGGAAAGCGACTCATCGCGGTTATATTTTTCATGTAATAACATACTATGTAGCCTTTCAAAACGCGTGGAATTTAAATCATACCCGGAACACAGCGACTGTGGAACACTAGCTCTGACGGAAACTTGACGTTACTCGGGTATCCCTGATGATGAGGTTCTGCCTGATACTAACAATTACGTCATTTATAAAAGATACCGAAAATAGAAGGGAGGCGGTGTCTTAATTGCAGTTAAAATCACATAAATTTATTTGTAGTATAAATTGTCAGCCTGTAAGAAACTATGATTCTACATTGCATCATCGTTTCGCAATTTAATAATAGCCGTAAGGCCATCAAATAACTCTAGTTCTTTTACTTCCTATATGGGCGACGTCCTTAATGCTATTTCAGCTAAGTTTCCCAAAATAAATACCTTCTTAACGGGTGGTTTTAACTGCGGTAACGTCAGCTCGCCATCTTTCACGTGCCATGAAGGAACTCGTTAACCACATCCTTGGCTTTTTCGTTTGTACAGATTGTCGGCCAACCAACACGCGCAACTAACATCCTCGACCTGCTACTAACATCAGAACCCTTGATTACTAGTGCCAGTTCCATTACCGATGGGTTGAACGATCACACAATTCTGAACTTCACCATTACTATTCCATAACTTTGACGAGCCCTAACCTTTCAGCGCACCTTTAATTGCAAGGTGCAGCACCAGCGTTTGTGCGCAATCCGTCGGGGAGTGGTCGCAACGTTTGCGATAGACGGTGGTTTAGAACAGACGTCACGCCGGCTCCGGAACGTGGCATCGTTCCAGTGCGGGTGTGACGTCCGTTCTAAACCACAGCCTGTCGCAAACGTCGCAACCACTTCCCGACAGATTGCGTACAAACGTTTTGGCGAACTGCTTCGTTGCCGCTGCGCACTCGGCGTTCCTGAATTCGCAAAGTTGCCGCTGCTGCCTTGATCGCTGCGTCGCTGTGCTCGCTGTTTGTCTCCCTGTCGGGGACTTCGGAGGTGCACGTTGCCTCACTGCAGCCGTCGCAGCTCGCCGTGCTCGCTCTGCCCTTTCGCGTTTTTATTTATTTATTTATAATACCTCAAAGGTGTGGGACATTACTTGAGGTGTGGGCACATATTCAAAAACGGCGTGTCAGGTTAGGTAAGGTGACTTGAAAGATGGTCTTCCATGGCAGCTTTGAAACGAGAAATGTCAATGATGAGGTCGATATCAGAAGGAAGGGTTTTCCATTCACGGGTTGTGTATAGAAAGAAAGAACGTTAATATGTAGTGGAATGGGCGCGTTATAGATACACAGCATTATGATGCGTGTGGCGCGAGAAAGGATGGGCTGGAATAATGACTTGGTTGCCTGTGGGCTGTAAATGAAGGAACCTAAAAAATAAAAGAAGACGAGCACTTTTGTGGCGGGAGGTGAGCGAGGGAAGACACAACCTATATTTTAAGGCTGAAACACTTGTATTATAGTAGTCAGAGAGAATGAATCTGGCAGCTCGGTTCTGAACGGATTCAATGATGGTAATCATATTAACCAGATGGCTGTCATAAATAGCGCAAGCATATTCTAGTTTAGTTTGTATTAAGGTTTTATATGCAAGTTGTTTGACTGAGGGAGAGAGAGCGAGGGGTCTTGGGTTGTGAACGTTGTTTCGTTGCAGCCGCTCTCCTTCGTACGTTTCGCTCCGTTGCGATGGTGTTGTACTTCGTCGGCAGTGAACTTGAGCGTCCGACCACGCTTTCCTGTCTCGCCTGATGACGTAAACGCGAGTGATTCACCCTATTCACTTTCGGACGATGAAGACTTCATAGCGCCGAAAGGGACGCCACTCCTATCATGCGCCGTCTAGTGAATAGCCCGCCAGGCAGCGCCCAACCAGGTGCACAGCCTCGACGATATTTATCCCTGTTGTATGTTTCAATGATTGCACAATGCAACGGTGGCGCAGTGGTTAGCGCGCTCGGCTGCCGAGTGGTAGTAGTGGCTGTGGAGCAATGGATAAAATCCTCACCGTGACCGCCCTTTATTTTTTTTTTATTCGTTAGGTGGAGATTGCGCAATTTGTGGGCCGTTTTTCGGCGACGGCTTTCTGCCACAGGTTTCTGATGACGGAGGGGTCTAACAAAGTACTAATTAATATTCTCGCATTAATACGAAATGTCAGTGTGCTCTGTTGTTGTGAAGCCGAGGATGCGATCGGCAGATAACGGTACAGTAAACGTTGCCTGTTAGTTTGACCAGTATGCGTAGAGCAGTCACCAAAAATAAAAATAAATTATGGGGTTTTACGTGCCAAAACCACTTTCTGGTTATGAGGCACGCCGTAGTGGGGTACTTCGGAATTTTCGATCACCTGGGGTTCTTCAACGCGCATCTAAATCTAAGTACATGGGTGTTTTCGCACTTCGCCCCCATCGAAATGCGGCCGCAGTGGCCGGGATACGATCGCACGACATAGTGCTTCGCAGCCTAACACCATAGCCACTATGCAGCCACGGCGGGTAGCAGTGACCAAGCGAGTGGAGAGGTGAGAGGTGTAGCGTACTCAGCACAGTAGCTAAGAGTAACATGCGTCGACGGTGAGTAAACCTACGCCACCACAAGCCGGAGGCACGGACGCTGCGCATTGCCAATGCCTTCGACAGCACCTATCATACTGACCGGGGCCGGCCACATTGGCCGACCACTTTCGCAGGCACCGCTAAAAGGACCCTGTGGAGCCTCACCGACTTCTCCTCCTCGGATAAAACAGCTTTCGCACGGAGCCATAGAATAAGTTTCGTTCAATGTAGCGCGACCAGCACACGGACACAGATGACGAACAAGACACACACGCACCTCGGTGGTCATACGCTGACTGTGCTTCATTGAACACTTTCGCTCGCGAACGATACCAGATGACAACATGGATTCAAGACATCGTAGCGGCCAAGAGAGAGAGAGAGGAATATACGAAGGCAGGGATGCTAAGCAGTCAAGAGTCCGGTTGGCTACCCTACGCTGGGGGAAGGGAGAAGGGGAAGAGAGAGAAGGGAGAGAGAAGGCATATATAATAATAATAATTATGGGGTTTTACGTGCCAAAACCACTTTCTGATTATGAGGCACGCCGTAGTGGAGGACTCCGGAAATTTCGACCACCTGGGGTTCTTTAACGTGCACCTAAATCTAAGTACACGGGTGTTTTCGCATTTCGCCCCCATCGAAATGCGGCCTCCGTGGCCGGGATTCGATCCCGCGACCTCGTGCTCAGCAGCCCAACACCATAGCCACTGAGCAACCACGGCGGGTATAGAAGGCATAGAGACGTGCACGGACAGTACTTAAGTTAAAGCCGCTCGCGCAAACCAGACGTTCTGAGAAAGCACAAAAGTGCCTTCACTGTCTTTGAGCCGATGATCGGTGGGGGCGGTGCTGTAGTACTGTCTTTTCGCTCAGAGGACGATCATGAAGTTTCCTCAGTGTTTTAGGCAAACATTGTCTTGTGCTTCAAATTTAAAAAAAAATGGCACAATAAGTGGTCAATGTTCTCCTACCATCTGTAAACATCACATGCAGGAATATCAGCCATTCCAATTACTGCTATATAGGCATTCGTGAAGGCAACTAAGGATGTCAACATTGCGTGCCACTTAATTTCCGTCTTTGAGCAGTCAGCTAACTTAGAGAAACAGACACAAGAAAAGGAGCACGACACCTTGATCGAATACGTACATGACAGGTGTACCTTAATAGTAATAATTTATTTTGCTTGCTATCCATAATGAAATTGTTAAAACTGCCCTGACAGATGTAGTGCCGACACCACCTTTCACATACAGAGAAAAAAGGAGGCCAGTCTTACAAATACATCAACAAGGGCGCATTGCTCGAACGCCCTTCTACGTCGAATGACGGGAAAATAAAGTATTTATGTTGTGCCTATAGAACAGGTATAGAAGAGACTTCGGTGATTTGGAAAATAAAAAAAAAACGCTCATCACAAATTAGTGGCCTTTGGTACTGACTTTATAGATGAGAGCTTGTAGGCTTGCCCTCGTCGTTATGCAAGCCACTGACGGCCTCTTTGCCGCTACTGCGTTGCACAAACTCCCGTTTGGAATCTCGTAACTTCGGGACCAATTATGACATCTTCTCTTCAGCACCGTTGGCATTGCGAACTTCGTCCTTGAGTTCTTTCTCTTTTGTCGCACGTCGAGCCTCGAAGATGAGTTTGTCTAGTCTGCCCGTTGGAGCTTCGCAGAAAATGAACATGAAGTAGCTGATTAGGAAGCTCCAAACGAGTACGCTGAAGGAGAACGAAACCTGCAAGAAGAACAGAATAGAGGACAGTGCATGATGAAATAAAGAGTATTAAACATACAGTTCAACAAACTATGTTAACCAACCGTTTATTAAAACAGCCCTTTCCACGCCCATTGTAAGCCTTTTTACCAGAAAGGAGTATATGTCCTGTGGACAACACAAGTAACGCAAGCGAGGAATGAATTTCATAACTTTACGTCCCATATCGTGAACAGCAGTGCAAACGTGAAAATTTTGCAACACATTGCGAGGTTGTAGGCCTTACAACTGCTGAATTAAGATCAGTTTTGAGTTTGATAGCTTATAATTACTATGGCATAGCGAGCTCTTTTGAACACCACCATTCCTGCTTCTATAGACAAACGCACTGCCCAGCTACGCATCTCTGAACGGCGCGCGTGAGGCAATATTTAGCTCCAAAGGCGTCTCGCGTGCCGCGACAACCACAGCATCTGGGCACGCAGTGCACGCGTCATGCTGTAGTGGCTTATTTCGTCTACACGACGATACCCAAATTAGGTAGGTGGGTATTATGGTTGCAAAGGTGTAAGTGATAACGCTACATTTTACAGCGAAGCTGTTTACCTCTACAACCGGCGAATCTTTCGTGGGCTCCATGTTGCGGGAACCGCACTCGATCTCGCTTGCCTCTCTCAACGTGAGGTCGCTTGGTCTTCACTCCAAAGATATAACGCATGTCTTCGTACTCAACGTGGTTCACGTTCTGTGTCTCTCGGAAACGTGGACGGACATAGTCGCCGAAGTGACCGGCTACGTTGGAATAACGGGCGCGAAACGAAGTGACAACCGCTCTGCCCGAGTCGCTGTCTACGCAAGGAAAGAAGCATGCGTGACTGCGTGCCCGCTTAAGTCTTACCCGGTCGACTGCGGCGATGTGTGTGCCGTGAAAACCCGCGATGGAATCGTCATCTTCACCGTGCACATTTCGCCGGGGCGTTCCAAGGCCGTCATAGAACGCTTCATGCGAAGGCACGTCTAGGTGTTGGCGAGAAATAACACTACGCCTTTCGTCATTGTGGGGGACTTTAAAGTCGACATATTGAAACAGGAAAACAAGCGGCTCGTAGACTTTGCCTTCGAAGAGTTTGTACTAAAGTGTTACACAGAAAAGAAACTACCAACCACCATCCGTGACTCGTGTGTCGACCTAACGTTGACGAAGAACGTGGAAACGGTCAAAACCGAAAACCTCAGTGTATACCACAGCGATCATGAAGCCGTCGTGAATGTCGTTGTGCAATAAATGGTTACACACTCCATTTTATGGCATACTCATTTCATTCGTTAGACTAGAAAAGGTTAAGTGGATGGTAACTGCTTCGCTGGCAATCCACCTTCACAGAGTGGATTGGGCCTTCAAATTTTTTTTACATCAGTTTCCGCAATCTACCTCTTTGGGGCTTTTTAAAGACGTTTCACGTCAAGAAGCAAAAAAATGCGTTTTTACTTTCCTACTGTTTCATATACCGGGTGTCTTAATTTCTTAGCTGCCTGAAAGATATACAAGTGCTGGAATAGCAAAGTGTCACATAGTGCAATTCTGAGCATTGTATTAACGCTAGAGAAGGCAGTACATACGCCCGGGCTTAGCTCAAAAATAAAGCAAAAGCAAACGAGAACGAAAGGTTCCTTCACTGTCCACCTGTAATCCCTATCTGCGTGACGCTGACTGAATGAATGCGCCATCGAAGCGTAAGTCGTGCACAATGGGCGATACACTCCTCCCTTGTCTAGAAAATGCAGTCGGCTCTCGTCGCCGACAGGCTGACACTAGCCTTTGCTGCAGATCTTAGCTGCAGAGCGCGGAGTCAGTGTGTGGTTTGTAGCCGATGCGTACTTTACAATAAATATTTACAGATACTACTACCGAACCGTGGCATATTGCTTCCGCCTGAAACTAACGAAAACTAACGCTGTCTTTGCCCCTGTTCACTTACAATGAAGAAATGCGAGTAGTGCAGCCGTTCCCGCGATATGTGCATCGTAAGCTGTGCGAAGGGCAAGTGGACAATGTACACGCCGAAGGTGAGCCTGCTGAGGGGCGTGAAGGCACTCCATGACAGGAACGTGCACAGGAAGCCTGCGTGATGAGAAAAACAAAATATAAACAAACTATCCAGAGACCTGAGTAAGCCTTTGACAATTCTGGTTCACAGTTGCTACGCTACGTTTGCAGTTGTTTACAACAAATTCTTGTTATCTATGTAGTATAATCCAAGCTCACAAGACAGAGAACATCGGTAAGAATAAGCTTTACTCGGCATTTTTTATGTGCATGTGATTTTTTATCATTACATATGCCAGTGAGTCTAGATTTACGTGCTGCTTCTAGAGTGGCGGTGACCACAGTACGCGGAGGCGGCGTAAAGCAATATAACAGGGTCGTGGCACTGCTTCTATATAGCACATCTCGTCGCGGACTTTTCGCGCGTACCAGAAAGAAGCAGGCATTCTTTTTTTAAAACTTGCTTCCTACGATAGCCGCAGTGGACTGCTGACACCAAGAATCGTCAAGCCGCATATACAGCTATCGCGCTAGAAGTAAAACATGGCGGCGTCATTTTCCCAGTGAAGCACGAGTTCAGCTCACTCGAGTGAGCTCACTCGAATGAGTTCAGCTCACTCGAGTTCATTGCACTTTATTACATGACATTAAACTTGTGACCTGCGCGGTGCGTAAGCGAACATTGCACAAGAATGCGTATAGCATCAGATGAAAATAAGAAATGCTATACACAGTGGACTTAGTTGTACAGAATTTACCTGACCATTGCATGAAAGCTGCGCCTCATGTAGATTGCAACTAGTGAATGTGTCCTGCATCATAATTTTTTCCTATACTAATGGCTACTTTAGCCATTACGGAGCGGCCACACATTGTACCTTTCAACACAATGTTGGGTAAATGACCTGTCGTGGAATATATCAATTACCGCTTACATCCCTGCAAGTACAATAATCAGAACACGATAAAAAAACCGTGCGCATAATAAGACGCGCACGAATGCTAGATACATGTACAGATGGAATCTCATATCGGCCGAGTTTGGCGCCATATATTGCAAAAAAGCACAGGGCGACCCTGCAATGAGGCCACGCATGGTCAAGTCACTTGCCTGATTTATTTATTTATTTATTTATTTATTTATTTACACATACTGCCGCCCCGGATGGGGCTATAGCAGGAGTGGATAATACAATACAAGAAAGAAATACAATAGGCAACAAAGAAAGTTTAGGCGCAGTGTTGAGGGAGTACAGACAAAAATTCATTTAATGGGAGAGAACGGTTGGTTTCTGGTAGCGAATTCCATGTTTCAATTGTTTTAGGGAAGAAGCTATACTGAAAAGTATTAGTGCGTGCAAAAAATGGTGTAATGTTAAGCGCGTGATGTCTCCTACTAGAAGAGATTTTTGCAAAGGTGATTTAGCCTATATCCATGGGATATGGGCTAAACATAGCTGGAACCTAGCAGTTACCGCGAGGTAACAGCTACAGACGCCGCTGCAGTCCGCAGCCGGTCACCTCAACGAGCCTAGACATGTCTGTTCTCTCCGTAATTGTGCTTGCATGCTTTTTTTGTCAATATTGTGACGTAGTAGCGACGGCAAACAACACAGTAGCAATACTGTGAATGACGAATCTTTTATTGGGCAAACCTCTGCCCACAATAGCAGGCTGCACTTAAAGCACAAGGATAGCGGCGAACACATTCAACGATGGTTGAAAATCTGATCTGCCGGTCGAGCGCGTAGTTCGAGATTACACTTGTAGATTACAGTGATACCATATTCTTGGAGTCTGAGGTATCACCGCACCACGGGTCCTGAAGGATCTTTTATGTTCGCTAGCCAATACAACGCGTGATGGTCGGTGACAAAAATTGAACGGCTTGCCATATAGGCAAGGGCGGAATTTTTCTGTAGCCCAAATTATAGCGAAGCATTTCTTTGCGGTCGTAGAATTTTTTACTTCCGCTTTTGACAGCGAACGGCTAGCGTAAGCTATGGCCCGCTCAAGTGCGTCTTTCCTCTGGACTAGGAAGGCAACGAGGGCTGGGCTAATGGCGTACAAAATTTTAGCGCTCTATTTTCTCATTTGTAATTTTGTATTTTGGCGATATCGTAATAAGTTATGATGGTGTCTTAAACCTAATCTTGAATCTCGACACTAAAAAGTGTATAGGTTCAGATGGTATCCGGAATTATTTCCTTGCAAGATACTCCCTACGGACAGCCCAGTGCCTTACTGTAGTCCTTCGGAAATCCTAAAGTCTGGTAAAGTACCAACTAAATGGAAAACAGCCAAAGTCCTGCCTTTGTATATATCAGGTGATAACTTCTAAATACAGGCCGATATCTCTCACACCCCTGTCATGCAAGATTACATTATTCGTGCACACTATTCACAAACGTATAATCGAATTCCTTAACTTTGATGATGTTCTAACATCTGCCCCAGCCTGTTTTCCATCGTTGTTATAGCATTGTAATGCAATCTGTCCATTTTCTTCATGATATCACTTCTAACCAAGGCATAGGTTATCAAGTGGATGTCATCTCTATCAACTTCTATAAAGCGTTTGACTCTGTGATGCATTCTAGACTAGTGGTAAAATTAAACGCCATTTTCAATAATCCATGTCTTAATTCTACGATAGGTAGTTTTCTTCGTTATCGCTCCCAATTTGTTTCCTTTAACTCAGCGAACTCAACTCCTGTCGAGGTTACTTCAGACGTTCCTCTAGGAACGTCTGAAGTAACGTCTAGAACGTCTAGGAAATAAAGTTTTTTTCCTTTAGGGCATAGATAATTAGGTTAGATTGCCTATTGCGGTTTTCTAGGTCTTTAATTTTTTGTTGAAGTGTGTCTATAACTTTGCTCATATAGGCGATTTCTTGTTGACAGGATTCAACTCTATTTTCAAGGACTGTAAGGAGGCCAAGCTTGTTTTCTATGTCTACTAAACGTTTTTCTTTAATATCTTTGATGTCGGCTGCAATATCCTTCAGCTGTTTTGAAATTTGGGTTAGATCGGGGCCAGGGTTAGTTTCAATATCACCACCTACTATCAGCAATTTTCTCAAGGCTAAGGCGACACCAAGTTTGAAGTTTGAAGTTTGAAGTTTTTTTGAACCAAGAGCCAGGATACAAAACGGTGGGCACGGCAGCACTAGCAAGAAAGAGTCACTTGAGCGGATGCAATATCCAAAATCCCTTCTCACCTGTACAACATATGCAAACGGGTTGTTAGCGTGCCGCATGCTGGCAATACCACCGTGCCCAGTGGCCGAGTTGATCCTGGGCAGGCTATTTAAAGCGGCGGAGAGCAGTGGCGCTGAACGCAGATCACGTGCCAAGATGTCCGAGGATGCTATCTTCCGGTGTTGACGGTGCATTTCCCACGATGAGTATGGCGGTGGATACAGCACGTGGCATCGGGTAGCGTAGATCCCCTGCGCCGCCCTGATCGCCCTGGCTTGCGCAGTGCCTCCATGCCGGCATGAAGCAGCAGGCCGAAGGACAGCTATACAACAAATGAAAAGGGGTTGTCAGCGTGCCGCATGCTGGCAGTGCCACCCTGCCCAGTCTATTGTGCGCAATGTTTAAGACAAGTCAATTATTATTTTTTAAGTGACGCTAGTATTGCGCTTATAGATGCTCTGAAGAAGGTGCGCTTGAAAGTACGCTTCAAAAGACGAACAAGATACACATTGACATACAAATTCGAGACAGCGCAGTGAAGTTTTTAGGTGATTATGGTACGTTTGATACGCTGGACAATGTTTTATTCATACATTCAGAAAGGCAACTAAAGGCATGTCTTAACCCATCCTAATCATCAAATTATCAAATTACACGGCGTTCAGGACAGTGGGCTATAACATTCTTCACAAAAGTGGTAATCAAGGAACCGCAGATAAGATTATGCACCTATATGTTTAAAATAAATGCACACCTAAATATTTTTAGGATTATGTGGTGAAAATGTTGAAAATGTGGTTTAAGCCGGTAACATGTTAAGGATGCTCAGAATCAATAAATTACCGAAACACTGTTAATTCAACTTAGGAGCTTTAAAGAACATTCTAAAGGGCCGTTTAAAAACTGCTGACCGTATCAAGGAACATACTATCTAAGACTACAGGGCGTCTCAGGAGCAACGCGCTGGAGAAATTGTGAAGTTGTCTGATTCTGTGGATGCCTTCGGAAATTATGAAATTGGTACTAACTGAAGTTATTCCCGATGGTACCCGGAGGACTAAAACTTCATGAGTTCAATAATACCAGGGGTGTCAGGATAAAATTCCGTAAATCTTAAACGTGTCCTCCTAGAAACGTCTTTCGCAGTTTTGAGACCTGTATGTTTATATTGGCAGTGCTGTCGCAAACTTCTAAAGAGCTGTCAAATAAATTTTAGAACGGTGACTGCGAGCAAAGCGGGTCTATATATTTCTCCTTCAAACTTCGCTGATATGTGCGGGACGCCCTCTGCACTCATAGCAGCAATCGTTGAAAGTATGACCCAATGATTACATGTATGAAATAACACTTTTAAATAAGATCTTAGCGAATTATAATCCTAACACTGTTACACAGACCAACGCCACCGCCACGGGAGCAGCTGTTGTAGCATACAATGCTCGTTTCTTGGCCGAGTCCCGTAGTTGATTATTGTTGCATATGGTTGATGTGATAAAAAGTATAAACACGCCGCATACGTCGAGCGCATGCATTCAGCATTCATGTGTATTTGTAGGTAAAATCCACTTAGCAAACAATGTTTGAACCGTGTCGCAAAACTGGTGGCAACTGGAGAGTCCTATGAATTTGTAGACCATTGCAACTTGTATTACTTGGATTCTCTTCGTTATCCGACAAACTGAGCAGGCTGTTCACGAAGCCCAAACAAGACGTATTCTGGGTCCTACGTATGCCAACATTAGAATATCACTAACACAGAAGTTCGCCGGGCTTCTTCATCTCGAACGCTGCTTTGTTAAACATGGGCTGTTATTCTATAAGTACGATGAAGTGAGCCTACATTATTTATTCCTCCTAACTGATAATTGCCGCATTGCTGAGTTTTGTAATTCGTCGAGCATGATTAGTTCCGACGCTACCGCAGATCAAACGGGAAAATTTTTTTTTTCATTCTTGTTATTGTGTTCCGAAGGGTGGTGTATACATTCAAGTCTAATTAGCGGTCATGCTAAACGCGGCGAGCATAATTTTACCAAGGTCACCTATACTCGAAACCTTATAATGAAGGAATTTCGCGTCCTGAAATTGCACTGTGGGCTCTAAGAGACGCCCTAGTAGAGGTCTCCCCTATGGATGGATGGATGGATGTATGGTGGTTGGATGCTAAGGGCGTCGCCTTGCATATGGCGCGGTGGGTTGCGCCAGGAAGCTCATTATTTTGTATTATTTTGCCTCATGTTTTACCTACCTTTTTTTTAAACGGACAAAATATTCCCAGCATCAAGCTTCCTGAACTACGTACCATATGATGATGATAACGATTTACTCACATCCCCTTTGCAGCGAGGCGGTGACAAATAGTCACCAAGCCTATAAATGTTACCTCGTCGCCCCCAAGCGGAGGTATTTAAGGTTTACTTTTACATTATGCACTGGGAGGAGGTCGCTGCAGGCCACCATGGAACCCATGACTCTGTGTTCAGCAGCAGAACGCGGTACATGGAAGGGTAGTCACGGATCAGGATCGTCGTTGTTATTGAACGTCCAACATGTCACGTACCCACAATCGGCAATGGACCAAGAATCGCGCGGTTGGACGATGCCCAATGAAACAAAAGTTATGTTGTAAATACCGAACTGAAAGGAAAAAGTAGAAAAAGGAAAAGCTTGAAACGAAAGATTAGTGCGCAATTGATAATGAGAAGGGATCAATGGATAATTAAAATAGATATAAAAGAACGAGAATTAGTTACATTCAACGAGCCAAGCTATGAAGAATTTGGTAGAAAAATAATGGTGACAGTAAAGAAATAGGACAGTAATATTGTGAAAGCTCTGTAGGTTGCAGGTAAGTTTATGCAGCGTTAAAAACATCTCTGTGGCTCCCGAGGCCCCAAAGGAAAGGAAAATCGAAACAGTTACTCACGAACCAAGTTCACGAAGTGGATTTTCAAGGGGTGTTTTTCGGTGAATAAACAAACATCGGCAGCGAAATAAAGTGTAAGTAGTGCATAAAATTTCAAATATTGAATGAAATGTAGCCAAGATTTGCCATCGACGTTGTAATAGATGCAACTTTTATTTTGGTTTTATTTTATTTGTTTTTTTGCGAAATTGTCAGGACGTGCAGCCACAGTAGTGGGTTGCACGCGATGGGCATTCCGGCAACTTATGTGGGACACAAATGCTTAGTGAGGATTTTGCTAATTCTCGAAAACTGTTCGTCATCGACAAAGAGGTTATTTCTCAGGTTATTAACGCGATAGTGTTAAGGAGCTCGTGTCGCAGAAAAGCCGGTGTCGTCGGCGTCGGTGGCGTTGGCCGTGAGCGATAAATCCCAGAGGGCACTTCATAAATAAAAAAACAACTTGCAAGATGGGCGCGGTGGGAATGGAACCAGGTTCTCCGGAGTACGAGACGCTACCACTCATCCACGAGTTCAATGGTTCAAAGTAGGGCAAAAGCGCCTCTAGCGAATGCGGTGTTGCCTTAGAAACGTGCCGTAGAAAGTTATACTGTGGTGTATATCGGTAATTATGAACATGTAAATTACAGAAGTCGCCGTTACACGAGTAGCGAAGTAAGCTTCCGCTACATTTCTTTTGCGCTCTGCGCACACGCAGAGCTATCTTGCGGCGAACACAGAAGACCCCCTCCTCGCAATGTACGGCGCTGCCCCGACTGGTGGCGCGCCACTCGCCCGCGCGACGCGACTCCTCTTCCTGCTCACAGCGCGATTCCTAGGTGCAGTGTCCGATGCGGGACGCCTCTGACGTGATCGCTGCGTCTGGTGGGAAAGCGTCCCCTACAATATGTGTCGTGCTGTTGGCGAGGAGCCATGCGTCAGCGTGGTGCTCCCAAGCGAGATAGAGGACGATCCCATCGAGGCGTCAGCGCCATGATCGCGTCCGCCTTCATGGCGCGTCGCGGCCGGGCTGTCCGTGTAGATTACGACGTTTGGCTCGCGTAGATCGTTTCTCCCTCCGAGACACCGAGTTCTTGGGTTCGTTCCGCGTACTCAGGCGCACGTTTCGTCATTGTGTGACTCAAGAGCATGCCCAGCGAATGAGTGGGCGTTGAGAACGGGGTGCGATAACGCTATCGGGTTGCACTCTTGAAGACGAAGCTTAAGCGTCCTCCAATTTTTTTTCATATATATCACGCTCTGCAGTAGGCGCCAGGTGTCGCACGTATATATATATATATATATATATATATATATATATATATATGTGTGTGTGTGTGTGTGTGTGTGTGTGTGTGTGTCTATAAATATATGGGGGGAGTGAAAAAGTGAAGGAACTTTTGAGAAAAGGTACATTTATTCTAATGATATAAAAATAAAAAATACAATGATTAACTACTGAACCTGCCTGCACTTCAACAAATTTTGCTAAACGTTTCACAAGTTTTTTGATTCCGTCGGAAAAAAAGTTTTTTGGTTCCACCTTCAACCAATTTTTCGCCGCATCAATGACTTCTGCATCGGTTGCAAATTTTCTTCCCCTGATTGCTTCCTTCAGTGGTCCAAACATATGAAAATAGCTTGGAGCCAGGTCTGGACTGTTTGACGGGTGTTCCAGCAGTTCGAATCCCATGGCAACTCCTTCATTGTTTCAGCCGTCCGTTTGGCAGAATGTGGACGAACATTTTCTTGCTGCAGGATGACACATTTTCGCAGTTTTCCACGACGTTTGGATCTGATTGCAGGTTTCGATTAAGCTCGCAACACATAACAATAGCTTTCACTATTCACAGTTTTGCCTCTTGGGGGGAAATGAACGGCTATCACCCCTTCCACGTCTCAGAATATTATTACAATAATGTAACCAGCTGATGGTTGACGTTTAGATGTCTTAACTTCTGGTGATGATGAGTGTTTCCAAACCATGCTCGCAGCCTTACTTTCCGGTTCGTGAGGATGTACCCACATTTCATCTACAGCAACAACATTCTGTTAAAATCCGTCTCCCTCTCGACGACAACGGGCCAAATGTTCACTCGAGATGTCCCATTTTTTTGCCTTATGCTGTGCTGACAATTTTTTGGGATGCTCCTTGCACACACTTTCCCAAAATTTACCGTGTCCTGTAAGATGGAATACGCGGAACGATGACTGATATGTAAAGTATTGGCGATTTCGTCCCCTGTGATTCGTCTGTTTTCTATCACCATACCCTCAACGACTTTCACATTGTCCTCATGCGTTGACGTTGATGGCCTGCCCGATCTTTCCTCGGCACATAAATTCTTCCCTGTTTGAAACGCTCTAGTAATTCCTAGATCTTGCTTCGCGATAAACAACTGTCACCATACTGCGCTTGCATTCGACGAACAATTTCCGCTGGGTTAACACCTACCGCAAACAAAAAGCGAATCACTACTCTCATTTCCACCTTGGGGCAGATCCACAATGGAGCTGCCGTGCTTAATGGTCTGTTACACTCTAAGGACTACTGCCGGAATAAGACTGATAGGTTCCGTAGAAGTGTTGTAGACGACAATAATTCAGCGCTGGATACTAGCAGTGTTACGAAACCTTAGTGCGAGAAATTGCAGAAGTCCCTTTACTTAGTGACTTCCGCTCGTGTGTGCATATTATATATATGTATATATATATTGTCACGTGTGGAAAGACACAGATGACTGAGGCTATATACAGGCTATTTAAACTGGAGCCAGACCGCCAGGCCGACACTCTCTCGCGCCATGGGAACCAACGCACTTCGTCGTCGTAATTGTGGCGGCTCGTCCCTTGAGCATCGCTCGATGATATCGTAATACTACCCCCCGGCGGCAAACGCGTCGTCACGGTGCTGTTGAATATCGAAGGCGCGTGGAGAGTTGTAGGGTTTGAGTCGGGCGACGTGGACAATGTCACTGGTTGTCACAGCGAAGGACGTAGTGGGCGTGGCTAGAACGATTTCGTAGGTGACATCGGTCACTTGGCGAAGCACGCGATATGGGCCTGTGTAGCAGGAAAGGAGTTTTTCACAAAGGCCAACTTTACGCGATGGTGACCAAACCAACACGAGGGTGTCGGGCACAATATGGACATCACGGTGACGCAGGTTGTAGCGTTGCTTTTGTTTGCCTTGAGAGATTTGTAGACGAGCGCGCGCAAGTTGGCGAGCGTGGTCAGCATGGGCGATAGCATCACGGGCACAAGCGCTAGTTGAAGCTGTGGTTGACGGAAGCACAGTGTCCAGTGGTAGCGTCGGTACACGGCCATACAAGAGGTAAAAAGGCGAAACGCCAGCAGTTTTGAGACGGGAAGAGTTGTACGCAAAGGTAATGTAAGGTAGAGCCTGGTCCCAGTCATGTCTGTTGTCTGAAACGTATTTGGATAGCATGTCTGTAAGGGTGCGGCTCAAACGCTCAGTGAGGCCGTTCGTTTGAGGGTGGTAGGAGGTGGTAAACTTATGCTGTATTGAGCAGGCATGCATGATGTCGTCAATGACTTTGGCTAAGAACGTACGGCCAAGGTCTGTTAGCAACTGACGCGGGGCACCATGAATCAAAATGATATCATGCTGGAGGAAGTCAGCAACATCAGTTGCCCAACCGGTCGGAAGAGCGCGGGTTTCGGCGTAGCGGGTCGCGTAGTCCGTCGCGACTGCAACCCACTTGTTTCCTGATGTATATTCCGGAAATGGGCCGAGAAGGTCTAAGCCGATAAGATGGAAGGGCTCGTCAGGAATGTCGAGCGACTGCAGGTAACCAGCAGTGAGCTGGGAAGGTTTCTTGCGTCGTTGGCAAAGTTCACAAGCGGCGACGTAACGTCGTACGGAGCGGGCAAGGCCCGGCCAGAAAAGACGGCGACGTACACGGTCATAGGTTCGAGATACGCCGAGGTGTCCTGCCGTTGGTGCGTCGTCAAGCTCTTCTAGAACGGTTGAGCGGAGGTGTTTAGGTATGACAAGTAGGCACTGAGAGCCGTCCGGATGAAAGTTACGATTGTACAGTACCGTCGCGGAGGACGAAGAGGCCTAGAGTGGCGTCGGCCGGAGAGTGTTCAAAACGGTCGATGAGTGCTCTGATGTAGGCGTCACGGCGTTGCTCGTCGGCGAAACGAAGCAGCTGCGAGAGAGAGAATACGCAAGGAGCACTGGTGATATTGGAGGGGTCAGGGTCGTCAATAGGGTGACGCGACAAGCTGTAAGACCATGGAATATGAAAATCCTTGTAGCCTGAAAGCCCATCGACCAAGCCGGCCTGTGGGATCCTTTAGCGATGAGAGCCAGCAGAGAGCATGATGGTCAGTGACTACGGAAAAAGCGCGACTGTAAAGGTAAGGACGGACCTTTGCAACCGTCCAGACTACAGCAAGGCATTCTCGTTCCGTAATGGAATAGTTGCGCTCCTATGGTGTGAGGCGGCGGCTCGCAAAAGCAATAACACGATCCTGGCCACGCTGACGCTGGGCTAAGACGGCACTTACGCCATGACCGCTGGCATCTGTACGCAATTCTGTAGGGGCATCAGGGTCGAAGTGGGCGAGAATGGGTGGTGAGGAGAGAAGAGCGACGAGACGAGAGAAGGCGGCGGCTTCTGCAGTACCCCAAGAGAATGGCACGCCTTTCTTCAAAAGATTAGTGAGAGGTCTAGCAATTGCCGCAAAATCTTGAACAAAACGACGAAAGTACGAGCATAGCCCTACAAAACTTCGAACGTTTGCGGCAGTCTTCAGAACCGGAAAGTACCGGACGGCGCGACTTTTGTCGGGATCAGGCTGTACTCCGGAAGCGCCAATGAGGTGGCCCAGAACAGTAAATTGGCGGCGGCCGAAATGACATTTGGACGAATTAAGTTGGAGTTTCGCCTTTCGAAATACATCAAGCATAGCTCTTAGACGCTCAATGTGAGTGTCGAACGTGGGCGAGAAGACGATGACGTCGTCGAGGTAGCAGAGACATGTGGACCATTTGTAACCTCGGAGCAAGGAGTCCATCATACGCTCAAAGGTGGCAGGGGCGTGGAATATTTCAAACGGCATTACTTTAAATTGGTATAGGCCATCAGGTGTGATGAACGCGGTTTTTTCTCTGTCCATATCGTCAACAGCAATCTGCCAGTATCCAGAACGAAGGTCAATAGAAGAGAAATAGCTGGAACCGTGGAGGCAGTCAAGGGCGTCGTCTGTACGTGGGAGCGGGTAGACGTCCATCTTAGTAATGTTGTTCAGATGATGGTAGTCTGCACAGAAGCGCCACGTGCGATCCTTCTTCTTAACCAACACTACAGGTGACGCCCAGAGACTCGAAGAAGGCTCCATGATGTCCTTGTCTAGCATTTTGTTCGCTTCACTTTGAATTACTCGGCGTTCCGACGCAGAAACTCGATACGATCGTCGGTGAATAGGAGTAGCATCGCCAATAAGAATCCGATGCTTGACCGCGAGCGTCTCGCCTAAAGGGCGATCGTAGAAGTCGCAAATATGTCTGTAGGACGATAATACTTGGTAAAGGTCTTCAGCCTGCGCAGAAGACAGGCCCGTCGAAACCATTATCTGTATCTTTGGATCGGCGGCCGAGGCTGGCACGATGGGCCTGCTAAGCTCGCAAGAAGCATCGGTCTATAAAGTTGCCACGTGATGGTCGCCGAGACTATCAACGTTGGCAAGGCAAATACCTCGCGATAGAATTTGCTTTGCCAATCCAAAGTTGAAGATAGGCATGAAAGTGCGGTTCGCAGTTATAGTAAGTATACTGTGAGGCACGGTGACGTCCTAGTGTTGTGGAATGTCGGGCTGAGGAGTGACGAGGTACTCGACATCAGGGACTGGTGGGGAAGAGAAGAGTTCAATATAGGCTATTGATTTTGGCGATAGGCGAATAAAACCGGTGGGGCGTAGGTGGCAGTGGGGTGCGTCAGAAGGTTCTGCGAGAATCGGCAACTCAAGGCGAGGGTACTGGCAGAGCAGTCAATAAGAGCAGAATGCGCGGAGAGAAAATCGAGGCCGAGAACGAGGTCGTGGGGGCAATGAGCAATCACGGTTAAGAGGACAGGGGTGTGGCGGCCGGCGATGCTAAAACGTGCCGTACACATGCCGATGATAGGCACAGTACCGCCATCCGCAACGCTGACGACGCGTGCCGACGCTGGGGTGAGCTGCTTGTTCAGTCGTCGTCGCATAATAGAAAGATGTGCTCCTGTATCGATGAGTGCCGGGACAGGATAGCCATCAACGTCAACGTCAAGAAGGTTTTGGTTCGTGTGTAACGTGAGCAGAGGATTTGAGGGCAGGGTGGACAACGCAGCTTCACCTCCAGAAGCGGCAGCCTAGTTTTCCGGCTGAATCCGGGAGGCGATAGACAACGGAGAGAAGCGACGGGGTTGGGGCGAGCGAGACTGATGGCGTCGAGGTGAGGGCGAGCGGCTGTAGCGAAGGTTCGGGGCAGGAGCATCAGCGGCAATGGGTTCATGGCGGGTGGCATAGCGAACAGAAGGTCCAAAGGGGCGGGAATGAGTGGCGCTGTATGTCCGAGGAGGTGGTAGCCATCGGTTGTGGCGGTGACGAGTGTCGTGGCCGATGCGACAGCAGTAGAAGCAGATTGCCCTGTCATCAGAGTACGCCATTCGGACGGGTTGCGGCGAGATGTGGCAGAATAGTACTGCCGGGGACGAGGAGGGCTGCTAGAGAACTGGGGAACCGTGGATGGAGACGATGAACACACGGAGTTGAGACCCATGTTCTCAAATTCCTGTCTGACGATGGCCTGAATCATCGCAATGGTGGTTGCTGGTGGATCGGGAGGCGTCGCGGAGAAAGCTGGCAAACAGGCGACCTCAAGCTCGCGGTGAACAATACGGGTTACGTCGTCACAGGGGGTGGTCTGACGCGGTCGACCCTCACATGTCGACGTAGCAGCAGTGTTGGGTCGCCGCGTGATGTGATGTGTGATACGGCGGCTCTTAGCTTGTTCAAGACGACGGCATTCTTTGATGATGGCGTTGATAGTCGAGACGTGGCTGAAAACAAGCAAATTGAAAGCATCGTCGGCGATGTCTTTTAGCATATGCGACACTTTATCTGCTTCAGACATAGTATCGTCAGCTTTGCGGCATAGAGCCAAGACGTCGAGGATGCATGAAACGTACGGCTCGGTAGATGTCTGGACACGAGACGCAAGAGCCTTTCTCGCGGCAGCCATGCGCACAATGGGGTCGCCGAACAGTTTCCTGAGCTTTTCTTTGAAACTGTCTCAACTGTGTATCTCGTCGTCATGCGTTTGGTGCCACACGCGTGGGGTGCCGCCGAGATAAAAGATGACATTGGCGAGCATGATCGCTGAGTTCCACCTCTTATTAGCACTGGCGTGCTCATACAGCTTGATCCATTCGTCAACCTCTTCTCCCTCCAGGCCAGAGAACACACCAGGGTCGCGATGTTCGGCAACCGTGATGATTGGGGCAGTCGGACAAGTCGAATCCGTTGCAGAGGCGGTCTCGTCACCGGGAGGCATGGTGACAAACTCGATGTACCGACCACCCCGAAGTTCCGTAGTGAGGACGGGGATCGCTGACCTCCACCAGAATGTTACTTGTAGAAACACACAGATGAACGAGGCTATATACAGGCTATTTACACGGGAGCCAGACCGACTCTCGCTCGCGCCACGGGCACCAACCCACTTCGTCGTCGCTCTCGCGGCGGCTCGTCCCTTGAGCATCGCTTGATGATATCGTAACTATATATATATATATATATATATATATATATATATATATATATATATATATATATATGTGTGTGTGTGTGTGTGTGTGTGTGTGTGTGTTTGTGTGTGTGTGTGTGTGTGTGTATATACAATATTTCATTACCTAACTCACGTTAACTCACTGATCGTGTCACTCATACTGTAAGTTTCATAAAATGTCAACATACAATGATGCCATAGAAATCATAAAGGAAATAATTTTTTATGCAATAATATTCTTAAAGGTGAGGCTACAATGCTGCAATAAGCTTCATGTTGTCACGTCGTATAGTGACGGTGAGGAACCAAGCGCTGCGAGAAATTCAAGGTGATAATCAAAATCCTCACTGGGGCGAAATTGCGCCCACATGCATGGACAAGAAACACTCTATGGTCACAACAATTGTGGCGAGCACAATCCCCGTAGTCTAAATTTGATCTACTGGTCACGTGTGTCTGCTATTTATATATGCAGCATGACAGTTACATTAGAGAGCCACAACAGGTGCTCGCTTGCATTCGAGAAGGCACGACGGTACAACGCGGTTCGCGACGTGCGCCGAATCTGATTGGACATTTCTGTTTTAATTTAATTCTGCGGTTTCACGTGTCAAAACCACAATGTTATTATGAACCACAACGTAGTGAGGGACTCCAGAATAATTTGTTTCCACCTGGGGTTCTTTAAAGTGCGCCCAATGCGGGGTACATAGGCGTATTTCATCTTGACCCCAGAGAAATGAAGACGTCGTTGCCGTGATTTGACCCCGCGACCCTGTGCTTCACAGCGCGACGCGAAAGCTACTACGTAGCCACGGCGAGCGTCTGGCTATTCACCGGTAGGCAACGTCGGCGTAATTTCGGATAAAAAAGGCGCCTTTTGCGCGGGGGGGGGGGGGGGAAGGGCGGGTAACTTGATAACGGCGATTCTCTGGTGAAAAACTATCAGCGGTTAAATACAAAACAATGTACATGTGGCAATATCCTTAATAAAGAAAAAGGTGGGAAGATGTGGGAAGAACTGCCCGTCGTAGCCAAACCAACAGCCTCCACATCAAGGCTGTTTCACGTGCTGCGGCAGGAGCGAAAAAAGTTCAGTGCAGCCGCGTTGTAGTGGGATTTTTACAGAGTTCATTTCACACGGCTACGATTTCAACAACGCCGCTGGTGTGACGCCCAGGGTTTCTTGCAGCGAGATTATGTGGCATACACTGCATAATTTATCAAATGTAATGAAAAAACCTGTGCATTGTGACATTACTGAACTGTTTTTAATAGAGTTAGAAATAGGCTCGTTTTGTAACATAAAAATGCTTTCACGTTTAAATTTGTTTTGGAGTGGGCAACAGCCGTTCCTGAAGTTCACTGCGCGGCCACATGAAAGACTTGAACAGCTGCTCACAGCTGTTCGTTTAGCTCTCTGTGTTGTCTTGCGTGCCTTCTACGTCCGTGTCGTTGCGCCTGCGCTACAACAAATTACAAGAGGCCCTCTCAAGAAAGCCATACAGCTATCCTCATCGCATATGCAATATTCAGAGTTCATCTGCAGCGAAGCCGTACTGTCAGTGCAGAGAGACTATCGAACTCCGCGCGCTTAGCGTCAGCTACTGCAGAAATTATGTGCGCACATTGTTCGTAATTGTGCATGACCGGTGCCTGCAGCAAGCACCAACCCGAAAGCTCACGTCTGCCCCAGGAGTAAGCCGCCAATGATCTCTGTGTGATTAGTGAACGTGAAACGGAGTTTGTAATGTGAAATTAAATCCTTGGGCGCCAGCCTGGTTCGTCCAACGCAGTGCGTGTACTATAATTACGTAAAACGTCCTCTCTGAATATTTCCAAATGGGCAAAAGTCGACACCACAAATCGCTTAGGAGCGCCAGTCACTTGTGCGCCTAGGATTATTCCGTTCTAACAGACGTGGGCGTCGTCTGCTTTCTCGTGCTGCCTCTCGAGCTGTCATTATGCAGCGAATATCTATCGATAAGCTTAAATGAATATACTGCAGTACGTTGTGCTGGGGCGTAGCCCCACGTCAATCATTAAATACGTTGTTAGAAGTACACTCGATTATTTATTTATTTATTTATTTATTTACATATACTGCAGCCCAATATAGGGCTATAGCAGGAGTCGGCTCTTTGTACATTACTATGCATAACACATTAAAAAACACAAGCATACACAAATAGATGAATGATCAAAAGAAGTGCTCTACATATTAGCGAAGTGCCTACCAGTTGTAGCTATAAAATTTTTTAATGATACTGAACGATTGTTACAGGGTTGAGAATTCCAAAGCTCTTTTGTACGTGGAAAAAAACTGTACTTGAGTGTATTAGTACCGGCATCAATAGGTGTTATGTTCAAGGCGTGGGGAGCTGCTGGTATAACTTGCGTTAGCAAATGTGATATAGTTAAAATTGGAAAGACCAAAGCGGGAGTTATTAATTGCATATAGAAGTGTGAAAACATTAATATACTAACGGGAAAGTATCCAATGGCTCAATGTTCAAAGATTGTTCAGCCAGTGTTGTTGAGAAACGGTGGCTGTAATTCTGGCAAATGAAACGGATAGATTTTCATTGAACATTATTGAGCGAGCTTATTTCACATTGTTTGTAGGGGAACCAAACGACACGTGAATATTCTAGAACAGGGTGAATTAACGTTTTATATAATAGCAGTTTAGTATCGCGGGAGGTCTTAGCTAAAGTTCGGCGCAAATAAGCTAGTCTTCTTACGGCTTTTCCGTTTACATATACAATATGCTTTGACCAAGAAAGATGTTCTGTTCGAATGACACCTAAGTATTTATATTGAGGCACTCTATTAAGTTGGATGCCATCCAGAGAATAATCCCACGACTGTGGGGTCTGCCTATTGGCAAATGACATCACGACTGTTTTACTACCGTTGATGTTCATATGCCGCGTTTAGCACCAAGCGCAGAAAGATATAAGGGATTTGGCAAGACGGTGGTGGTCATCAACGGAGTTAATAGATTCGTAGGAGGAGACGCGGTCATCTGCATAAAGTGTGATTTTGGTTGAGGTGCTACGAGGTGAGTCATTGATGTATATTAGAAATAATGAAGGGTCTAATACGGATGCTAGAGGAACGTCTGACGTAACGTCGACAGGAGTTGAGTCCGCTGAGTTAAAAGAAACAAATTGTGAGCGATAACGAAGAAAACTGGCTATCCAAGAATCAAGACATGGATTATTGAATATGGCGTTTAATTTTTCCAGTAGTTTAGAATGAATCCCAGTCAAACGCTTTAGAGAAGTCGATAAAGATGGCATCCACTTGATTACCTATGCCTAGGTTAGAAGTTATATCATGAAAAAAATCGACTGATTGCATTACAGTGCTATAACAACGATGGGAAACAGGCTGGGGCAGATGTTGGAACATCATCGAAGTTAAGGAATTCGGTTGTATGTTTGTGAATAATGTGCAGGAATAATGTCATCTTGCATGACGGGTGTGAGAGATATCGGCGTGTAATTTGACAGAAGTTCTTTTTTACCTGATATAGACAAAGGCAGGACTTTGGCTGAGTTGGTACTTCACTAGAGTCTAAGGATTACTGAAAAACTACAGTAAGGTACTGAGCTCTCCACAGGGGGTATCTTACAAGTAAAGAATTCCGGATACCATCTGAACCGGTATACTTTTTAGTGTCGAGATTCAAGATTAGATTTAAGACACCATCATACCTTACTACGATATCGCCTAACTACAATATTACAAATACAATATACAGCGCTAAAATTTTGTACTCGATTAGCCTAGGCCTCGGTGCCGTCCTAGTCCAGAGGAAGGACGCACTTGAACGGGTGATAGCTTACGCTAGCCCTTCGCTGTCAAATGCGGGAGTAAAAAATTTTACGACCGCGAAGAAATGCCTCGTCATCATTAGAGCTACAGAAAAATTCCGCCCTTACCTATATGGCAGGCTGTTCAATGTTGTCACCGACCATCACGCGTTGTATTGGCTAGCGATCATAAAAGACCCTTCAAGACCCGTGGTGCGGTGATACCTCAGACTCCAAGAATATGGTATCACTGTAATCGACAAGTGTAACCTCAAACTACGTGCTCGACCGGCAGATCAGATTTTCAACCATCGCCGACTGTGTTCGACGCTATCCTTGTGCTTTAAGTGCAGCCTGCTATTGTGGGCAGAGGTTTGCCCAATAAAAGATTCGTCATTCACAGTATTGCTACTGTGTTGTTTGCCGTCACTACTACATGACAATATATACAATGAAAGCATGCAAGTACAATTACGGAGAGAACAGACATGTCTAGGCTCGTTGAGGTGACCGGCTGCGGACTGCAGCGGCGTCTGTAGCTGTTACTTCGCGGTAACTGCTAGGTTCCAGGTATGTTTAGCCTATATCCCGTGGATCCGGCAAGTGACTTGACTATGCGTGGCCTCATTGCAGTGTAGGCCTGTGCTTTTTTGCAATATATGGCGCCAAACTCGGCCGATGTGAGATTCCATCTGTACATGTATCTAGCATTCATGCCCGTCTTATTATGCGCACGGGTTTGTATCGTGTTCCAATTGTTTTACTTTTAGGGATGTAAGCGCTTATTGATATATTCCACGACAGCCATTTACCCAACATTGTGTTGAGGGTACAATGCGTGGCCCACCCCGTAATGGCTAAAATAGCCAATAGTATAGGAAAAAATTATGATGCAGGACACATTCACTAGTTGCAATCTACATGAGGCGCAGCTTTCATGCAACGGTCAGGTAAATTCTGTACAACTAAGTGCACTTTGTAAGGCATTTCTCATTTTCATCTCATGCTATACGCATTCTTGCACAATGTTTGCTTATGCACCGCGCAGGTCACAAGTTTAATGTCATGTAATGAAGTGCCATGAGCTCGAGTGAGCTCACCAAGTCTTGGACCGAACTATGAGGCTGAGTTCGTCTGACCCTCGTTGAGTGGAATTTTGGTGAATATGAGACAGAGCCCGTTCAGCTGAGTAAAAGTTTGGCTGAGTCCGAGTCCGAGTCTCCGTAAGCTGGGCTGAATAAAATTTTGCGGAGTTTGCACACACATGCCTTTAGATCACACTATGGAATAAATGAGCAAGCAGCTGTACCTTACAATGTAGAAAGAAGAATAAAGGTATTGTGGCGCAATGTGGAATAACGCATGGAAGAAAAAGGAGGTGCCAGAAAGAGTGCCAGACAGGACGTCTCACGTTCTTACTTCTGTCTCTTTTTTTTTCGCATGTTATGTTACGTTGCGCCACATTGCCTTTCTTATCAATGCACCAACTCACCCAGCACAGTACCCGACTACAGTAAAAAGAACATTCCGATAAACAAATGTCATACTGTCATTGTATATCTAGTAAGTTTCGTTACACTTTAATTATCGAGGCAGTAATGACAGGATGTGGTTATGCGAGTTTATGTAATAATGAGTGTAATTGCAAACTTATAAGAAATTCTGCTTCTCCATTGTCGGGCATTGCTTATGCATTGTGGTACGTCTGCGCAGTTGATTATCTGCGGACGTGCAAGCTCAGTGCGCACGCAAAATTCACGGGAATCGATGCAACTCGCTAACTTCACTGCACGATTTTGATTTGCTTTTGTTTAATGTGTTACCTACTGTTTAGAAATGCAAGGTGCTTCACTCATTTCTACCTTGTTGCATGTATTGTACAGGAGCTAGAGAGGGAGAAGCAAGGAAAGGCAGGGAATGTTTACGGCGAGGTAGTGAGTTAGAGTATTACAGTCATGTTACTAGTTCCATAAACAAACAAAAAATTCCATTCACAAAGCTGCATTGGTGGCAAATGGTGGCGGGTATTGCGCAACGTTGAAACGTCGAATACTATGCTGTTATGTCATATGCTTTTGACAGAGCATTTAGTGGTAGTTACACATTCTTTAAATTTCCCCTTCGTAAAAGCATGCCGTGCAACAACTGTGACATTTTCGTACATCGCGAACTTGCGACCGAAATCGCACTTAGATGCGATGAAAATCGCGTCACGTGAAACATGCTTCACGCTTGCGGTGCTCTACGTCACATCATCACGGATGGGTGGGCGTACCGCTAATGCCGCTATGGGTGTGAGTGGCTCTCGCTAAACCTCCAAGAGCGAGATGGACAGCCATCGCCGTAACTCAGCATTTCAAGAGTGCCATTCTTTGATTGTGACTTTGTCTCTGGCTTTTGCCGTTGTTTCCACGTTTATTTTTCATCTCATTTAAGAATTTGAAGGTTATTGTAGCATTTAGCATTATATTTGAGTATTCATAAAGCAAGAATAGAGTTAAACTCCCTCATGCTTCACATGGCTTCATTGTTTATTTCGTAGTACGATTAGCTCTATAGAGCCACGGTTATCTTATTGTTAGTTAACGCGTCTGTCCATATAGGGGCTCTCGTTAGTCGCCAACCTTTCAAAAAGTTTGCGCGATGCGGCCAATTCTATCCTGACCGGCTGAAGCCACTTTTAGCTTCGACAACGCTGCATGGTTTTCATGAGAGCAGACGTGCTCTTTCAGTGCGCGTAGGCATAAGTGGGAGCCAAGGGCCGCACATATATGGGCGCTCGCTTGCGATGGCAAACCTGTATTCATTACGCAAACCACGTCGGGCCAAGACGACTTCCTTTTGATGGTGGTCACCTGCCGCCACAGGGGTATACACATTGATCAGGATGTGAAAGAGACGACGATAATTTGTCCCGGCTTCCTGGAGGCCATCGCCCGTTATTTTTTTAATTGTTTATGCTTGTAAAGTCACGAAGGTCAAGCGCATTTTCTTACAACTGTTCCTTCCCCTTGTTAGTGCTCGAGCGCCGCTGACGTGCGGATCAGTTACACCCATGGTGCACTACTATGCTATCACCAGCTACACACAGAACCAACGTGTGTTTTGTGTTTTATGTTTTTATACTCATATTTTTTACCGTTAGTCGAGGGCAGCAAGAAGCTTACCCGTTGTATTTCGGGAAACTCTAACGTCTAAATTCTTAATCGGTATGCAGCTTCGGTCAAATTCATCGCCGTAATTTGTGCGAGAATGCTTTATCATTCCTTTTCTGTTTTTTTTAATAACCCACTCAACTTCTGGATAGTCGCGATGTGCTTGCAGAGTGTCTTGCATTGGTGTGCTGTGCCCATTCTTTATAACAATGACATATTGTGCCGTCGTGCTTCACTGAGAAAATAACGCCGCCGTGTTTTACTTCTAGTACGATATTTGTATATGCGGCTTGACGGTTCTTGGTGTCAGGAGTCCGCTGCGGCTATCGTAGGAAACAAGTTTAAAAAAAAGAATGCCTGCTTCTTTCTGGTACGCGCGAAAAGTCTGCGACGGGACGTGCTAAATAGAAACAGTGCCACGAACCTGTGATATTTCTTTACGCCGCCTCCGCGTATTGTGGTCACCGCTACTCTAGAAGCAGCACGTAAATCTAGACTCACTCGCATATGTAATGATAAAAAATCACATGCACATAAAAAATGCCGAGTAAAGCTTATTCTTACCGATGTTCTCTGTCTTGTTAACTTGGGTTATGCTACATAGATAGCAAGAATTAGTTGTAAACAACTACAACGTAGTGTAGCAACTATCAACCAGAATTGCCAAAGGCTTACTCAGGTCTATGGAGAGTTTGTTTATATTTTGTTTTTCTCATCACGCAGGCTTCCTGTGCACGTTCCTGTCATGGAGTGCATTCACGCCCCTCAGCAGGCTGGCCTTCGGCGTGTACATTGTCCATTTGCCCTTCGCACAGCTCACGATGCACATATCGCAGGAACGGCTGCACTACTCGCATTTCTTCATTGTAAGTGAACAGGGGCAAAGAAAGCGTTAGTTTTCGTTAGCTTCAGGCGGAAGCAATCTGCCACGGTTCGGTAGTAGTAGCTGTGATTATTCATGTAAAATATGGATCTGCTATAACCCACACACTGACACCACGCCCTGGAGCAAAGATCTGCAGCAAAGGCTGGTGTCAGCCGACCTGCGACGAGATCCGGCTGCGTTTTCCATAGAAGGGAGGAGCGTATCGCCCATCATGCACGACTAACGCTTCGATGGCGCATTCATTCAGTCAGCGTCACGCAGACAGGGATTACAGGCGGACAGTGAAGGAACCTTTCGTTCTCGTTTGCTTTTGCTTTATTTTTGAGCTAAGGCCGGACGTATGTACGGCCTTCTCTAGCGTTAATACAATGCTCAGAATTGCACTATGTGACACTTTGATATTCTAGCACTTGTATATCTTTCGGGCAGCTAAGTAATTAAGACACCCTGTATATGAAACAGTAGAAAAGTAAAAACGCATTTTTTTGCTTGTTGACGTGAAGCTTCTTTAAAAAGCTCCAAAGGGGGTAGCTTGCTGAAACTGAAGTAAAAAAATTTGAAGGCCCAATCTACTCTGTGAAGGTGGATTGCCAGCGAAGCTGTTACCGTCCACTTAACCTATTCTAGTGTAATGAATGACATGAGTACGTCTTAAAATGGAGTGTATAATCATTTATTGCTTCAACGACGTTCACGATGGCTTTGTCATCGATGTGGTATACACTGAGGTTTTCGGTTTTGACAGTTGCCACCTTCTTTGCCAACCTTAGCTCGACAAACGAGTCACGGACGGTGCTTGGTAGTTTCTTTTCTGTGTAACATTTTAGTACAAACTCTTCGAAGAGAAAGTCTACGAACCACTTGTTTTCCTGTTTCGGTATGTCGACTTTAAAGTCCCCCACGATGACGAAAGGCGTAGTTTTATCTCTCGCCAACACCGAGAAGTGGGTTCGCATGAACCGCTGTAGTTGGGCTTAGAAGTGCCCTGCGAAATGTACACGGTGAAGATGACGATTCCATCGCGGGTTATCACGGCACACACATCGTCGCAGTCGATCGGGTAAGACTTACGCGTGTACGCGGTCACGCATGCTTCTTTCCTTGCATAGACAGCGACTCGGGCAGAGCGGTTGTCACTTCGTTTCACGGCCGTTATTCTAACGTAGCCGGTCACTTCGGCGACTATGTCCGTCCACGTCTCCGAGAGAGACAGCACCTGAACCTCGTTGAGTACGAAGTCATGCGTTATACCTTTGGAGTGAAGACCAAGCGATCTCACATTGTGAGAGGCAAGCGAGATCTAGTGCGGTTCCCGCAACATGGAGCCCACGAAAGAATCGCCGGTTGTAGAGGTAAACAGCTTCGCTGTAAAACACGTTATAGCGTTATCACTTACACATTTGCAACCATAGTACCCACTTACTTGATTTGGGTATCGTTGTGTAGACGAAATAAGCCACTACTGGATCGTGCATGCATTGCGTGCACAGATGGTTCGGTTGTCGCGCCACGCGAGACGCCTTTGGAGCTAAACATTGTCGCACGAGCGGCGTTCAGACTGGCGCAGCTGGGCAATGCGTTTGTCCATCGGAGCAGGAATAGTCGTGTTTAAAAGAGCTCACTATGCCATACCAGGTATAAACTATCAAACTCAAAACTGATCTTAATTCAGCAGTTGTAAGGCCTACAAACTCGCAATGTATTGCAAACTTTTCATGCTTGCACTGCTGTTCACGATATGTGAGGTTAAGCTATGAAATTCATTCCTCGCCTGTGTTACTTGTGTCGTGCACAGGACATATACTCCATTATGGTGAAAAGGCTTACAGTGGGCGCGGAAAGAGCTGTTTTGTTGAATTGTAGTTATTATTGTAGAATTGTAAACATATTTTGTTGAATTGTATGGTTAATACTCTTTATTTTCTCATGCACTGTCCTCTATTCTGTTCTTCTTGCAGGTTTCGTTCTCCTTCAGCGTACTCGTTTGGAGCTTCCTAATCAGCTACTTCATGTTCATTTTCTGCGAAGCTCCAACGGGCAGACTAGACAAACTCATCTTCGAGGCTCGACGTGCGACAAAAGAGAAAGAACTCAAGGACGAATTTCCCAATGTCAACGGGGCTGAAGGGAAGATGTCGCATTTGGTCCCGAAGTTACGAGATTACAAAGGGGAGTTTGTGCAACAGAGCAGTGGCAAAGCGGCCGTCAGTGGCTTGCATAACGACGAGGGCAAGCCCACAAGCTCTCATCTATGACGTCAGTACCAAAGGCCACTAATTTGTGATAAGCGTTTTTTATATTCCAAATCACCGAAGTCGCTTCTATATATAGAAGCATTTGTTGTACCCATAGAACAGGTATACCTGTTCTATGGGCACAACATAAATGCTTTATTTTCCCGTCATTCGACGTAGAAGGGTGTTCGAGGAATGTGCCCTTGTTGATATATTTGTAACACTGGCCTCCTTTAGTCTCTGTATGTGAAAGGTGGTGACAGCACTACATCTGTCAGGGCAGTTTTAACAATTTCATTACAGATAGCAAGCAAAATAAATTGTTACTATTAAGGTACACCTGTGATATGCATGTTCGATCGAGTTGTCGTGCTCCTTTTCTTGTGTCTGTTTCTTTAATTTAGCCGATTACTCAAAAACGGAAACGAAGTGGCATACAATGTTGACGTCTTTAGTTGTCTTCACGAATGCCTACTCAGCACTAATTGGAATGGCTGATAGTCCTGCATGTGACGTTTGTGGAAGGGAGGAGAATTGACCACTTATTGTTTCATTGTCCTCAATTTGAAGCATAAGACAATATTTGTCCAGCACGTTGAGGAAATTAGGTGATCCTCCTCTGAGCGAACAGCCAGTACTCGAGTCTTCTGAGTCAGTACTAGAGCACCGTGCCCACCGTTAATCGGCTCAGAGGACACTGAAGGTACTTTTATGCTTTCTCAGAGCGCCTGGTTTGCGCGAGCGGCTTACACTCAAGTACTTTCTGTGCAAGTCTCTATGCCCTTCTTTCTTTCTTTCTTTATTGTTTCCTCAGACACAGTCTAAGAGGGGGCCGAGGCTAAAGGCGACAGAGCACCTGACAAGGGCCCCGGCCCCCTTGCACAATATACACTGACAAAATACATCAACAAAGTTCAGTCAGGCAGACATCATAGGTTCAGACAGGGGGCAATAATAAAAAGGGGGACTAGTGACTGCTCGAATATAAAGTCAGCAAATAATTCGTACAAAATATTTACATACGCAACATAATGTCTGCAACATAAATACAGAACACAGCAATTCAGTTACCAGTCAGCACGTTCAACAACATCCTCCATAGCCGTGGCACTCATCACAAAAACCAAGACACAGAAACCAAGCACAATTTAACAGCAGTGTATCAAAATTGCAGTAGCTGAGAGGAGCATGGCTAGGGAGAACAAAGCGCACTTTTTGAGGTAATTTACAATAATGAAAACATAATGTCACTGTTCACAAGAAACTTCCTACAGTATTTCTTAAATGTATGTACACCTTTACTAAAATCTACTTGAATATCTCTTCTGTTTAGAACATTGGTTATTTGAAAAGATAATGCTTGCCTTCCATAGTTGGTTCTAACTTGCGGCATTTTTCGTTTTGAGTTTCGGGTACTGTATGAAGTTGAGCTGGGCACTGCGGAAATATGTAACTTGTATTTATTGATCCATTGCAATAGCTTAATGTAGTACACCTGGTCAGCCTTCAACATGTTATATTTGGTAAATAACGGCTGTGTTCTCAATAACTGCTTGTTGCCTTTGAAATTTTCCAGTATGCGCAAAATTTTATTTTGTAATACATTAAGTTTGTAGTAGTTAGTAGCTGTTGTTGTTCCCCAAGTCAAAATTCCATAGCTCATTCTAGAGTAAACCAGTGAATAGTATAGTGCCTGCCTTAAACGTTTGGGTATTAGATGTTGTACTTTGTAAATGCACCCAATGGTGCGACAAAGGCTTGATTTTAGTTGAATAACGTGAGTATTCCATGAGAGGTTGTGGTTAAACCACACACCTAAAACTTTTGTTCAGTAACCTGTTCCAGGAAGCGCCCTTCAAATCTAATGTTAACCGGGTAGCAGTCATGTTTATTAATTGGCTTAAAAATGACGTACTTTGCTTTATTTATATTTAGACTCAAGCGATTTCTTTGAAGCCATGCAGATAACTGTAATAAGTAGTCATTAACAGATGTCTCTAAACATTGCATGGTTTCTCCGCTGAAAAAACACTAGTATCATCTGCATACATTAATAATTGCGGGGATCCATGTATTGCTATAATATCATTTATATAGATAAAGAGTAGGGGACCCAGAATAGAGCCCTGGGGAACGCCCTGTTGTACTTCGAGTTTGCTGGAGGACCAATTGTTAACACGTACATATTGATGACGTTTCTCTAGACAACTCCGGATGAGTTTTATTGCCACTCCTCTAATACCATATTTTTCTAATTTTCTTAACAAAATATTATGTTGGACAGTGTCGAAGGCTTTGCTGAAATCTATAAATAAGCCAAGAGTGAGCAATTTTTTTTCTATATTTTCAATTATATTATCCTTTATGTCAACGAGAGCAATCTCTGCTGATTTGTTTGCTTGAAAGCCGCACTGAACTTTTGTTATTACTCGGTGTTTATTAAAGAAACCACTTAGACTGTGATTGATGACGTATTCAAATACCTTTGAAAACACTGTCAGAACTGAAATGGGCCTGTAGTTCTTAATGTTGGTCTCACCACCGCCTTTGTAGACAGGTGTATCTTTTGCGATCTTCAAATCATCTGGAAAATCTCCGCTAAGAAGCATCTGATTTATTATACGCGATAATATGGGGCTTATCAAGAATACCACATGCTTAATAGGCGAAACTTTTATCCCGTAGTCACCACAAGCGACTTGGTTTTTTAGATTTCCTATTATTGCTCCAATTTCATGAGACGTTGTAGGGGCAAGCATGATTGACTCCATCAAGCTATTTATATGTACGCAGTCACTGGAAGTGCCATGCCGTCCTGAATAAACACCTACTTTGACGAAATGCCGATTCATTGCTTCTACTAAATTGTTCCCAGTTAGAAGCACATTGTCAATGCAGATTTCCTTCACACCACAGTCAGCTTGATTTCTTGCTAATATGTTGTTTAGTAGCTCCCATGTCTTTTTGCTGTAATTTTGAACGTCCTCGAATTTAGTTTGGAAATAAATGGACTTTGCGTGTTTTAGATCCGAGTTTTATTTGTTTCTCAGTTGTTTGAATTCATTCAGTACGCATGGGTCTCGGGTTTTAAGAAAGTGTTGAAATTTTCGGTTTTTCTCTTTTATTCTTCTGTACAGCTCACTAGTAACCCATGGTTTTCTAATCCGTTTACTTTTCTGGCCACTTTCTCGTTGTGGAAAGGCCAAATCGTAGCAATGCTGAAATTTCATCAAAAAGACCTGGTAAGCCAGTGTGGCGTTGCGTTGCTTGAACACATCAACCCAGTTATCTACTGCTATATAGTTTTGAAACGTCATCAAGATTTTATTAGTTATTGCTCGATATAAAATTTTTTCTTGAAGAAAAACATATTTTTTCTCGGAAGGAAAGCCCAAGCAGAACACTGGCAAATGATCGCTGATGTCATATCTGAGAACACCAGCCGTAACATTTGCATCATCTGTGTTGGTAACACACACATCAAGACACGTGGCGGTATGTACTGTGGCCCTGGTTGGCAGTGATATCAGATTAGATCAGGCATAGGAATTTAGTATGTCATAAAAGTCTCTTGCACATGGACTATCTGATATGGTGTCTATATTGACGTCACCAAGAAGCATAAATGATTTTGTTACAGTCTGTAAAGTGTGAAGAGCATTGTCGATGAAGTCGATAAACTCCATCGATTTGCCTGCGGGTTGTCTGTAGATCGCGCAAACAGTGACGTTCGACAATTTGACAAACAGGCTTTCAATAACTTGATCGCATCTAGTCAGCTCGCTCACCACTTCATACCATACACAATCCTTTATAAAAATTGCTATACCACCGCCCCTTTTTATATCCCTACTAAGGCTTACGCACTTGTAACCAGGAAGGTGCGGTACCGTGTCTGTGTGTATTAGCCAAGTTTCTGTTAATACTATTGAAGAAAACGTATTGGGGGGGGGAGGGTTTAGGGACTGAAGAAGTATTTCAAGACTATCAACTTTGTTTTTTAGGCTTCGCATGTTTATATGTAAAACTGAAAATTGTATTTTGTTTGACCTGACGAACGAGTCAAACAAAACAGGTCTCTCCCTCCTCTTTCTTCCCCAGCGTAGGGTAGCCAACCGGACTCTTGACTGGTTAACATCCCTGCCGTCCTATATCTCTCTCTCTCTCTCTCTCTCTCTCTCTCTCTCTCTCTCTCTCTTCGCCGCTACGCTGTGTTGAATCCATGTTGTCATTTGGTCTCCTTCGCGAAAGTGTTTAATGAGCGCAGTCAGCGTATGACCTTCGAGGTGTTTCTGCGTCCTGTTCGTCAGCTGTGTCCGTGTGCTGGTCGCGCTACATTTAACGCAAATGATTCTATGGCTTCGTGCGAAAGCTGTTTCATCCGAGGAGGAGAACGCGGGGAAGCTCCACAGGGTCCTTTTAGCGGTGCCTGCGAAAGTGGTCGGCCAATGTGGCCGGCGCCGGTCTATATGATAGGTGCTCTAGAAGGCATTGGCTATAAGCACCATCAGTGCCTCCGGCTTATGGTGGCGAACGTTTACTCACCGTCGATGCATATTACTCTTGGCTACTGTGCTGAGTACGCTACCCCTCTAGGCTCTCCACTCGCTTGGTCGCTGCTACCCGCTGTGGTTGCTTAGTGGCTATGGTGTTGGGCTGCGAAGCACGATGGCGCGCGATCGAATCCCGGCCACGGCGGCCGGATTTCGATGGGGTCGAAGTGCGAAAACACCCATGTACTCAGATTTAGATGCGCGTTAAAGAACCCCAGGTGGTCGAAATTTCCGGAGTCCCGCACTACGGCGTGCCTCATAATCAGAAAGTGGTTTTCGCACGTAAAACCCCATAATTTTTTTTATCATTTTGGTGACTGCTGTACGCATACTGGTCAAACTAACAGACGATGTTTACTGTACCATTATCTGCCGATCGCATCTCCTGCTTCACAAAAACAAAGCACAATGACAAAGCGTATTGACGCGAGAGCATTACTTAGCTCATTGTACGGCCCCTCCGTCATCAGAAACCTGTGGCAGAAAGCCGTTGCCGAAAAACGGCACACAAGTTGCGTAATCTCCACCTAACGAATAAAAAAAATAAAGGGCGGTCACGGTGAGGATCTTATCCATTGCTCCACAGCCACTACTACAACTTACTACCACTCGGCAGCCGAGCGCGCTAAACACTGCGCCATCGTTGCATCGTGCAATCATTGAAACATACAACAGGGATAAATATTGTCGAGGCTGTGCACGTGGTTGGGCGCTGCCTGGCGGGCGATTCACTAGACGGCGCAGGATAGGAGGGGCGTCCCTTTCAGCGCTATGAAGTCTTCATCCTCCGAAGATGAATTGGGTGAATCGCTCGCGTTTGCGTCATCAGGCGAGACAGGAAAGCGTGGTCGGACGCTCAACTTCACTGCCGACGAAGTACAAGACAATCGCAACGCAGCGAAACGTACGAAGCAGAGCGGCTGCAACGAAACAACGTTCACAACCCAAGACCCCTCCCTCTCTCCCTCAGTCAAACTACTTGCATATAAAACCTTAATCCAAACTAAACTAGAATAGGCGTGCGCTATTTATTACAACCATCAAGTTATTATGATTTCCATCATTGAATCGCTTCAGAACCGAGCTGCCAGATTCATTCTTTCTGACTACTCCTATAATACAAGTGTTTCAGCCTTAATATCTAGGTTGTGTATTCCCTCGCTCACTTCCTGCCACTAAAGTGCTGGTCTTCTTTGATTCTTTAGGTTTTTTCATTTACAGCCCTCAGGTAACCAAGTCATCATTCCAGTCCATCGTTTTTCCCGCCACACGCATCCTAATGCTGTGTATCTATAACGCGCCCATTCCACTACATATTAACGTTCTTTCTTTCAATACATAACCCGTGAATGGAAAACCCTTCCTTCCGATATCGACCTCATCATTGACATTTCTCGTTTCAAAGCTGCCATGGAAGACCATCTTTCAAGTAACCTTACCTAACCTGACCCGCCGTTTTTCAATATGTGCCCACACCTCATGTAATGTCCCACACCTTTGAGGTATTATAAATAAATAAATAAAAACGCGAAAGGGCAGAGCGAGCACGGCGAGCTGCGACGGCTGCAGTGAGGCAACGTGCACCTACGAAGTCCACGACAGGGAGACAAACAGCGAGCACAGCGGTGCAGCGATCAAGGCAGCAGCGGCAACTTTGGGAATTCAGGAACGCCGAGTGCGCAGCGGCAACGAAGCAGTTCGCCAAAACGTTTGTACGCAATCCGTCGGGAAGTGGTGGCGACGTTTGCGACAGGCTGTGGTTTAGAACGGACGTCACACCCGCACTGGAACGATGCCACGTTCCGGAGCCAACGTGACGTCTGTTCTAAACCACCGTCTATCGCAAACCTTGCAACCACTCCCCGACGGACTGCCCACAAACGTTGCTGCTGCACCTTGCAATTAAAGGTGCGCTTAGAAGTAAGGGTCTTTGTTATGGAATAGTAATGGTGAAGTTCAGAACTGTATGATCGTTGAATTCATCGGTAATGGAACTGGCACTAGTAATCTGGAGTTTTGATGTTAGAAGCAGGTCGAGGATGTTAGTAGCGCGTGTTGGTTGGCCGACAAGCTGCACCAAGGAAAAGTCAACGATGTGGTTAACGAATTCCTTCATGGCACGTGAAAGATGGCGAGCTGACGTTACCGCAGTTAAAACCGCCCGTTAAGAAGGTAGTTCTTTTGGGAAACTTAGCTGAAATAGCATTAAGGACATCGCCCATATAGGAAGTAAAGGAACTAGAGTTATTTGATGGCCTTACTGCTATTATTAAATTGCGAAACGATGATGCAATGTAGAATCATAGTTTGTAACAGGCTAAACAACTTATAATACAAATGAATGTATGTGGTTTTAACTGCAATTAAGAAACCGCCGCCCTTCTGTTCTCGGGATCATTTATAAATGACGTAATTGCGAGTATCAGGCAGAACCTCATCATCTTGGGTACCCGAGTAAAGTCAAGTTTCTGTCAGAGCTATTATGTACCACAGTTGCTGTTTTCCAGGTATGATTTAATTTCCACGCGTTTTGAAAGGATACAGAGTATGTTATTAAATGAAAACGATAACCGCGATGTGTCGCTTTTCCGAAGCTGCGATTGCAAACGGGGTGATAGTATCTGCTGATTTTGCCCGTGTAATCTACCGCCTCGATTGAATAACTGTACCTGATATTTCGTCGTTCACATATCAATGCGTAGCTTATCAATATTTTATTTTATCAGAACATTTTTTTTTAAATTTCACGAACTGAAAGTTTGTTTTAGCCTCCCGCGTCTGCAAGGAAAAATTTTCGCGTGCTGCAAATTCGCAACCTAGAACCCTTCTTCTGAAAGGTGCTTTCTGTTCTTGAAAAGTCCATACTTAGTATGCATTGTCCTGAATTTCTCCGCATTGTAGTTTACAAGGTGCTATGCAGCTCTATTTGGGACGTACAAATCAATACTTATACTATGTTTCTGTGAGCAAAATTCTTTTACTTCGGTGGTTTCTTTTCTGGAATCATCGTGCGAGTCTGCTATGCCGGATAAAAGTACATTTTAGCGTGGGAGCTAGTTCTGGGCGTCATCACAACATGATTAAATTGTGTTAAGTTCGTCACAGATGCCAAAAATAGATTCGGGTGCTCGTACAGATGAATCAGATTTATTCCGCAACGATTCAGTGTTGCCCTCGATTACACGCATTCGCGCTGACAACTGCCATAGTTCAACCACCCCCGGAAGGTGCGCGATAGTTTCTACTTCAAGAACATGCGCGCCGCTAGAGATAAGATATAGTGCGACGAAGTGAATTAGACGTACTACTTCGCATTTCTCGGTACTCATTTTGCAACGAAAGCTGTATATGACTACCCTTCCGTAGTTTTTTTCAGCGTCCGGCCACAGAAACGGGCTTAGCGATTTCTAACAATCCCATACGGGTGCAGTACGGTGGCGCAGATGTCAAAATGCGGAACAGATTAGAACACTCGCCGTGAACAATAGCGCGACGTCAAGGTTATCGCAGTATATAAGCAGGAGAGGTATCGACGCTAAAAACAGCCGCGTTATCGATGGGGCGTACACGTATAGTTCGTACACCCGAAGAACAACATGCGTACGAGGAGCGCCGTAGGCAACAGCAACGAGAATGTAAACGGCGTCGGCGAGAAACGACCACCGACGAGGAACGTTCCCGCGATGCGGAAAGAAAACGACAATCGCGAGCCCGCGCAGCTCCGAGTGAGCAGCGGCGCCAGACTCGCAACGCACAAAATCACGAGTTCCCCTCTGTGAAGATGGAATGGCAGCGAAAGCACTTCGCTTTTCAATTCATCATCAGCTTATCATTATCATCAGCTTTCGCTGCCATTACATCTTCGCAGAGTGGAATGGTTGATATTTTTTTTTCGCTTTAAGAAACAAAGAAGGTTGAGTGGATGGGAAAGAATACTTCTTTCCGTTTACAAACTTTTTGTTCGCTCGTGTCATCAATTTTAAATCTGGGACCGCGCGGGAAGTGGCTGATGGTGTGTGCCTGTCGCCTACGCCTACGCTCACCCTCACCGCTTGCTGAGCGATACCGAATTCTGCTCGCGCTCGGTGACCTGGGGCGCGATCGGAGATGGTTGTTCGGCGCGTTCGTTCGGTTACCGGCGCGCGCGATTGGCCTACTCCACGCCGACGTCGCCAGCCGCGGGGCGCGGCCACGTTTTTGGTGACGTCAAACTGACGACACCCTCCTGTCAATCATCCTACCACCGAGCATTTCGTCTGCTAGGCGCCGAACCCGACGGGAGCTGGGAAGTTTGGAGCGATCATACGGCTTCGCATGGCGCGTCTGGTGGATTGGATTGGATCCAACAGGCGGCCTTTTCGGCTGTGGAATGGCACGTTTGAATGCAATCCATAGTTTCATTCGAGAAAATGGCGCTTCCGTTGGGAACTTAGGTTGTTGCGCTGGCATTTCTAGAGGAAGGAGGAGAGCGGGTGGCGGTGCGAAACGCGTTTGAAGAAATGGCAGAAAGTGAATTCCGGCCTCGTTTTTGCTTCTCGAAACAAATAATTCGTTGGGTTGTACAGAGAAATCGACAACATCATCGGTGCCAGCGAGCCACTGGAATGTTGTCGCTGCCTCTTGAAAAGTGCGCCACTCTTCCCGTCGTTTTTTTTTCTTCTCGCTGTGCGCGACACCACCTAGGGAGGACGCAAAGAACCTAATAGTTATAAATTGCAGTAGTCACACGTACTACTATTTGAAAACGTGTTTGGGCTTGAGAAGAAAAAATACATGTTTTAGATAAAGATTTAATTCATTTGGAAGACGAGAAACATTTGGTTTTGTAGTATACTGTTTGCAAGCAGACGACAAACGACGGAAGTAAACTTCCGGGGAGGTCACCGCTTCCTGATTGGCTGCTCTCTCCGCCTCGCTGTCACAAATTTTGCATACTGCAACTTTGTGACGTTGCAGCAACTGAACGGAACGCGTATCGAACAAAGATCTCTGATCGCACGGCGTGATCGGAGATCGGCGTCAAAGGATGGAAGGTGCAGCAAAGCAAGCATTACACTAGCATACATCTAAATAGAGGCATCATGTTTGTAGCTTTGCATAGTTTGAACATCATGATTTCTAGTTCTTCAAGGTTTTACAGTCTAGCTGTGCAATGGTTGTCGGCATTTTACAGCGAAGCTATTAGCCTCTATACTCCGTTCCACACGTATAGTACTAAACGCTGTGAGACTTCTTGCAGTGGCTTCGTTCGCACTAGGATATTGTTCAATCTTTTACCGCAATTGTGTGTGACTGTTTCTTTATATAGGCTCATTATTGATTGAAACATGTTTTAATCCTTAGAAACAAACGCACTTTGGTATACAGGTGCTATTGCGTTGGTTTAGGTAATTTTTATTTTGGTTGTTATTTTCGGGTTTCATTTATTTAGACCCGTCGCAAAGCACCTCGCGTGCATGCTTGCGCGAGCAAACGCTGTTGGCGCTCAGCCAAGCATGGACGGAACACGCGGAGTGATAACTTTCATTGACTAAACTTCTTGCGTAGCTTCCACAGCGTTGTACGCTATGTATGGAACGGAGTATAGTTGATCGGCATTTTTCCGTCTGTGCACACCGAAAGAACAGACCTCGCTGGAAAAGGGGTTTGTGCTTGAGTTTCCGCGTAACAGAATTATGCTTACTCGTAAATTCGAATTACAATCCGAAGATATCATGTCTGCAGGTGTATTTATTTATTTATTTATTTATTTATTTATTTATTTATTTAGGATACTTTCAAGGCCCGAAGGCATTACAGAAAGGAGTGGGTGAACATAACAAAAAAATTGTGCAATATACAAAGACATATTGAACGTGGCGTTTCATGAATGCTGGTTTTGAAGGTGTTGGTATCCAGGATGGCTGCAACGGTGGCGGGAAGGTGGTTCCAATCTTTGCTTGTGCTAGGGATGAATGCATTACTACAAAGTTTAGTACGTGAAGACGGCACACAAACTTTGAAACTGTGGTCAGAGCGAGATGATATGTATGACGGTTGGGTGATAAGCTGTTCTTTAAACAATGGGTTGTGGTGGTAGATTTTATGGAATAGCGAAAGGCGGAAGCACCTACGACGGAAAGAAAGTTCTGGCAAGTTAAGTGTTGTCTTCATTGAGATAACGCTAGCATGTCGGGAGTAGTTTGATAAGATGAGACGCGCTGCACGATTTAGAATGGCTTCTATGCTGTTTATCAGTGTAATGTTAGCCGGGTTCCAAATGGTGCATGTGTATTCTAGTTTGTAGCGAACTAATGTTTTGTAGAGAGTTAGTTTCAGTGATGATGGCGCGGATGAGAAGTTTCGGCGCAAATAGCCCAACATGCGATTGGCATTGCTACATATAATGTCGACAGGCGTGTGCCAGGAAAGGTTGCTGGTGATGTTTAGTCCAAGGTATTTGTACGATGAGACAACTGAGAAAGGGCTATTATTTAGGAAACATGTATGCAGATCAGTAGCATTGGTACGCTGTGATACGCGCATGCATTTACATTTCTTTAAGTTAAGCTTCATAGACCTCTTGTTACACCATAACAGAACGTTATTAATGTCGTCTTGAAGTTTATGAGGATCATTGAGGTCAGTAATTTTATGATATATAACGCAGTCATCAGCAAAAAGCCTAAATTTTTGCGTTACGATTTTCTAAATATTGCTTATCTGGCACCCGGGCATCAAGATTTACAAAATAATTAATTGTAAAATAACTCGATCGAAAGGAACTTTAACATGAATAAAATGAGCTGATGATAGTACTATGGCCGCGAAAATGCCATGATCAACCACACGCATGCGGCGCATTGAAAGATTATGCTCACTCATAGTTCTCGAATGGTGCCTGTGCGTGCAAAGGCATCTCACGTACTCGAGAGAGCTGAAAAACGAACTACTCTTTGCAACAGCAACTTTATTTTCTGCAGTAATAGAGCGCGCGGTGAGCGGCGTGGATAGCTTGCCGGCGAGATTCACGATCACGGGAGAGCCCATGTGAACTAGGGCCGCCCGGCATATGGCAGGCAAGCCTTTCGTTGCAGAATGGCAAAAGAACACACCTTCACTTCATAGTCGGCACGCACGGTTTTCATGACATATTCTCGGTGAACTTCAACCAAAACGTTGGTTGCCAAGCATGTTAATTAATCTTAGAACACGTTTGAACAGAATAAGTTTATTCTTCGTGCACAAAAAAAATAGTTAACTTCATCCATTCGCAATAGTTGACCGACTCTAATACGCAACTTTCTTTCATATGCCAATTTGATCATGGGTGCCGAATTCTGAGTTCGTCGCCCAGCGATCACTCCGAAGCAAAACCTTCCGAACATACACGCGATGACGTCAAGCATTTTCTGTTTATGCTGGCGATACAAAGCGTACGTTTCTCTGCAGTCGCAGCGGCGGTGTCCACGAGGTCGCCGTGGCTGAAGTTGCACTTCACGTTTGCTTCCGAAAGTTAATTTTGCAGCCAAATACAGCAGAGTGGTAGCCCGTCGACCTTCAGTCATCTGACACCGCAGAAATCGCAGACAGAACAGGTTAGAATCGCACTAATTTGCAATTAAACCGCTACCTTTACAAGCTGCCGCAGGGTGAAAACGGAATCCGCACATACCATTATGAGGAGGAGAGCGGCGCGGCGCGCTGGTTCGAGGCTGCGTTCCCCCTCGACGATAAAGCGTTCTATAGACCGTTTTTTCGTAGGCGCCGCCATATTGCGAACGCAGTGGCGCCGCCTATGAGCAGCGCCATACTGGCTTGGGTAAAAGCGGTCTTTTGCATGGCAGGTATACGTTTGGCGGCAGTTTCTGGCGTTTGTTTTCGCGGTCGTGCGGTCTGTTTAGTATGACGTGCGTCTTCTACGTAGTAAACGGTTCTGTGAGACGTGCTGAAGTGGTTTAAGGCATCATGGCCGGAATTTTCTCTGGCGTTGAGGTGGACAGAACACGCAACGCGATGTGTGCGCGCATATTCGAGTCTGCAATCAGCCTCGGAGATGAATTGTGTATTTCTGAATGTTCCAGTCACTAATGTGACCTTATTTCAGTATTATCCTCTATTTCTAAGCTGCGGAAACATACGCGACGATCATAACAGCGTGATCGTGGGTACCGTTCTGCTACGATATGAGCTGTGATGTTATACTTTGGCAAGCGTTCAAACTGTTCGCTGCAGGTTACATTGCGTGACTACTTGGTTCGATGGGTGAGGTTTGCGCACCTGAATAAAATAGTTTTGGCAAGTGATAGCAGCATACCTTACAGTCTGAATTACGCTTGTCCAGCAAAGGGACTGTTTGCGAACAGCGCGAGCGTCCTAAGCAGTGGTAAGTGCTGGATTACATATATCTTTGTTCTATATACAGCATGGTCCAAGCATACCGCATCAGCGGTTCTATATTTATAAACGTTGTGCGGCGTGACTATGCGAGGCCCTATTGCGGCGTTAGCCCGTTTTCTATTGCTTTTTCGAGAAAGAGGATTATAACCGAATTTCTTTTTCGGTTGTGTTTGTTCCGTTCATTACGACGCACTCACACGCATTACGGAAATTTTGTCCTCAAAAATAGGCATCGCATTCTTTTTATGCGATCCTTCGTATATTATGGCTGTATGCAGGCAAAAAAGGCAATGCCGAAGCGCACAGCTTACATATGTACCGTGCTGGTTCACAAACCGCAGTGATCGCTGTGTTGAGCAGCGCCATCGGCCTCATGCAGGAAGGCTAGCGTAGACATATGGTAATTTGAAGCCTACTAGACTTGAAATGCGCGAGAACGATGCCGGTGCATCACAAACATGTGACTGCGCCTGCCGCTTAGATGTTTCGTGGTTGCCTTAGGTTGGCCGTGCACGAGCATGCGCTCTTATGTTTATGCTTTGCTCCCTACGCCAAGGGATCAGATATTGAGCAGATTTACCATTTCATGCTGCTAATACAGAGACACTGGGTTTCTTTGTTGAATTAAAACCGATATAAGTAAAATATTTCACAACACATACACACACCGCGACTGATAATGTGCGTACACCGCGGCTTATAAAACGCGTCACATTTCTGCGCTCCCAAAAGATATTTCCGCCTACTGTAGTTACCGATGCACCGAAAGGCTTCCCTGACGACCTTATATGAACGGACACGGCGTAAATTTCACAAAATACCATCTAAAACATCTCAAAATCGCTCCGCAGCACGCGACAGCAATACTTTCAAGCAGCGCCGCGCCGGATCGCCCAAGCCAGAGAGGAGGAAAGGCTCTCCGCACGCCCTATCCTCCTCGCCCGATGAAACGGTCTATATGGCTAGCCGATACCTACATCCGTCTGATACCAGAACGCCAAAAACTCCTTCGTTGCTACCCAAAGCACATGCGCGAAAAAAAGAAACAGAGAGAAAGAAAGAGATGCGCGTGACTGGCTGCGACAGTAGTGACGTCGGTGCTCTACGTAGCAGTCAAGCTCGCGCGCAGCAGTTTCTCCGCTTCAATCCGGCTCCGAAACGGGTAGGCCACAGGTCATACGTACTGCTGAGGAGCACGCAGGGAGAAAAAAAGACACTAAGCAATCAAATGCAAATAACTAAGTGTTCTTGCCGATAGCTTGAAATCTGGCGTAAAAATTTAGAAATTTAGCAAAACACTCTTATTTATTCACAATAGGTTGCTTTGTGTTCTTTTTTTCCTCGCTCTTTTTTCTTTCTTTTATTTATTTATATATTTATTCCATATCAGTAAATATTTTTTCGCGGGCACCGTTTCCTTCCACGCCTTTTATTATCTTTCAGAGAGACGATTGCCCACGACCTCCAGCGAAGCAGATAATAGATGGGTGCTGTGCTAACGGACATTGGCACGCTGGCTGACACACGGCTGTGTCACCGGCCTTGAGCATACCACGACATCATTCTTAATTCGACACCCTCGCCTCTAACACACCTTTAGTTGTTGCCGCACCCACCCTCCTTACCTTCTCTCCCCTTCAGTTGAACCCTACCTTTAATTCTGGGCGGAGGAAGGCGTAGTTAGCCTTGAAAAAGACAAATCCACTTGTCTAAACGTTGGCTCCCGCATTTACCTTGCTCTGATTTTGCTCTTCGGTCGAAAGAGGGTTATACAGTATAGCAACGGTGAACGTCAACTCTTCATCTCCTTTACTCCGAGTTGCCGCTTCGGAAGCTCTGTGTGCTCGTTTATGTGAGCCTATACTCAGAAGCGCTGTATAGTATAATCCTGGGGTATCCCACCTACGCGAAAGAGAGATGAAAAAAAGAAGACAAAGGGCGTAATCAGGAAGTTAGTATAATGTGTATGCGGCGTACAGCGAACATATTCCATCAAGAAGCCACGGAAAAGCTAGAAAACCGGGTGTGCGCCAGCAGCCAGGCGTGCTTCAGCGGTCACGCGTCTCTTCAGAAGGTCAACCAGGAATTGTACAATTGTAATGAGTGACAACGCAATCGCGCGCCCCCCTCCCTCCTCCCCGTGCATGGTCTAATGTTCCCGGAAGAGTAGAGGGGGAAGGAGGCGTCGCTGCGCGCGAGGGCTTGCCGCACGCGGACGTAAAAGCAACCGGATTCATGCATGAGTGGATGACATGACTAGCGGAGTCCGTGCGCATGAGCCCGCGTAACCTATAACACTCATCGCCGGCGATGCCACGCGACCTTTTGTTCTCTTAGGCCCGGCACAAACTAAGCAGCCAATCCGCGACATAATTCACAGTGAAACATAGTTGGGCACTTGAAGTACGTAACGGCGCTGCCGCGTGGCCCGTGTTATGGCTTAAACTGTCTTGCGTTCCTCGTTATTATCGATATTTTCCGAGATTGCGGTCTCCTGTTTGGAGGGAAGCCGCAGAGATGTTTTCGGCGAAGAGTGTGCATTCGTCGTCAGCCGCATCGCTCTTCGTACTGGCGATACTTCTGTGCGCCTGGGCGACAACGCCTTGCCTCGTAGGCGCCGAAGCCAGTGCGAGTTCTTCGGGGACGGGGCGGTCCGAGGCGAGCTACGTGCTGATGCTGAAGGAATGGATCGCCAACGCCATGGACCGAGCACCACCTACGCTAATGCGCAAGCTCCTGAAAGCTGACGTGTCGACTGAATGCAGCCTAGGCCTTCTCAAGATGATGCGTGGAGTCCGCAACCTGGAACCGTGGGCGCTGCGACGTGAGTCTGCCTGCGGCGAACGCAACACTTAACGTAACACAGACGCGGCAATCGCTTGCTTGCAACTTGCTTGCAATTGTGGGACCCACATGCCTCGATTTTGTAGCGCTGCCACTTCCGATGCTACTCCTTTTGGCGCTTTTGGGCCTCGATTATCAGTGGTCAGATTGACGCTCCAGCCGGTGTCATCAATGGAATCAAGCGCCCGTGAACTGTGGATGATGAGAGGGGGCAAAGATTAAGAGTGCAAGACACCGCTACAAAATCGAGGCCCCGGAATTCTCAAGCCGAATATGTATATACAGTGAATTGGAATACCTATATGAAGAAACACGTGAATGATAACTTCCGCTTATTGATAGCGTGAATTTTGTGCGTTTGTTGCTGTGTGCGTACTCAGGGTGCGCACCAACGCTCGATCGCATTCATGGACGATCATCATCATCATCATCATCATCATCATCATCATCATCATCATCATCAGCCTGGCTACGCCGACTTCAGGGCAAAGACCTCTTCCATAGTCCTCCAACTACCCCGGTCATGTGCTAATTATAGCCATGTCGTCCCTGCAAATTTCTTAGTCTCATCCGTCCACCTAATTTTCTGCCGCCCCCTACTACGCTTCCCTTCTCTTGGAATCCGGTCAGTAACCCTTAATGGCCACCGGTTATCTTCCCTCCTCATCACATGCATTGCCCATGCCCCATTTATTTTTCTTGATTTCAACTAAGATTTCATTAACACCCGTTTGTTCCCTCACCCAATCTGCTCTCTTCTTATCCCTTAACCCATCATCACCCATCATTCTTCTTTCCATAGCTCGTTGTGTCGTCCTCAATTTAAGCAGAACGCTTTTCGTAAGCATCCAAGTTTCTGCCCCATACGTGAGTACTGGTAAGACACAGCTGTTATATACTTTTCTGTTCAGGGATAGTGGGAACCTGCTGTTCGTGATCTGAGAATGCCTGCCAAAAGCACCCCAGCCCATTCTTATTCTTCTGATTATTTCAGTCTCATGATCCGGATCCGTGGTCACTACTTGTCCTAAGTGGATGTATTCCTTTAACACTTCCAGTGCCTCGCTGCCTATCGTAAACTGCTGTTCTCTCCCGAGACTATTAAACATTACGTTAGTTTTGTGCAGATTAATTTTCAGACCTACCCTTCTGCTTTGGTCCCCTGAGTTACTAAGCAAGGCAATATCATCAGCGAATCGCAAGTTACAAAGGTATTCTCCATTAACTCTTATCTCCAATTCTTCCCAATCCAGGTCTCTGAATACCTCCTGTAAACATGCTGTGAATAGCATTGGAGAAGTCATATCTTCCTGCCTGACGCCCTTCTTTATCGGGATTTCGTTGGTTTCGTGGACGCTCAATCTGTACTAAATTAGCAGCCCGATGCTTCACTGGAGCAACGGGCGTCCTTTTGATGCCTTAGCCTGTGAATACGCTCCGAGAGTGACCGAACCGAAAGTGATTCATTGCGAATATGGACCAAGGTGAAGGTAGTGACGCAGCGGTTGCGTAACCCTCGCTGGAGATGGCAAGTGATCGCGGTGCACCCCGCATCTCCCCCTGCACCCGGCACCCTCCCCCGAATTTAGGCGACGTACCCCACCCCCCTCCTCCCCGCCCACACCACCACTACTCACACATTCCTAAAGCACCGCCAAATCAATGTTGAGACTTGTTGTTCAAATTAATGTTGAAGAGTTCGTTGCCTTTTTCACTCCTTTTGGATGGAAGTAGTTATCGGCACCTCCTAGGGTGTGAAGGCCGGTTTTCTCATAGATTCGGTGCCAGCGCGATTAACTCTAGATGCGTTCAGTTGTTACCATCGATTCAACGGTCACGCGCATCGCTGTTGCTTCTTTAGTTAACCTATTTTGTTTAGTGTGATCCAGGGACCAGGAAAGCGATTGCGTTCTTAGTGAGCTGGTCTGTATGCTCGTGGAACGAGTTGCGGCCTGGGAAAGCGCCAATTGCGTTTAACTTATCCTATTGCTTCATTATTTCATCGAGTGACGGCTCGCCGCGGCGCTGGCAGGTCCTCTGAACCGTATACCCACGATATGGATTAGATGAGGCGGAAAATAAAATAATGCACAACAACATCAAAACCAGCAGTAACCCTTAAAACCATAAGCAATATGACTGTCACCTGTTACCTCGTCAGGTTTTTGCCTAACTGTACAGCACTTTTCGTGGAAAAATGGCAACTGGAAACAAGAGCAGCAAGAAGTTGAGATATTAAGCGATGTACTAAGGGAGAGAGCCAAGGCAACAGCCAAGCGGGAAGGAAAAGCAAAAATTAACCAATTTAGCGCTGTTTATGAAAACATTTATGGACCAACATCTCTTTTATTTACAAAGGAGACAGAGAAAACACGGCCGGAAGTGGAGAACAATTCCGTGTGTTTTGAATGACGCTTTTACAGTTATCAGTCGAACTGCCTGACATAGCCACTTCTGTGCTGTGTTTATGTGGGTGTTTTTCTAACCTTTCGCGGTGGTCGCAGTACGTCTAGAAAAGCAGCGTCCTGCGCTCTACGCGGTTGTACGGGACTGGCGTCCACGCATCGTTACGCAAGTTCCCAAATAACAATGGGAGTCGGTTTTGACACTTGGTAGAGCAGTAAACTAGGGATCCAAAAGTACTGTGATTGTTCCGCAAATATATATTTTTCTGTAATTCTTCCAGAGCTAATTCAAAAAACGCTACTATAGTCGGATACAACTTAAGCCTGCAGTGAAGCCCCGCTCACGCCCTCATAACCGCGAGCCACTGTTTCTCCGCGAGACTGCAAATGATACGTGCTTAATCTTTTCCTGTTGCCCAAATAAGACGGTAGCCACAAAAATAAAATTATTGCTGCATAATATAATACGTTTTCCCTCGCCTATTGTAGTGTAAAGGCGAAAGACTAATTCTTTATTGAACAGAAATGAAATGTTTGCTTCGCTGCAACTATTTATTGTTTCGTTTGATTTCAGTTGGCAGTGAAGTTTCATGAGTAGAAGGACCTCAGCAGTGAAATGACCTGTACCGCAGACTTTTGAAGAGGGAGATGTTCAGACTCCATACACTTTGTCAATGTCTGTTGCACACTTCATTGCTTCCGCCGATGAAAAGACTCTTCAAGAACAGCAGACGCTCGGGAGCTATCAAGTACGACACCATTCTGAAAAGACCGCATGACGAGATTTTGTTTGCCTCTCTGATTGGCTGGCGGAGTAACACGACCCCGATCGGTCCGTGTGCATTAGTTGTTAAGTGCTGTTATTTTTTTAACTTGTATTCTACTATAGAAATCATTATTTTACATTTTCGCTTTTTTACTTGTTCTTGGCAGTGTTCTTCCTGCCCGAGTCGATTTGATGTAGATCCTTGTTTGCCAAGTAAAGGAGAGGTGTATCTGACAGGCCTACCAATGAGATACGCCTTATTTTTTCTGTTTTGCGAGTTTACGCGTCTTTGTGGCGAATGGTGGGCGTTATTCATAATTGTACAATAAAGGTACCCCCCTCATTTGCACAGAATAGTTACCTTGGGTTGCCCCCGCCCCCGAAAAAAATATCCTGGGTACGTGCCTGCTATAAAGTATATGTATTATTGTGATGCCATGAACACTTCAGGCGCATTTCTGCCTTCGTCATCGCAGTCGCCGTGATCTTCCGTATAAAGTCCGATGGACATGACATCGTCCCCACGCGCCGTATCCTATATGTGCGAGTTAAAGTGTGCGAGGGTGTGGCGACGATGGATGCTCCATCTCGCGCGCGCAAGGGAGGAGAGCGGGGACGAAGCGCGCCGTCTTCCGTAGAGCGCAAGGCCCCTAAAATAGTGGAGGGAGGGAGGCATGGAGGGAGGTGTTTTACCCTGGCGGCTGCGCGAAGCCGCACAGGCCCTATTTTGAAAGTGATCGGTGATGGGGACAGAGTACAGGCGTCTCGGCGCACCTAGGGACGATAGCTTTGTGTGCGCCGTCTTCTCGCCGCTTCGTTCGCGTTGAAGCGAGAGGCAACACGAAGGTCAATTGACTCGCTCCTGCTGCCACGCTTCCTCACTCCTGCGTTCTGACAGCGAGTTACACTGGTCGTCGATTGAGATGTGCTCATGTTTCCTTGTGCGCGCGTGGCACCATGCTTGATAATTTAGTTAGTAAGGGAATGTTTGCAAGCTTTTACGGTCGATAAAACTACTATCCTTACTTTGTATAGCTGTCTATTTACTATCGCAATCGGTGCTGCGCCTTCCAGGCAAAACTGACTTTTTTGTTTACTTTTTGTTTTCTTACAAGTGAAATAGAGTAACAGAAAGCATGAAAAGGTCAGGTATGGTGTGGCATACAACGTACATAAACGACCCTCCGTGACAGGTTAAGAAAAGAAGTGGCTTTTACGCGATGAAATAGTAAGCATCGTATCCTTCACGCCGGCTAACCAAATTGTGATTTGCGCAAACCCAGCTTGACATAGTGGAGCAAATGCTCATGCGTGCCTCCAATATGCCTGCAAATGACGGGAATTGGCCTCTTTTAGTCCGAAAGGATTACATGTCCCGTGAGGCAGAAAAGCCGGCGTTGTTGACGAGTACTACCTGAAAGCAGCTTCAGTGACGTCATCACCGCTTTGTTTGTCGTCAGTAGTAATACAGAATTAAAGTTACAAAAAGTTAGAGTAAGGGCGACTCCAGGTGGAATAGAGTGAATTCATCATCATCATCATCATCATCATCATCATCATCATCATCATCATCATCAGCCTAGTTACGCCCACTGCAGCGCAAAGGCCTCTCCCATACTTCTCCAACTACCCAGGTCATGTACTAATTGTGGCCATGTTGTCCCTGCAAACTTCTTAATCTCATCCGCCCACCTAACTTTCTGCCGCCCCCTGGTACGCTTTCCTTCCCTTGGAATCCCGTCCGTAACCCGGAATGATCATCGCTTATCTTCCTTCCTCATTACATGTCCAACCCATGCCCCATTTCTTTTTCTTGATTTCAACAAAGATGTCATTAACTCGCGTTTGTTCCCTCACCCAATCTGTCTGCTTCATGTCAGCACTTAAAATACAGAATGACAGTCGTTTGTATTTGCACCCTTTCATTGGACATGCTGTTAAATTTAAGCTATTAAAACTGTTAAATGTATGTAAGCACCTAACCAAGCATGAGCTGTTTCTTTTTAAAATGAACACAGGCACTGTGCTCATTGCAAGTATGTATCATGTCACTAAGCAAATATGCAATTAGATTGTGCCACAATTTTTTCATCACATGGATATATCTGTTGAGAGGCAAGACAAAAAACAGTCATTTCTCACAAAACTAATCAACTTTTATTAACACATTTCTAACTTTTCAATGACACTTGCTTCTATGTGTTTGTCTCCAGAGAGCAGACTTTATTTCGACTTTCACATCAGAGACTTTAGATAAATATACCACGTTAAGATGACTGCCTAGAGCACATGATAATTTTCATCTTGGTGTGACATACTGTATTAGGAAAGTTTTGTTGAGTCAAATGGTACAGCCACTATATCCACATTCCAGTTTTCTCGTCCAAATTGCCTGGCAATGTATTTTGATTCTTCGGCATGCGCTCCTCTGCACTATGTGGAGTCACGCTGGGCTGGCTCTTTTGACATCCTTGTGTCCTTGAAGCTGCCTTCTTGCGTTATATAAAACAGGTGCTTGAAAAATATCGTGTGCAAAAGTCAACACGAGCAAAGGGTGTAAAACAACATCAAGAGAGTCAAGAAGTAAGATCATGGCATTAAAAGAAAGGCTTAGCTTTTAGTCTTCCTACTGACACATAAATGACTGCAACAGTAAACTGCTAAACTAACTTCAATTTTTAGATTTAAACAAAAAATAAATAACCGACAGTTCATCCTCGTTCAGCACCAATGTTAAAATACTCCTACTAATAAATGCAATATTTGTCATTGTCAGATGTCATAAGTCTGTAATTAGTCTGGTGTGTCGTAAACACCCCTCGTGACACATCCTAAGCATGTTTCCAGTGTGCCCCCCGCACCATCTCTGGTTGTGCCACTGCTCGAGCCGTAATTTGAGGATCATATATGCAAACATGATGCTCAGTAGAGATGAAAATATGGTCCTCCAGTTAAATGGATATGACTGGATGTGCCTATAAGAAAGGACCACAAGGCTTATGGCAAGCTTACCCACATTTCAATACTAACAAGGAAGTTCACTGCGCGTGGCCTGCATCTAAGCTTACTAAAAGGCATGAACTTATTTTCATTTATGTGGTGCGCAATGGAGTTCATTTTTGACACACTCGACTATACTGCAGTTTCAAATCTATCATTTTACATTCTTGAAGGCATGTAAAAGTTGCAGTTAGACCGTAGTTATTAGTTTATTAGACCAACTCTTTGTTTTGTGTACGACAGACGACTGGTAACACGGAATTAGGAATTAAAGCAATGTTTTATTTTGATACTTTATTTCTCCACTAAAAATAATAAAGTGATAAACACATTTTTATCTGCCAAGCTGTAGCAAGATGCACACAATACGCTTGTAACCTTCAGAGGAAGGGTGATTTAGCTGCTCATTTGGCGCTTCTCTGAAACGCCAACTCACATTACCAAATGCACAGGCATGTCAAAAACAATGAACGTATCGAAAGCGCCCCTGCAATTGTAATTCAACACAGCAGCCTTTATATTAGATGCCAATGCATAACTCGCTGCTTGACCATTCACCGAGTTCATAGACATAAGCACCCTTTCAGATTAGCATCGCGCTCGAAAACCGCAACAGGAGACATAAAATCAGACATATCATCACACCATTTCAATAGATGAGCAAGAACAGTTCAGTCTTAGGGCTAAACCCCATAAGAGCGATTTAGTGCGCGACGGCTACGAGCGACGGCTTCGAGCGACAATATGGGCCGTCGCTTGAACAGATCGCTCGGCGCTGGAAATCTAGAATTCGTCGCTCGTCGCCCGGAAGTGCTATAAGCGACTAGCCAATAGCGCGAAGCCGGAACTGGATGTACATCGTTCAAATGCTACCGACTGTCACGCGGAACGAGCAAACAATCGAATTTATATATGTGCGAATATAAGAACCTACTGCAAGACCTTCAGAAATATTTTATGGTACTTTTTACAGTAAAATACATCAACTTAATTTACTAAAGCACGCGTCACGGTAGTTTTGACGCGTATTTGCAGGCCTGATACCGGCAAAACCGGGGAGCCGTCGCTCAAAATCGTCGCTCGAACGGAGTACGACTTGTAGGCGATGAGCGAACGCGACAGCCATCTCCACCGCATCGCTTGTAGCTGTCGCGCGCAAGATCGCTCATATGGGGCGTCTACATTATTCAGCATAAAACATGAATTCCTCACGCGTTTTCAGTAAATTCAAGATCACGCGCCCAACTGCCCTCTTGCAGCATGTAGTTGAATGCCTGCGGCAAAGTTCCTAACTAGCACTGGCGCTGCACGTAACTTCAGTAGTCGCAGATTACCCATGGGCGAGACACCGCCAAGCGCGCGGCTTATATATAAGGAAAGCATGCCGCCAGCAAAATGACGCCTTCTTTTATGTGACTGCTTATTTCAAAAGTGTTCCGTGCATAGCAGAGTGTTAAACTGAATAAATTCAAACACACAAAACACACGCTAAGCGCGCTCCGCATAGGCTTGGAATCATGGGCTGGTGAACAAACCATTTTAAGCGTCTTCTCACCTCCCGTATTATTACACATACCATGGTTCTGGCAGCGTTTGCGATTTTCAAAGCTCCTACGGATAGCGGCAAGTGATAAAATCACACGCAGTTATCGCGACGACTGGCTTTTTCGATTGACATCGAAAGACACAGCGCGCTTGCGCAGTCCATTGTCAATCGCATCGGCAAAGCGCCACGACGACTTCTGGCGATACCATTTCACGTGCGCAGAATGTGCACCTTATAAGTTAGAATTCACTTACTGTGGAGGATATCTTGTCATATCGGAGGAATGACGAACGAGGGTCGTGTTTTCGCGGCGACGAGAGATGGGCTGACACACGATCTTCCTTGGATGGCCTACGTTGCGGCTCGCTGGACAGATCCCTTACTCCGGTACTGTGCTGTTCCGCGAGGTTGAGCGCGCGCGCAGTGGAGTAACTCCGAGTGAAAAAGTAGAGCGTTCGCTCCTCGTTCGTTTGAACTGTGGCTACCTGTTCTCTTGGAAGCAAAACGATGTGTTCTTTGCTCAGCATGGGTGAGTGAAACATTGTCATGTTCGGGGCCAGCCTCCTACAGTTGAAGCAGAGGCTTGCGCTACGTTTTGTTCTCTATTACCGCGAGAGTAGAACGGGCATTCTACTCTCTCTCTCTGATGGGCAGAGTGAAAATCACATTCCACTCTCTGCTTGGTGATGGAGTGAACAATGCATTTCACTCCACTCGACATTTTGCTAGAGTAAAACAACGCTTTGAAGAGTAAATTGGCCACTTCCCTCCTGCGATAACCTCCCTAGTTTTTGGAGTGTAGACTGGTACGCAACCAAGCTTGTCAGCTCCAGTCCATTTGTTGTGAACAAAGTCTCATTCGAAAAACTAGTTTTAATACCTTGGTATTACTTCAAATTTAAACTGCACACATAATACATACAAAACAAATGTCATACTAGCCGTCGGCGGCCTGCCTATCTGGCCTGGTTTCCCGTGGTGAAGTGGCATGGTGGGCTGCCGTCTCCTTGCTCCCCCTGAAAGACTCAGACCTCTTCCTTCAATTAGTTTTGCAGCAGCCAAGGGACACGTGAACCCTTGGGTGACAGAGGCCTCTCCACCAATCGCCTACTCAGACAAATCAGGCAAGCCGACGCGATCTAACAGGCGCCAGAAATAAAGCGACCAGACATGATCACGAAAGCACGCAAGGAACGAAATTATGACTTATGGGCAGAGCTGAGCGTGAACCGACCGCGACAGGTACGCACACTCGTCTCCGCCCGTTTCGGTATCCCTTGGAGGGTGGTCGCGAGCAGAGTAATCCCTGTACGGCGCACACACAAAGTGAGTGTCACGTACGACTGCATATGCCGGGCGAGAGCTCACGCCCGATGTCACGTTCCGGTCCTTCACGCGCAAATGCTGCAGGCGCCTGCGTCGCTCGTTTTTGTGTCTCCACGTCTCCGCTCACTGCCCGGCTCCCCCGCATCGAGGAAGGCTCAACAGTCACAAAAGCAAAAGGCACCCGCGCAACATTTTTTTTCGCGACACCTCCACCCAATAAAAGAGAGAGCCATTCGATTTTACAAAGCCCTTCGAACGTCAAAAGAAAAGAGCACTCATTAAAACTTGTATGGCAGGGGTTCGTATAAGAAAACTGAAGTAACCCCGGAAAGGCAGTGGACCCGGGTTCCAGTCCCGGACCAGGATAAATTTTCCTTCAATTACAAGGCTTTTCTTTCGAGGAACCCGTATGCGTTCCCTTTGTAGTAATTGCTACGATGGCGGATGTGTCATTTTCCCTTTACTAATTATTTTTCTTCACCTTACGAGGTTCCGCAGAACTATTATGTAAATTAACTAAGTAAATGAATTAAGTAGCAAGTAAGTTCATTCACTTGCGCTATAATACACATCAGTGTCCGTGTCGCAAGCAGCGACGCTTCTAAGTCCGAACTCATTGGGAAATGTGCTTCAGACGAAGGAAACTTCGATCTCGTCCGAGTTTTCGACTTTGCGTACTCGATCACGGGTTTCTCCCTAACCCAGATGATCACAACAACGATCACACGAGGCAAGTCTCTAGTCACCACACGAACCACATTTGCGTACATTACGACTGATATCACATATTTTCTTTTTCTGACGATGTCCTTCAAAAGACCCGGCATCTGCGCCCCCATCGGAATGCGGTCGAATCTGGCAGTGCTTTAACTGCGCAACATTCACACTCCCACGTTTTCCTTCCGTTTGGTCCACTTATTGGCCATCACGCTTGAGTCGGTGGGCTACTTTTCTGGCGCATTCGATTCTGCCTCGCACGCCTAGGCGTTTACTTACATGGAGTACCGGCTCATTCTTAGAGGCCACAATAGGGACGACTCTGCCCGGCTTTCTGGGTGGAAGCATTTGATTCTGGCAGTCATAGCGAAAGTGAACGTACTGGTTGACGTGAGTAAACATCTTTTGTCAGAAATTACTGCGGCGAATTTCGCCCATTTGTGCTTGACGCCGAGATGGCCCGCCGTAGTTTCTACATGGCATTGCTTTAAAACCTCCGATCCGATATACCCTGGGACAACAAGTGCCGTACAAGCCTCATGAAAGCACTTCGCTGTTCTCTACGAAACACCATCGCCTGACTGAAAGCTCCGTGCCGGTCATACCACTTTTCTGAACACGGCTATGTTCGGCCATTCTAGGTGATGTACAGCTTCTCTCATCCACGCGTCTTCCCTCTGCTTTTCTACAACGTCCGCATTATCCAGCACGAGCAACGGTTAAGGGTTTTCTACGCATATTCGTGCCGAATCATTCGGAGAGTGAGAAACCGTGTCGGAGTTTCTATGCTCGAAGTTAGTGCTCTACAACTTGAGACGTCACAAACCTTCTCTCCCTCGCGCGTGCGAATGCAAGCGGCTCTTAAAGAGATTGTGCTCGGCGACGAACACTCCGCGCAACTTCGTACGGATTCGGTTGACCGAGAGAACGCGCCCTCACCCGAAAAAGTTAGGCCGGCCACTACCAAAATGGGCGAAAGATCCAAATAACGCTATAAGATTTAATATCGCTACATGCGGCGCTCACTACACGCATCTGCGTATCAGGGAATGGCCATGGTCAAATCCCTTTGCTCACTGCGAAAGGCAACATGTCGAGGAGGTTCAAATGGTCACTCAAGTGAACATGATGTTGGGTAATACTGAGGGTAATCTTTCCTATGTTCCACTGAAGAGTAGGGGCTATAAAAAGAAACGAGTCTTTATGCGTAGCATCAAAAGAAGAACATCTAAAGTGCTGCATGTGTAAATGCAGACGCCTAAACGTGTAGACGACGAAGGAGCATGTCGAACGTGCCGTAACTTCTTTTTATTTTTGCTAAAACCGGAGCAATGGATAAATTTGGTACAGTAGTGATGAATTTGTGTGTTCATTAAACTATGCCTCTTTGCTAACCTTGTAACGCAGGTTGCGAAGAACTTCCATAGATTTTCATGCGGGAAATGTAAAACAAGTCAGGGTACTTAGCTCGAGCGCTGCAGTAGATATAGTCTGCCTGCCATGTCATTTCCTGTGATCCTCATATGAATCGCTCGGCATTAAAACTGACCTCATGTCTAGGAAAAGAAGCCACAGTGAATATTGTCAAGGCGCAGTGAAGAAGAAGTCCCAGTTGCGCTCGGCATTAAAAAGGCGACCCACCACTGTGACTCCTGAATAGCGCTCTACGACCTCTGTTTTTGACGTTGCGACAATATTTTCATAATTTCGTAGAACATAGAGTGATCTACATGATAGAAAAAACCTTCATGACTTTTAAGGACCGTTTGGAGTCGGAATATACCATCCAGTGCCGACAGAAATCATTCTCGGCAATGAATCTTGAGGTTTAAAAATTCAAACAGGCAGAGGGAAGCTATCGAAGTCAGTGTTGTTGTTGTTGTTGTTGTGCTGCGTTTCTTCTGGCTATTCCCTACAGTCTGTAAGCACAGATCCTTGATTTGCATGTCAGAATCGCCAAAACTGTATTTTTCGCAGTGATTGACGCGTCCGGCAAGTACCCGACCGGAGCCTTCCAGATGTCGCGAGCTGATTTGGGTGCCTTCGACGAATGCGTAGAGACCGTGCTCATCAACGACTACGGTGAGGAGACGGCGCGTGGTCAATACTGCAACTTGATAGTTTACCCTGGCAACCAAACGGACCTGGACGACCTCGTCTCCTTGGCCCTGCAGTTTACGCATCCTCGGGTGAGGCAGCGATTCTGTTAATGCATCTGTCTGATAAGGAAGAATGACGTAAGCATCGAAAAGTAACGTTCAGATAAAATTTTGTAGGTGCACGGATAAAAATTTTATTATGATGACCATCGTCATCATAACCTTAAGAGACAGGAAGCGAGAGGTATGGATCACGGAGCACAAGGGGATAGCCGATGTTTTAATTGACATTAAGACAAAAAATATTGCTGTGAAGGCTATTTAATGTTCACAGCAGGTAACCGGTGTAAGAGTTCCAGAATGGACGCCGTGGATAGGGAAACGCAGTCGAGGACAGCAAGTAATTTGGTGGCGGATGAATTCGGAAAATTTGCAGGCGCAAGTTGAAATCAGCTAGCGCAAGACAGTGTTAATTGTGGATTCCTGGGAGAAGCCTTCGTCCTGCAGTGGGCGTAAAGATAGACTGCTGCTGCTCATTGAATGTGGCTGAGCCCTTTGCATCGTGCGGGCAAATGCCCTAGCCAGCCATTTAATAAAAGAGATCCACATAAGCATACACACACTACAATATCAGTCCTCAGTGAGTGCGCACGTCCACACTAATCATTCCACCACGACAAGTGTACTCTGCATGCTGCATGTCCAACCACTGTGCCACGGGCCACCACTGCCCTAGCTTTGCTTTGGTGATGCCGGACCCCCGTGGTAACTCAATGCGCGACATGTTGCATTCAAATCAAATCAAATCAAAAGGGAATTTTATTACACAATATTATGAAAAGTGGGTACAAAGGTATTTGGTCCCATAGCCTAATGCGGCTAGTGATGGGTCCAATACAAAAAACGTATTGCAATAATTATCAAACTTATACAAACAAAATAGCGAAAGTATCATACATAAGCGGCAAATACTAAATATAATCACAGAACTGCGCTAAAAATGAACAAAACAAAAACAAAACTCAAGAACGTGCTTGACAAGATAAGAAGTGGCATTTGCATGTAATGTCAAAATTTCTTGCGAGTTTTATTTCAAGAGGCAAATTGTTCCACAGCTTAACACCAGAGAATTGAATTAATCTTTCGCCGTACACATTGGAACATAAAGGGAGATGATTAAGATTATCGTTGCGTGCATGCAGTGTGTTTAACGACGGAAACGTGAAAATGGCACGCGGAAGAGGTGTGTTTGTGTTTATTGTTTTATTTACTAGGCAGAAAATCTTGTAGTCCCGAATGTCAGTAAACGGCAGTATACGCAGCTTCTGAAATAGAGCATTAGAGGGATGACGCACCGAGGAGAAAGTAATCGCATGAACAGCTCGTTTTTGTAATCGTAATAACGGGGTAAGGTGTGTTATGTACGTTTGGCCCCACGACTCGCAACAATAGCTAAGGTGGCAGTCAAATAGGCTAAAATATAATATTCTTAGCAATGTCAAATTAAAGTATTGACGTGCTCGTATGAGAGTGTAACAGTTGAATGACAACTTTTTACAAACGGTATTGATTTGGTCTCTCCAGTTAAGGTTACTGTCAAATATAATGCCTAGATACTTAATAGTTGGAACACATTCAATGGTTCGATTGTTTAATGATATGCTAATTGAAACGTAGTTCAGAGTTTTCATTCGGGAATGGAAAATAACGTATTTAGTTTGATCGGCATTTAGTAATAGTTGATTTTCACAAAACCACATTGAAACAGCTAGTAGTTCATTGGATATAGCATATTGTAAGGTTTCAAGTGAATTACCTGTGAATAAAATGACAGTATCGTCAGCATACATTAATGCTTTAGATTGTGGAATTCGCGGGAAATCATTAACGTATAGAGCGAATAGAATGGAACCTAATACGGATCCTTGCGGTACACCACATGTGACATTCCTAGATTCGTATAAAAAACCATCAATCAGTACTTTTTGCTTTCGGGATGTGAGATAACTGGAAAAGAAGTCATGAGCGCCATCGATAATACCATAGCACTTCAGTTATTTCAGTAGTGCCGAGTGGAAAATGGTATCAAACGCCTTTTTTATGTCGATAAAAATTCCAATAACAATCTTTTGATTCTTGAGGGCAGAGTTCAGTATTTGAGATAAAGTAAGCACCGCTGTTGATGTGGATTTCCCTGGGACGAAACCATGTTGTTCCGGGCAAATTATGTTATTATTGCTAAGGAAGTCCTTCAGCTGTTGCGCGATTAATTTTTAAAAGATATTGTTTACTATACTCAATACGGAAATCGGTCTGTAGCTGCTGGGAATATTATGGTTGCCCGATTTGTATATTGGTAATACTTTGGCCATTTTCAACACATCTGGATAGGAATTCGCATTTAATGAATGGTTAAATGGATGACAAAGTGGAGCACCTAAAACGTCAGAATTGTCTTTTAGTACCCTAGCTTGTATACCATCTATTCCTGTGGCTTTGTTCAACTGCAGATTTTTTTATAATAGACGTCACCAGCTCTTCTGTTATGGACTGAAAGCTAAATCTCGTTTCATTTTTTTCAACATGAGTGGTGGGCCGGGCAATACTAAATTGTTTCGTAATGTTTTCGCCAATCGTGGCAAAGTAATCATTAAAATCATGTGTAAGGCTATTTGTGACGTTGTGAGGGAGAATTTTCTTTTTGTTATCGAGCCCTGTCGCTTCTCTGACTATATGCCATGTTTGTTTTGTGTCGCGACGGGCAACCAGACATGCATAGTATGCCTTTTTAGATTTACGCAATAGCCCAACTAACTGATTTCTGAAGTACCTAAACTGAGCCTTGTAATATTTATTTGTTTTGTTTACTATTACAATAAGCTGAAGTTAATCTTTTTTCTTCAGTAGTGCTAGAATAGGCTGTGTTATCCAAGGACATATGGCGTGATCATACCTACGTCGGGTGCACGTATACGATGAGTGCTTTATTGCATTCGTGATACTGCAAATAATGTTATCACTTTCTACTTGCACGTCATCGTTATACAGCGTTTCGAACATAGTGTGTTGCAAGAGGGTGCGTACTTGCGAATAATTAACCCGTGTGTGATACTTCGGGAGCAACTTTTCTGTTTTACGAGTATGACGTAAGTACGACTGGGGCATGAAAAGAAAAGTCGGGTGGCGATCAGCAATTAGACAATCATAAACAGCAGCTTCTACGTTAGTATCAAGACTGCATAGCATGTGATCGATAAGTGTGGCAGAATTTTCAGAGTAACGTGTTTGTTCGGTTATAACATTTCTAAGATTAAATGATTGTAGGAGGAGCAAGTAGTCATGGCACTGTTCTTTTAGCAGATCTATATTGAGGTCACCACTGATTACTATCTGGGAATGCGAAGTTAAACATTAAATGAGCACACTTTCCATGACAGACATGAAGTCATCTACGCTTGAGCTTGGGGAGCGATAAACTACACCAGCTATGACACCACATTCAATTGTTGCAAATAGTGTTTCCGCAGATTGTTGAGTGCTCGAGATATCACTTAGACGCTGAAAACTGAGCTCGTACCTCATAAACATGGCTCCTCCACCACCACGTGTCGCATGCGCTCTCGGCTGTGACAACATTACATATCCAGGTATATTTACGTACTCATCTTCCTTTAGCCATGTTTCTGTTATTGCGATTATAACGTTTTGAAATAAATGTTGTGACAAATAGATTAGTAGCTGGTCGAAATTTTTCTTTGTGCTGCGGATATTGCAATGGAACATTGATATGTTTTTATGTTTTTGCCACGCCCTTTCAACCTCTGCGTTATTAATCATCTTGATTGGTTACTGCACTCTATCGAGGTCCTCTGCGCATGTCACGTGCAGAACCCTCGAATTTTCTGTCTTGCGCATTAACACTTTGCCATCTGACACCCAGGCGAACTTCCAATTTTTCTCGCGTTTTGCATTCAATGCTTTTGCCAAAAGTATATCATATTTGCTGGACAAAGGTGTTCATTCACGAACACTGGTAAACTATCCTTGAATCCCAAGGTGGACGTGTTCAGCCTCTGCTTTTTTGCCGCTCTCAGAACCCGGTCCCTCCCTTTGCAAAAGTGGAATTTTACTATGATGTTGGGTTTCTCTTTGTCCTTCGATGGGACTCGATGAATTACTTCGATGTCAGACTCGTCAATCTCAGAGCCAATACAAGTTGAAATTGCTTTCATTGTCGAAGTTAGATCTTCATCGCGGGCTAAAGGTATTTCTTTTATTTCCAGGTTGCTCTTACGACTCTATTGCTGCATGTCAGTTAAATCTTTCTTAATGTCTCCGAGTTCCTTTGCAAGACGCAAGTTGTTGTTTTTTATTTCCCTATTGTCGTCCTTAACTTTGGTAATTTCGCTCTTTAGTGTTTGCATTTCTGCTCGAAATGCCTCAAACCTCTCAGTGATGAAGTTCATTGCTTGGTTTACAGGGTCCAGCTCATTTCTTATCAAGCTCATTAGGTCGTGTTTCATTTCGTCATATTTCTCATCAAGTCTATTAGTCAAGTCTACCAAAGCCTTAGCAAGTTCTTTAACGGTTGTAGGAGCCTTCTCGCACATATTGCGCACACAGTAGGGAGCAGTCCGGCAGCCTAAGTAACGATTACTTAAGTAACAATATAAATAGAACGTACCTGCACAAAATAAATACTTCGTTAAAAGGCCGTTCGATCGTTGTGGCAGCCTGGACTGGTCCTTTGTGACGCCGCCCTCAGTCAAGGAACCGTTTAAGTACCCGGCTGGTGTCATCAGGGCTCATAAGGATGCGCAGAAGCATTTGTTGGTCCGGCGGGTTCTTTCCAATGGTCAGTTGGATGGTTCCCCTGTCGCTGCGTGACCTGGCATAGTCACTAGGCGTAGGCGCTCGATGTAAAACGGCGACGGGCGCTCTGCACAAAATAAGTGCTTCGTTAAAAGGCCGTTAGATCGTTGTGGCTGCCTGGACTGCTCCTGTGTCTGCATGCTGCATTGCCTGCATGCTGTCGCGCAGAGTCACTTGGATCAGCAAACCACATTGACAGCAGTAGTGGGGTGACCTCTCCTTGGCATAGACACAAATACGTGCAGTAGAGCACAAGGTGGTCATCCGTCTTTTCTTCCTTCCCCAACACCCAGCACAGAGCACATGTGACGCTGGAGGAGTCATCGAAGCGGCGGCAGTACGCAAGCGTCCACAGTGCCCTCGCCCGCGCCTCGAACAGCAGACCACTGCCGCCGCTTTTGCCGTACGACCATTCCTTCTCAATAATGTTCTTGTGAGTGTGGTAATAGACAGTTTTAAAATAGCGTTTGTCGCCTTACGTACGTTAACCGTAAGTACCTTTGCGGGACGTTACGGCGCGTGTCCTTTCAAGTTTTTTAGTTTACCTTACGGAAACAAAAACGCAAAGAAAACGTTATAAAACAGGGCGCCGTCTGGTGCTTCGTGGCAAATGTATGGAAGCCAACACGATCCGTCGTCGCTGTGCGCTATGTTTAACGAAGGTTCTCCACGAAGTGTCTAACAAGTAGGTGGAGGTGCTCAACAACGCACCAAGGTACTTATAATCTGTTTTCAAAGGTATCTGTACGCAGTCTGGCAGTTTACCAGACACAGAGGTGTCTGGATCCGAGAGAACAAGCACCGCAAACATATTTGCATTGAAGACGAGAGCAAGTTTCCAAAGATGTTTCGCAGACAGCGTGACCAGATGCTGGAGGCCACTCATACTGTCATGATCTACCAGCGCCTCTAGTGGCCGTCATCATAACAGATACAGTGAAACGACGTTTTTCACGAATGTCTAATCCCATAGCCAATGAAGTGAAGTTCATGCGGGGAAATAGTGTCTTTCTCGTAGAGCCGTACATCACGTATACATGAACAGTGCACGTTATTGAATGCCGCATTTTCTGTTCCAAACTTGTCAAAGTTTGAAGAATGAAAGCTCGCGGAAGTGTACAGCGCATGAAATGTACGTGAAACTGGGGAGAAGGGAAATGTGGGAAGGTTCAATCTAGAAAAGAAGTCAAACTTGTGTGATGGGTGGCCATCATATATTTACCTGACCGTTTTTTCAGTGCTAGTGCCTGTAGATAAGACAATCTTTGTGCGCTTGCGCTCGTGCATGGTCTCGTAAGCTAGACAACTTGATGCCCGCGGGTGAATGTAGGACAAACGAAAATGTGTCATAATGAATCTTAAGATAAAAAGAAGAAATATACAATAAATAGCGTGGAGAGGCAGCTGGGGAGCAGTAATAATTCTTTGTTAGCGTAAAAATCCTAAATCAAATCCAGATGTGCTACTTTAAACTGCGCGCGCCAGCACTAGAACTGGAGTGTGACTGTACTTAATGAAGAATGGGGCCCGATCTTCGAGATTGTGCGGTCTAAATATGTGGCCCGATTCTTAATATATTGGGGTCTAAAAAGAAAAGAAAGTAAAAAAAAAGTAAAGGCGTAAGGAAAGGGCTCTTTGTAGCAGTAAGTTCATACTAAACTAGGGTAAGCTGACGTAAAAGAAGCTGCTGTAATCAAAGAAAGAAGAGGCTTTCTGGCGGATCTTCTCTGCCCTCCCGAATAACGAAGGTGTAAAATGGAACAACAACACACATGGTACCTTAATGCACCCAGAAAGACCTTGGCTTGCTTCTATGTACTCCACTGTTGAGTGGTACTTTTTTCGTTGTGATCATCATCATCATCATCATCAGCCTGGTTACACCAACTGCAGGGCAAAGGCCTCTCCCATACTTTTCCAACTACCCCGGTCATTTTTTCCGTAGTAACAGTTACCAAAGCACAATGACAACATCTAGTGGATGTTCAGATGAGAAGCTGTCCGACCCATGAAACACCCACCAGCGTAACAGCCAACCGTTTTTTTTTCTTGTTTAATTTCTTGCAGGTCGTATAGAGTGCAGTCGCTTATTCGACTCAAGGCCGCATATTTTTGTTTTCACTATCCATGACTAAATTCAAGCTTAGTTTGACGTATTGGCCAACGAAGTGTTTTCGTCATTGCAAAAATTTAGAATTAAACGTAAATAATAGTGCTCCTCTGTGTGCTGCCTTGACCTTGTCTACTATGATTATGTAGTAAATGGCGCACAGGCCAAATTGGCAAGCTTAACCCAAATATTTAGAATTTTTACGGTATGCAACCATCCCCATAATAACTTTAAGTGTCTACTAATCTTTTTGTTTGCTTCTGGCTTGAATATATACATCCGGTGGTCATTCCTATTGCAGCAGTGGACATTTGCGAAGGAAGTACATCCTTGTCTTATAATGCAAAATGCACACCAATTACGTTTATAAGCGTAGTAGCAGCATAAAAAGACAGAACTTTCACCATATCGTCTCAGAACAGAAGGCGGCAACATGCCTTGTCATTATTCGTCACGGCGGACGCTGCTTTCTAAAGTTTCAAGCATTACTAGCTATATATTCAATCGATTATTCGCTTCCCGTCTTTTTAAAGTATTTATGAGGTATGCTGTTCTAAAGTAATACATCGGCTATGAGAGAAATTCTTCTAGAGAGCTACGGGTTAATTGTTAATGCCTGTGGTTCGTAATTGGCACCGAGCGCTGGTACATTAGCATTTTTTTCATTATGTTTCTATCTAAATGCGGTAATCGGGAACGGTAATAGAAGAATATAATAATATGGGTGCATTAACCGGTCTATCACTTCTACTACCTGTCCTAGGCCTTTGTATTATGCTCAATGTTTTAAGATTAAGCCGGCAGAATGACTTGGACTGCACTGTTTTATTCATTATCGCAGACAAATGCATGTTAGCCCCATTCATTGGCATGGAAGAAAAATTATATAATAAGAAAGAAACTCGAAATGCACATTCACATTCATGCGGGGCTTGAGATGAAGGTTTGCCAAAGGCCATCAAATTCAGTGCATCGTCGAGAGTTCTAAAAACCATGCGGATATAAGCCCGAAGCAAGACACTCTACTTTTGGCCCGACTATAATAATGGCGGTGATTACTTCTTGCGCAGCTCGGAAAATTCAGAAAAGGAATTTACGAAGTGAGGGTCCCGTTGCTCCACCTGGGCGTATGCACGCTCAACAACTGCAACGAGAAGGAGCTACAGGAGCTGATCGGAGCAGGTACGTATCTGCACCTGCGAGGACGGCGATTGCGCACACACAGCAGATATAGTTGAACGACGCAATGACGAGAAATGCCCGTGAATCATTGTTTCTTCTTTTTCTTCTCGATGCCTGAAAGGGTTCCGCAACGGCATCCAAAAAAGTCAGCGCTACTTGCCTCATCAGTTCACGATCATTATGGCGCCATTTTTGTGGCATGCACTCCGTGCGTCTCTGGCTTCCTGACCACTAAAGTGTAGGGTGAGCAAACACAGTAATCACGGACTTGTTCTGTGTCATCGGCTGCAATTTCTCACGCAACCGTGCCATCAAGTAACAGTTCGATCATTTTCTGAGTACTAAGAAAATGAAAGACAGAGAAGAGCGCGCCTAATGACAAATGGATCCGCTGCGAGACGATCAAGTGTGGTCTTCGAATGCGGATTTCCTAGCTTTGTTGCGTGGCTTCTTTATGTTCACTTTATTGGTGTTTTTGTTGTCTACATAGTCGTACCCGTTAACAACTATCATGATGGGCACGAGAAGGAAGAGAGTGGGAAAGCACGTGAAATTCACGTTTCAGTTATTCTTTTTCTCATGAACTGCATGCCAAACAGCACAGAGGAAGGTAACATGGTGCGCCATCACGTAACGTTCTTCCAGTTTCTTGCAATCCAATTTGCCATTATCCCTCCAAGATTTGTCAAAAATTTTCAAGCCGCCTCCCCTTTGCCTGTCAGTCAGGTGACATCACGAAAAACGCTAAAATTCCACCTCTGAAATGACGTCTGCACCCTGATTATTCGTGACGATGCCAAACAAAAGAAAAATAAATATTTCGATTCCACGTCTTCGTCGAAATTAGTCCTAAGCTCTTTTTCAGAAATTTGTGGACTATGCCCACTTCGCGAGTGTGTCACTAGACGCCACCAATTCACGAAAACTCAATCCGTTAAAACGACGCTTATGCACTAAAGATGCATTAGCAGCCTGGCAAAACTTATTTGTTTAATAGCCTGAGGCTACCTCGTTCAGAAAACAACTAAAGATAGCAGCCTGCCGATCCCTCTGGCTTTGGCTACTCGGAGCTACCCGGAAGAATGGATTTCTCTACGAATAATGAAATTTTGGCGTGGCAGCGCAACGTTTTCCAGACCATTCGGTCAGCCAACTTTTCTTCCTTCAGAACCTGGTTTAATGGCAATGGTTGCACGGTGCCGTGAAAGTCGACCAACCTAGCACCTCAAGTTAAGCAAAGGAAAGCGGACCAATCGCAGTTACCAGCATCACCCTATTCATCCGGTTATCTACTTTCATTCAATGCACGAGCTCGGACGGACCGAAACTCTCTTCACTATTTTGTTCTGCTCACCTCCTCTTATTGAATTAGAAAACAAAACCATGTTAACAAAGGCAACGGTATTTTCTTTCAAAGCCGAGAACCGTGGCTTTCTATAAACGAGGAGAGCGTTTGACTGGACTGTGAAAACAAACCTGCCGGTCCCCGCCCGATCCTTGCGTCGACGGTTACGTAAATCTAATGTCAAAAGATTGGAACAAATATAGTATGGAATAATTTTACGTTATATGGCCCATAGACACTGACTACAAATATTTGTCTAAAAGGCTTTATCGTGAAAGATCTCAACAACCTCCATCCATTAAGCAACTTTATGTCCACTTGCAATAATTATTCAAGCCCTTTTAGCTGATATCTCCAAGATATGATTTAAACTTGTTCCTCTCTCTCAAGCACTTTTAACCGCGAGCGAAACTGCAGTTTTCGAAGCCATGTCGCAGTTTAGTTTCTCCAAATGAGCTGTCTCTTATTGAGGCTTCGTTCATGCGAGTATGGAGTAGTCCGCCCCGCACAGCAAGCAATAAGATTAGTATAGCATTGCATTAGCTAGCCGAAGGCAACAGGAGCTATGGCTAAACGAAACACCATAAGCTTGTTTCACCCATGTTGCAACGAAACAATTTTCGCTAATGACTTCGAATTTTCGTAACACCATACTACGCCTCGACGCATAGTGTTACTCAAACTTCTTTGAGTTATCAAATGGCCGATTTGTTCACCAGTGTTCGCGAGAAAAAGTACAAGCCGGTGGCGCAAGGAGGCCGTCGTCGCATGGCAATGCCTCGTGCACGCTCCATGCGCTCGTAACCAGAAAATTTCGAACCCAATATGTACTGTTCGGCAACGCTGGCGCAGTCCTGAGCCGGCCTCTCAACCACTCGAGGAAAGTATGATTCACGCTGTATGCAGATAGTGTGAATATCAGAATATCATAGACCTGTTTTCATGCCTCCGTACGGAAAGCTCCGCAAAGTCATTTATTTCATTTATTCCACAAAGTACCCGCCGTGGCTCCTTATTGGCTATGGTGTTGGATTGCTAAGCACAAGGTCACGAGATCGAATCTCAGACATGGCGGCCGCATTTCAATGGCGGCGAAATGTAAAAACTCCCGTGTACGTAGATTTAGGTGAAAGTTAAAGATCCCCAGAGGGTCCAAATTTCCGAAGCCCCCCACTACAGCGTGCCTCATAATGAGATCGTGGTTTTAACACGTCAAACCACATAATTATTTTTTTTATTCCTGAATGCACCCAAGAACAACTCTACGACTTTGTCCACTTTTGTGTTACACGAAGAACAGAAAATATAAAACCAAAACAGAAAACCTGAAATAACAGTGGTACAAAATGCAACAAGACATTGAAATTAATCAATCACAGAAGTCAGGTAAAGAACACATACAAGTGCTGGAAATATCATGATCATAACCCCAGGTATTTTGTTCTGTTACAAGACGTGTTATAGCGTTAGAGGAGCAAGTTGAATTCGCGTCGAAAAGGCTGGCATCACGCAAGTTTGGGAGAGACATGCAGAACGTTACAGCAGGCAGTAACCGCGAGTACAGGACTCGTGCATGTGAATTATTTTATAAAATAATAAGTAATCACAATATTTTCACCTTATTTCTAGGGGTCGAGTATTAAACGCGCACTGTACACCCTGATAGCATAAAATACCCGGTGACCCAGAAATAGATCGTACAGGATGCGAGCGAAACGTCGGAATTAACGGGCCCCTGAAACGGATCGGACAAATTTTGTAGACGCGTGGGGTACAGCTTAACTAGAACATTCGCACCTCCATTTAAGTGAAGCGTTACTTATTAATGGAGCTACAAGCGATTACAAGTTACCTTCCTCCCTAGCCATGCTTTTCCTCCTCAACTCGTTCGCCAAGCGATCGGGGCTAAGCTTCGCCTTCACTGGTTCTGCGTCATGATGCGACGTCACATCGTCCACTTCCGGTTGTTTTGGAGCCCGCCCCGGCCCTTGCGAAACCTCTCCGCTAGCCGCTTGGCCATCGACCCCAAGCGAGAGCTATCGAAGCAGCGTGCTTTGCGAGCATACTGTCGTAGCGCCGAACGTGTCTGGTATTCCGGTAATCACACACTAGCTGAAGTTTCGACGGAACGGTGGAGGCATAAACTCATGATGGATGAAGGAACTTTAGCGTAGACGTACGTGAGCTGCCTGATCGGTCTCTAGGGACCAGCCACCCGTTGGCGAAGAGCTTAACCAGCCAAAGAAAGAGCTAGCATTGCTCTAAGCAAGTGTAAAACATTTTAAGCATTTACAAAAACAAAGTGTTAACGATTACACTCTTGCGAAAAATTTACACCAGCAGCAAAGAAGAATACATTTTGTTACTGCTACTGTGTGTGGTTGAGCTCTGTGCCACCAGGTGGCTGCACCGTGCAGACGATTCACATTTGCGCTTCTGTTTATCCCCTGAAACGACACGCAAGGGGACGCAGCCTTGCGCTTGCGTTTACCCTAATACCGGACTCGCGAAACGCTATTGCGTTAGTAATCTTCGGGTGTAAAGTGACGGCCGCAATCGCGCAAATCCTGGCGCCGATCGCGTAGCGGCAGTCCGATGCGCTGCATCCAGTTCGCTCGTCTACTGGCTTGCAGAGGGACACAATGTCGCAGCTTGACATATTGTCAGTCGCTACGATTGCAGTCCACAACGCAACAAAGTCGAATCATAGCGTTCGCGAAAAGACAGACCGACACTGATGGCGGAGCTCTCGTCAAAGATGGAGCACGTTGTAACACAAGCAGACGACACTTGCTTTGTGCCGGAAGTCCTTAAGTGTACTGAAAAACTGTTCTTGTGCATCCTCTTTGTGTTACGTTCTTTTTATAAAAACAAATTAACTAACATTCCAACTATTACGAACATGATTTGTTTACCATAAAGTTGGAAAAATTATCGATCCCGCGCCCTGGTCAGCCAATCGGATAACTCGCCCCACTGACGTCATATGGGTGATTTCCGTCATATGAGTAGGGGCGGCTTAAAATTCCGCCGAGCAGTGTGCTGCGATCGGCAGCGATGTGCATCTTGAAAAACTTATAATAAATTCCACGCTTTACGCGGGGCACTGAGATGTGTCAACTAATGATCAGAAGGACCTACTCTAACGACTCAGTATGTTTGTAGAAAATCGTCAAAGTCGTTTGAGTGTCCTTTAACTCCCGTACGCCATTCCAACGCATGTGAAACGCAAAAACTAATAAGAGAAGCGCTGAATTAATAAGAAGCTTCTTCCGAAGTAAATTTGCCAATTTACTCTGCTCTTCTTTCAGTGCTTCCTCCTTCCATAGATGTCACCATCTCGAATTGCGTAACGTCTTTGCCTCCCGCCTTGACAAAAGGGCAAATTGCTATTTTGTAAGTATGTGCTGGTGGTAGTGTTGAACTATACGAAATAACTAGTCTAAAGGAAATGATAGGGACTCTTTGGCTTCTTCCTGTCATTAATGTATCTTTTTTTTGACAGATCGTTTCTTGGCAGTTTGGTGTTGTTGCTTCTGGTTGGAACACTTCTTGATATACGCAGCCCTGCAGGGCAGGATATGAAAAGAAAGAACCAGAGTAAGTTCACGAACTGCATTTATAAAGTACTTAGTCCTGCAGGGCAGGATATGAAAAGAAAGAACCAGAGTAAGTTCACGCACTGCATTTATAAAGTACTTGTCGTTGGCCACTCATCTTCGGCTTCATACACAACTATGCTCTCATGCAATTACAGAAGGCCAGCTGGAAAACAAGGGCGATTATCAATAAGTACATTTCAACAATGCAGCATTGAAATATCTGCTTTTTTCTTTCAACAATCACCCGTTCGGAAATAAATATGTCTGTTACTCGACATTTCCACACAACACATGAAATCAACTGGGACTGATTCCTTCATGAGGGCTCAAAAACGAATTCAAGCTTAATTATTTGTGATGCTCTTGAAGGAACTGTCGCGAAACAGCTCGAAGACGTTGGGAGACGAAGGGCAGTGATAGTAAAGCATTGCAGCGAAATCATTTTTGCTCATGAATTCTTTCGAGCGCATGTCAATCCCCAGTTTGAGCGGTTTGAATTAGTTCCCGTTTTCAAGACACAGAACTGTTTGCTTTTGAGCCAGTCAGTAGTCTTTGGCACGGTAAACTCGGCATTTTCTGCGGTCAGGGCAGCAGGCGGTGTTGTCCGTGTTCTTTTTGCACTCCTCTGCATTCCCATTCTCTGCACTCCCGCTGGATTCATCGAGCTACGAAATGACTAGCACATCTGCAAAGTCTTCATCATGGCAGACACGTCGCGCAGTAAGACCCGGTCCTTTCTTAGAGTACGCTTGGGGTGCCAAGACATTTACGTTCTCTGGTATCTTAGTCACGTGCGTCCTACGCTTCTTAAAAAGCGACGGCGGACGTGTTCATGGTATAGTACGCTCTATTTCGGCTGCATCCCAGGTGAATACACAGCCGTAGTGAGTAAGTTGGGCGAGTGAAAACATCGTTCGGCATAGAGAGGGAATTAAAATCCTTCGTTGTTACAGTGCTTGAAATAGAACGGTCTGGTATAGGATGCTTCTGCTCGGCTTTTAAAAAAGTCTTGCTTTGGGTGTGCCTCACTGGCAAATCTTTGCGTCGAAAGCTCCAGGTAATTTCTGTGCCGGTGCTGAATATTAAGGATTTCCTCTTAGCGAAGGTGCTCTTGGAAACATTTCGCTCTCAGCGGCAATATCGAGGTACAAATATTACGCACAGGTGCCACCGAGGCTGGTTCGAGACCTTTCGGAAACGCGTCTAGGTTAGTTCTCAATATTGTTGTGCCGCAAGTTCAGGAATGTGTGGCACACAAAAAAATCACATTTGCCCTTTCCGGGTAAAATGTGATGCCATTATTCTGGTGTTTTTTTCTTTTTTTTTCAGTGCTCCATTGGCGGAATTTTTTGCTCACACCCCCCTTTTGTATTCGCTATCAATTAGACATGCCGAGCTTGAAAATTTCCTGTGCAGCCTGTTTTCAGTTTGTTTTTAAACTAGTAGCTGCATATAACACTCAAAATCAACTAAAATATCCCCAATAATTGCTTTTTAAAAAAAAACAGCACCTAATTATTCGTTTTGTGGAACACACGATGATCAAGGAGAGCAAATCGAGAGGCGTAAAATTAAACTAAACTGTACCTGAAGACATGGTCTCAACTCTACTGCAGCATAATGCAGCGCTCCTTAGTATATGGACTAGTGCTAGGAAAGACTGATATTCACGATCAATCGGATGAGTTGTAGAGCACCTGCCAGAAAACTTATAATGTTAACTTAATCAAAACTTCACAAACGCTACTTTTCATATTACTAAATCCCAACCTTCTAATTCCTTCGAATCAGTTATACGCATTTCCAGAACAATATAATTCCCAACTTTTTCTTTGCGGAGATTTCTTTTTAATTCAAAAATGCTCATGGGAGTGAACCTTGGTGCAAGTCGTGCGACGTGATTTCATCATTAATATGTTGTACAATGTTTCAAAAAACGTGCTATTTTTTCATAACTAAAGTACATGTGTCATGGCAGTACTAATTATTTGAATAAATAACACATTAAGCCATGTCTCTAACACATTTCGTTTATTTTTGTTGAAGTCTTTGCTGCCATTGTGCTTTTGATCGCGGTTCAACGGTTGTTTCTTCGCTCCCATTTTCAGATTTTTTTCTGTCTGTTGTGACGTCATTTTCTGTAGCATCGAATACGAAATTGATGCTTCATGTAGCTAAAGACAAAGGTTCCGAGGCCTACAGGCTGCGCTTTCTACACGGCATCCGCTTCTTGAGCATCGTCTGGGTTGTTGCTGGACACAGCTACGGTGCGACTTCGCATGTGTGGTGTGAGTATGTTTGGGCATTCTTCCCCATCGGAAATTCCATCACATGCTCTGATGAAGAGAACAAGCATGTGCTTCCGCTTCTTTGATCGTGATTTCGAGCCCATGTCTATAGATAAGTGGACACATGCATATGCATTCAGGATGTTAGTGTGGCGTACAAACTAATGACTATAGAGAAATGCGATGCCACCAAACATCTTTACAGTTGCTTGCCGTTGAATGTTGAATTTAGCACAGCTACTTGTAAGCAATGCATTAGTGGCTCGTTTGTTGGTAAAATATGTGGGACGGCTCTATACGCAGAGCTTTATGGAGCAGGAACCAACGTGCTCCACAGCCAGAAAAGAAAGAGGACTAGAATGGCAGAACGACGCAAACAATCAATATTGTGCTTAGCAAAAGCCTGCCCCCCCCCCCCCCCCGATTCATTTTATGTCCGTGCTTCCAACGTTTTGTGCGAAGCCAATTTAGCCCTTTTCGACCATCACGCGCTACGTCTTGCTCCAGTCGTTCCAACTGCGTGCGACTGCGCAAACTTCCTTAGTATGTTCATTCGCTGTCACAGTAGATTACAGAAATCAGAGTATGCACATCAAGGAATATGCCCCGCTTTCGACTGGCAACATTTTAACAAAATGTCATAAAATGTTTTTTTTTCTCTCAAAAGTAAGTATGCCCGAAAGCATGGTAATTTTTTAGTGTGTGCTCTCAGAACACAGAAAATGCTGGCAACATATTTTGCTGGAGTAACTATATGTGGCATATTTAGCATCACTTTCGAAAGTGCGCAAAACACCACCCAGTTTACCTCACGAAGCACATGCACTTACTTTGATTAGGCGCGAACAGAGCAAACGCCCTTCGTCGGGCATTTTTTTCGTTAATGTGAGACACGTATTGTCTTCTTCTTTATTACGTGTGAAACATGGGAAGTTTGGCAGCAGAAAAAGCAGGATATCACGAATATGTACCTACAAAAAACAACAAAACATACAACGTAATAAGAATACAAGAAACTCCCGTACCGAAGGTTTGCCAGCACAATTGTTACTGGAACTTTGGTGGCAGTAACTGTTCGCAAAACAAGCGAACTAAATGTCTTGTTTTTTATGTTGGTCATAATCGAGAATGAATAACATTTGACTTTCAGTTTGCCAGTATATATATTTCCAATGCACGAACTTATGCTCTAGGTTCAAGCCAGCTGTGATGGCGGTCCCATAATGTTAAACCCGTGTGATTCCAAGCGGTAAAACTAAAGATACAAATTCGCGAATGCCAGCTCCATCTGCTGAAATAGCGAGATTTCCAATCCCCCGACAGTAAACTTGCTGAAATATTTGAGCAAAGTAATCTCGGAGTCGATATTAAGCTACATATCGTTCGAGCAAGCCAGTCTATGTGTATTCTAAAGACAATCAATCGCTAGGCGCTTCACACACTGCTGAGATTATATCGGTATACGCTGTTAATATTTTTATTATAAAGCCAGCAGGTTCAGTTAAGAAAGATGGTTAGTTTCACATCTGAGGACGTGAAATGAATAATCTAATGGCTCAGGCTAAATCTAATGGATTTGCACCCAGCGAAACTACTGTTTACATGTTTAGCTTTTGTCTTTGCGTGTGCGTGTTCGTCGGAGTAATAGGCATGTTCATGCTACACATGTTTCATGCGTTAATTGTGCACAGAACAAAAGAAATTGTGACAGAACCATCGAATAAAATTGGGAAAGTCAGCGATACTTTTCTTGCGTAACCTGCAGCATATCGCCATGCTATCCGTGAATTACGAAGCTTTATGGGCACATTAGCAGACGAAATAAATGGCAATCTCGATGCCAACTACAATGCCAAGTGATATCCCAATACTGTATATCTTGTTATCACATAACTCCAGTTGAAACCCTGTAGCAAACCAAATTATTGCTGTTATACTGCCTGCAACTTTCTGTCAAACAGCAGTGCACGCTAATGCGAGCTCTAGGACACATCAAATGCACATTTAATATTGTTAGTCGACAACCCTTCTGTGTCGGTGGCACATATATTTTGGAGCATTAACCAAGAATAGGCACGCACCCAGTGACACGCTACTCAGTGACACAAGTTGCCTACTTGGCCAGCCAGCTGCCATAAGCAAGGGCACATACACAGTGACCGGAGTTGTCCATATATACCGAGAACACGTTTTTAATGTGTTAGCACTCCTAGAGTGCTTCACAAACTTTTCGGAGGCTAACTCTGTATGTCTCTAACTGTGTCTCTAACCGTTTTACCGCTTACCTGGGTAACTGGGCAGTCCGCGCTCGAATGAGTAGTGCATCGGGCTGTTGCGCTGAGGGAACAGGATTAGAAATCAAGCGTTGGACCAACTTGGACCACTGACTATGTGGCACTCTGTACATATGTGCAGCTCTTCATTGAACCTATTCCACGCCGACATGAGATTGGGTAGGTACCGCTCTTCAATGAATCTTTTTGACACCGACTTCGAGCACTGGGTACGTGCCACTCGGTCTGCACTCATCTTCAATGACGCTCATCAATACTGACTTGGGTCTCTGGGAATGTGTGGCTATAATGACGAGAATATCATTTCAGTTTCTCTGATCGATGCTCGGCGAAATCTAACCTACGCCAACAGCAACAAAACAGCAAGTCAATGCTTTAGCAGGCTGTGCCACAAATGCACTCAGTAGATGCCGCTTTTCACAAAACGCTTTAGCGACCTGCGCCATTAATGCACTGGGTATGTGCCCAAGTCAGTGAACCTGTCGCGAACTCGGGTCGCTGAGTATGTGCCACTGGGTCTGCGGCAAGCGAGGGAACAATTCTCAGCGTCACCACGCACCGGCGCAATACGCTTCTCGTCTCGGAGGCCACGCGCGGAGTTCTCGGCGGCGTCACTAGATGGCGCAGCGTGTCCAGAAATGAGTGCGTGGGGAGCCCGGCTGCCGCATGAAGCGTTTTTCAGCGGTCGCAGGCTGTTACGAACGGCCTGCAAGGATACCGACCTACAAAATTTTTCCAGCCAGCCGCAGCTGCGGAGGTGGTGAGCTTCCCAGAAGCAACCTTGGATCCCTTCCCCACCTGCTGCGGCGACTCGTTTTGTAGGGACGACGATGTGCCGCATCAACACCCCCGCGGTGCCGCTATGACTAAAAGCGGTCGGCAGACCAAGTATTGTTAATGGATTCGCCGTGGCAGTCACGGCTTGTTTGAAGCGCTGAAACTCCTGGGAGAAGATGTCTTGCGGCCGTGTCACGGGGCTTAGAAGTCATGGACAGACGCGGCAGCCATTGTCTGCGGAGTCAACACTGGGTTGAAGACGCGCCTGCTCGGGGCAAGACTCATGTCTGCGAAAACCCTCTCACCTTGGTGTATTCAGTGAAACCTGTGCGGAAACGAGTGCAAACCCTCCCCCTTAAAGGCGGGTCGACAACGATGACTTTGAACAGTCCGTTTGGTCGAACGGCCGTATTCCTTCACCTAGGGATCTCGGGAGGACAGAGTGTATTTATGGAGTCATTGGCGGCTCCTCAGTGTCCATTCCTCTTTCAGTCATGTTAGACTGATGAACTGTGACGTTCTCATGTAAATACTGTAAATAAACCCATATTTCTTGTTCTCGTTGAGAAGAAGTCCCTCCTTTCAACAATGTCCTCAGCGTGGATAAGTTGGATGATGGCATGGGCCAGCTACCGTCTATTTCATGCCCGACCCCAACCATGACATCTGGCTGCCAGTGGTGAGACAGACTTTGCGACATGGTGTTGTGTCTGCGGTGAGTGCTTGGTTCTTGCTTTGACTCTCTTGGCTTCATTTTGTGGTTTTTCTCTTTAGAACAGTAGGGAAGCTGCATTGTTGATTCATAGTCAGGTTGTGTTTACTAAGGTAGGTTTAGCCAGCAGGATCAAGGCAGTAAAGCAGCAATCATGGAATTAACGACAATGCTGAAAGACGAAATGTTGATTGTTGGTGAGGAACTGCGCCTAGAGGTACGCAAGAAAATGCTAAAATCGGAATTATTGCAGATAATTACCCAACAGGCCAATGAGAAGGACATTGGATTTGGGTTACAACTTCTTAGGAAAAGAGAAAAACGGGAAAGAGAAGAACAGGACAGAAAGGAACGCGAGAAAGATCGGGAGTTAGGAAAAATGAAACTTGAACTTGAAAGTAAATGTTTGGAGCGGTCTCAAGGAAGTGAAGGGGCTCTGGGACGATCAAGTGAGGCAGAATAACGCCGCATGGACAAGCTGTTAAAGCCATATGAGGTCGGGAACGACATAGGCTTGTTTCTAGGAAATTTTGAAAGGACTTGGGAGATGTACTTCGGTCCGAGTACATGGCCACTGCGGTTGCTGTCTATGTTGCCGTGTGAAGCTTCGGAAATAATCGGCAGACTCAGTGCGCAGGATGCATATGATTATGCAAAGGTTATAAGGCTAGTCTTTATAAAAATTACTGCCGTTCAGCCGAAGCTTTTCGGCAGAGGTTTCGAAGCACACGCAAGAACGATAGTGAGGGATATTCTGAGTTTGCATATAGCTTAAAGGACCTAGTCGACTGGTTGAAAAGCGCGCAAGCGTATGAGAGCAGGGACATCATTATTCACTGCATGTGTTTAGAGCAGTCTTACAGAAGTATCTCACAATCTGTGAAGCTGTGGGTGCAAGACAGAGGAAATGTAAACATTGTGGAAAGGGCGGCTGAATTAGCCGAATAGTGCGCAACGCGTAGAAAGCTGAACGCCGAGGACGGAAATTGGGACGGTCGAAATGGACCGCGGTAACCATTTCCGTTCAAAAAGGGTTCGCAGACTAGACGGTCGGAGCCTGTACACGTGGAGGGAAAGCCCTCAGAAAAGAGCGAGGGGAAATCAAACGGGGAAACCGTACAAAAAGAGTAGAAAAGAAAGTTCGAATCTGTTAGACTGATCCGCTGCAATAAGTGCCAGAAACTCGGACATTTCACTTTAAACTGCGGGAAGCTTAGCGTACTTTTCTCCTACGTGGGTGAAAAAGACGAGAATATGGAACTTCTAAGTGCATATCTTCACGACCTGCAAGTTAATGGCAAACCATGCCGGGTGCTGCGAGACAGTGCCGCCACTATGGACATTGACCATCCGACTTACGTGATGGTAAATAGCTTCACTGGAGAAGTAGCACGGATCAAACAGGTTGTAGAAGAACACAGTGTGTGTTTGCCTATAGCCAAAGTCAAAATCAGTGGACCGTTCGGGGAGCTCGTGACCGATGCTGCCGTTTCCAAATTTTGTCGCTGCAGTACCCTTACATTTTTTTTAATCGGTGAGATCAGTTAATGCGTGACAAAGGGCTTAAACCTGGAGAGGGCGTAGTACAGGCAAAGCTCGTAAAATCGCGTCGCTTTTGGCTTAAAATGCACAAGCTGCTCCAGTGGAAGTAGCAAAAGACGTAACTTCAGTAACCGAATCCGAGCTAGGCTCGAGGGACAAAAAAAACGGCTGAGGAAATTCTGCCAGCTGACCAGCTCAATGACAGCGTATCGCTAGGGTGTCAAAGTTCACCCCTGCAGGAAGAGGCAGCGGACGTACTTGCAAGCGAGACAGGGTCATTACTATCTCAGGCCTCAAAGAACTTTGATCAGCGCTTACGTGTGGACAGAGAGTCACTGGTAGCCGAGCAAAAGAATGATGACAGCTTAGGTAAATTGCATCACACAGCTAGAGAAGGCATTGCTAGGCGCCACTGGATGGTACAAGAGAGAGTAGGATTGTTGTATCGGCACTACAGACACCGAAAGGAAAGGATTCTAGATCAGCTAATTGAACCTACTAAGTACAGGGAGGACCTTTTGAGTCTGTCATTGAAATGGGTGTTCTGGCCACCTAGGCATCAACAAATCAAACGAAAGATTGCTTATGGAATACTACTGGACTGGCTGTTTCAAAGACGTAGAAAACTTTGTAAGATCATGCCACGCTTGCCAGCACTCGGACAAACCAGGAGTAACCTGGAAAGCTCCACTAAATGTAGTGCCCTTTATAACAGAACCTTTCAGACGACACGGTAGGGCCTCTACCAAAGACAAAGTTGGGTTACCAGTGCTTGCTTACCATGATGTGTCCGGCTACAAGGTTTTCAGAAGCAATTCCTCTGAAAGGACTCAGGTGCCCCGAAGTAGTAGACACGCTTTTGACAGTATTCGCACGAGTTGGGTTTCCAGCCGAAATTCAGGTGGATCAAGGGTCAGTATGCACCAGCGCACTGACTTCCACATTCTAACAAAGGTGCGGGGTAAAGTTGATACACAGTTCCGTCTATCACCCTCAGTCAAATAGTGTTGAGAGGTGGCATTCAATGCTTAAGCGAGTTTTGCGTGCGCTCTGTTACGAGCACAAGGGGGTCTGGGAGAATTATCTTCCGGCCACTTTGTTTGCCTTCCGAACGGTTCCTCATGAGGCTACAGGGTTCTTGCCAGCAGAACTAGTGTTTGGGAGGACACTCTGTTGTCCACTGAGAATGTTAAGAGAGATGTGGAAGAAATGAGGAGAGAGTCCAACAGTGGTATAATACGTGCTAAATCTGCCTGAACGGCTAAGTACAACCCAAGAACTAGTCTAAAATAACATGGAAGTAGCTCAAAAGAACGCCAAGTTCTATACGATAAGAATGCCAGGCTTCGTACGTTTAACGCCGGAGACCAGGTATTCATCATCAAACCTTCAAGAAAGAACAAGCTTGAAGTTCACTGGGACGGGCCCGTTAAAGTGTTGCATAAAGTTTCAGACACTAACTAGGCTCTGAAAATGCCCGGTCACAGAAAGGAGGTGAGGATATACCACTGCAATTTGGTGAAACCGTACGCAGAGTGGAGCGGAGTCGTTAACTGTACCATCGAAGAGCAGGGTGACACTAGTACCAAGTTTAATGAAGTTTAATGAGTATAAGGCGACCTCCAACTCTGAAATCAGCCTAGAAGAAGTATTAAAACATTCGGTAAGCTCGCACGCTCTTAGACCCGAGCAACTAGATGAGCTAAAAGGGATGTTAGGGGAATATCTCGACAGATTCAGCGATCGGCCAGGTAGAACCGAACTAATAACGCATGAAATAGAGCTGACATCAACAGAAAACGTAAGATCAAAGCCTTACAGGGTGTCTCCACGACAGAGAGAGATTATGGAGGCAGAGATACAGCGCATGCTAGAGTTAGGAGTTATTGAGTTAAAGGAGTTCAATGCCATCACTAGGGATCAGCTGTACCCGATACCCAACATTGAGGAACGAATTGAAAGAGTTAGCGCTGCTAAATACATTTCAACTATAGATCTCGTGCGGGGGTACTGGCAAGTTTCCCTTTCAGGAAGTGCCAGCCGCTATGCCGCATTCATCTCACCTGTAGGCGCTTTTAGCCCTCTCGCGCTCAGCTTCGGGCTGGAGAAAGCGCCGTTTAGCTTCTCTAAGTTAATGGATATTGTCCTAAAAGACTTGCAGGAGTTCGCCTTGCCATATCTGGATGATGTAGCAATTTTTTTGGACAGCTGGGAACAACACGTATCGCACCTCAAACAGGTGTTCTCACCGTTGGGGGAAGCCGGCTTAACGATGAAAGCGGAAAATTGCAGATTTGGTTGTTCACAGGTTACTTATCTGGGCCATGTTGTCGACCAAGGCACGAGGCGGCCGGCCGAGCTGAAAATAGCTACGATTGGACAATTTTCTCAGCCGTGCACGAAAACAGACCTTCGTTCATTTTTGGGATTTGTGGAGTACTATCCACGGTACATTCCGAATAACTCGCAAATGGCAAGTCCATTAACGGACGCCCTCCGAAAGGGAGCACCGAGTAGCGTACACTGGGATAAGGACAAAGAGAACGCTTTCCAAAGTTTGAAAACGCTATTGGTTTCTCGTCCTATGCTTCGCACGCCAGACTACACAAAGGAATTCATAGTTCAATGCGACGCAAGCGACAGAGGTATGGGCGTGGTACTTGGTCAGGTCGGCGACGATAACGAGGAGCATCTTATCCTCTATGCCAGACGTAAACTAAATGTAAGAGAGGAAGCCTACAGCGCTTCCGAGAAGGAATGCGCTTGTTTAGTTTGGGCCGCCCAGAAGTTGTCGTGTTAAGTGTATGGAGCGAAGTTCATCTTCGAGACCGACCACTGTCCTCTGACGTGGCTCAATCAAATGTCACACAAAAATGGCTGCTTGCTCCGGTGGAGCCTCACTCTCCAAGAGTACAGCTTCTCCATTAGATATAAGGAAGGAAAGTTACATAGCAATGCGGATGGTTTGAGCAGACCAATTTGAATTCTGCGTAAGGGTCCCGCCTAAATTTTCGGGTTACTAGTGTTAATATTATTAAGCCAAGAAGATCCCCTCTCGTTTAGCAGGATTCCCTCCATGATTGCTGAATTTGTCAGCACGAAATTGCTTCAAAAATTGGCATAGCGAAATGCAGCAGTTTTTGTTTCTGCACTTATGTTTTCTTTGAAGCCTAGCGGGTCTAAAGTGGGAGCCGATGTACGTCATCTCGGCGCAGAGCCGTGTTGTGGGGTTCATTCTGTAGTTGCCTGTCCTTGTTGTATGTTTTGGGGCGGTGTCCTCATTTTACACCTGGTCGCTGCAAGCCAAGACATCCTCCCCTCCCCTTGCCACCAGGCGTTCTCTTCCTGCATAGCGGTTATCAGCACTGGCTAGTCGAGATTTTCCGGGCCATGGAGGTGCTGTTACGAACGACCTGCAAGGGTAACGTCCTACAAAATTTTCCCAGGCAGCCGCAGCTGCGGAGGAGGTGAGCTTCCCAGAAGCGACCTTGGATCCCTTCCCCACCTGCTGCGGTGACTCGTTTTGTAGGGACGACGATGTGCCACATCAACACCCCCTCGGCGCCGCCATGACAAAACGTGGTCGGCAGACCTAGTATTAGTGGATTCGCCGTGGGCGTTACGGCTTGTTTGAAGCGGTGGAACTCCTGGGAGGACGTGTCTTGCGGCCATCTCTCGGGGTTTAGAAGTCATGGACACACGCGGCGGCATTGTCTGCGGAGTCAACACTAGGATGAAGTGGCGCCTGCTCGGAGCAAGACCCATGTCCGCGAAAACCCTCTCACCTTGGTGTGGTCAGTGAAAAATGTGCGGAAGTGAGTGTGTAAACCCTCCCCCTCAAAGGCGGGTCGACAACGATGTCTTTGAACGCTCCGTTTGGCTGAACGGCCGTTTACCCTCACCTACGGATCTAGAGAGGACAGAGTCTATTTAAGGAGCCATTGGTGGCTCCTCAGTGTGCATTCCTTTTTCAGTCATGTTAGACTGATGAACTGTAATGTTCTCATGTAAATACCGTAAATAAACCCATTTTCCTCGTTCTCGATGAGAACAAGTTCCTGCTTTCAACAACGTCCTCAGCGTGGATAAGTAGGACGACGGCATGGGCCAGCTACCATCTATTTCATGCCCGACCCCAACCATTACAACGCACCCCTACGCCGTGCATTTCAGATGCCACGCGCAGGCTTCGTGGTCGCTCTGGCAAGTGGCACCGAGTGTCCTTTGGGAAGCGCAACCGAGGAGACCCGCTGCTGTAGACGCATCATGCATAACACGTTTCCATGGTGACAATATGCCGTGTCCCTATATTGATAAGATGCTTAACGCATTACCGTCGACAATATTCGGGAGATCGGTTTTGCGTATTTTTTTTTGTGCCAGATCAGACACAGTTCGTCTAAAGCAAGTGAAGTAGGTAACTAACGCAAGCGCTTTAAAATCTATGGTTTGGAAACACTGACTGTTCTGAAACACTCCCAGTACCACCTACGAAAATAACACAATGCGTATTCTTGTGATTATGATATGCTCCATAAACATCAGCGTTTCTCTATTTCTTTCTAGCAAGCATGGCGAACTTGGTTAAATATGCTGATGAATGGCAAAACATACTTGCAGCAGCCGGATTCATAAGCGTCGACAGTTTCCTCTTTCTCAGGTGGGTGACAGAGCACTTCTGGTCTTGATTTCTGGTTTTCTCTCAAAATAACACCTTCCAGAAATTTCATATATTCTTTTACGTAGAAAAATCTAGGTATGACTATATAAAGAATTGGACATATATGACCTAGTAAAGCCATATGTCGTCATTTACGCATACAAATATATATGGTCATATCTGTCAAATTCTTTCTTACTCATATCTGGCTTTCCCTTTATAAGCCACATAAATGTCTGTCCAATTCTTTATATAGCCATATCAAGATTATTCCGATAAGCCTCGTTTGACCTGTATTTCTGTGCTGCCGTATATATCTTATATATGGTATATCTTAGTATATTTGTAGTCTCGTAGACTTTGGTATATCTTAGGAGGTGCAACATAATAGATAGTACATGTCCGTTCTATACAAAAGGTATTTCTAGTTCATGCTCCCACCTCTTCTTCGGAACTACGTGACAATAGTGTAGTTAGAGATATTAAATGGTAAACAAATACCGTGAGGTACTTATGCGTACGCATTTATTTGATTCGCCCGGAGTGTTTCGTTGATACCATAGCTTACATGGACTGATAGATGGAAGCATGTCAGCGTGGTATCTTTAGTTTGAAATTGATCTTCCGCCTGCTGCAAGTGAAGGAAAAGTAAAAATCACCCACATTTTCTATCATTCGCAGAGTATGTAAACGGCACGTATATCTGAAAAGAATTTCACCTCAGGTGGATGACACCACGCTTAGGTCGAAAAACCTAAGCGCCCATGCCTTCTTTATTATTTTTTTTGTCGCCGCGGTGGCTATAGCTTGTTCTCTTCGCATATGTAGTTTTAGGGTATATACATTTCTGTGCCTCCTTAAATAAATGGAATTAATCACTATTGCCTTGAGACTAAAGAGTGATATTTACAGCCATCGTAGTCAAAAGAGTGAATCGAAATGTGTCTTACTTGAAACATACGTAACCATTTCATTGGTGTATATTCCCGTCTTTCATGTGTCTTCCGACACTTCCCAACCGAAGGTTGGTCCCGTGGCAGATTTGTGGACTATTCACGACAATATATGCCAGTTGTATTTCCCCCTTTTGCGCCTGAGAAACCACTGCAGCATTCCGATCTAATGTAGCCAGAGAAAAACATTGAATGCGTTAATTCTGGAGTTTTACGTACCAAAACCACGATTGGATTACGAGGCACGCCGTAGTGGGGACATTCTGGATTAATTTTGACCACCAGAGGATTTTTAACGTGCCCCCAATGCACGGGACATGGGTGTTTCTGCATTTCGCCTCATCGTATTGCGGCCGCCGCGGCCGGGATTCGACACCGCGACCTCGCGCGCAGAAGCGCAACACCATAGCCGCCAAGCCACCACTATGAGTAAACACTTAATGCGTGCACCACAGAAAGGTAATCCACTGCCCAAGAAAGGGTAGCCACCAAGTAACCTGTACAGGGCGACACCGCAGACGTACTTGCAGGAGGACCCAAAAGCAGCCGGATTTGAAGGGGTTCTCGATCGCTTCCTTGAGCGCGAGTAGGAGAGAGAGAAATGAGCAAGGCGAAAGTAGGCCCGCGTAAAGGAGGGGGCCCGCGCTGGCCCAAGTAACAATTATATCAACGCTGCAGGCAAATTTCCGCCATCACCATAGCCGTCAGCGTCACCGTGAGGTTCTGTGTAAAGTCCGAGTGCCAGAACATCACGGCTGCGCGCCGTATCCTGTAGGTGCAAGGGATAGCAAGCGAGGTTGAGCCGAGAAGCATGGTAGCTTGGTGTGGCGGCGTCTTTTCGCGCCCGAAAGGGAGGAACGCGGGTAGGGTTGGAAGAAAGGCATGGGTAGCCCGCCTCCCCGCTTCTACTCCGGCCGCGACTGCGCATGGTGTGGTCGAGAGCGGCCACGCGTGTCCTATCTTGGAGGCACTCTGCGGTGGAGTCGAAGACTAACCAACTCTTGATTACTGATGGCTTCGTATGCGCTGTGTTCTCATGCGCCTAGTTCGCGTTGAAGCAAGAGTCAGCATGAAGGGGAATTCTCTAGCCGCTGCTGCCCCTCTTGATCTTGCCCAGCATCCTGGCTGCGCGTCTCCGCGGCCATCGAGTGAGATGAGTTCTTGTTTGCCTGTGTGTGTGAGACACCGTGCAAGTTAATTTAGTTAAGACACTGTTTACAGCTGTTTAAACAGTTGAACAAAACGACTAATCTTACTGCGTATAGCTGTCTAATAATTTGCTATCGCAATCAATGCTTCGCCTTTCGGGCGAAACTGCGACAAAGGAAGCAAGTTGGACATCCCCTCCACCCAGGGAGACAAGACTACGTGGGCTTTGGGGAGAGGCCATAGCAAAAAAAAAAAAATCCACCGACAAATATGATAGTCCCTAATACGAAATTCGAGCGCAGGTTTACACGTGTTTTCATTTCGCGATATATTGGCTGGCGCGGACAACCTGTCTCGTGCGACACGTTCCAAACGGAGAGAAGTGTGGCGCCTCTGCCCCGCTAATTCAGAGATCGCGAGAGGCAGCGCTTGTGTGACGCGTGGCTGCGATTCACAGCAGCCGCCACAGACAGAGCTCCCTTCACGCAGCGCTCTGTTTCCATACAGACGACGCGCGCTACTCTGGCGCCATATCGTAGCCATCGTCGCCGCACATGCCGTCTTGCGCGGCACTACGCTTTCCTTCTCACGCTTTCGTTCCACCAACGACGCGAGTGGCCCTTCGTTGTAGGGAAGTCCTGCCACCATGGTTAGCGGCAAGAGCACCCAAGGGAGCGTCACATCAAGCCGTACTCGCAGCCGCTCGCCATCGCCCCTTGCAGAAGCAGCGATCGCCGTCACACATGCACGCTGGTGTCACGGACCGCAGCTGACGCCGCAGACGAGCGTAGCCCTCCCCAACTCATGGCACCCTGCCTCCCCCCCCCCTCTCGGAAGCGAAGATGAGATCGCCCACTAAGCTGCGAATGCCTAGGCAGCCGACAACTCAGCGCATGCGCAGGCCGTCTCCTCTCCGCTCGTCCTCTGCTTTCTGCCAATTGGTTACCCGGCACCCTCCTCCTGCGCTATCGTCTTTCTTTCATCTCCAGCTGCACTCCGCGTTCATTCTTCGCAGCACTGGTTCGCTCGCTTACGCCGACGCTTGCCGCAGGAACGGGCGACTAAGAGCTGTGATCTAAAAAAACTATAAAACAAGGAAAAGAAAGAGAAATAATGCACCGACGATTACGATACTCCCTAATGCGAAATTGAGCGCAGCTTTATGTGTTTTCATTTCGCGATATATTAGCTGGCGCAGACAATCTGTCTCGCGCGGCACGTTGCAAACGAGCGAAATGTGGCGCCACTGCCTCGCTAATCGGGAGATTAACGAGGCAGTCAGCGCGTGGGTGACGCGTGGGCCCTAATCACAGCACACGCCGCGGACAGACCTCCGCTCACGCAGTGTTTGTTTTGACGCCCTCGCCGGATGCCTTATCGATTGCTTTATCGGTGAACAGATTACTCACACTAGAGTGTTTTAGTTGAGCGTCCTTACGGTATGCTCCGCTCCGAGCTGCCCCGCTAAGCCACAGCGGAGCAGCGAGTGATTTTCACGTTTTAGTTATACGTTTAGCGCAGTGGAGAGGACCTTTCGTAGTTGCAGCGCCCCCTGGCTAAATTCAGGGTAATGCAAGAAAATAAAAACACTTTATGATCACTCTTATAGACTAAAACGTATATGCATATATATATAACATATTTCTCCATGAAGTATCTAGACGCGCGCTTGTAAAGCGTAACCGGTCCATTTTTTTCCAATGGAAAATAAAGCGCCGTCTTGGGGAACGCCACGTGTTAGCCAACGCGCTTGCTTTCTGCATCCAATCCAATCCGTTCTGACGCCAACGGTAGCCAAAGTGCGGCGCGGCACGCTCCGCTCAGGCAGCTTCTAAGCGGACCGTGTTCCTCGCTCCGCTATCCCGCTTACGGCTAAGGGGACAGCGCATGCGCATTCGCGCTTCCACTCCGCTTAACTGCTTAGCGGAGCGTAAACACGCTCAACCAAAACACTCTACTGCTGTGGCGCTACATCGGAGCGATCGTCGCCATAGAAAGCCCCATACACATTAGCGGTAAAACGCATGCGGCGCGCTGCCGGCGTTCATACACAGCTGCGGCATAGCCGGCACACCTACTTGCGCCGAGCCACAGTGACACTCACGTGACAACATGAAAATCTCGCCTGCTCTCGGTAGTAATAATAATAATATTTGGGGTTTTACGTGCCAAAACCACTTTCTGATTATGAGGCACGCCGTAGTGGAGGACTCCGGAAATTTTGACCACCTGGGGTTCTTTAACGTGCACCTAAATATAAGCACACGGGTGTTTTCGCATTTCGCCCCCATCGAAATGCGGCCGCCGTGGCCGGGATTCGATCCCGCGACCTCGTGCTCAGCAGCCCAACACCATAGCCACTGAGCAACCACGGCGGGTTGCTCTCGGTAGGTGCTAGATGTTGCGTGCTTTCTCGTTCGTCTGCTGACAGGTCTGCGTTGTGTTTACGTTTTTCGTCTTTCGTTTTTACCGCGAGTCATGTGTTATGAAGATGAGGACGTTGTTTGCACTTATCATAGTCATGTCGGTAGTGGCGTGGCCACGTTACAAAGTCAAGGAGAATGAAGCACTGGGTGTCGCCTCCACGTCTTCGTATTCAGGGTTCGTCTTGTACAGAATCGGATATGGCGCAATGTCTCTAAAAACCTTACCTTTAGGACGTCTTGGTTTGTACTCACCATTCTAAATACAATCTCAAACCATGACAATCGAAACAAGCACGAACGAGATCATTCAAACAAACCGAACAAGCGCGAGCGAGAGCTGACGCGAGGAGACGATAGTACGAAGCGAGCGGTCCGGCTGAGGCCAGATACGAGTACGCATCGAGCGGTCGGGTGGGTCCGCACGACACCAGTTTCCCGCGCACTCTGACTGGCTTCCGCCGTTCGCGGCTTCAGTCTTTCATGCCCCCTCCGTGTTCGCTCTTTCATGCTTCGCTGTTGCGTTCGTTCGCTTGGTTACGCCGAGGCCGACGCTGAGGGTCGTCGCAGGAACGGGTGCCTAAAGTCCCAACCACTCACACGCGTTAGCAAGCTTCGGCGCTCGCCGACAAGCGAGCGCGTCGCTTCGCGTCGGTTGGAGGGAAAGGGCGCGCAACCACTGGACACAAGCTCTGACCCTCGCCGAAGCTCGCTCCTCGGCTGCAGCGCACTGTTGCTGGACTATTTTGTCTTCATCCGTCAAAGTCCGGCCTAAAACAACCTGCTATAAACTAAGCTTGAAACAATAGGTCAGTTATCTGCATGCTCGTTTAGGTATAAAATACACGCCACAGTTTCTTTTTATCTTTTTTAGAACAATAGTCCACAAAATATCGACATTAGCGCTCGCATGTCATCTGTCTACAAGATCGCTTTGCAAACATCCGTACGACGAGGCCATATCGTATCAAAAGCTGTTGTGTCATTTCATTTTTTGTAGCTGATTGCGCAGCCAACTATGTAGGAATTAGACGTGCAAAGTATCATTGAAAAAATCTGTGTTAGAAATATTGTCACGTAGATGGGACGGGGGAAAATGATGCGGCGTCAAAACTGGGAGTTACAAATTTCACTCTTTATTAGGCGAACTCGTGCCCAGCAAAAGCAAAATTCAGTCGCAATGATAGCGGCGAGCAAATTCGTCGATCGTCGAAAATCTCACCTGCGGGTCAAGCGCGTCGGTTTTCATATATCAGTCGTCGAAAGTTCCAACGTAATCGCTGGTGCCCACGCGCCTTCCAGAAACTACCACACAATTCGTGTCCCGTATGCAATCAGATTATACAAGGTTCGTCGGCAACAGACAACAGAGACAACCATCCAAAACTTTCGCGAAACTTCCGATATGTGCAGGCACGTTCTGCGCCGAGCGATAACGCTTAACATTTTTTTCCCAGTGAAATACGTCACCGGTTACAGTTAAAGTACCCGTGTCAATATAATTATGCTTGTTTGAGCATGAAACAAACGTGAAAAAGTGGGTTCAGAGAAAATCAGGAAAGAATTGAAACACCTGTAGCACTCCCCCCAAAAAAACATCTAGAATAGCTAAACTTTAAGTAATTCGTAGCTTGTCTCCTCCCGATTTTTGATACTGTCAAATCTTGCCCAACCCACCGTGGTTGCTCAGTGGCTATGGTGTTAGGCTGCTGAGAACGAGGTCGCGGGATCGAATCCTGGCCACCGCGGCCGCATTTCGATGGGGGCGAAATGCGAAAACACCCGTGTACTTAGATTTAGGTGCACGTTAAGGAACCCCAGGAGGTCGAAATTTCCGGAGTCCTCCACTACGGCGTGCCTCAAAATCAGAAAGTGGTTTTGGCACGTAAAACCCCATAATTTAAAATTTTATCTTGCCCATGGAGCACCTCATTTATTATTCTAGGTTGTTTTGATGCAGCCATACCCCATCGGGAGGCCTTCACATTGAGTGTATTGCTAGACAAAATTTTCACAGTCTAAAGGCCATGTTCTATTGTAACTGGTTTCAACGTGTCAAGTTTGTCTTTCTGGTCATTAATGAAATGACATACCGCCAGATAATACAAGCTTGAGAATCGGAGTGTTTTACTAGGTGTCTTTCGTTGCCCTTTTGTCGTATTATTGAAGCGCTTATTCGAATGTATGGGGGCAGTTCATTTCCATGATATATATATATATATATATATATATATATATATATATATATATATATATATATATATAGGTTATATTCATAATTTACACATTTCGTCACCACAAAAATATACCAGTATATTCTTTCCAGCCTACTATGATGTTTTGACTGAGAAACACATTCAATTTTTTCTGTGAGGCACGCAATAATTGCTGTGGCATATTGTTCATTTATTTTTTGCACAAGACTGGATACAGTAGCCAACCATCATTAAAACTCAGAAGAAATTAGTAGCACAATGCATTGATCAGCACACAGCATTTTATTGCACTTTTTTAATGCATGCTTTTTTTTAATTGCACAAAAGCTACTGCCCTGAAATAATATACTAGGCCATACTTAAAAAGCATGATTTTATGCTACAATAATAATACATCAATGAAATGTTTTAGCGCCCAGGAACAGCTACAGCGCCTTCGTACTGGTGCACTTAAAGAGCAATAGTGAGACAAAATGTACAGAAAACATGAATGTGGTAGACAAAAAAATGCGAGATAGAGAAACAAATAGGAAAAAAAAAGAAAACGAGGAAGACTAAAAGGAAGTTAATCATATATGATTACATACAGGTACACAAAACACAGGAAATGAACTCTGAAGTATTTCAAGACAGGCACAGGTCTTATTACATGTGTTTTGGAGTCGAGTCATATATAGCACAGCCTTGCAACAAGGCCAGACAAAGAATCTGGAATGCTGCATGGTATACTGCTGCAGCACAAACAAATGCATATGATCAAGAAGCTTTGGGGAATGCATAATGTCATGGACCACCTCATACAGGAACAAAAGTTCTGATTAATTAATTCTTGAATCTGGAGGTGCGAGTTGAGGTATGTCTGAGAAGGCTGAACTGTGGTCGCGAGAATGGCAAAATTGGTGCTTGAAGATTGATATAAATTTATTCTGGAAGCCTTCAACGAGGTCAGAATTAAATTTGCATGTTGCACGGGCCCCTCCTACAGAGGCATACTCTAGTAGTAGAAGGCACACAGCCGAATACAATTTCATAAACACAACAGGTGAGTGGACATCATGCAATATACGGCATACAATTCCAAGAGCGTGAAGGACATGTTGTGTGATTATCTGTGTGAAGAGAAGCTTAGCATTTTGTCGAAGTACACACCAAGAGCTTTGATTTCATCGAACTACACTGCGAACTCATTACCGCGGGCATGACGCTCTTTGGTCATACTTGGCCCTTGGACCATTAAACAACAAACATTCATTCATTCATTCATTTCATCAACCCTGGACAGTTGAGTATCCCGTAGGGTGTATGAAAATTGCACATGGTGTGTTTTCCGCACATAATGCCATAGTATCGGAAGCATTTAAGACTACCATATTGTTTCTCCACCAGTTTGAGAGTGAAAAAATGTCTTTTTGGAGGTCGATGCAGCAGTGAACACTGTTGACAGTCTCAAATAGTTTTAAGTCGTCGGCACACAAAGCCATGCTGTTCATTTATTAAAATGATCTTAGCACAAACAGAAAGCAAGGAATACAATACCGATTCAAACACTTCTGACGCACTGCAGAGGATAGATATATGCTGGCAGTTAGTAACTGCACGTCTAGCACCTGATTTGTGCACGGGCAACGCCCGTGCTACATTCCGAGTGCTAGAAGACGTACTAAAATTCAGGGAACTATTGAAGGTGGCTGTGAGAACAGGGAACAAGTATGCTTCCATACGTCTTAACGCTTTCAGACGCCACATTATCCCGTTGATTCAAAACTTGCTTTCACCACCCCCATGTCTTGCATCCTCAGAATCATAGAAATTGTACAGCTGCAGAAAAGATGTAGAATTTTCAATTGTTTAGTGAGTTTTGTCAAGTTTACAAAATGTCGAGCTTTGTAAAGCTTGAAAAGCACTTATCCAGTGACTTGAAAATTATGCCTAGTGTATGACGTGAAAAACAATAACAGAAGAGAACCCGCTACATAAAACATACTGGCAGAGTAAAAACACCCAGCCGTCTACGTTCCCGCTCATTTTGCTAAAACACTCTGCACGTTATTCAAAATTGCAACAGAGTTCCAATAATAAGTGTTTCAAGATGTATGAAACACATTTTAACTATCATCACTTTCATCAGTGCTTTTGCTATTGATGCACTATCCTGCTGTGCACAATTGTGTAGACAGCACCTCAAAGGTTTAAGCACTGCGGAAGAAATACCATCAGCACCACAAGAAAGGGAACCCGCCGTGGTTGCTCAGTGGCTATGGTGTTGGGCTGCTCAGCACGAGGTCGCAGGATCGAATCCCGGCCACGGCAGCCACATATCGATGGGGGGCGAAATGCGAAAACATCCGTGTACTTAGATTTAGGTGCACGTTAAAGAACCCCAGGTGGTCAAAATTTCCGAAATCAGAAATTTTTTAACCACAAAGGGAAGGTTTGGGGGGCTCCATTCAGTTGAAAACAAGGTTTTCATTGACTGATAGCGTATACACCGCACACACACACACACAACACGCAGGAGTACCAATTCACTCCGGTCGCGAGAACTGGGAGTCCGAATGGCCGAGGGGGTGGGGAGAAAGCCGTGTATGCCAGATATAATCATGGAGCTGTGGTATCGGGTCATACAAGAGTGATGGGGCTCAGGCAGTGCTGACCACTTCTTCAGACGAACTGAAGAAGAAAGACGAGTGCTGTCTAGAGCGCCGTCAAGCACCCTGAGAATAGACAGACTAGTACAATGTTGCGCTGGTATTGCAGGGTGTCACTTGAGGGCTTTGAGGCAATCCTCGTAGTCTGGCATGAGCTTGCGGCAACCGAAAAGACGGAAGCATAGGGTGCGGGAGTAGAGAGACTTCAGTGTTCGGAAGCATGTTTCCATATGTTTCGAGCACAATAATATACACATACTCCAAGCACAGACGTTGCGGCAATCGTGATTCGGTTGTATGTTTCCGCAGACGACCGCACTGAGACCGGCGGAACCCAGTGGGCAGGTTGTATCAGTCGGCGTCGTTCGAAATCAGTTTGGATCCACGTCGCACTGCCACAATTAACGGTCGTCGGTCGTATCGTTGTCGCCCTACAATCACAATGCTGTCGTTCAGTAACACTGTCACGCGTGTGGTGCGTCCAAAGAACTCGGACGATCGTTGGTGTCGGCGCCTTCGCAGTGGCAGCCATCATAGGCATAGCAGCCAGAGGCCTCGCAGCCTCCGATTGGTTGACACCGGCGATACGTCGCAGCCTCTGATTGGTGCACGCCAGCGAAGCGTCGCCACGCGTCGGCGAACTTCTAGCATCGGCAGTCGACAAAATCACTGCGCGTCATCACGCTTCGCCCTATTCCCGACCGACGCCTTGGCGTGTGCCGAAGCATTGCGACGTGTGCCAGTAGTTGGGCCTTAAGAGCTGCGCCCTAAAAAAAGAAAGAAAACGCCACCAATAGCGCGTTTGCAAGCGCCTCGTGCCGTGGCGCCTGCTGACATGGGTCGATATGAGGACACTTCGGCCTTTCCTCTTCTTCTGGTATGTTGCGTGCTTTCGCACGCAAGCACGCAGACTGGGGAACACATGCCGCGAAAGCATTTTCCGCACAAGATTTCAGCTTTCACTTTAATTAGGTCTACATTCGTGAGAATGAAACAGCGCTTATTTCCTGCACTTGTTTTAACAATATGAACACACTGCCTCACGAAGAAAAAAAGAACGCGAACCCTGCGTACCAACACATTGAAAAAAAAAAGGTCATGACACATAAAAGCAGCACAACCAACAAACAATGCTTGCTCTTGTTGACCGTTGCGTATTTAAGCAGCTTACCTTTGGTACTTCAGCCAGTCTCCCGTATTTGTTATCTTATTATCTATCTTTGAAAAAGAAAGTAATTTTTTAATATAATAATAAATGAAAACTAACTTTCAGGTAGCATACTGCAAAGAGCTTTATCAAGTCCAGCCACTATTTATTTTTGGTGACCATTGCAGTTGCACGAATAGCTACTAATAGGAATGTCGGTCTACTTCGGCGGCGGCTGCTTATGGCGCGGCCGCGCGCGCCCTATCTTGATTGGACAGAGGGGTCGAATGCTGATATCTTTTTGTGCGCTGTGTTCTTGCCGCTTATTCGCGTTGAAGCTGAAGGCACCACGAAGATGAATTCGCTCGCTACTTGCTGCCCCGCTTTCTCGCTCCAGCATTTAGACAGCGAGTGTGCGCTGTTATAGAGTGAGATGTGTTCATGTTTGCATGTGCGCGCTTGACACCATGCTTGCTAAGTTAGTTTGTAAGCGAATGTTTACAAGTTTATACGTCCGATAAAACTACTATGCTTGCTTCGTATAGCTGTCTTCTAATTTTCTATCGAATGGATGCTTCGACTTTGTAGCGAAACTGCGACTTTTGCGTGTTTCTTGGAGACCACTCTCTGTCCGGCTCCACCGCATGAAGTAAGGGCCAACAGTCACAAAAAAAAAAAACCTGCCTCGCCACCCCGGTCCTGCGACAGTTGTTGTCCAGTGAAGATGTTGATAACTATCACTACAACTGCGTGGGGAGTAAGGAGGGGAGGGGGTATGTGATGGTGTATGGTTTATAGCTAAATTCCTCCGCCGGCGCATTATTCGGCCACAGGAGATTGTGGAAGTGTGCACTTCCTCTGTTCTAGAATTCCACAGCAGTGCGACCAGCCGCAGCATGTCACCGCTGGTCGTATTGCCGTTTCTTTTCCATTTGCCGCGCCTCGTATTGACATGGCTCCTCGGGAGTCTTATGTGTTGCCTACGCATAGCGGTGGTGCAACAACGATGCAATGATTTGCTATAGGCTGTTTATATATATATATATATATATATATATATATATATATATATATATATATATATATATATATATATATATATATATATATATATATATATATACGGAAAGCTAGGGGCATCTTTAACGGGAAACGTATGCGGGGAGCGCTACGTGCTTCGCATTGTTAACAGGTGTGCCTTATCATCAATTATATGGTCTGGATGCTTGTTTTGTGCTTTATCGTTATTGAAGCGAATGATGTGCCGTATTTCGTATGCATGATACCGAAGAATGTATGCACTTTTCGATGTAATCACGGAAGCTTTCTTTTTAGTGAGGACGACGGCACGAAAAATCCCCACCAACTAGAGGCTAACAGCTTCGCTGTAACAAAGACCTGCGGCATACTTTCTTAGCGTCAATATGTTGTGAGCTTTGGGACCTTTACCGCCATATAATGCGCAGGAGATATAAGGAACACACAATATAAGGAGTCGAAGCTGGGCATAGTGCCAGATATGGAACTTTCTTAATCATATAAGGAACGTTGAACAAAACAAACCCGCCATATAAGGAACTCTTAGGGCCATATATGGTGCCGTTGTGATCCGGGTATGGGGTTCATTGTTCGGACTGGGGCGTCACTATGAGGCTCGCTAGCATGCGCCGCCGGGTCCCTAAAACGTTGTAGCTGGCTTGCGCTATATAGGGCTTCGTACTAGGTTGGCTAAGCGTACCCACGCCGTCGTCCTTATCTATCGCCGAGAGGTGCTTTTTGGTTGGGATGTGAGATAGGGAGTGTTAGGCCGCTCATCTCTCGAACAGGCAGAATGAACGGTGTAGGGCTGCATGATTGTTTTGTATATACTTTTGCAGTGCCGCGAGTTGCCCATGCGTTTTGTGAATGGGAAGGCGTCCACCCCCCAGCGCGTCGGGCAGCAACCGTTTCTGTTTTTGAGGGGTCGGACGGCCCGCGTGGTGTCGGGTGACGAGCCGAGGCGCGCGCCGGGGGGGCGCGGTGCAGAGGCGGAAAACGGATTCGGAGAACATGCTCTTACGCGCGCTGTGTTGACATTCCGCCGATGGTCATAATAGGGCCACGCGGACAAACCTCGAGTGGGGCGGTGGTATACGCGACGTTGTGGCGCCGGCTCATGAGTCCCCTGCTGGCTGGAAACGCCGCTGAGGTGCGAGATGGCCTCAATAAATCGTGCATGCCTGGCGTGTTTGCCGAGGCCGTCACTGACCATGCGTAAATAGGAGAGGGAAACGAAGCTGTGGGAAGAGGGAAAACAGGGTGGTTTTCCAATACATTTACTTTTGAGAGTAAGCCCATCCCTTTGGGTTGTGGCTTAAGAAACTGTCAACTCTCATTGGCAACTGCTTCTGTGGGATGGGCTAACGGTCCTACCGCCCTTTTTCTTTGTCTCTTTCACCTATAACAATCGAGACGAGGTGCTTCTTCATCAGTCTAGGCTGTAATCACTAAACCTGATAGAACAGTAAGACTCCGTACGATGCAACGCTAGTCTGGGCCGTAACCACTTAGTGGTAGAACAGTGAGACTCGGTTGGTCGTATGTAGTGACAGTTGTCCTAGGCTCTAACTTAAAGAAAAGTAGAAGAGTAAGGCGCTGTTTACTTGTGTGTTTTGTATCAGTGTTCTTTTGCTAACTCTGTATTTGACTGTGTAAATATTTCCGTTGCAATATATCTTCAAGTTTTGTTACCTCCAACCTGCCTCCTGCTTCATCACCGCCGATAATCACCTTGAAGAGACTTTGGTCGGCTTCAAGGAGAAAAGAACAACAAAAACTTCCCTCTCACTGCTCCGAAAATTAATCCGCCATTCAGGTGGCGCATGCTCCCGTTATTCACATCTGGAGCATCGGGTAATCGGAATCGGAATACCGGATCGACCACCCTAATGTACCATTAGTGAAAGTCGCATCTACAGACTCACAGCTACCATCAATGCTTCGCGAAAGTGCAGTGTCGGCCAATGGAATGCCGATTTAAAGGCTGGCGACTGATGACAGCAGCATTTGGCCCGTTTGTTCGCAGAAATTCTCACAAATTCAGGCATCTTCTAAATACTGTATAGTAATATAACGTATCATGTGCAGTTTTACTTTGAGCGAGCTGGATTTTTAAGCAGATTCCTTGGATGAAATTCACGCTTCTTGCTGCCTATTGCCGAACTTGCAATGTCGCTCATTTGCGCAATCCGCTACAGCCGAGATTAATATGCTCAGTGTGCGTAGAGTGTCTCGATTAGACAAATATAAAAAATGTGCCTCACTTGAGCTAATTGAGAATTGTGCTGGTTTTTATTATCCTTATACCCCGCACTCACCCGACCCCACCCCTTGCTGCAGTGGATTTCTCCTAGCTACAGTGGTATGCAAGCAAAAAAGGACTGGAATCGTCATATTCCTGTTTGCTGTAATTCGAAGATTGATCAGGTAAGTTTGCCATAGAAGGAAGTGCGCCTGTATAAATAGCAACACAGAGCTGTACCGTAGCGTGTTCATTTTCATTTATGTCACATGTATTTGCATATCCTTCAATACAAAGTTCGTTCCTGCCGAGTGGATACTAGCATATGCTTATTGTACTCATTAATAATCTATTACTTTACTGGCAAACGTCGGCGTCTCCCTTTTCTGACAATGTGTAGCAGCTGTGGCCTTATAATTTGGGCGATAATCACCAATGCGATTTAACATTGAATGTTTTCATTAAATAAGATTATAATTAGTGACATCAGGGGCCTTCTTAAGCTTGCAAAGCTAAAGTCAGCCAATACTCAAATAAAAGCGCTTTGCTAAAAACCTTGTGCCTATCACGAGCCTTGAGAAATACGGACTCAAAAATGCGCAATGAGATGGATTCATGTTCCGTTTATTCTTTATTTTTCGTGCGTTCTTTACGCCGTGCGGTGACATACTTGTTGCAACAACAATGCATTTTTTAATGTTTTGTAAAAGGTGGTAGTATCGGAAGACCAACTAAGTGGACAACCCTTCACCACTTACCGGCTTCATGAGCCTTCAAATAATGAATAAATTCAATTGGTAAAATTGTTTTCATTACTGGACAGGAGTCTGTATCCAAGCTAGTTGGTACACAGCTTCATTTTCCTTAAAGCAGGTCAAGCGCGCAAAGACACGGACGGCAAAAAGAAGATAAAAAAAGTGCTACTTCCAACTAATTTTATTTGCATGAGGCCCCGTATACATACATTCACCATTCAAGTCACGGCGCATGCGTCAGAACCAATGATAACTATATCACTGTGTCAAATGATGCCCCACAGTGCACGCTCATACCTTCACGTGTCTGCGGAACGCTATGATTACACTATGAAAACATGAAGCGATAAAATGTGTTGACCAAGAGATCGTCAAAGGATAAATTGGCGAGTATAAAAAGCTGCACTTTTCAAGAACGTCATTTTAAGCATTAAAGCACAAAATTAACTGAAACGCCAATGCATTTATTTCTCGGCAAAGTTCGGGAATTAATATCTCGGAATTAATGTCATCCTTAGATCGCGTTCCAAATTGATCCGCCTTTTGACCTCCACGGCTAGAACTTGTAAATTCTAATATCAGCCATAAGGCAATTCGTTAAAAGTTGATTAGTCAATTTTTGTTAGTCGATTACGATTTCAACGAAGGCGCCAAATAAAGCAACGGATGAGCGAAGGCGACACGGCACAACCACGTAGGTGCCTTCGGGGTGGTCCCGTGTCGCCTTCATTCGTCCATTGTTTTATGTGGCGCCTTCGTTGTAATCAAGTATTACCAACTCACCCACCAGCACGTGCTCAGTAGTCGATTATCGATTTCAATTTTTTTGTGCAAGTAGAGGCCGCCGCTTCGAGTAGACCGCCTCATGAACCAGAATACTGCTATCTGCCATATATGTATGGCAGATAGCAGAATTCAGCTCAATTAGCTAAATAATCACACTTGAAGACACTGACGAGAAGAAAGGTGGTTAACCGAAGGGCCCGATTTGCGAAAGTTGTGGGATGGCTCCACACCTGCGGCAAGTTGCTTGTTCATCCACTTTCATTTCCATTAATTTATCGTTTCTTTGTTTCATTTATTAAGCACAAGTATTTTCCCCTATGTCGTCCTTGGTGTCAGTGTTTGTTGGCTCCCTTTGAAGACATTGAGTAATTCAACAAAACTGCGAATAAATGCAGTTGGTCACATGAAAAGTCACTGTGTGTGTGTGTGCGTATATATATATATATGTATATATATATATATATATATATATATATATATATATATATATATATATATATATATATATATATGTAGGTGTGTGTGTGTGTGTGTGTGTATGTGTGTGTATTCTGGTTTATCACGTTTTCTTTCTGCAACACTGATATCACAGCAAGGCGTCAAAACATTTTATTAAACATTTAACTATACAACCAATCATGATTAATTAGCAAACGGGTTGCGGCCGCTACTCGCCCACGTAGTGCCTGCCGTGCTTAAAGGGACGCGTACCGATAAGACCATCCCGGCATAAGTTATGTCCTTCGTTCAAAAAATATGTTCTTAATAAGCAATACCGCCATGTATAGAGTAAACCCTCGATGTAACAACGCTGAATGGGAGCCTGACCTTATCTCTTGATATGCATTACCTCGTTATGGCAGCTGCATGCCCTCACGTGTGCTTCGATTGACCTCGTGACTTTGACTTTGACACGAAGTCAAAACTAGCATTACTTGTACAAGTTCGGATGTGATTTATATGCTCGAATGTTCTTTCTGTAAGAAACAATATATCGGGGAAACGGGCCAATCAATGAACTTCCCGTGAAACGGACATCCCGCGCACACAGCTAAAATGCTTCCCAAAGCTATCGCCAAACATTTCAACGAACCAGGTCCTAACCTTGACGAACTTAAACTCTACATCTCACAGACAAATTTCCGTTCTAAACGAGAACGAAAATACAGAGAACCATACCTTATCCATAAGTTCAAGACATACCAACCAATAGGCATAAACGTTTCAAAGGGAGCTTTAGAATCTATTCGCTATGCTAAATTTCAAGCTATAGACAACCACACTTGGTTCGGTTACTTTGTGTTTTTCCCCCTTCCACTTTATTTATTTATTTATTTATTCCATTCCACATTCCAATATTTTCCTTTATATATTTCTTTTTCACGAGCACCGGTTTCTGCCGCCCTTTCTATTATCTCCTTCAGAGACACGATAGCCCACGACTACCAGCGAAACAGGTAATAGAGGGGTGCTGTGCACATCGTTTGCACGCCGGTGACGCACGGCCGTTGACACGCGATTGACAGACGGCCCTGTCGCCGGCCTTGTGCACAGCACTCCTTTATTTTCAATTCGACACCCTCGCCGCTAACACACCTTCGCTTTTTGCCGCACCCACCCACCTTGCGCCCTCTCCCCTTTAGAAGAACCCTACCTGTATATAGTGCGACCAGGAAAGCATATGTCCCCTTCAAAAATTCTGAATAAAACCGCTACTGACACGGGATGGAGGCAGACGACAACCCAGGGTTGTACTTGCAACTGAATAGAGGATTGCAACTTTTATAGAAGATGGCACGTGTAAGCCGACAACCAATAGTAACCAGGATGACGTAAATACCAACAAAAAAAATTAAGATAGCAGAATTTTGAGATTAAAAACAACCGCATGCACGTGGAAGTGAAAAAGCTGATAGTGAGGAAGACAAAAGAAATAAATAACGCGTAAACGTGAGCAACACAAAGGAAATTAATAACACATGAAAAAGATAACAACCCAAGATCAGAAACCTGAAAGGGGACGAAACCACTCGTGGAAATGATGGCACAAAAAACAATACATAGCAGAATACAACTAAGGACTCACGTGGCAAGAAACCCCAGTCCTTTTTTTCAAGACAGAAACTGAAGGGGAACTTACGCAGTCGTCCGGTTGCGAACGTAAAATAGCCACTGCCCCTGTAATCTCTCTTCCAAGCTGTCCCTTCCTTTTTCCTATAACCTGTGTATGAGTGAACTGAGGAAGGAGCAACTACGTCAGTGAACTGGCAGATTTGAACCCCCAGCCTCACCTATGGAAAGCGCATGCTCTCGTAAACCATCATTACGGCATCTACCAGTTTGTCCGATACATAAACGCTCACAACTGAGAGGGATCTTATATATGATACCAGTTGTGTATGCGACGCGCTTGTGCTTTTCTAGATGCTTCTTACCACATGTGCCTTGTTCCGAAGTTCCATCTCAGTTGAGAGTGTTTATGTATCGGACAGACTGGTAGATGGCTTAATGATCGTTTACGAGAGCATGCGCGTTCCATAGATGAGGCTGGGGGTTCAAATCTGCCAGTTCACTGTCGTAGTTGTGCCTTCCTCAGTTCAGCCGTACACAGGTTATAGGAAAAAGGAAGGGACAGCTTGAAAGAGATATTGCAGAGGCAGTGGCAATTTTACGTTCGCAGCCAGACGAATGCTTTAGTTCCCCTTCCGTTTTTGTCGTGAAAAAAGAACTCCGCTTTCTTGCCACGTGAGTTCTTAGTTGTATTCTTCTATGTATGCTTCTTGTGCCATCATTTCCACGAGCGGTTTCGTCTCCTTTCAGGTTTATGATCTTGGGTTGTTATCTTATTCATGCTTTATTCATTCCCTTTGTTGTTGCTGACGTTTACGCGTTATTCATTTCTTTTGTGTTGCTCACTTTCAGCTTTTTTCACTTCCTCGTGTATGCGGTCGTTTTTTTGTTATTCCGGAAAGATTCTGCTGTCTTATATTTTTTGATGGTCTTTACTTCATACTGGTTACTATTGGTTGTCGGGCTACACGTGTCATCCTCTATAAAAGCCACGCTGCTTTTCAATACAAATTCAGTTGCAAGTACCGCCCTGTGTTCTCGTCTCCCTCCATTCCGTGTCTGTAGCGCTTTTATTCACAACGTCTCACGAACTGGCCTACAACTTTACCCTACTAAAGCCTTGAAAAAGACGTCAAAACTCGTCGGAACGTTGGCTTCCGCTTTCACTTCGTTCTCGTTTTGCTCATCGTCTTATATATGATCAGTAAGATATCCCTGCGTAGTCCAGAAAGATGGTGGCTGAGCCAGCGGAGCATAGCTACGACACGTTCTGTCTTTGTTTTAATATGTTCCATGCGACTGCGTCAGGCGAGCTTCCCATCGTAAATAACACCAAGGTACTTGACTGCATCAACTTGAGGAATGATTTCTTGGCGGTATTGTAGAAATATATGCACATGTGCAGTCAACAGAAGACTAGGGCCGCACTTTTGCTAACATAGAACGACATGCCTAACCTCTCTAGCAATGTATATATCCAGCACGTCTAAGTAATTCTGCAACGACAGGTGAGTTTCCGATGTAAAAAATGCGATATCGTCTGCATAAACACATACATGTAATTCCGGAGACAAAGGAATTACACTTTGCAATATGTTAAATAATCTAGGGGGACGAACAGCACCCTGTGGTACACCGCTTGTCTGCTTGTGTTTAGACGTCGAAATACCGTATTGATAACAATAAAACTCTCTAGCTCTCATAAATTCATAGTTCGAAGTGGTTGTATACTTCGGGAAATTCGTAGACTGAAGCTTATCGAATAGAATACAATATTCTACAGAGTCGTAGCTTTTGCTATATCTAGCGTCACCAAAGCTACGTACTCTCGTTTGCGGAGAGAAAGTTTATAGTGGCTGTCTAGACCTATATACGTGCACCATATGGAGTGCCTGGGACAAAATCCAATCTGACAATGCCTGAGAAGTGCATTATTATGCATAAAATTTGTTATACGGCCATGGACAGCACCTTCTATTAATTTGTCGACATTGAAAGCAAGAGAAATTGGCTCATGTTATCTATGTCAAGCCCAGCTGCTTTTTTTCTTTAACTGTGGGATAATTTTAGCTACTCTCCATTCTCTTGGAACTCATGAATCTCTGAGAGAAAACGTTGCTATATTTAGAACGTCCTGAGGCGCATAATCAAACAAACATTTTAGCATTCCTGTTGCAATGCCATTTGGACCTGGGGCTGACGCCGATAAGGATCTAATAATGCCCGCAAGCTCTGTCGCTGTTACTTCTACAAAGTAGTCTTCCGAGGGAGGTTTCGGGAGTACTATCGGCGTTTTAAGGCCAGAATACATGGAGCGAACTTTCACGACGAAGTTCGGGCGGCAGAAAATCTGCCGCGGCGCGACGCCGTATGTTCGTCGGGCTGCGCTACATGGAGCGAAGGCACGGCGGCCGCCGCCGGCGAGTCCCTGCGTTGTTATCACTGTGGCTAGACGAGGCAAATGCGCTGTAGTGAAACACATGACACAAAAAAAAACTTTAACGACAACTATATCGCTTTTGAATTGTGGAACACTCTAAAAACGCGTAAAATTTTGTTTAGAAATGATTTCTAGCGTTGTTATGTGTTTGAGACATTCATGTGCCGATGTAGATTAAAGAAAGCGGCGATGCTGGGCGGGTAAACAAATTTCGTCTCCTCCAACTCCGCGGCTCTGTTCTGTGGCTCAACGCGCGCGCGGAACACTTCTTAGCAGCCGAAATTAACTTGTCGTTAAATTCCAGCCGCGCCGCTTTGGAAGTCATGACTACGAAAAGCGGGAGACCGGCGTGAACGATAGAGCGGGATCGGGATACACGAACAAGCGGGGAAGCCTAGTCGGAAGTCGGGGCGGATAGTGAGACCTGATTGGCTCGCTTTGGGGCGCCGCTCGTTTGCCGCTTCCGGTATCGCTGACGCCCGACGAACTTTTCTGCGCCAGCTAGATCGGCGGCGAACGACGTTTTCTCCGCCGCCGCGCGTCGCGCGTACGCCGCCGGGCGTCAAACGCCGACTATTCGTCGCATATTCGCTCCATGTATTCTGGCCTTTATGCGTAAAACGTCGGGCTCTTCCTTGAGCAGTTTTCCGAAGTGACTGATAATCTCTTGTTGATAGCACTACTAAGTCGGTATTCGCGGGCACCGGTATAACTTTACGGGATTGGAGTAATCTGAGCAGGGCGTTTTTATTGCTAGAATTCGAAAGATATGTGTAGTGCATTGAATCGTAATCGATCTTAGCTTTTGAGACTATTCGCTTAAATGTTGTGGCTATATATGTGTTACGGTGGAAAAAGAGGACGAGGTCTTCGGCGGTGAAGATGACGAAGTGGCAACAGCCTCTCGGGATTCCCGGCTGCTGTATATATATGCGCCCTGTAAATACGCCGTGTACATGCTTTTATACCCGTGACATTTTGGTGGACGTACAGGGTATGCGTCTTCGCCACGAAGTTCCGCAGCGGACGTCTCACCCAGCCTGGGACTATGCTTCCAGTGGAAGGCACCTCCAGCTGCAATGCCGACTACGCATACCCAGTACGTTGCTCTATCTCAGCCGCAAGACCCCGGAAAGTTCGCTAGCCTCAATGGTGTTGACGTTGAAGAATGGTGGAAGATGTACGAGCGCGTCAGGAAGGTGAGCAGGTGGTATCCGACCATAATGCTGGCCAATGTCGTGTTGTACCTCAACGGAACACCGCGAACGTGGTTTTACACACACACGACGAAGAGCTAACCAGCTGGGACTTGTTCAAAGAGAAGCTGTCCGACGTTTTTGGTAATGCGTGTTACGTTTTGCGCCAGGCGTGCCGAAAGGATCAGACAAGTTCCGGGTGAACGACGTTTATTAACCCATGCTTGTGGGTTGAGGCTCGGCAAGAAAGAGGGCCGCTAGCAGAGTGCCCCTTCACTCTGCTTTTAACACTTAGTGGCGCATGCGCACTTCGCAGAGTGCTCTTATCAAGATGAGCGCCAGCCGACACAAGAATGCGACTGGTCGACAACTAGCCGCCAAGCAACAACTCGCCACGCGTGCCCAAACTGTTACCGAGTCGTATGTTTCCTACATTCAGGACGTCCTAGCCCTCTCTCATAAAATCGACACCTCCATACTAGAGGCAGAAAATGTTGGACACATTATCAGAGGCATCGCGGACGATTCATTCAACCTCCTGGTCTTTAGAAACATATCGACTGTCGACGCCATGACAAAGGAATGCCGCTGTTTCGAGCAGGCGAAGATTCACCGTATATACAATCAGTTTACACGGCTTCCAAATACTGCAGCGACCTCTTCCTACACCGACACCAACGACAAATCTAGCTCGCCACCTCCAAGCGAAAACCTCACCCGAATTGTACGCCGCGAACTCGAAGCATCGTTTCCTGCCTCGCCTCAACAGACGTCTTGGAAGAACACTGCTGAGACGATATCGCGGATCCAGTCCTTGGTTCGCCAGGACATCGCTAATATTGGTCTTCCCAGTGCGTGCTCCTTGAGTCGCCCTGACACCCGCCCTGCTCCTATGACTCGGTCCTATCGCAGTCCACCTCACAGTGTCCGTTATCCCTACACTACCAGGAATCCATAGGACTGGCGTACACCTGATGACAGGCCGATCTGCTTCTGCTGCGGCTGAATCGGTCACGTTTCCCATCACGGCCGGAGCCGTTGGCCGTCCCCTTCTCGAAACCCCTTCCGGAATTCAAGTTCGCCCTGAAGTTCCTCCCCCCGTCGCTTTTACGACGCTTCCGACTCCACTACCTCGACTCGCCGCTATGCTCGCTCGAACTCACCTCAACGTCGCCAGCCACGTCCACCCCAGCTTCACCGCTCGCCCTCGCCGACCTACCCAGGACCGTCCCAGCAGGAAAACTAGGCAATGCGGCACCTCGAGGTGGTGCTGCAATACCGGATTCGCCGCATAATCCTCCTTTGACGCTGCTTACAAGACATAACCTTCTTGACGTCCAAGTTGATGGCACACCCGTCACAGCACTCATAGATACAGGAGCACACATATCGATTATGACCAGCCGCCTACGCCGCCATTTAAAGAAAATCGCTACGCCTGCCGTTACTCGGTTCGTACAAATCGCCGACGGTAGCACGGTGACCGTGGTCGGAATGTGTGCTGCACGTGTGAGCATTTCCGGCAGCCATACTGTCGTCCATTTCACTGTGCTTGACTAATGCCCCCATGACCTCATACTAGGCCTAGACTTTCTCTCTGCCCACTCAGCGCTCATCGATTGTTCCTCAAGTACTGTGCGTCTTCACCTGCCTCTACTGGACGTTACTCCGACACTACACGAAATTCGCCTAAGACCGACTAATTTTGTTCACGTTCCACCACAGGTGTTGACATACATCGAAATGTCGCCTTCTATGCCAGTTCCCGATGGCGATTACATCTCCGTTCCCATAACTTCCATTGTTCTCACCCACAACGTTACGGTCCCGCATACAATTCTGATGGTCACAGAGAATCGCACGACTCACTAAGCAAATGCTGCCTAAAAATATCACCCTTGTTGGAATCACTGCTTTAGACGTTAGTTGCGTTGAGACTTTTGACGTCGACGCTTCCTGTGGGCCTTTGCAGTCTTACAAATGTACTGACAACGGAGACTGAACAGCTCTGCAGTCTATTGCTTTCCTACAAGGATATATTCGACTTGAACAACCGACCCTTAGGCCGGACGTCACTTGTGAAGCATTGTATCCATACAGGCGATAATCCACCCATCCATCGTCGACCCTACCGAAGCTCAGCTTCGGAGGGTCACATCATCAAAACGGAAGTAGACAAGATGCTAGCGAAAGATATCATTGAGCCATCGTCAAGTCCCTGGGCATCCCCTGTCGTGCTCGTCAAAAAGAAGGACGGCTCATGAAGATTCTGCGTCGATTACTGCCACCTCAACCGCATTGCGAAGGAGGACGTCTTCCCGCTACCTCGTGTTGATGACGCCCTCGATTGCCTATACGGGGCACAGTATTTTTCGTCCAGTGAACTGCGGTCCGGATATTGGCAAATCGCTGTCGATGATCTCGATCGTGAAAAGACCGCCTTTATAACGCCTGATGGTCTTTATCGCTTCAAAGTTATGCCTTTTAGGCTATGCGACGCTCCGTCAACCTTTGAGCGTATGATGGACTCATTACTCCAAGGATTCAAGTGGTAGACTTCTCTCTGCTACCTAGATGATGTTATTGTGTTCTCGCCCTCATTCAGCGCACACATTGAGCGCCTTTCAGCTGTACTTGCCGTTTTTGGCAAGGACAGTCTACAGCGCAACTCCAGGAAATGTAGCTTCGGCCACCATGAGGTTACTGTTTTTGGACATGTCGTCAATGCGACTGGCATCCGACCGGACCCAGAGAACATTCGCGCCGTCAAAGAGTTCCGTGTTCCACGGTCCGCAAAAGATGTCCGAAGTTTCGTGGGCCTTTGCTCTTACTTCCGCCGCTTTGTTGAAGATTTTGCCACCATAGCATGCCCTCTCACAGATCTCCTGAAGAAAAGTGTGCCGTTTGCATGGGGATCCTCTCAGGCCATCGCCTTTTTTCGGCTAACTACCATGCTCACCATCCCACCGATTTTAGGGCACTTCGCTACTTCAGCCCCTACAGAGGTGCGATGCCAGTGGCCACGGAATTGGTGCTGTCTTGGCACAAGTTCAACACGGGCATGAACGTGTCATCGCGTATGCTAGCCGTTTTTTGTCACCTGCGGAGCGGAACTACACTATTAGCCAGCGTGAATGTTTGGTCGTTGTGTGGGCGGTGGCAAAATTCCACCCCTATTTATACGGCACACCCTTTTATATTGTAACGGACCACCACGCCCTCTGTTTGCTTTCGTCCTTAAAAGATACCACAGGGAGGCTTGGACGATGGGCTCTGCGGCTGCAGGAGTATTCCTATTCGGTGGTGCATAGGCCTGGTCGCCTACATAAGGACGCCGACTGCTTGTCCCGCTACCCTGTACACACGCCCGCCTACACCGACATGGACGCTTCCGCAAGCGTTCTTTCCGTTTCCCAGCCATGACGATACTTTGAGGACCCTCATTGACCGAATGCAATGTGCTCCTACTGATCCAACGTTACGCTGCTTCATCCTCAACGACGGGATATTGTATCGACGCAGTTTCCATCCTGACGGTCCTCCCCTCCTCCTTATCGTTCCTCAACACCTCCGCTCAACCGTGCTTCCGTAGCTTCATGACGCCCCAACTGCCGGACACCTTGGGTTTGCTCCCACTTACGACCGCGTGCGCCCGCTTCTGCTGTCCTGGCCTCGCTCGCCCCGTACAGCGCTAGGTATCTGCTTGCAAGCCCTGTCAACATCGCAAAAAACCAGCAACGCTTCCTGCCGGGTACTTACAGCCGATCGACATTCCACCTGAGCCTTTCTTTCGCGTGGGTTTGGATCTCCTTGGCCCTTTCCCCGAGTCCAGCTCTGGCAACAGGTGGATCGCTGTCGCTACTGATTACGCGACGCGCTATGCCATCCCTCGAGCACTTCCCACGAGCTGCGCAACCGACGTCACAGATTTCCTCCTCCGTGATATCATTTTAGTACATGGCGCACCACGACAGCTCCTTACTCACCGCGGCCGCACTTTCCTCTCTTAAGTCATCACCGATATACTACGCTCATGTTCTACCAAGCACAAACTGGCTACCTCCTATCATCCCCAGACCAACCGCCTTACTGAGCGACTTATTCGGACCATTACTGACATGCTCTCGAAATACGTTTCACCCGACTACAAGGACTGGGATGTGGCTCTCCCTGATGTCACGTTCGCCTATAATTCATCACGCCACGATAGTGTTGGGTACTCCCCCTTTTACTTACTCTTCGGTCGCGACCCTGTCTTACCATTGGACACTTCACTCCCCTTGATACAGGATTCGAGGACCGAGTATGCCCGCGATGCTATCGCCCACGCTGACCATGCGCGCCAGCTTGCCCGTACTCCTCTGTTGGCATCGCAGGAATCTCAACGGCACGCTTACAATCGCCGCCATCGTGACACATAATTTTCACGAGACTCTCTGATGCTACTTTTGTCCCCTTGCCGCCGAGTGGGGCTCTCTGAGAAGAGGAACTTCTTCCACGCTACAAAGGAACTTCCTCCATGCTACCGTGTTCTACGCACCGTGACATACCCGTGACAATATATATAATCAGCCCAATGAACACGGCATTGGTTATATAAAAGTGTTTCCCATGCAGCTTTTTGACGTGTAAAATCTCGCTCCCACTCAGAATTACACCAGGGGCAATATGACGCACCCTAAGTAGATGGTATAAAAATTGAACCTAATTTTACGATTGTTTTAGAATTGAACACAGGCTCATTGCTTTATTACCTCCCTCTCCATGGCCTCCTGAGCGCTTAAAGCTGATTTTAATGCATTTTAATAATTGCATAATAAAAAAGTGCGCACATGATTAGCTAAACTAGTTAACGGGGTAACCAGTTAAAAATTATGGGAAAGTGATCACTGTAGTACTTGAGCCAACAGTCTAGCTTCCAGGAGGTGACAAACATGCTCGAGGCAGCAAACGTCAGATGTAAGGCAGATCGCGACTGACCCCGAACGAAAGTATCTGCTCTCAAATTTAAACAAGAGAAATGGTTTGCAAAACCCATTCCCACAATTAAGCGTTTGCCACAAGTTCGCAAACACCACGATACGTGATGAGAATTAAAATCCCCCACTAGTATGGCGTTCTTCTGACTGCAAGCAATAGATGTATTGAGATAACTGGTATCTTGCCCTCCAGCGGAGAAACACGTGTTAATTATAGGATAAGGCGTGCAACCAGGAAGTGTTATATCCAATGCTAACAGTTCACAGTCTGGTGACATTATCTGGTACGCTATAGTAGCTCTATGGCAGATCTTTGCTGATAGAAAAAAACTAAACTATCGCCTCGGGAAAGGCGATCCAATCGAAAGCGTCGGAAATTTTTAGATGAAAAATTTGACAGGTAGCAAGCCAAGTTTCTTGTAAAATAATAATATCTGAAAAATATTTTAAAGCAAGATATAATAAATCTGATGCAGCAGAAAGTATGGAACGACATTTCCACTGACTTACTGTTAAACTTCCTCTGGTGAATAAATCCTAGCAGCAGAGACTGCTTGGTCTAAAACGCTCTTTCAGGAAGTCCTTGTTAGTCGGAATCTCTCTCACGTACTTCTTCCCCTTGGAGTTCGTGGGAGAGCTAGACTTTTGCTATATCGGGGACTTTGTTCGTTTAAGAGATCGGGCGTCCATTTGTACATCTTGATTTTCCATCCCCTCTCTGTCGGAGAGGCCGATGTGGTCAACTTTCTCAGAAGTTGATGGCTTTGATAAATTGTTATTGTTAAAGGCTGCGCCGCTTCTCTAGGTGGATTCCGCGGTAGACTTGGCACCTGATGCTCTGTGTTGGCTTCATTAGTAAGTTGAAACCACGGAGCTATTTCTGAAAACATCACCTGAACAAGGGAGTCGGTGAGATTTGTCACAATGCGCCCTCTTGCTTTTTCCAACGCATTTATACGGAAGCTGCAATAGCCTGAGAGATTGAGTGTTCCATGCACGATGTTTGACAGGCTGTTATACTAGCATACCCTTGAATCTTGATCTGCATTTCTTTAATGGCCTTACGACGAGAGCATCGACGTCTATAAATTATTTCGAGGAATCGCACTTTTTTTGACCTGACAGGGCAATTAGGCTCATCTGCATGGTGGGGACCACTGCAAAGGCAGCAGGACTTATTTCGGGAAGAACAGCCATTTGAATTATGGACTTCTCCACAAATTCGTCATTGTTTGTTGGACCTACAACCTTATATGGATTGCCAAGCCGCCAGCACTTTAGACACTGAAGGAGACGAGGTGATAAAGGAACACCTCGGTATATAAGTGGCCATGCCTTGGTTTAAGATGGGCGGTTCATTCCAGAAAAAGTAGCAATGACTGTTTCTGTGGGCATGTGCTTATTTTCAGTGACACGGCTGCAACGATACACAGAAATCGCGCCTGCCACTGAAAACATTTTCAAAATTTCTGCCGTACATAGACTTAGGTCGACACCTCGGACTAGGCCTTTGGTACATGCTAGGTGATGAGGAATGAGACTGCTCACCGGATGCGTCGCAAGAACATCGCAGGTACTTCAGTAAACCTTGAACACAAGCCCGATCTAACGAACAGCAAAGGATGCCCCCTCGGCCAAACTTTCGAACTTCGCTGATTTGTTTAAAATTGGCCGAGGCCATCCGGAGTTCGGTTTGGATTGCCTTGGGATTCTTCATGCGAATCACTCCACCATCCCTCGGGACCGAAGCCGTTGGTACGTTGCTCGTCCCACTGCGTAAGAAAAGCTTTACCGGTAAATCAGGGGGAGGAATAGAAGCTGACCAGGAGGAAGCCTCCTGGCCTCGCGATGAGAGAGACATTGCAGATAAGTAGCAAATTACTCGAAAATGTTAACAGGTATTGGAACAAAAGGCCAAAATCAATTATCTAAGAACAAAGAACAAAATAAAACCGTCAGCTACTTGACCAGAATCAGCGTTCCAAGCGGAGCGGAGCAAGAGTCGAACGAGCAGCTTTGTGAAAGCTGAGAGTTTTGTGAGCCCTGTGTTTTTGCCGCTTCGTTCTCGAGGAAGCGACAGGCAGTACGTATGTAAAGTCGTAGCTCGCTGCTGCGACCTGTACCTTGAAAGCGACCGTCTTACGTGACGGAAGGACGGTTTTTTTCTCGATGGGTAAGCATAGAACTGCTTATGCATTTAAAATAGAGGTTTTAATGGAGAGGAAATAGCAAGGAAAGATGGTTCAGATGGGCAAAATGCTATACTGCAATAGATGTCTATAATATCTGATGAGTTAACGCAGGCTAGTTGACTATGTGTGTTCGCCCCCTTTAAAAGGAAATCACAATAGAAGCCATCATCATCTTTATCGGGTAACGCGATGCAAAAGCTAGCTGCGCACAAACGAAGAACTGCGTTAAGATTTTCACTTGGAGCGCAGCTCTTAGGCGCCCGTTCCTGCGGCGAATGTCGGCATAAGGCTGTTTCACATGGCGCGATTTTCAGTCAGCGACACAGCGAATTCCGTCGCTCAGCGACCGCCGCGACGTCCTGGGCTCTCCGCGACTGCTATTCCAACAAGTTGGTCGCGCCGTCGCTCAGTCGCAGCGATCGGCGCGATGTGGGAGGGGCAATGTTTGTTTCACCGCGCGTTGGTGGCTCTGTGGAGCAATGTCGCGCGTCAGTTCTAGCTATGTTTAGGGCATACCCACAAGCGTTTGCGGGTTAGGAGCTTCACACATTTTTTTTCGCTTACACAATTCGTTTGAAAGGAGAAGCTACACGCTATCCAGATCGGGAGAAGGACGCCGCTTCAACATAAGGCACATGCCCACTTGATTGCCGCCGTCGTCAACCTCTTCATCCCTACAAATCACGCCAGCTGCTTATATAGATGCACACTCAACAGTAGTTTGTTCTTCTGCAAAAGCAAATACTCATCCAGGGGAAGAAGTTGCGGCTTCCATAGTAATAACGAAACTAGAGTGTATTAAACGGAATCATCCCACCGACGCAGCGCAAGCCGCACGCTCATACTTGCGGTGCTGTGCAGCGCCTCACTCATCGTATCTGCAAGCTGTCGTAAAGTCTCAACCCTTTTAAACGTTAAAAATCGTGTACCTATTTTATTATCGAATAAAAATAGGAAAATTCGAATATTTGACTAGTTTCCTTGTTTTTATTTAACGATGCAGGCATGGATACTTTGTGAGCAAGAGGCAACCTTGCGCATCGCTGCCACGGATATCGGGCTGCCGCAAACGCATGTGAAAGCTGTGAGCGAAAATCGCTCTGCGACGTGCGCGGCAGAACGATTTTTTTCGCCCCAATCGCGCCATGTGAAACAGCCTATACGCGTATGTTTAACCGAGCGAACGTTCAAAGTGAAAGATGAAAGAGCGAACGCGTAGTGCAGGAGGGATTAAAAATCAGCGAGAGCGAAGAGAGCGCAAGGAGGAGGCTTTGTTGAAAGCGTGAAAAGAAAAGCGTAGTGCGGCGACGATGGCTCCGAGATGGCGCCAGAGTAGAGCGCGTCGTCTGGGAGGTCTGTGTGCGGCGGCTGCTGCGAATCGCGCCTACGCGTCACCCACGCACTGCCTCTCGCGATCTCCAGGTTAGCGAGGCAATCCCGCCACGTTTCGCTCTGTTTGCAGCGTGCCACATGAGATAGATTGTCTGCGGAAGCCAATATATCGCGAAATGAAAACACGCATAGAGCTGCGCTCAAATTTCGTACTAGGGAGTATCGTAATTGTCAGTGAAATATTTTTTTTCGTCCCGCGTTTGCCATTTAAATTACTGCTTCCTCTAATGCAGCAATTATAGTTATCCATCTCTGCCGTCGTCTTGCGCGCACAAATAGTGGCCCAACAGGTGTTGCAGTGTATGTGAGTGTGTTGTTACAGCGCTTTCACGAAAGGTTGATAAGCCATGTGATTACTGATAAACGTGAGCAGAGACCGTATTTCGTAATGATCTATTTCATTTTCCATTCGTATCATTCGTGCTGTCATGAGTCCGATCTTGGCTACAACAACGGCTGCGCTTCGTCTGAGCCAGCTGTAAAAGGAGCTAGGAATGTAAAATGAAATAGATACTATACAACTTGGTCACAGGATGCAGAAGAATGACTACGTATGTGTATCAGTTAATCCCGGCAATGGTCAAACCACTTGAATTGAATTCCGGGGTTTTAGGTGCCAAAACCACGATTTGGTTATGAGGCACGCCGTAGTGGGGACTTAATTTTGACCCCCAGCGGACCACCGCGAAGGCACGGGACACGGGCGTTTTTGCATTTCGCCCCAATAAAAAAGTCGACGCCACGACCGGGGTTTCATGCCACGACCTCGTGCTTAGCAGCGCATCACCATAGCCGCTAAGCCACCGTGGCTGCTGGTTAGACCACTTATGCCGATCGTATACAGGCTCTCTAAGATGCATCTTTCCTCCACGTGCCAGAAGCCACTTCCTCCGCCATCACGTTTCGTGTAGGCGTAAAAGTAGACGCGGTACACAACCTCCGACTCGAGAGACTAAGATGGAGCGTATTGTGCGCACAGAGCGCCGAGGGGTGTGTAGCGAACGTCTGTCACTGTCATTTGACCCCCGTTTCTCTGAAAACCATTTACCTCACCTGGCCTCCACGTGGGGGTCATTGCGCCTGCTCCTTCTTGAGAAGTGAGGTGGCTGCCCGACAGGGGCGCCACCACTGCAACTCGGCAAACCTGTTTTACTGTGGAATGAATGAAGCCAGTCTACTCTTCCTTCTCAACCTGTCGAAACGTGCGTTACTTGCTTCCGCTAAACCGAGCTCCCGACAAGTGCATGCGTCAATCGGCTAAAACGGCAGAGTGCGGTGCGCAGCTGTAGCGATAGAGGGCACGCGTGGCCGCCGACTGGCACGAGGCCGGTTTGGCGCGTTGCCCGTCGACAGCTTGCGGGAGTTTCGAACAGCTGACTCAGATGAGTTTCAAGCAGCGTCCGGCGTAACCGGATTTCGGCCTAACCGGTGTGAAAGCATCAGTAAATATTGATTGTAAACCATACAATGTTCCTTATATATATTAGAAGCAAGGAAGGTTTGCTTTGTTAAAAGATATTTTAGATGCTTGTGTTTCTGAGAACTTCAAGGGGGAATTGCGTTCACTTTTTTTTTTACCGCCGTTTCCCGGAGGCTTCCGGATGCGACGGAAATTATGTAATCACCTGACATGGCGGCAATTGGCTTGCATTTGGTCCTATGGGTAGCCGTTTCTAACCCCTTTATCCCCTTCGCGTGAAGCGAATGGTGTTTCTAACCCATTTACCGCTCGGCGGAATAGTTTGGGCGTTACCTGGGCGGTCTTTCTGAAATAGTATCCGGATATCGAAGGATTAAGGCCTAGCCTATTGTCGCACACAGGTGGTACACTGTAACACAGGCAGCTAGCGATGCTTCTGATCATGATGATGATGATGATGATTTATTGGCTTCTCCTTTGAAACGGGGTGGTAACAAATAGTCGCTAGCCTACTTGAGTTACTCAGGTATGCTATACATGTTTTTCATTTTCGCATTTATGTACACATATCTCTAATATGCTTATCATCTTCAAAAATTGCGTATCTCAATTTTAAGGCAACCTATGCCTCTAACAGATCCGGTCCTGTCACTCTGTTCCCTGCTCTTTTTTTCACCAATACTCCAAAGGTCCCTTGCTTATCTCGACTGCTGACCGGTTGATGCTTCCGTCCACTTTAACTCAGAGGGCTCTGCAAGTGAAGGGTGGCGCCATCTGTCACCGCTATTAAAATCACCGAAACACGTCACGCGGTGACAGATGGCGCCACCTTTTTGTTGCGGATATAATTCTATCGACTCTATCTTTTCAATCAACATTCAATTGAATTTGCTTTGGATTAGCGTTTCTTCGTGCAGCATAAGCTTGCGTCTCTCGTCCGTGCATCAAGACTCGGAGGCGTCTAATTGGTCTTATTATTATTTCATGAATCCTTTGCGCATCCTACATGCATAAGCTTCTCGTGGCTAAACTTTATGCTTCAGTGACATGTGTGACAACCTCTAATACCTACGTCAGCAGCGACGGCTGCATCGACGGCAAAGAATACAACAGAGCGCTCTAAGTTGCACCACTACACAAAGCGTGTGCCTGATGAACCAGCGGGGCCTTCCATAAGAGCAAGTAATGCTACAACCGGGATAGTGGCTCAAACTATGCAGGTCGACTACCACGCGCTAATACACACTTCAATGTCATATATTAGCAAACCTATTTGTGACTACTTTCACTGGTCGCATGTACCACAGTGGTTGGGCGTTTCGAGGCGATCAGGCGCATCGCGCTCTTATTACTTTCCTAAAAGAAACTAAGGTTCACGTTTGTAGCCTATTTCTGTTTACGGTGACGGGACATCATAACTATTCTTCTATTTCGACATTCTTTAGTGACATGACCTGCAGTGACCTACTGTGTGGGACCTGTACTGTGTGTTTTGATTATTCTTTGAGATTTGTCATCTTGCTCTTTCTTTTTGGCCCCTTCGGATGGCAGTTGCCAGCCTCCTTCTCGCTTTCCCTTTCCTTTCTACAGTATAAATGTTTTCAAAACAAGTAATAATAATGTCAACCAGCGGCAGCCGCTTCTGCAGTAATCTACCTTGGTTCTAAAATAAAAATGAATTCTGGGTTTTTACTTGCCAAACTACGATCTGATTATGAGGCACGCCGTAGTGAGGGACTCCGGAAATGGTGACCACCTCAGGTTCTTTACCGTGCACCTAAATCTTAGTATACACAGGTACAGCTTTTGCTGCTACGCACCAAACATTCCACAAGCCCCAATGCGGTAAACGCGTTTGTTAAATGAATCTTCCTTTACGACGACCGATGACTTTAACGGTGCCTTGGTCGACGTGCTTGGTCAGAATATGTGAAGAACGAGTTGCCGAGGTTAGCACAAGCTTCAGCGTGGTCCCACTCTGCGAGTGTATGCAAAAGCTTCGCTAACACCGATTCATACAATGCGTGCGACCTGCATAATTTTCCCACGGAAAGTCACCCCCGCCAGCATTATCAAAAGTAAATTTTCAGTGAACGACACTATGTCTGCGCTATTTGTGCACATCCGTCGTGACTAACGTTATTGCCGACGGTCAGGCGCACGACTTCCTCGCCTTGTGGTCTGCTCCGTTCTCCTCGGAGAAAGCTGCGCAGGCGCCGGTCCTGCACGTTGGCTCCTCTCATTGGCCCATACACTACGTGCCTTTCACTGCACTGCAAGTTCATTTTGAGACGGACAATAACCTTCAAAGGTGAAAAATATATATTAACTGGTACACTCTAAACCGGATGCTATAATTCTCTCTCATGCGCACCACAATACTCACTGTTGCGGATCTCGTGGACTTCCTGTATCGGTTAGCACTTCAAAAAACTGAAGCAAAGCCTGTTAATGAACAGGTGCGCTAATAAATAATTATTTCATGTCAGAGGATCCCGCACTTCATAACTCGGATAAGCAAGTTCAAAATCTCGGAAACGTTTGCTACTGTGTCACTTCCGCGGCTCGTTAAACAGACCCATTTGAAATTTCGATTATGCACGAGCAGTTGTAAATTGCGCTCTCAAAGGAGCGTTTTATCACAATAATATTTATATAGAGTTTTGTAGTAGCCGACACAGTTATAAGCTAACGAAGCGTTGCGAACCCTTCTCAGGAGCATCGCCCGCAAGCGATTCCCCTGCTGTCTTTCTCCCATGTATGACATAAGGCCCACGTGACGGTCACGTAACAATCCCGCCTCCTATTTCTTTCGTCTCCCTTCTCTTTCAAAATGACCGATTTCTATCTCATTCAGATGAGTTACACACCTTCCTTCGTGCGACATTTGCGTCAGTGACGAGTGTATCGAACAACTCCTCTTTGTCTCTCCCCCCTATGACGAGCTGCGCCTTGTACTCCGTACCACATTAGATTACCTGGTTTGAAGACCGAAAGTACTTGGACCGTGGCCACAAGCCTCTCAAGCCCAGCAAGCGACACGCGCGTTACTACAGATCTTGAAGTCGATAGTTCTCAGTGAGCGGCTGTTCACTTCCGGATGACACGACCACTTCGTGTTTTCTACCATTTCTTTGCTTTCATCCCCTGACAGCGTTTTCCCTGCCTAGGGTAGCAAACCAGAGTCTTGTTGAACTCCCTGACTTCAACTTCCACGTTCTTAGGCTCTTCTCTTGATGTGCGCAGTACTGGGAGAGGCGGTATTGCGCGCACTCGTTTCACGGGAGCTGCTTGCGCTGCAGCAGGCTATTTCTTCGGCGGCGCCATGCATGTGGCGTCAACTGTCTGGCCTCCTCCGCGAAAGATGTGCGGTATGATCAATATGCGAAAACCATCACTGTGTGATCTGCGCTTGAAATGCCCAAATTTATTGAGATATCCATTAACGCCTACCTTCATCGCGTGTGTCACCGTATGTTTTTAAAGCGAAGCATTCTTTCCCAAGATTGTGCCGTTGCTTGCCATGTTAGATACCTAGGAAGAAATTCTGGCCGGTAATGTAGTGCTACTTAGCGCACCTGTTTTCTGCCTCATATAACAACAAATCACGACAAAAAAGCTTCTATTATAATCTCGGCTCAAAGACATCTCCTAATTTAGGCGCACAGCTAAACCTCTTAATGGAATAGTGCATGATATTCAACGGTTTGTTGAATTGACTTAATCCCTTTTTATATTTGGTCTACCTTGTTCAAAGGCTATTAGTTAAGTGCAACTCGGTACGTGCCCCGTAGGAGCAACGCAACAGAAAACAAGCGCATAAACAGTTTGTAGCGTTGTTTACGCAAAAAGCTTCGCCCTACCTAAATGCCAACACTGCAGTGGGCGTGCATAGTATTCTTTTCGTTCTTTCTCAGTTTTCATAAGTGCTGGACGGACTGTCAATGACAATTCACACTCTTTCAGAACCATGGTTCCGGTATTCTTTCTCCTCATGTGCCTATACCTGCTGCCGCTCATCACGTCTGGACCGAACGCAAAGGCCTACTTTGAGAGTGTGCACGAAGACTTCCGAAACCAGTGGCTGTTTCTGCTGCTGCAAGTGCAGAACTACCGCTTCGAAATGAACGCTGACACCGTAAGGGCCTTCTTTGCTGCGCCTGCTAAGTTGTTGCCGTTGCAACACAAGAAACGATTCCTTGTTTTCGTTATCATGCGTCTTTGAGTGAAAGCTTTGATCTTCGTTACCCGCCGCAGCGACTTGGCTGCTATGGCCTTGCGCTGATAAGCACGAGCTAGTGGATCTGAATCCTGGCCTCGCCAGCCGCATTGCGATGGGGGCGAAATACAATAACACACGAGTACCATACATTAGATGCGCGTTAAAGAACCCCAGGGGATCGAAATTAATCCTAAGTCTCCCACTACGGCATGTAGCAAAATCAAATCGTGGTTTTGGCACGTGAAGGATTGGAATCAAATTTCTTTTCTCTTCGCCACAGAGGTCTCAAAAGAATCACTCAGAAAAAGGGTTACAATTTACGTCCCGGAAGCACGAAAATTGAACTAATTCTGGAGTTTTATTCGTCGAAATTTCGGGATGCTTGCGAAGCATGCCGTAGCGGAGGACACCGGATTAATTTTCACCACCTGGAGTCCTTTATCGTGCACCCAATTCACGGTATACGGGAATTTTCGCTTTTCGCACCCATTCAAATGCGTACGTCGCAGTCGGGATTCAATCCCACGCCCTCGGGCTTAGCAGCGCAACGCGAAGTCTACCACCCAACCCCGGTGGCTGTCCCAGAAATGTGGTTTTCAACTGTGGATATCACTCGATTGTCGAATTCATGGAGTCCTTTGGTCCTTGCTCACATGATCACCTTCAAAACGTCGCCGACTGTACAATATTATCATGAAACATATGGGTAACAGCGCAAACAGACGACTACATGAAGGGTGCGTGTGCGTGTCTCCCTTCTTGTGGTCGTCTGTTTGCTCTGTTACCCATATGCTTCACGATGAACCAACTCGCCCAAATAGAAGTATTGATGAACAAGATTAGCCCGGAGAGCCCGTATGTGCAACGCCCTTTTAAGCGCAGGTGACACTCAGTACGTTATATACACCTGCACGGTTAGCAGCAAATGGTCCAGAAACTCTCATTTCCTACCCCGCGCCTATAAGGCTGCAGATTTCAGGGCCCTCGTCCATTGAACACTGAGGGCTCCCAGTTAGTAGTCTTGATGTCGTGACCTTTGGTGAAGGTTTGCGCGGAAAGCAGAAACAATCCGCAGATGCGCAAACCCGTTGTTACTGCGTAGATTCATATCACAAAAGTTTGATAAGTTTTTTTATTTATTTACGTCCCTTTTAATGTTACTATATATAACTTGCCTTAGATTTTCCGAATAATTGAAAAAGAAGCAATGTACATAACAAATTCTAAACAAGTTGCAAATTCATGTTACATTCCCCAATAAATTTAGCTCTGAGTTTAGGACGGATGTCTATATCGTAGACTTGAAGCCTGTCATTCTACGAACGATATCATTTTGCAAAATATACTGTTAGCGCAATTTCGAGTATATATATATATATATCACTCCACCTGCTTCTTTAAAGAAAATGGTGCGTCGCGCGCCTTAACGGAGGTAGTTCGTAGCAGCTTTATCTCCGCGCTGTCTTAAGAAACATTTATTTTCAGAGCGAGCGCTCATGAAATCAATTGCATGTACAGGATTGGGCTTCAACCTTTCAAAACTTACGAACAATCCGCAAGCAGTTATTACCTTGGCGTGTTATAGACGCATTGGCGCCAATTGAACGGTTATATGGGACGGAAGTGTGGTCTAGATGTTCCATATGTTCCATAAACAGGAATAAAAGAGCAATATGTGCAGTGAACTCAGCCAATAAAATCGCGCACATCCTTCGCACACAGGAGGATACAAGGGAGGACATTAAACGGTAGTTATGCCTGTACACTTATAAACTTCAGTAGGACGCAATTATTTTTTGCGCCATAGACGGGCGTTGTCACGGTGAGAGAATTTGATAAAATTGGCTAAAATCGAGCTAGTTTTAAGGATTCTGCAGAGATAGGTTCCGCACCTTTTACCGAAGAGAGATATACAGCGTGCCCGATGGTTTCGTCGCATATGTAGCAGAGCATGCAGTAACGCCTACAAGGTTACACTGTGAACTTAGAGCACTTTTAAAAGTCTTGCATTGCAATCAATACTCCAAAGATACTGCCTATAGAATGTGTTGAAGAGTAGACAAGCGACAGCCTCGAGAAAATGTTGCCAGTTACTTGCTTTTCTATTGCAGCGAATGTTTCCCCACTTGTGGTACCTATGCGTAGACTTCCAATTCTTCATTGTCAGCCTGCCGATACTTCTGCTGCTGAAGAAGTGAGTAATTTTCTTGCGCAGTGCATCAATTTTTGTTTGGCCAGCATTCTGTGGTGATAGTGCTCTTGCTTGCTCATATGCGTACAAGTTGTGCACAAGACGAGTTGGTGGCCAATAAAATTACGTCTAGCGTTCAAGTTCGAGCTTTCTTTTCTAATTTTTCCATATTTTACAGCACGAAAAGACTGACCGGGCCAAAAGGCTATAATTTGAGATAGCGTAAATATAGAGGGCGCCTCAGAGCAAAACGGTACGTTTGAAATACGAGGGGATGTGTCACAAAAAACACGCAAAAATGCACGTTTATGATACCGAAACTGCAAAAAACGCCGCCGTTACTGCGCGCCAGAAATGATGCGCCACCCAGAACGTTAATAAGCAGCGAGGCTCTTTGGCATGACCGACGAGGTAAGGCGCTGGAAATCTCGGAGGCGATGAGCTGGAAATTGTGTCGCATCAGCTAAACATCAGATGCACGCTTCGTCTGATAAGGTGCTATTTAAATGTTGATACTAATATCGACACCTACCAGCCCTATAGCTTTTCCACGATTTCTTCAGTAGTGCACACACCATAACCAATTTAGTCAATTGGAAATTTGTTGCAGTTTATTTGTTTATTTAGGGATTTATTTATTAAATTCATACAACGTCACAAAGGGGACTGGTGAATAAAGTTACAAAGTCAGAAAAACAGCAATCATAGATCTAAAAAGTAGAATATACAGGGCAGCAATCTATAAAAAAGCAGCAACAAAAGTGAGTCTTATTTACAAAGTTATTTGGCATTAAAAAATAAAAATAAGTAAGGACTATACGATTAATACAAAAAAGTTTACATTCACTTTAGCATACGCAAAAGAGGAAGGCGAGAGCCTGCGTGCTAATGAGGCATTTATTAAATTACTTTGAGATGAGCCAATGGTTCTGCGTGGTTAATGGCAGGTTAGAACGTCGTTGCAAGTCGGTGAAGACCATTAAGACACAATGAATTTTGTTTTCTTTCAGCACTTCAATCAACGATTGTAGCTACATAAGGCTTGCATATATGGTGCCTTCTACTTTCTCGTAGCGCAGGCAGCATGGGAGGTAGACGAAAAAGCAAATTAGACAAACACACAGTGCTAAATTTCAACAACTGATTTATATCCCGCTCTCGCAAGCTTCCTCAAAACGTCATAAGTGTACATTGCTCGGCAAATACAAACAAAACCGGGAAATATTTTCGTGGCCACACTGATTATGTAGAAGGGTGTCCATTCAATGCTAACAGAGTTAATCGAGCTCTTTTATTCATAAAGAAATTGATGGCTTACTGGCGCGTGCGCTTCAATTTTCGTGCGATAACGCCGGACGGTTGTCGTATTTCTCGACCCATGAGCCATCTATGGCTTTGGCCTTAAAAATAAGCTGATACAGACGCGACTCTTATTCATACAATGTTACATAAGTAAGACGTTTTTCAACTAGTTATGGTTTTGAATCGTTGCAATTTCCGCAGGGAGGTGACGAGATTTTACCGGAACTGCAGAGGAACCGTCCCTAAGGCCCTATTTCAATAACTTACAATTTATAAAGCTCATATTTCAAATTCAATCTGAGTTTTTTTTCACCAGATCATACTGGATATTGTACGCAATAACAACCAGCAACTTCCACATTCGCCTTATCATTCGCCTCTGTCACACGGTGCGATTAAATCTGCACATGCCCATAATCTGACGCAGCTGTGGCGCGAGCAACTACTCAATGACTAGATACATCTTGAAGGATCAGTCATGCGCAATGTATTACATGTGTGCCTCAGATAATCGCGACGCACAAGGCGTCACATAACATAATGTACATGCTCTTTGCATCAGCATTTCTTTTTCCCTATTGGGGAAACAGGAAAGCGTCAGCAGCCACAGAAACGACAGGCTGCATCACGAGCACTCGCACTTCGTGCTGCGTAATGCACGCTGCATGTGATGAGACGCTGGCGAACTAACTTTGACTGGTGATGTGAGCGCCTCGCAAATGGACGTCCAGAGGGTTTCATTGAACATCGATGAATAGGCAGGGACTGTAAGCGGAACGTCAATGTTCCTTACTGGCCCTTGGCGGACAAGCGATTTTTAATTTCAGAGCCAACTAACCCGTAAGATGCGTTTGTTCCAAAAGCCAACAAATTCGATAATTTCTCAGGTGTTCCTTCTAGCCTTCCTGTTTACGTAATCGGCAAGGCAGCAGTTCAGCACTTCACCTTTTTTTCTGTTTCTTTCTTTTCTTACAGTCGCCCTAGGATTGCTGTCTCTATATTTGCACTGCTATCGCTGATAGGGTGTTCGATTGCGACGTGGCAAGTGGCCGGTAACGACATGACACCTTTCATAGTCGTGGTGACAGAGTCGCTATCGTGAGTACAACCAACTTTCTGTTTTCATTTCGCTGTAGCCCAAAATCTTGTTTATTTGTGGGCTTAAAAGGCTTGTACGCACATTTAAGAACGAGAATAATAACGAATTTAAGAACGTGTTCTTAAATGTTCTACAGACAACGCCTTGTCCGCATAAGAACGCGTTCTTAAATTCGTTATTAGTTTTGTTATTGAATGTTCGTGCAAGCCGCCCCGGAAACTGGGCAGTAAGTTATGAGGGAATATTGAAGGGGGCCGGAACATATTTTGACCCCCTGGGCACTTTAGCTCGGTAATGCAGCGTTTTTGAATTCTGTCTTTAAGTCTGTTTTGAATATCTGCTGCCGATGCCATACTACATTTGTTCGTCACTCTTGAAGGTTTTGCATTTAATAGTAACAAAAATGGAAACGAAGGCGTAAGCCCACACAACTGATGGCGATTGCATCTACAATCGCAGTTGAATATAAGACATGCCGCAGGTGAAGTGCACATGCCCCATGTGAAGCGTAGACGAAGGCAATTAAGGTGATTCTTATCAGGCATTGAAGACAAATAAGGCGAGTCTTATCAGGGATTTATCGACAGACAGACAATGAACTTTATTTGATACTGAGGAGCTTCAGCGGGGGCCCCTATCGGGGACCCGCGGACGCCGCTGGCCGCGTCCAAGTCGGGGCAGAAATACCGTGATGTTCTGCCCTTTGTTGGGCCCTTTGGAGTGCCTCTTTCCAGTCGGCTTCGCTGGATAGAGGGCAGTTAGGTAACGCGGGGCATTTCCAGAGCATGTGCGCTAAGGAACAATAAATCTCATTACAGTCCGGACAGCTTGAATCGACGTCTGTGTATTATGGAGAACGTAAATTTTAGTCTTCTGACTGAGGTGCCAGAGGCATGCCTCCTTGCTATTAGAAACAGCAATTGTTTAGGTTTTAATTACGATATGCGGTAGCGAGTTCACGCACATGCAAGTTTTTCAGTGTGAATATAAACACTGTAGAGGTGATACACTGGAAGATAGAGGTGTGAAATGATCGACCGTGTTCCGGCCAGCAGCCTCTCAGACTGGAGCCGACTGCTGCCCTGGCGTTGACGAGTCACCGTCAGGACAGCAGTCGAAACTTTCTTTGTTCAAGTACTCTTGATTACTCACTGTGAGTGACAGTTCTATGCATCCAATAGCTTTGAAAACGCTTCACACCAGTTTGTGTAGAAAAAGAATACGCGAAAGTCGTAGATTCCAATCACGAAGACTTAGTAAATATCTAGTGACACGTTTCATGTTCACGCACTTTGAACGGTGCGATATAATGCTGATGACGCCTGCTAACATAATACAAAATCATTAAAAAATTATACTATCTTAGTGTTCTATCCTGCATCCAATAGAGCATAGGGTGCTTATACTCTGAAATGAGGGCATAGTGCAAACTAATTATCATGTTATTATCAATATACTCGTATTTAGTAGTGCCTTCCACTACTGTATGAAAAATTCTGCTAAAACCTGCTGCTAATAAGTTTTTTTAATTCCTGATCTTAAACCATTTTCCCACACTGTATTATTAAGTGGAATGTGATGGCAGAAAAATGTTCTTTTGCTCGTGAGGGGAAAAGACTGAAGCATTCTGTCTTGCGTTTAATCCTCAGTATGAAAAATTACGGCACAAACCTTCTTATAAGGAAAGTCGACGTGAATGCGATTAGCACTGAAGCAATGTATAGCGACACGCCTAATTGCCAACGCCGACACATGTAAGCGGCCGGGCTCCCCACTCACGCTTCCTTCTGCGCACGCTGCGCAATCTAGCGACGTTACTATAAGGACGGCGCATGGCGCGGATTCAATTCCGCCGAGCTTTAGAGAAATTTAAAGAATCATTTTTATCATTTCAGAGTGACACATGCCAAGTGGCACATACATAGTTACCAAATCAGGCCTCAAAGAGTTTCATTGAAGAGCTGCACACACCGACTGCAACGCAGCCAACGAGTGAAGTTGGCATCAAAGAGCTTAGTTAAGCCAGTTCTCCAAGTCGGAGTCAAAAAGGTTCATTTAAGAACGCTACATGCCCAGCACCGCTAATTCGGTTCCGCATCCCCAGTCACCCATGTGGTCGTCGAAGAGACTCGTTGAAGAGAGACATATAGACACTGAGGGCCACATACTCAGTGATCCAAGGTGGTCCGGCGGTTGATTTCGAACTCTGTTGCCTTAGTACAACAGCCCCCAGTGCTACCCATTCCACCATGAACTACCCGTCACACAGGTTGGTGGGTAATCGGGTAGACACATAGCTGACAGCTCGCCCCTGAAAACTGTGTGAACTACACAAAGAATGCCTATCGCATTAAATGAACATATAAAAACATCGAGATATTGACACCTTTGATTTCTATACAGTCCGTCTGATCATAGATAACATGATTCCAGGATCATGTTGTCGACGATCGTAGATTATGATTCGAGGATTGGGCTCTATAAGATCGTTCAGCGATCCTATAGAGCCGTTGCTTTTCTGACCTTGCGCTTTATACGAAGTTAGGCGAAAACATTGATAAAAATGGTGGGAATTTTACTCGCCAAAACAACGATGTGATTACGAGGAACTCCGTAGTGCGGGACTCCGGACCACCTGGGGTTGTTTAACGTGCACCTAAATCTAACTACACCGGGGTTTCAGTATTGCGTCCCCATGGGAATGTGGCCGCCGTGGCCGGGTTTCGATCCCACGACCTCGTTCTCAACAGCCAAACACCAGAGCCACTAAGCAACCACGGCGAGTAGGCGTAAAGTCTATATCGGGTGCTTAAACGACAACTTCTGGGAATTTAAGTAAAATGCCCCCATTTCACCGTAAATCTGAGAGCAGACATGTCAAGAGGGGTGTTGCTGTATGAATTAAAATGAACGCGCCCTAACTCTTAAGCAATGACAGGCTTAATTTCCGCATGGGCCACATATTTCCTAGGGCAATTAATTTAAACTTAAGTAGTGAGTTTCATTAAAAATGTGATCAAATATTATCTAAATTGCTGAAGTGCACCCACACGAATACTGCGCCCTCGCAAAATATAACCAATTTATATTTACAGCGCCATTCTGATGTCTGGCCTAATGCCGATAGTACTTTGGCTTCTGTTCCGCAGAATAATTTCTTCTATCCAGGCTTCATGCGCATTAATCTTCTGCCACTTAAAAGTATTTTCAGAATGGCCAGAGTTCGCACACCCGCTGCGAATGAGGGCGATATGCATGAGAAATAAGCGACCGCTGCGGTGATTGCCGATCATGGACGCCCTGATGTAGGAGAAGCTTTATAATACCGGCCTCGAACCTCAAAGATGACATGCTCATACAAAAATCGTACGTGTCACCTCCGTAGTGATCATCAACCAAAGGTCTTTGTGTATTCTTGGCAAGCCATTGTTAACTCTGAGTCGTTTATAATAAGAACCGCCGGTGACTTCAACCACCTCCCTGCCCCCATCACTACCATCCGCGAGTTGTTCTTAAAATTCGCGTATGCATATATTGGCTCTTTCCTTTGCTCTCTGTGGAGTACTCGGAAGGTAGATAAATTTTTGATAATGATAATTAATCAATAAGCCAATAAATTTTTAAAGCAATTGTTGAAACACCTGGCATATGCAGCTCATTTATTGGAATACGTCATTCAATGCTGAAAATAATTTTTTTCTTATATTTTCTTTATTGTTATTCTCTCTTCTTGCAGAACATTATTGAGGACTGCTTACCGCTACTATTACCACCCGTTCTACCATGCCGTGTGCTATTTTTCCGGGTGCATAACGTTTTTCTTGGTTGCATGGTTCAGGGAAAGAAAGATACCGAAGGTGAGTTTGATATGAGATCGAGTACCGTACTTTTCCTTTGTAACGGGCAATGAATGCCGTAAAAAAACTAATTGTGCTAATGCCCAAACGACTCGTAGAGTTCATTTAAACATAAAATGACCTCTGTGCACTAATGTGAAATATCTTAAAGGCGTAATCCACACTCCAGCGAAATCCACTGTGAATGCAATCAGAGTCTATGGAAAAGGCAATAAAATATGTGCCAGTGTTGCCTTCACCATGCGTCGAGTACAGCTAAATCTTACTCGTCAACGCCACGTAAGTTCAGAACAGTGCAACAACGTTCAGAGGCTATAGCCGCCCACCAATCCCAAAATTTGCGTGCTTCGCAGGGTTTCACACGAAGGTTACTGGAGGATACTCCAGTAACCTTCGGTCACTGGCGTCGAGTTCACTGGAAGTTACAGCCCAATTTAGCTCGAAGCTTGCTTGAGGCGAAAATAACCACTTAACTCCGACGACGCAGCAGCTCCGGTGTGTCGGTTTGCGATAGAAGTAGCATTTGCCACAATATTTCTTGGAGATGAGTAGCACACTCGTTACTTGTAGAATTAGCGAAGTTTTATGTCACTAGCGAAATTTCAACCGCGCGATATCTCACGTCGAGCGCAGCAGTTTCAAATTTTAATGAACACTGAAAAATCTGTTGTTTCCAGGAGTTGCGTGGTTTCATAATGTTGTTATAAAGCAGCGCTACATAACTAAAAAAACTATGAAAGAACTAAAAGAACATATCAACGAATTGGTCATTTTACTTTTCTGTATTGACTGCTACGTAGAGTTAACTTGCGGCTATCAGGCATCCACAACCCCCAAAATAGACCTTAATAACACCTTTCTTATAAGCTTATATTTCTCGAATTGTGAAATTTATACAGTTTCTTTTTATGCTCACCTAACTTATTTTTTTTTTCTCTATCGAATTAAAGTGGGAGAGGTAGGCACAAATAACAACACCACCAAAGTAAGCAGAACCTGCAGCTCTTCAACAGCACCGCTGAGCAAAAATTAGGCCCAATATGGCCGTTCGTTGCAGTGCGCAAAGACCATATGCTTATGATGAAGTTCACGAAGAAAATGGTAATATTTTTCCAGCATGAACGTGGGGCGGGGCTCTGAAAGAGACATGTGTTTGCAAAATTGCTCGCAAGCTGATGACATTGAAGCACTGACATGCGCTCTAATATCACTGCAGGCAGACACGCATTCCAGAGCCATCTCACTCATTTCTGCTGATTTCACAAGAGTGGGAAGTCACTGAGTTAGTTTAGGCGAGTGCAAAGTGCAGCTGAATGCCAGTCAGTGTAAGGGACAAAAGTAGTTGGTGCATAAATGCGGCTGGTCTTCCGCACGAAGAATTGCTTGCATTCCAGATTGAAGAAAATGCTCATTACGGTGATGCTGATCATACTAATCTAGGACAATGCACAATGGACATAACGCGGTTATTCCAGGTTCATTTTGCTTCGAAGCCATCCACTTGCAAGTCTCCGAATGGAGCCCTTGTCAGCTGCGATACGCCAGCAAAATCCTGCCCGGTTATACGACCAACAGCGTAATTGTTCTTTCGACGAAAGTCGCTGTTTAACAAAGTGGCTGTAGCGTTTCGGCGCCGCCTGTCGCATTCCGACGGAAATGAAAAAACGCTACTTTGAGTGCGCGTTAAATAACTCCAGGTCGCAAGAATTAATCCGGAGCTCTCCATTACTGCGTCCTGTAATGCACAGCAGTTTCGGGATGCTAAGTCCGATAATATAAATTCTTTTACCACGCTTCGGTTTCTTCGCTCCCTTCCTTCTTCTAAATTAGACTGCACTGCAGGCCTGGCAGCTGGTCACAGCGTCATATGCGCCTTGAAAGTCGCGAGACGTTCCGAAGGGGCGCGCGTGGCCGCGCGGCCTGGCATCGGGCAAAAGTACCCCAGAAAAAAAAAAGCACGGACGCGCACTGCTGCGAACACTTGTGCCGTATACCGCGTTGGAACTTCTCTGGTCTGTTGCTCTGTATACACGTCGGTGCGGTGCCGAAAACGTGCGTAGCGTAAGACTGCAACTCCACTTTGAAACAGAAAGGGGCCAGGACCTCGTCCGGACTGCACCGTGAACCACATCGTTGCCACCTTGTATTGACAGCTATCAACTTTATCGATAAACCCCCACGTTACACTTCGCTGATACTTCAAAAACATCACATTTCTGACGCAGTCTTCTTGCAGTGTCGGCCCATTCTTGCTGTTAGTGGAAGTGTGTGCCTGACTTCACGTACTCGTTCAAGGCGCGGTAACACTGGGTCGACACGAGACCGACAAGAAGCTGACGCCAACGATTGGCCAGCTACTCAGCACAGTGTGTCGCTGAGACCGATTGATCACAATAGGCCGACAACGACGCAACCTACGGGCGAGAGTTGTCGTGCGATGAGCTTTCCTGTCAACGGTACGAACAAAATCAGCGGGCCGACAATGATCGTTCGATGGAACCCCGCGCGATCGGCCGTCGAACCGACAACGCGATAGCCGCAGCGCATTCTCTTGTATATAGAGTTGTTCGTGCTCAAAATGCGTCGACATGCCTTCGAAGTTGAAATGCGCGAGCTTCAATCCTCTCAAGCCGTGCACATTAAGTTTGAGCCAATGTTGATCCTGTTTAGCGAAGGTTGGGTTAGGCCTGGCCCCGTCAAGTTCATGCACCCGCTACTGGTGGACCTGAACTTAGAAAATAAGCAGCTAGGACGAAGGAAACCGCTATTATAGTTCAGTTGTGACCCTATAGCGATTTGGTACCAACTGCCCTTCCCTTCGCATGGCGCCTACACAATAAGTGGCAAGCCACGACACAGCGCTGTGCCAACATCTTGTACTTGCGGCAACGATCCCGAAAGCTTCCGGTCGCATTCGCTACGTAGAGGGTGGCTCTGTACGTATTGTTATGCTGGTACATTTCTTAACTCCAGAGAAGCACTAATTACCTCTGCGTCAAACGGCAAAGAACAGACAGTGCATTCGGTACAGCATATACTCGCTCAGTTACCAATGGTGTCAGCGATGGCATCCGCGTTTTCGCGATAGCCCCTCACTTATAGGCTACACAGCCTATAAGTGAGGGGCTATGCCGAGCACAGTTTTCTCTAATAACACTTTATGGCACGACAAATTGTATGTTTGATGAAATTAAAAAAGAGCGGCAATCAGTAATAGTACAGCCCGTAATATATGCGTCTGGATTAGAGTTGTCATTGTTTAAGTGACTCGGCCGCTCATATTGACTCGTATCAGGGTGGAACAACGCGGCTCATATGCGCAGATATGTATGTTTTGCCAGCGGCCGTGGTTTTGCTACGTTTTGACATTATTTCATATCAGTGGCGCACCGTTTCACCAATAACCGAAGCTAACAGCAATTTGTGGCTGTAGATGTCAATGTAAATATATCCACCGCTTTGGCTAATCCGACGTGAAAGGTTTTGCTAGAAAGCTTCTTGAATTTGCGAAATGTTTAATGAATGTGTAAAAGGAATACAAAATGCGGAGGTGCAAGCGCAGGCATAAGCGGCAACAAACTCCAAGACAGCCACGTCGGTAGACGCAACTCAGCGTGCTTTATTCGGCCGCAGTGTTAGCACAACAGTGCACTCGGGTCTGTTCACCCAGTAATCGATGGTTGAACGACATACTGCCCAGGAGGAGCCATTGATAATTACTCGCAGTCCACGAAGCGCACAACCGACGCATACTCAACTTGGGCCCAGGTACACAAATCGACCGGTGGAAGCCCCGACACCCTTCCAAAACGTGTCCAGCGGCGTCGTCAGAGAGTGGCACAGGAGGAAGAGGAGGAGGAGGAGGCGGAATGAACATTTATTGTGAGAAACAGCGAGAAAGTGTTCTTTCTTCGCACTACGTGGGCGGCTCTCTTAGTCCAGAACGCCGTTGGCTAATGCCGCAGCCCAGGCCCGGCCCCACCAGACTTCGCTGATCTTCCAGGCTCTGTGCCTTTAACATTCCATCCTACGTTTCTTCGATCGCTTGTAACGGTTCTGAGGGCTCATCTCAACTGTTTTTCTCGCGGTGTGGGCGCACCAACACCATATGTTGGAGAGTGTCTAGTACATCACAATATAGGCATAGGTAGGAGAATTTGGTGGGGTGCATCCGGTGTATGATAGTTACATGGACATACGTATTCCTTTGTAGTCTGCGGAGGGCGGTGACTTCTTCCTTGCTTAATTTTGGATGTGATAGAGCATATTGTCTTCTTCCCAGTCGGTAATTTTGCAATATTGCGACGTAGTTGATGGGAATGTGATCCACCCTCGTCGCTTTCCGGAAGCCGTGCGGCAGCAAATCCGGGCTGGTAGGCTCTCGGGCGAGAGCATGTGCTGCTTCGTTTCCTGCCAGGTGTTCGTGGCCTGGGGTCCATGCGACGTAGGTTTCGGGTAGTTCTTGGCGTCTTGTTCTTTCTCTTAGAATCTTCCCTGCTGCGGGAGAAATTCGGCTTTTTCGTAGGTTTCTACATGCCGTCTGCGAGTCGCTCAAGGTGACTGCTGTGTCTTTGCATGTGGCGATGCCGAGGACGGTGGCCACTTCCTCCGCCGTTTCTGGATTTCTGGCCGGTATGGTGGCAGCAACTAGCTCATTCCCTTGGTTGTTGGTCACGGTAATTGCGTATGCTCTCCTACCTGGGTATTTTGCCGCATCTGTACATCTCGTGTTGGGGTTCTTTGGGTATTTCTTGCTGAGCGCTCTAACTCTTGCTTGTCTTCTGTCTTTGTGGTATGTTGCATGCATGTTGCGAGGTATTAGAGCGACTGAGATAGAGTCCCGAAGAATTGGCGGCAATCGGGCTTTCGCGTCTAAGTCTGCTATGAAGTTTTCGCTGTATGTGAGTTTGCGAAGTACTGCTCTGCCTATTTGAGTCGGCTTAAGGCGTTCCAGCTTGCTGGCTCTGTACGCTTCACTCATTTCTTCCCAGGCGTTATGGAGGCCAAGTTTGAGGAGTGTCGTGATTGAGGTCGTACTGGGAAGTCCTAGTGCGGTCTTGATTGCTTTTCTGATAACGATGTTGCGTTTTTCAATTTCAGCTTCCTTCAGGAGTATATACCGGGTGTCATATGTGATACGGCTTATAAGGAGTGCTTGCATTATTTGAACGGTTTCTTTCTCTTTAAGTCCGCTTCTTTGTGTGGTTATACGCCGAATGAGATGAGTTACTTCTTTTAGGGTCTTCTGAAGCTTCGGAAGTGTGGCTGTGCCAGAACCGTCTTTATGTATTATGAGGCCAAGGACGCGGAGGGAGCTAACTGGAGGGATATCGATTCCATTGAGTCTGACGTTGGGATTTGGGGCGACGTAGGCTGGTCGTCTTCCCCGGGTCCTTGCCTTGAGTATAAGTAGCTCTGATTTTTCAGGGGCGCACTGGAGACCACATCTTGAGAGGTACTGTTCTATCTGATTGATTGCCTCTTGGAGGGCAGTTTGCAGTTGGCCGGTTGTGGACGCCTTTCTCCAAAACATTATATCGTCGGCGTATATTGCATGGCTTAAACCTTTGATGTCATCGAGTTCTTGCGCGAGCTTAATCATGGCGAGATTGAACAGCAAAGGTGAAATGACTGACCCTTGTGGAGTTCCTTTGTTGGGCATTTCGAACTTCTCGCTTCGGATGTTGCCGATACCCACCATAGCCGTGCGATCTTGAGGAAAGTCGTGTACGTATTGGTCGGTCAGGATTCATTGTGTCTTGGAGATTCTGGAGGATCACTTCATGATTTACATTATCGAAGGCTCCTTTTACATCTATTACCAAACTAGAGAAGTTTTTGTGACGTTCTAGGTAGTACAAGAGGTCTTCCTAGAGATGTAGTAGTATATCTTGTGCTGAGAGGAGCTGTCGGAAACCAAACATTGTGTCAGGCATGAGTCCTGAGTCTTCGAGGTATGTGGTGAGGCGATCGTGAACTATGTGTTCGAGAAGCTATCCAGCGCAGGAAGTAAGGGAGATGGAGTAAAGCACGTTGTGGGGCTAGTTGGTGCATAGCTTCCAATAGATGAAGCGCCAAAATGACGGCACACAAGAAGGCATAGAGACTTTCCTGTCTGTATTCCTTCTTGTGTGCCGTCACTTTGGCGCTTCATCTATTGAAAGTAAGAGAGATGGCCCGTAGGTTGCTGATTTGTCGTGGCTTGTTGTGTTTTGGGATCATAATGACTTCTGTACGCTTCCATTCTGCCGGGCGCTAACCTTTTTCTCAGCAGTTATTCATGTAGTCGAGGAGTCCATTTAAGGCCTTGTCTGGGAGGTTTCGTAGGATCTTGTTGGTCACTTTGTCATTTACTGACGATGTGTTACGGGTCAATTTGGCAAGGGCGGCGTGGAGTTCAGGAAGCGTGAAAGGGCTGTCGAGGGTGAGCTTTGGTTCGCCTTTGTAAGGTCATGAATCGGCAACCTTGGGGGCATTGTCGCCGACAAGTTTACGCTTCATTTCTTCCAGAATTTATTTTTCAGTTCCTGGATGGGAGTGAATGATCTTCTAGAGGTCCTGTCGTTGTTGGGTCTTGGTTTTGGTGGTATATAGAAAGGTTCGCAGCATATGCCAGGTCTTCTTCGTGCTGAGTGTGCCTTGAAGTTGGTCGCACAGCTTATGCCAGTTATGACTGCTGCGTTAAACTCCGTATTCTTCTGCTTGCTTTGTTATGTGACCGATCTGTTTCTGCAGTCTGCGGTTAAGTTTCATCTTTTTCCACCGCCTCAGTAGTCCTCTTCTGGCATCCCAAAGATGTAGGAGGTGAGAGTCTACGGCCGGCGTTTCCATTGTGAGTTGGATGACTTTAGTGTGCTTCTCCGCCGTCTTGACCATTTCGGTGCGTCACTCATCAATATTTTCGATGTTTTCCTCTATGTCATGTTTTCGGAAGGCCTTCCAATCCGTCAGCCTTGGCGTTCCGGTTCTGCTCGGCTTCTGGTGCAGGATTTCTTGTGCTCGGCTTCTGGTGCTCGGCTTATGGTGCAGGATTTCAAGCTGGAAGGATGTGGTGGTCGCTGCCGAGGTTTTCTTCCAGTCTGGTCCATTCGGCCTTGGATATTCCTATTGTAAAGGTACACGAAAGAAAAAGGCGAATTGCGTATGCGGCGGCTACGTGCCGTCACGCGGCCGATCTTGAGCGTGATCTGCATTGTGGGCAGAATCCAGCTGCGTCGACGGCTCGTAGCTTTGTGCGTGCTGTGTGTTCTCGGTGCTGATTTTGCGTTGAAGCGATGCTCGGAACGAACGTCACTTTGCTCGCTGCTGCCGCCGCGCTTGCTCGCGCCAGCGTTTCGACAGCGAGTGTCCGTGTTCATCCAATGTAATGTGTTCATGTTTGCCTTTCCTGCTGACAACATGCTTGTTGATTTAGTCATTAAGTGAATGTTTACAAGTTGATACGGCCGATGAAAGTACTATCCTTACTTCGCATGGCCGCCTGCTAATTTGCTATCCCAAACGATGCTTCACCTTCCTGGCGAAACTGCGACTTTTTTTTATTCAGACGGATTGTTACCCGAATATAAGTTATCTGTAATATCAAATGGAATGACCCGTATGTTATATAACAGTAATTTACACTACAAAAGTTTTTTATTAACATACTTAAATGCTCTTTTATATGCAGGAAAACTCCAGCGTTAAGAGTTTGTTTTACATGTTGTTATTTTACATTTCGCTTGAATTAAAAGCATTTCAGCACATCTTTCCTTTTTGTAGACTAAAATGTAGCACTGGAAAGGAACATTCGCGCTAATATTCGGCTTACATGTTACTTAAAAGATCTCAATTAAAGTCGACAATCTAAGGAGCTTTCAAGACAACTTTAAAAAATTGGGCAGAAATTCTGGACATCAACAACCAACGACTTCACGGACACCAGCTGGAAAGTAGCGACAGAACGGAAGATTGCGCAAATATCGAATCACAGTACCTTAAAATTGGAATATCGTCGGGGAAATTGATCCTACAGCTAGGGCAGAATACAGAATACAGAAAATTTTTATTTTATGATAAGGTTGTTAGGGGTCCACGAGGAAAAAAGCTGCGAAATGCAGCTTAAAAGTGCGAAAAGGCCCTTATACGGCAGCAGCGCACCTTCCACCGGCACACAACCTGGATACTTTCGTTCTTTAACATATAACAATACAGACAAGAAGGATAGGCAGCGTACAATATTCATAATGAAAAACACTCCTCTCGTAACGTGTATAAATACAACGTATTTGTAAAAGAAAAAAGAAACCATACTATGCCATCAACACACCTATGGAGCATTAAGAGCGTGTCCCCGTACGTACTAGCCACACATTCCCCATGAATCGGTACTGGTGTTTCCGTCCGTTTATATTATTTTTAACAAATCCCTCAAACTTTGAACCTTGGAAGTTTATGCATAACCACAAATCTTCTCCAAAGATCTATTTGCTGGCGCAGTAATGCATGAATCGCAATATAAAAATGACTACACATAGTATAGTCCCTGCTTTCATTTCCTCCAAACAGCGCGTCTTCAAAGTGCGTGCATATCTCTTCAGATTTTTCGATGCATAGACAATAAACTTAGCTCCATTCCGTGTGCCCAGAAATCACCGAGCGGTTTTGCGCGGTACAATGTCGCTTTGTACTCAGGATAACGTGAGTCAGTGCATGATACAATGTGTATGCGCGACTGAACAAGGGCGTAAAAAGAAACAGACAAGTAGAGACGGCGCTCATGGATCATGGGGTCAAACCAACTAGCTCGACAACGTGTTTTAAACCAAGTGAATTAATGGTTTTTTGCTGCGCTGCCATGGCGCGAACACTGGGTCACTGTTGCGCTGTCCTAGTATAGTGTTGGGGAAAAAAATAAAATACTGATCCTAGTACCCTAAAATGACGAAAATTCTAGTATCACCATCGGTATACTAGAAATCCCTAGTAAAGTTTTCGTGAAAATTCCGGTGCGCTGCATGGTGGTAGAGGGGAGGACTGAACTAAATGTCCCAAACTTCCACCTACTTATGCATCGAATACGTTGAATTACCGCGCCTTCCTATCGATGCGGCAGCCGAAGAACGTAATCGAAGCCACGAGTTTGCGCTTCGTACCACTGTGGATTATATATGGAAGTAGCATGGGGAGTCGAACTCGTGACCTTGAACTCCACTGTAGAGCACCACATATATGCCTATAGCCACCACGCTGAGTCTGCACATTAAAAGTAAATCCTTATGGCGAAGAGATACGACGCCTCCAGCCACGCACATAGAATTACGTATCAAAGTCTTTAAACAGAAAGTGCACACACAGCTCCGAGGGCGTACATAGACAGCATTTTTCATGCTTTTGAACAACGACAACAGCAGTGTCTTTTTTTTTTCACGCAACGACCTGCTTTTTCAGGTGTTCCAGATAGCAGCGTGGCTTCTTGCCGTCGCAAGTGGGCTCACCTGCATCTTCCTGAAGGCAGCATGGTACCCCACCAACGACCCCACTACCGAGTTCGGCAAACTATTCATGGCCTTTTTCGATCGCATCCTGTGGTCCATTTTCCTCATCTGGATCACCCTCGCTTGTGCCACTGGAAGAGGAGGTAATAACGAGAGGCCGTCTATTGAGTAAAATATTCCAAACAAATGAGTTATTTTTTTAAGTAACGCTACCACTGCGCTTATAGATGCTCTGAAGAATATGCGCCTGAAAGCACGCTCCAAAAGACGAACAAGATTTATTGACATACACATTCGAGGTAGCGCAGTGAAGTTTTTAGGTCATTGTGGTACGTTTGTCGCGCTGGACAATGTTTTATTCCTATGTTCAGAAAGAGAACCTGTATGTGTAAAGTAAATGTATGCACCTTTATATGTCAAGGATTATATGATAAAATGCTCGAAATATGGTTTAAGCAAATAGCCTTTTTAAAATATTCAAAACCAATAAATGATCTTTAAAAATGCATAGAATCAATAAATTACCCAAATACTGTTAATTCAACTTTGGAGCTTTATAGAATATACAAAAGCACGCCATTTCAGAACTACTGAGCGTGTCAAGGAACGTACTTCGTAAGACTACAGGGCGTCTTAGGAGCAACGCGCTGGAGAAATTGCGAAGTTGTCTGATTTTATGGATGCCTTGAGAAATTATGAAATTGGTACTAATTGAAGTTACTCCCGATGATTCCCGGAGGATTAAAACTTCACCAGTTCTATAACTACCAGGGGCATCGGGATGAAACTCCGTAAAACTAAAACGTGTGCTCCTATTGAAACGTGTTTCGCCATTTTGAAACCTGTCTATTTATATTGGCAGCACTGTAGCAAACTTCTAAACAGCTGTCAATTAAATTTTACGTTGTAGAATGGTGGCTGCGAGCAAAGCGGGTCCATATATTTCTCCTTGAAACTTCGCCAATATGTGCGGGAGGCCCTCTGCGCTCATAGCAGCAATCGTTGAAAGTATGATCCAACGATTACGTGTATTAAATAGGACTTCTAAATAAGATCTTAGCGAATTATAATCCTTACAGTATTACACAGACCAACGCTGCCACTACGGGAGCAGCTATTGTAGCATAAAACGCTCGTTTCTTGGCCGAGTCCCGTAGTTGAATATAGGCACATACTGTTGATGTGTTAAAAAATATAAACACGCCGCATACGTCGAGCGCATGCATTCACCATCCATGTGTATTTGTGAGTAAAATCCACTTAGCAAACAATGGTTAAACCGTGTAGCAAAACTGGTGCCAGCTGGAGGGTCCTATATATTTGCAGACTATTGCAACTTTTATTACTTGGATTCTCTTCGTTACCCGACAAACTGAGCAGGCTGTTCACGAAGCCAACATTAGAATATCACTAACGTAGAAGTTCGCCAGGCCTCTTCATCTTGAACGCTGCTTTGTGGAAGATAGGCTGTTATTCTATAAGTCCGCTGGAGTTAACCAGCATTATTTTTTCCTCCCAACTGATAAATGCCACATTGCTGAACTCTGTAATTCGTTAAACTTGATTTCTTCCGACGCTACCGCAGATCAAACGGTAAACTTTTTTTTTTCCTTTTGTTATTGTTCTCCGAAGGTTGGTGCATACATTCAAGTATTATTCGAGGTTATGCTAAATGCGGCGAGCATAATTTTACCAAGGTCACGTATACTCGAAAGGTTATTATTATGGAATTTCGAGTCTTGAAATTGCACTGTGGGCTGTAAGAGATGCCCTAGTAGAGGGCTCCCGTATGGATGGACGGATGGATGTATGGTTGTTGGATGCTATGGGCGTCGCCTTGCATATGGCGTGGTGGGTTGCGCCAAGAAGCTCTTTATTTTGTATTATTTTGCCTTATGTTTTACCTACCTATTTTTTTAAAGGGACAAAATATTCCCAGCATCAAGCTTCCTGAGCTACGTAACATATGATGATGATAATGATTTACCGACATCCCCTTTGCCGCGGAGCGGTGACAAGTAGTCACAAAGCCTATATATGTTATCTCCAGGCGGAGATATTTAAGGTTTACTTTTACATTACGCACTGGGAGGAGGTCGCGGCAGTCGACCATCGACCCCATGGCCCTGTGTTCAGCAGCAGAACGCGGTAAATGAAAGGGTGGTCACGGATCAGGATTGTCGTTGTTGTTGAAACTCCAACACGGCACGTACATACTATCGGCAATGGACTCAGAATCGCGCGGTTGTACGATGCCCAATGAAACAAAAGTTATGTTGTAAGTACCGAACTGAAAGGAAAAAGTAGAAAAGGGAAAAGCTTGAAACAAAAGATTAGTGGGCAATTGAGTAATGAGAGGGGATGAATGGATAATTAAAGAAGATATAAAAGAACGAGAATTAGCTACTTTCAACGAGCCAAGCTATAAAGAATTTGGTAGAAAAATAATAGTGACAGTAAAGAAAAAGGACATTAATATTGTAAAAGCTCTGTAGGTTGCAGGAAATTGTACGCAGCATTAAAAACATCCCTGTGGCTCCCGAGGCCCCAAAGGAAAGGAAAACCGAACCAGTTACTCACTAACCAAGTTCACGAAGTGGATTTTCAAGGAGTCTTTTTCGGTGAATAAACAAACATCGGCAACCAAATAAATTGTAAGTAGTGCATAACATTTCATATATAGAAGGAAATGTGGCCCAGATTTGCCATCGACGTTCTAATCAATGCAAGTTTTATTTTCATTTTATTTTATTTGTTTTGGTTTTTTTGCGAAATTGTCAGGACGTGTAGCCACAGCAGTGGGTCGCGCGAGGTGCATTCCGGCAACTTACGTGGGACACAAATGTTCAGTGAGGATTTTGCTAATTATCGAAAACTGTGCGTCATGGATACAGAGGTTATTTCTGAGGTTAGTTTTTTATATAAATGGCGTTCTGCTGTAGGCGCCAGGAGTCGCACGTATATATATATATATATATATATATATATATATATATATATATATAGGTACAAAAGGTACCTATATATAGGTACCTTTTGATACCTATATAATAGGTATAGAAAAGGTACATTTCATCGAATGTTAGAAAACTGAAACATACAATAACTTCCTACATAACCTGCCTGCACTTCAACAAATTTTTCCCAACGTTTCACAAGCTTTTTGATTCCCTCGGAAAAAAAGTTTTTTGGTTCCACCTTTAACCAATTTTGCGCCGCATCAATGACTTCTGCATCGGTTGCAAATTTTCAAACCCTGAGCGCTTCCTTCAGTGGTCCAAACATATGAATATCGCTTGGAGCCAGGTCTTGGCTGTATGGCGGGTGTTCCAGATATTCGAATCCCATGGCAGCTCTTTTATTGTGTCAGCCGCCGTTCGGGAGAATGTGGCCGAGCCTTATCTTGCTGCAGGATGACACCTCGTCGCAGTTTTCCACGACGTTTGGATCTGATTGCAAGTTTCAATTTTCGTTCAAGGTTATTGAGAGAGCTTATTTCACATTGTTTGTAGGGGAACTAAACGACAGATGCATATTCTAGAACAGGGCGAATTAACGTTTTTTATAATAGCAGTTTGGTATCGCGGGAGGTCTTAGCTAAAGTGCGGCGCAAATTACCTAATGTTCTTACGGCTTTTATGTTTACATATTCGATATGTTTTGACCAAGAAAGATGTTCTGTTAGAATGACACCTAAGTATTTCTATTCAGATATTATATTAAGTTGGATGCCATCCAGAGAATTATCTAACGAAAGGGGGCTCTGCCTATTGGAAAATCACATCACGACTGTTACTATAGTTGATGTTCATTTGCGACGTTTTGCACCAAGCGCAGAAAGACATAAGGGATCGGGCAAGACGGTGGTGGTCATCAACGGAGTTAATAGATTCGTCGAAGAAGACGCGGTCATCTGCATAAAGTCTGACTTTGGTTGAGGTGCTACGAGGTGAGTCATTGATGTATCTTAGAAATAATGAAGGGCCTAATACGACTCCCTGAGGAACGTGTGACGTAACGTCGACAGAAGTTGAGTCCACTTAGTTAAAAGAAACAAATTGTGAGCGATAACGAAGAAAACTGGCTATCCAACAATCAAGACATGGATTATTGAATATGGTGTTTAATTTTACCAGTAGTTTAGAATGAATCACAGGGTCAAACCCTTTAGAGAAGTCAGTAAAGATGGCGTACACTTGATTACCTATGCCTAGGTTAGAAGCGATATCATGAACAAAATCGACTGATTGCATTACGGTGCTATAATCACGACGGAAAAGATGCTGGAGCAGATGTTAGAACATCATTAGAGTTAGAGTTTCGTCATTCACGGTATGGCTACGGCGTTGCTTGCCGTCACTACTACGTGACAATATAGACAATAGCAGCATGCCTTAGTACAAGTACAGACTGAACACACATGTCAAGACTCCTTGAGTGGCCGGCTGCAGACTGCACAGGCGGCTGTAGCTGTTACCTCGTGGTAACCGCTAGGTTCCAGGTATGTTTAGTCTATATCCCATGGATCCGGCAAGCGGCATGATCATGCGTGGCCTTATTGCAGTGTCGGCCTGTGCTTTTTTGCAATATATGGCGGCAAACTCGGCCCAAGTGAGATTCCATCTGTACATGCATTTAGAATTCGTGCGCATCTTATTATGCGCAAGTGTTTGTATCGTGTTCTGATAGTTTTACTTGAGGGATGTAAGCGTTTATCGGTGCATTCCGCGACACTCATTTACACAACATTCTGTTGAAAGGTACAATGTCTGGCCACCCCCTAATGGCCGAAATAGCCAATAGTATAGGCAAATATTATGATGCAGATTCCATTCACTAGTTGCAACCTAAATGCGGCGCAGCTTTCATGCAACGGTCAGTTAAATTCTATAGAACTAACTGCACTGTGTATGGCATTTCTTATTTTCATCCGACGCAACACGGACTCCGGAGCAATGTTTGCTTATTCAGCGCGCAGCTCACAAGTTTAATGTCATGGAATGAAGTGTCATGAACTCAAGTCAGCTCACTAAGTCTTGGACCGAACTATGAGGCGGAGTTCGTGTGAACCTGGCTGAGTGGAATTTTGGTGAATATGAGAAGGAGCACGTTCGGATGAGTAAAAGTTTGGCTGAGTCCGAGCCTACGTAAGCTGGGCTGATTAAAATTTTGGGGAGTTTGCACACACATGCCTTTAGATCAAACTATGGAATAAATCTACAAGCAGATGTACATACGAAAAAGAACAAATGTATTCTTGCGCAATGCCGAATAACGGACGGAAGAAAAAGGAGGTGCCAGAAAGAATGCCAGAAAGGACGTCTCCCGTTCTTTCTTCTGTCTCTTTTTTTTTCGTATGTTATTTTACGTTGCGCCACATTGCCTTTCTTATCACTGCACCAACTCACTCAGCAATGTACCCGACTAGAGTAAAAAGAAGATTCCGATACAGAAATGTCATACAGTAATTGTATATCTAGTAAGTTTCGTTTTACATTAATTATCGAAGCAGTAACGACAGGATACGGTTATACGGGTTTATGTAGTAATAAGTGTAATTGCAAACTTATTAGAAACTCTGCTTCTCCGTTGTTGGACATTGCTTATGCATTGTGGTACGTCTGCGCAGTTGATTATCTGTGGACGTGCAAGCTCAGTGCGCACGTAAAATTCGCGGGAATGGATGGAACTGGCTAACTTCACTGCATGAGTTTGATTTGCTTTTGTTTAATGTCTTACCTACTGTTTAGAAATTCAAGGTGCTTCACTCCTATCTACCTTGTTGCATGTATTGTACAGGAGCGAGAGAGGGAGAAGCAAGGAAAGGCAGGGAATGTTTACGGCGAGGTAACGTGTTAGAGTATTACAGTCATGTTACTAGCACCATAAACAAAAAAAAATGTCCATGCCCAAAAGTGCATTGGTGGCAAATGGTGGCGGGTATTGTGCAACGTTGAAAAGTCGAATACTATGCTGTCACGTCATATACTTTCGTCAAAGGATTTGGTGGTAGTTACATATTCTTTATATTTCTCCCTTCGTAAAAGCATGCCCCGCTACAACGGTGACATTTTCGTCTATCGCGAACCTGCGACCGAAATCTCACTTCGATGCGATAAAAGTCGGATCATGTGAAACATGCTTCACGCTTGCGATGCTCCACGTCACATAATCACGGATTGGTGGGCGTACCGCTATCGCTGCTATGAGTGTGAGTGGCTCTCGCTAAACCTCCAAGAGCTAAAACACATCTACACTACGCACAAGACTAGTTTATGGGTGGACAGCCCATCGCCGTAGCTCAGCATTTCTCAAGTGCCATGCTTTGATTGTGACTTTGTCTTTTGCCGTTGTTTTCACATTTATTTTTCTTCTCACTTATTAAGAATGTCAAGCTTATGTAGCATTTAGCATTATATTTAAGTAATCATAAAGCAAAAATAGAGTTAAGCTCCCTCACGATTAACTTAGCTTCATTGTTTATTTGACACTGTGATTAGCTCTATAATGCCACGTTTATTTTATTGTTAGCTAACGCGTCTGCCCATATAGGGGCTCTCGTTAGTCGCTAACTTTTCAAAAAGTGCCCGCGATGCGGCCAGTTTAATCCTGAGCGGCTGACGTCACTGTTAGCGTCGACAACGCTGCATAGTTTTCATGAGAGCAGACGTGCTCTTTCAGTGCGCATGGGCATAAGTGGGAGCCGAGGGCCGCACATCCATGGGCGCTTGCTTGCGATGGCAAACCAGGGGCGCTATAATGTAAAACTATTCCAAACTTTTCTATTCCATTTCTGCTATCAGCCCTCCGCGATTGGTCAAAAACTTTTTTTGGACCACTCCCACTTCACCTGTCTGTCACGCGACGTCATGAAAACCGCGATACTCCCCCATCTGATATGATGTCTACACGCTGATTATGCAAGATTTGACCGAAAAAAGAAAAACAGTTATTTCTGATTCGACGCCTTTTCGCCATTAGCCCCCGGCTATTGGTAAAAAGCTTTCGGGCTGCACCCACTTCACCTGCCTGTCACGCGACGTCACATAACCACGATAACTCACCGCGTCAAAGTGACGTGTACGCATTAAAGACGCATTAATATGTCGAACAAAAGTGAAATTTCTTCTGAATAGCCGCAGGCTGCCCCGTTCCGAAAGGAATAAAAGATGGCTGCCGCCAATCGCTCAGGCGCTGGCCACGCACCTACCGGAGAGCTTGGGTTTATTTGCGTATAATAATCTTCTTGCATGGCCGTGTAACGTTTTCGAGCACTTTCAGCACGTTTACGACCTCATTCTACCAACTCTTCTTTGCTGAGGATCCGTTTTAGCATTATTCTTAAGCTTCCGTTGCACGCCGCCGCGATTTTCGACCAGCCACTGCAAGCTAAGTAAGTGAAAGCGGACCAATCGCAGACGCCGGCACCACCCTCTTTAACCGGTTATCGATAGTGCACTAGCTCTACGCCATCGAATCCCTCTTCACTTGAGCGTTCTCCTCGCCTCTTGTCAGCCAATTAGACACGACAAGCCGCTCAGTGTACTCAATGTTATTTGTTTTTCAAGCAAAAAAAAGTGACCTCCTATGAACGAGGAGAGCGTTTGATTGGTCTGTTCATTCAACCCTGCGGGTGACCGCCCAGTGCTTGCGTCGGTGTTTAGGTAAATTTGACGTCAGGAGATTGGAATAGTTTTACGTTATAGGGCCCCAGTATTCATTACGCAAACCACGTCGGGCCAAGACGACTTCCTTTTGATGATGGTAAGCTGCCGCCACAGGGGTATACAAGTTGATCAGGATGTAAAAGAAGCGACGATAATTTGTCCCCGCTTCCTGGAGGCTATCGCCCGTTATATTTTTTGTTTATTTTTTGACGGTCACGAAGGCCAGGCACATTTTCTTACAACTGTTCCTTCCCGTTGTTATTGTTCAAGCGCTGCTGCGGGTCAACAGGGAATGAGTAACAGCCATGGTACGCTGCTATGCTATCACCAGCTACACCCAGAACCAACGGCTGTTTTATGTTTTTTTATTCATTCTTTTTTTTACCGTCACTCAAAAGCAGCAAGAAGCTTACCCGTATGTTTCGGGAAACTATAACGTGTAAATTCTTAGTCGGTATGCAGCTTCGCTTAAATTCATCCCTGTAATTTGCGCGGGAATGCTTTGTCATTCTTTTCTATTTCTTTAATAACCCCCTCAACTTCTGGATAGCCACGACGCGCTTGCAGAGTGTCTTGCATTGGTACGCTGCGCCCGTTCTCTATAACAATAAAATATTGTGCTGTCGTGCTTCACTGCGAAAATGACGCCGCCGTGTTTTACTTCTAGTGCGATAGTTATATATGCGGCTTGACGATTCTTGGTGTCAGGAGTCCGCTGCGGCTATCGTAGGACACAAGATTTAAAAAAAGAATGCCTGCTTCTTTCTGGTACGCGCGAAAAGACCGCGACGGGATGTGCTAAATAGAAGCAGTGCCACGAACCTGTGATATTGCTTTACGCCGCCTCCGCGTATTGTGGTCACCGCCACTCTAGAAGCAGCACGTAAATCTAGATTCACCGGCATATGTAACGATAATAAATCACAAGCACATAAAAAGTGCGGAAGAAAGCTTTTTCTTACCGATGTTCTCTGTCTTGTGAGCTTGGATTATACTACATAGATAATAAGAATTTGTTGTAAACAACTACAAACGTAGCGTAGCAACTGTGAACCAGAATTGTCAAAGGCTTACTCAGGTCTCTGGAGAGTTTGTTTATATTTTGTTTTTCTCATCACGCAGGCTTCCTGTGCACGTTCCTGTCATGGAGTGCATTCACGCCCCTCAGCAGGCTGGCCTTCGGCGTGTACATTGTCCATTTTCCCTTCGCACAGCTCACGATGCACATATCGCGGGAACGGCTGCACTACTCGCATTTCTTCATTGTAAGTGAACAAGGGCAAAGACAGCGTTAGTTTTCGTTAGCTTCAGGCGGAAGCGATATGCCACGGTTCGGTAGTAGTATCTGTAATTATTCATGTAAAATACGCATCTGCTACAACCCACACACTGACTCCGCGCTCTGCAGCTGAGATCTGCAGCTAAGGCTGCTGTCAGCCGATCGGCGACGAGAGCCGGCTGCGTTTTTCAGAGAAGGGAGGAGTGTATCGCCCATTGTGCACGACTAACGCTTCGGTGGCGCATTCATTCAGTCAGCGTCACGCAGACAGGGATTACAGGCGGACAGTGAAGGAACCTTTAGTTTTCGTTTGCTTTTGCTTCTTTTTTAGCTAAGCCCGGCGCATCGACTGCGTTCCTTTAGCGGTAATACAATGCTCAGAATTGCAGTATGTGACACTGATATTCTAGCACTTGTTTGATCTTTCGGGCAGCTAAGAAAATAAGACGCCCTGTATATGAAACAGTAGAAACGCACTTTTTTGTTTGTTGACATAAAACGTCTTTACAAAGGATCAAAGGGGGTAGCTTGATGAAACTCATGTAACAAAAATTTGAAGGCCCAATCTACCCTGTGAAGGTGGATTGCCAGCGAACCTGTGACCACCCACTTAACCTATTCCAGTCTAACGAATGAAATGAGTACGCCGTAAAATGCAGTGTGTAACCATTTATTTAACAGCGACATTCACGAAGGCTTTATGGTCGCTTTAGTATACACTGAGGTTTTTGGTTTTGACATTTGCCACGTTCTTCGCCAACGTTAGGTCGACACACGAGTCAGCGACGGTGCTTGGTAGTTTCTTTTCTGTGTAACACTTTAGTGCAAGCTCTACTAAGATAAAGTCTACGAACCACTTGTTTTCCTGTTTCGAAATGTCGACTTTAAAGTCCCCCACGATGACGAAAGGCGTAGTGTTATCTCTCGCCAACACCGAGAAATGCCTACACATGAACTGTTCTACGTCGGCCTTGGAACGTCCCGGCGAAGTGTGCACGGTGAAGTTGACGATTCCGTCGTGGGCTTTCACGGCACACACATAACCGCAGTCGACCGGGTAAGACTTAAGCGTGTACGTGGTCACGCACGCTTCTTTTCTTGCGTAGATGGCGACTCGGGCAGAGCGGTTCACTTCGTTTCGTGCCCGTTATTCCAACGTAGCCGGTCTCTTCGGCGACTATGTCGTCCACGTCTCCGAGAGACACAGCACCTGAACCACGTTGAGTACGAAGTCATGCTTTATACCTTTGGAGTGAAGACCAATCGATCTCACGTTGAGAGAGGCAAGCGAGATCGTGTGCGGTTCCCGCAACATGTAGCCCACGAAAGAATCGCCGGTTGTAGAGGTAAACAGCGTCGCTATAAAACATGCTATAGCGTTATCACTTACACCTTTGCAACCATAGTACCCACTTACCTGATTTGGGTATCGCCGTGTAGACGAAATAAGCCAAAACTGGATCATGCGTGCATTGCGTGCGCAGATGGTGCGGTTGTCGCGCCACGCGAGACGGCTTTGGAGCTAAATATTGTCTCACGCACGCTGTTCAGAGCAGGGTAGTGCGTTTGTCCATCGTAGCATGAATGGTCGTTGTTTAAAAGAGCTCACTATGCCATAGTAGGTATAAACTATCAAAGACAAAACTGATCTTAATTCAGTAGTTGTAAGACCTACAAACTCGCAATGTGTTGCAAAATTTTCATGCTTGCACTGCTGTTCACTATATGTGACTTAAAGCTATGAAATTCTTTCCTCGCCTGTGTTACTTGTGGTGTCCACAGGACATGTACTCCTCTCTGGTGAAAAGGCTTACAGTGGGCGAAGAAAGGGCTATTTGAATAATCATTTGGTTAACAGTTTGTTGAACTGTATGTTTAATAGTCTTTATTTTCTAATGCACTGTCTTCCATCCTGTTCTTGCAGGTTTCTTTCTACTTCAGCGTACTCGTTTGGAGCTTCCTGCTCAGTTACATCATGTTCATTTTCTGCGAAGCTCCAACGGGCAGACTGGACAAACTCATCTTCGATGCTCGACTTGCGACAAAAGAGAAAGCAGTCAAGGACGAATTTCTCAATGCCAACGGTGCTGAAGTGAAGATGTCGCAACTGGTCCTGAAGTTAAGAGATTCCAAAGGGGAGTTTGTGCAACAAAGCAGCGGCAAAGAGGCCTTCAGTAGCTTGAATAACGACGAGGGCAAGCTCACAAGCTCTCATCTATAACGTCAGTACCAAAGGCCGCTAATTTGTGACAAGCGTTTCTTAGTTTCGAAATCACCAAAGCCTCTTCTATAAATGTTCTATTGGCACAGCCCAAATGCTTTCGTCATTTGACGTAGAAGGGGGTTTGAGGAATGTGCGCTTGTTTGGTGTACGTGTAAGACTGGCCTAAAGGAGGCCAGTCTCTGTATATGAAAGGTGGTGACGGCACTACATCTGTCTGGCCAGTTTTAACAATCTCATTACGGATAGGAAGCAAAATAAATTATTACTATTAAGGTACACCTGTCATATACGTATTCGATCAAGGTGTCGTGCTCCTTTTCTTGTGTCTGTTTCTCTAAGTTAGCCGACTGCTCAAAGACGGAAATGAAGTGGCACACAATGTTGACATCCTTAGTTGCCTTCACGAATGTCTATTCAGCACTAATTGGAATGGCTGATATTCCTGCATGTGATGTTTACGGATGCAAGGAGAACGTTGACCACTTATTGTGCCATTTTGCTCAATTTAAAGCACAAGACAATATGTTTGTCTAACACACTGAGGAAATTAGGTGATCGTCCTCTGAGCGAACAGACCGCCCCCACCCATCATCGGCTCAAAGACAGTGAAGGCACTTTTGTGCTTTCTCAGAACGTCTGGTTTGCGCGAGCGGCTTTAACTCTAGTACTGTCCGTGCACAGTCTTTATGGCTTCTCTCTCCCTTTTCCCTCTTCCCCTTCTCCCTTCCCCAGCGTAGGGTAGCCAACCGGACTCTTCACTGGTTAACATCACTGCCTTTCTATGTTCCTCTCTCTCTCTCTCTCTCTTGGCCGCTACAATGTGTTGAATCCATGTTGTCATCTGGTATCGTTCGCGAAAGTGTTCAATGAAGCGCAGTCAGCGTATAACCACCGAGGTGCGTGTGTGTCTTGTTCGTCATCTGTGTTGGCGTGCTGGTCGCGCTACATTGAACGCAACTTATTCTATGGCTCTGAGCGAAAGCTGTTTCATCCGAGGAGGAGAAAGCGGGGAGGCTCGACAGGGTCCTTTTAGCGGTGCCTGCGAAAGTGGTCGGCCAATGTGGCCGGCCCCGGTCAATATGATAGGTGCTGTCGAAGGCATTGGCTATGCGCAGCGTCCATGCCTCCAGCTTGTGGTAGCGTACGTTTACTCACCGTTGACGCATGTTAAACTTCGCTACTGTGCTGAGTACGCTACATCTTTCAGCTCTCGACTCGCTTGGTCACTGCTACTCGCCGTTGTTGTTTAGTGCTTGGTGTTAGGCTGAGAAGCACAATGTCGCGTGATCCAATCTCGGCCACAGTGGCCGCATTTAGGGGGCGAAGTGCGAAAACACCCGTGTGCTTAGATTTAGAGGCACGTTAAGGAACCCCAGGTGATCGAAAATTCCGAAGTACCCCTCTACGGCGTGCCTCATAACCAGAAAGTGGTTTTGGCACGTAAAACCCCATAATGTTTTTATCATTTTGGTGACTGCTGTACGCATACTGGTAAAACTAACAGTCGATGTTTACTGTACCATTATCTGCCGATCCCATCTCCTGCTTCACAAAAACAAAGCACACTGACAAAGCGTATTTATGCGAGAGCATTACTTAGCTAATTGTACGGCCACTCCATCATCAGAAACCTGTGGCAGAAAGCCGTTGCCGAGAAACGGCACACAGATTGCGTAAGCTTCACCTAATTAATAAAAAAAAAGAAAGGGCGGCCATGGTGAGGATTCTATCCATTGCTCCACAGCCTCTGCTACCACTCGGTAGCCGAGCGCGCCAACCACTGCATCACCGTTGCATTGTGCCACCGTTGAAAGCATTCAACAGTGATAAATATCGTCGAGGCTGTGCACGTGGTTGGGGGCTGCCTGGCGGGCGATTCACTAGACGGCGCAGGATAGGAGTGGCGTCCCTTTCAGTGCTATGAAGTCTTCATCCTCCGAAGATAAATTGGGTGAATCGCTCGCGTTTACGTCATCAGGCGAGACAGGAGAGCGTGGTCGGACACTCAAGTTCACTGCCGACGAAGTAGAACACCATCGCAACGCAGCGAAACGTACGAAGCAGAGCGGCTGCAACGAACAACGTTCATAACCCAAGACCTCTCCCTCTCTCTCCCTCAGTCAAACTATAAATTCTTAATCCAAACTAAACTAGAATATGCGTGGGCTATTTATGACAACCATCAGGTTAATATGATTACCATCATTGAATCGCTTCAGAACCGAGCTGCCAGATTCATTATTTCTGACTACTCCTATAATACAAGTGTTTGAGCCTTAAAATATAGGTTGTGTCTTCCCTCGCTCACCTCCCGCCACAAAAGTGCTAGTCTTCTATTATTCTTTAGGTTCTTTCATTTACAGCCCACAGGTAACCAAGTCATCATTCCAGTCCACCGTTTTTCCCGCCACACGCATCCTAATGCTGTGTATCTATCACGCGCCCATTCCACTACGTACCAACGTTCTTTTTTTCTATACACAGGCCGTGAATGGAATACCCTTCCTTCTGATATCGACCTCATCACTGACATTTCTCGTTTCAAAGCTGCCATTGAAGACCATCTTTCTGGTCACATTACCTAACCGGACACGCCGTGTTTCAATATGTGCCCACACCTCATGTAATGTCCTACACCTTTGAGGTTTTATTATAAGTAAATATAAAACTACAAATGGCAGAGCGAGCACGGCGAGCAGCGACGGCTGCAGTGAGGCAACGTGCACCTCCGAAGTCCCCGGTAGGGAGAGAAACAGCGAGCACAGTGGTGCAGCGATCAAGGCAGCAGCGGCAACTTTGCGAATTCAGGAACGCCGAGTGCGCAGCGGCAATGAAGCAGTTCGCCAAAACGTTTGTACGCAATCCGTCGGGAAGTGGTTACGACGTTAGCGACAGATTGTGGTTTAGAACGGACGTCACACCCGTACTGGAACGATGCCACGCTCCGGAGCCGGCGTGACGTCTGTTCTAAACCGCTGTCCATCGCAAACGTTGCAAACACTCCCCGACGGACTGCCTACAAACGTTGCTGCTGCACCTTGCAATTAAAGGTGCGCTTAGAAGTAAGGGTTTTTGAATGTTATGCAATAGTAATGGTGAAGTGCAGAATTGTGTGATCGTTCGACCCATCGGTAATGGAAATGGCACTAGTAATCTAGGGTTCTGATGTTAGAAGCGTGTTGAGGATGTTGAGGAGGATCATCTGAGATACCCGAGTAACATGAAGTTTCCGTCAGAGCTAGTGTACCACAGTGGCTGTTTTCCTATATTTAGGTGCACGTTAAAGAACCCCAGGTGGTGGAAATTTCCGGAGTCCTCCACTACGGCGTGTCTCATAATCAGAAAGTGGTTTTGGCACGCAAAACCCCATAATTTTGTTTCGCTCTTTTCCAGGTATGATTTAAATTGCACGCGTTTTGAAAGGATCCAGATTACGTTATCACATGAAAAAGATAACCGCGATGAGTCGCTTTTCCGAAGCTGCGATTGCAAACGGATGATAGCATCTGCTGATTTTGCCCGTGTAATCTATCGCGTCGATTGAACAAGTGTACCTGATATTTCGTCGTACACATATGTAGTGTTATCAATGCGTAGCTTGTCAATATTTTATTTTAACAGAACATTTTTTTTATTTGACGAACTCAATGTTGGTTTCAGCCGCCCGCGTCGGCGAGGAAAAATTTTGGCGTGCTGCAAATTCGCAACCTAGAACCCTTCTTCTGAAAGGTGCTTTCTGTCCTTGAAAAGTCCATACTTAGTATGCATTGTCCTGGGTAGCTTGCCCATGCCGTCGTCCAACTCATCCACGCTGAGCACGTTGTTAAAGTTGGAGAGCTGTTCGCATCGACAACGAGGAATAAGGGTTTATTTACAATATCTACATAAGGACTTTGAAGTTCATCAGTCTAGCATGACTGCGAGAGAAAAGCACACTGAGGAGCCGCGCAACAGGTCCTTAAATACACTCTGCCCTTCCTAGATCCCTAGGTGAGGGAAAACGTTCGACCAGAGGCATCGTAGCCGAGCCGCCTTTGAGGGGGAGGGCTTACACACACACTTCCGCACAGGTTTCACTGCACCCACCGAGGCGAGACGGTCTTCGCAGAACTGGGTCTTGCCCCAAGGAGGCGCCTCTTAATCCCCGAGCTGACCCCCGGCAGAGCAGCCGCCGTGGTTCTCCATTGTCTTGCGTCTTAAAAGGCGCGTGAGACGGCGGCACCAAATACATTCCTTCAGGAGCTCCCTCGCTCCCGACAGACCAGGTCGGTAATGGCGAGTTGACTAACAAAGCATGGTTCGCCGACCTCGTCTCAGCATTCCAGCGACGAAGTGTTGCTGACTCGGCGTATTGTCCTCTTCACAAAGTAAGTCACCGTAGCAGACATCGTGACTCCAAGAGGCGGCGGAAGGACGCCTTGTCGTCCTTTCAAAGCAAGTCTCCACAGTAGACCCAGTGGCGCCATTCGGCTGGAGACTGATGGTCGCTTCCTGGAAAACGCCAACCCCGCTGCTGCAGCTGACTGGAAAAACTTTCCATGTCGGCACCTCTGCAGGCCGTTCCTAACAGTACCGCGTGTTGGTTGGTGGACAAATTGTACTAAGGCAAAGTCAAGGATGTGGTCAACGAATGATTTCGTGGAGGGAGAGGTATATGTGAAAGATGGCGAGCTGACGTCACCGTAGTTTAAATCACCCGTTAAGAAGTTATTTCTTTTCGGAAACTTAGCTGAAATAGCATTACGGACGTCGCCCATATCGGAAGTAAAGGAGCTAGAGTTATTTGATGGCCTTACTGTTATTATTGAACTGGGAAAGGATGATGCAATGTGGATACAGTTTGCAATAGGCTGATAATTTATACTACAAATAAATTTATGTGATTTTAACTGCAGTTAAGACACCGCCGCCCTTCTCTTTTCGGTATCTTTTCGAGATGACGTAATTGTTAGTATCAGGCAGAACCTCATCATCTGAGACACCCGAGTAACATCAAGTTTCTGTCAGAGCTAGTGTACCACAGTCGCTGTTTTCCTAGATTTAGGTGCACGTTAAAGAACCCCAGGTGGTCGAAATTTCCGGAGTCCTCCACAACGGCGTGTCTCATAATCAGAAAGTGGTTTTGGCACGTAAAACCCCATAATTTTTTTTTCGCTCTTTTCCAGGTATGATTTAAATTGCACGCGTTTTGAAAGGATCCAGAGTATGTTATTACATGAAAAAGATAACCGCGATGAGTCGCTTTTCCGAAGCGGCGATTGCAAACGGATGATAGCATCTGCTGATTTTGCCCGTGTAATCTATCGCGTCGATTGAACAAGTGTACCTGATATTTCGTCGTACACATATGTAGTGTTATCAATGCGTAGCTTATCAATATTTTATTTTAACAGAACTTTTTTTTTCTATTTGAGGAGCTCGAAGTTTGTTTCAGCCGCCCGCGTCTGCAAGGAAAAATTTTGGCGTGCTGCAAATTCGCAACCTAGAACCCTTCTTCTGAAAGGTGCTTTCTGTCCTTGAAAAGTCCATACTTAGTATGCATTGTCCTGAATTTCTCCGCATTGTAGTTTACAAGGTGCTATGCAGCTCTATTTGGGACGTACAAATCAATACTTATACCGTGTTTCTGTGAGAAAACTTCCTTTACTTCGGTGTATTCTTTTTTTTTTTGCAATCATCGTGCGAGTCTGCTATGTCGGCTAGAAGTACATTTCAGCGTGGGAGCTGGTTCTGGTTGTCATCGCAACGTGATTCAATTGTGTTAAGTTTGTCGGAGTTGCCAAAAATAGATTCGGGTGCTCCTACAGATGAATCAGATTTATTTTGCAACGCTTCTATTGTTGCCCTCGATTACGCACATTCGCGCTGACAACTGCAAGAGCTCGACCACCCCCGCAAGTTGCGCGCTAGTTTATATTTCAAAACATGCGCGCGGCTAGCGATAAGATATAGTGCGACGAAGTGAAGTAGACTTACTTCTTCGCATTTCTCGACATTCCTTTTACAGCGAAAACTGTATATGTCTAACCTTCCGTTTATTTTTCGGCTTCCGGCAACAGAATTGGACTTAGCTATTTCTAACAATCCCATACGGGTGCAGTGCGGCGGCGCAGATGTCAAAATGCAGAACAGATTAGAACGCTCGCCGTGAACAATAGTGCGACGTCAAGGTTATCGCAGTATATAAGCAGGAGAGGCATCGATGATAAAATCAGCCGCGTTATCGATGGTACGCACACGTATAGTTCGTACATCCGAAGAACAACATGCGTACGAGGAGCGCCGTAGGCAACAGCAGTGAGAATATAAACGGCATCGGGGCGAAACGACCACCGACGAAGAACGTTCCCGCGATGCTGAACGAAAACGACAATCGCGAGCCCGTGCACCTCCGAATGAGCAGTGGCGCCAGACTCGCAACGCACAAAATCACCGTTCCCCTCAGTGAAGATGGAATGGCAGCGAAAGCGCTACGCTTTTCAATTGAAAGCTTTGCCTGTCGTCAGTTTTCGCTGCCATTCCATGTTCGCAGAGTGGAATGGTTGACATTTTTTCGTTTTAAGAAATAAAGAACGTTGAGTAGACGGGAAAGAACACTTCTTTCGGTTTACAAACTTTTTGCGAGCTCGTTTCGTGATTTTAAATCTGGAACCGCGCGGGTAGTGGCTCATGGCGTGTGCTGTCGCCCATGCCTAGACTCACCCTCGCCGCTTGCAGAGCGATGACAAAGTCTGCTCGCGCTCGTCGACCTGGGGCGCGATCGGAGACCTTTGCTCGCTATGCGTTCTGTTCGGTTGCTGCAACGTCACCAAGTAGCAGTATGCAAAATTTGTGAGAATGGGGTGGAGAGAGCAGCCAATTGGCAAGCGGTGAACTCCCCGGGAGGTTACTTCCCTCGTTTGTCCTCTGCTTGCAGACAGTACACTACAAAAAACGAGATGTTTCTCGTCTTCCAATGAATGAAATTTTTATCTAAAAAATTATTTTTTCCTTCTCAAGCCTAAACACGTTTTAAAATAATAATACGTGTGACTACTACAATATATAACTATTAGTTTCTCTGCGTCGTCCCTAGGTGGTGTCGCGCACAGGGAGAAAAAAATAAGAAAAAAAAGGATCGACGGGAACAGTGGCTCACTTTTCAAGAAGCAACAGCAGCATTCCAGTGGCTCGTTGGCACATTATAATGGGGTCGAGTTCGCCGCACAACCAACGAACTATTTGTTTCGAGAAAAGAAAACAAGCCGGATTTCGCTTTCCGCCATTTTTTCAAACACGTTTCGTACTTCCACTGCTCTCGTTCCTCCTCAAGCAACGCCACTGAAACAACCGAGGTACCCATCGCAAGCGCCATTTTCCCGAATTAAACTACGGATTGGAACCGAACGTGCCATTCCGTCGCCGAAGCCGCCGTTTGGATCCAATCTAGTCCACCAGACGCGACATACGAAGCCGGTCTTGTAACGGGCGTATGATTGCTCCAAACTTCCCAATTCCCGTCGCGTTCGGCGCTTAGCAGACAACGTGCTCGTTTGCAAGATGACTGAGTGGAACGTGTCGTCATTTTGACGTCACCAAAAACGTGGCCGTGGCCCGCGACTGGCAACGTCGGCGCTGAGAAGGCCAATCACGCGCGCCGGTAACCGAACGAACGCGCAGATTTCTGATGGTGTTGTGTATGAAGATGGGAAAGATAAGACAGAGATGTTTTAGAGGCGCCAAAGAATGGAAGGTGCAGCAAGGCAACCAAAGCAAGCATTAGACTAGCGCACTCTCATTAGCAATATGAAAGGAAACACAGGAACGCGTGGCAAACAGCCTCGAAACAGACTCGGAGCGATACGCGGATGGCGCTGTGAAAAGCAAAGAGGGAAAGGAGGGTGCTCTTCCACTAACTGTTGGCACTACCACCACGCTGGCACTTCTACAAATGAGTAGCTTGCGTGATGGATCGTCCGACAGCCGATAAGACGGTGATCGTCGCCAGTGACTTACACGGATTCATTTTCTTTTCTTTCATTATTTTTTTTCTTCGCGTAACCGCTTGATAGTACTCTTAGATCAAGTTCCCCCTGTATTTCAAACCGATTCTTTATTTGAATCGACGCACCCGGTTGTCAGTGGCACCTCGAACAGCGGCGGCGCTCGAATCAATGACGACAGAGGAATAGAATAAAGAAAAAGTTTTAAAAAGAACATTGATAAACTGTCTCTTGTGCGACTTTGTTACACGAAGTTCGTTCAGAAAAATTCACGTAGCACACTGTAGTGGCCCACGCAGAGTAGTCAACTCTGATTTTGTAGCCTCAAGATGCCTCGAGTGCCTCTTAAACAGCGGGAAGATATAATAGAAATGTCTACAAGAGGTTATACGCAGCGCAATATTGCCCTCGTGACAGGCTGCCCATTGAAAACGGTCAACGGTATTATCCAGGCTTACCGAGACGAAGGACGCATAAACGATGCGCCGCACCGCAGACGACCCCGATCAACAATGAACGACCAAGACCTTTGCATAGTGGCTGCCGTCAGCGACAAACCATTTCTAAGTGCAAAGCACGTTCTAGGTGCTCTTGGCCTGGACAACTTGAGCGACAGCACGGTACGACGAAGGCTTAGAAAAGCAGGACTGCGAAGTCGCATCGCCGCCCAGACACCTCTGCTCACCGCAGCCAACAAAGGAGCTCGCCTGAGGTTCGCTACTGAACACCGCAGCTGGAGCGAGAGCGAGTGGATGTAGTTTTCTCTGATGAGTCCACGTTCTCGAGCTACTGGGACCAACGAAAGAGAGTGTGGCGGACCGCAAACACACGCTTTAGTCCGCAGAATATCCAGGAGGTGGCGGCCAGCGGACGCGTGTCCGTGAACGTCTGGGGGGCGATCTCCCACGAAGGCCTAGGCCCACTGGTGAGAATTGATGGGGGGTTCACCAGTGCTGCGTATTGCACTCTGCTTGAGCACCAGATGATCCCCTATGTGTTGAACGGGCCGCACCCGGATGGGTGTTATTTTTTCCAGCAGGACTTGTCTCCCGTTCACACATCGAAGGACGTGGCGCTCCTTTTGGAAGAGCGAGGGGTAATGCAACTTCCGAGGTGCGCGAAGGGTGCCGACATGAACATTATAGAGCGCGTTTGGGGCCGTATTAAATTGAACCTTTCGAAGAGGTCATTAGAATTGCCGAACTCCGAGCAACTATGGGAAGCAATCGAACATGAGTGGAAGCGCCTTCAGCGTGATACCGCATTCATCCAGGCTCTCTACGCGTCTCTGCCCCAAAGAATGGAGGCCGTCGTTCAAGTCGACGGTGGCATGACGCGTTATTAGGCCATCAACGAGCAAAACAAAGGACGAGCGTAAGCTGCGATGACGCTATTGCCTTATTTCATTTGCTTCAATATCTTTTTCATATTCGGCAAGCGCCAAAAAAATATTTTCAACTCACCCTTGAAGACCATCTTTTTTTTTAAGATTTACAAGATCTACCATAAATCAATATCGAAGTCAGGAACAGTGCTACCTTTTGTAACGATTCGGTGCCAAACGTTATCAGTGACGCAATATCTAACAATGTTATCGCCGCCTGCTGGCGATGCGAAGTTCCGCACTTTGCAGACGCACGGCGGGAGTGCGAACAGTTGTTAGAAGAGCGTCCCCTTTTCCACTTTGTTTCCGACGGCGGCCGCTGCGTATCACCCACATAGCTGGGTCTGAGGGTGTTTTCTACGCGTTCCTGTGTTCCCTTTCATATTGCTCATAATAGCACATCTAAATAGAGGCATCATATTTGTAGCTTTTCATTGTTTGTACACCATGATTTCTGGTTCCTCAAAGTTTTAGAGTCTAGCAGTGCAATGGCTGGTCGGGCTTTTACAGCGAAGCTATTAGCCTCTATACTCCGTTCCATAAATTGCACTAAATGCTGCGAGACTTCTTGCAGTCGCGTTGTTCGCACTTGGATATTGTTCGATGTTTTTTTACCGCAATTGTGTGTGACTGTTTTTTTTATATAGGCTCAGTATTGAATGAAACAAGTTTTATTCTTTAGAAACAAACACACTTTGATGCAGCTGCTATTGCTTCGTTTTATGCAATTTTTATTTTTCTTGTTCTTTCCAGGTTTCTTTCATTATCGACACGTCGCAAAGCACCTCGTGTGCATGCTTGCGCGAGCAAACGCTGTTGGCGCTCAGCCAAGCATGGACGGAACGCGCGGAGTGATAACATTCATTGACTAAACTTCTTGCGTAGCTTCCACAGCGTTGTCTGCTATGTATGGAACGGAGTATAGTTGATCGGCATTTTTCGGTCTGTGCTCACCGAAAGAACAGACTTCGCTGGAAAAGGGATTGTGCTTGACATTCCACGTAACAGAATTATGCTTACTCGTAAATTCGAACTACCATCCGATGCTATCATGTCTGCAGGTTTATTTATTTATTTATTTATTTATTTATTTATTTATTTATTTATTTTTTTTATTTACTTAAGATACTTTCAAGGCCCGAAGGCATTACAGAAAGGAGTGGGTGAACATAACAAAAAAATTGTGCAATATACAAAGGCATATTCAACGTGGCGTTTCATGAATGCTGGTTTTGAAGGTGTTGGTATCCAGAATGGCTGCAATGGTGGCGGGAAGGTGGTTCCAATCTTTGCTTGTGCTAGGGATGAATGCATTACTACAAAGTTTAGTACGTGAAGACGGCACATCAACTTTAAAACTGTGGTCAGAGCGAGATCATATGTATCACTGTTGAGTGATAAGCTGTTCTTTAAACAAAGGGTTCTGGTGGTAAATTTTATGGAATAGCGAAAGGCGGAAGCACCTACGACGGAAGGAAAGTTCTCGCAAGTTAAGTGTTGTCTTCATTGAGGTAACGCTAGCATGTCGGGAGTAGTTTGATAAGATGCTGTTTATCAGTGTTATGTTAGCCGGGTCCCAAATTGCGCGTGCGTATTCTAGTTTGGAGCGAACTAATGTTTTGTAGAGAGTTAGTTTCAGTGATGATGGCGCGGATGAGAAGTTTCGGCGCAAATAGCCCAACATGCGATTGGCATTGCTACATATAATGTCGACAGGCATGTGCCAGGAAAGGTTGCTGGTGATGTTTAGTCCAAGGTATTTGTACGATGAGACAACTGAGAAAGGGCTATTATTTAGGAAATATGTATGCAGATCAGTAGCATTGGTACGCTGTGATACTGTGATACACGCATGCATATACATTTGTTCAAGTTAAGCTTCATAGACCTCTTGTTACACCATAACAGAACGTTATTAATGTCGTCTTGAAGTTTACGAGGATCATAGAGGTCAGTAATGTTATGATACATAACGCAGTCATCAGCAAAAAGCCTAATTGTTGAAAATTTCACACAGGAAGCAAGATCATTAATATAGATTAGCAAAAGTAGAGGACCGAGAACCGACCCTTGCGGCACGCCTGATGTTACCGCGAGGGGCGCAGACGACGAATTGTTCGCGACTACGTATTGTGTTCTATTAGCAAGAAAGCTTTTAATACAGTCCAGTACTAGCGGGTCAATGTTAAGAAGACTAGGTTTATAGATTAGTAGGTTATGGGATACGCCATCAAAGGCTTTAGCAAAATCAATAAAGATGCAATCGGTGTCAAATTCTGAGTCGGTGTTAGAAAAGAGGTCGTTAGTAAAGCAAGCTAGTTGCGTTTCGCAGGAGAAGGATTTCCTAAAGCCATGCTGACTGTTGTTAAAGAAAGGGTTCGTCTCAAGAAAATCAACTATGTGGGAATATATTATGTACTCCAGAATATTACAGGGAATACTGGTTAGTGATATGGGACGGTAGTTTTCGGGACAATGTGTGTTACCTGATTTGTGAACAGGAACCACCTTCCCGACCTTCCAGTCGCTTGGTATACAGATGAGCAGTGTAATAATTGTTGGAATATCCAATAAAGAATAATTGATGAATACAGCTCGGTACACTTAGTACTTTACGTCGTACTTTACGAATTTTCCGAGGCATTTTCCTTTGAGAAATTCTATTTGTTCGATGACGCACTTGCGCTAGGCGGAGGGGCTACAAGCATGAGGATGCATACCGCACTTCCGAGCATGTGCGCGCATGACGTACGTCGCTCGTGGTGCTGGTGCTTGTGTAAGGTTTTCTAACGTCAGTCGGGGTGGTGGTAATTGCAAGGTATGTGTAAACTGGTAGCGAAGCCTCCATAGAAGGCCACATGTCATGAAGATGGCGGCTCGTTGCAACCGTCGACATCGACGTATCGTGGGGACAACTAATAGCAAGCAAAAAATAAAAAAATTGAAAAAGCGACATCACAACAGGAAATGGCAGCGACGTCAAGATCTTATCCTACTTGGCGCGAATCTTTGAATTTCTTTAGCATGAGGCATTTCAGCAGCTACGCCAACAGTTATCTTCCTTTTGAGCTGAGGTGAGCTTACGACTCGCCTCAGCTGAAACGTCAGCGTGTCCTTTAACTATAGGAGTGGCGTATGTCTTAATGTGAACATAATTAGGCTGTTATTGGCCGCAATTGCTCCAGTAGCTACATTAGGAAAGTGAGCGGATAGGATGGAAATAAATGACACTGCCACAGAGGTTTCAAAAGCAACTTCACTTTTATTGGTCTAGAATAATGCAACTAATATAATGGACCAAACGACACCTGTTTCAATGCGTGAAAAGTGCTATGGCTAGCAGACAGTGGTAATGTATAGCAACCTATGCGGATCGTTTTCACAGAATCATTCGTAATTCCTTGCAACACCGTCTATTCAAATGCAACAGTTATCCGACATCACAACATTGCCCCACATTATCATTTAGAAGACATTCACCTTACTATTTCTGCTGCACGTCGGACACTCAGAGCCTGTATTACGGAGAGTAAACGGACATAGCGTGACGTTTCTTTGCGTAGCGTACCGCATTTGTCGACAGGCACTTCAAAAATCACGTCAAGAGGTCTCAAACACTCACGAAAAGCAACTTCTATTGGCACATTTACATAGGCACACGTATGTACGCCTCACAGGACTACCAGGTTTTCAGGGAGCTTTTAGATTTGTCGACGATTTTTTAGTGTTCCTAGATTTCCCTAGTAAGTGTTTCCAAGAAAAATGTGCCAATGCCTTTACGATTTTTTGCGAGTGTTTGAGACCTCTTGACGTAACTGTTGAAGTGCCTGTCGACAATAAGCTTCGATTTCTTGACGTTCAGTTCATCTTTACTGATGGTAAGACCTGCTGGGCTTATAGCCCACGAGCTAACAAACCTCTTCTCCAATTTCATTCAGTCAATTCGAAGATGGTGAAGAGGAGCGTAACTAACATGTATTTCAAAAACGCCCTTAGGAAATCATGCGCGTCGGAAAGAGGCTGCTTATCCAAACCATGTGTTGGTGTAGGTAGCGGAGAGTGTGCTGAAACAGGAACTTTCGAGAAATTGCCACCGTGAGAATGCCAGAGACAGCAGCCGTGAGCAGGTGAAAACCGCTGTGATTCCGTACATACACCAGGTATCACATAGCCTGAAAAAGACAGGATGTCTCAGTAACGTGCGGGTTATGTCTTCAGCTCTAAATAAACTACCTTGTGCAAAACCACTAACCCAATGAGGACGAAAAGGCTAGTGTGTGATAAGAATCACAAAAATGCGTTCGTAAGATGCGCGGTAGAGGTGGTCTATCGCATTCCGCTGTCATGTGGGAAATGCTGCATAGGACAAACCGGAAGATGCAGCAATGAGCGCCTAAGAGAGCACAGAAATAAGTGTCACTGTTTATCAGGCCACAGTTTTATTGCTTTTCATTGCTCAATGTGTCCATGTTGCCCACTTCTACAACATACTACTATTATAGATAGGGCCGGATAAGTGCGAGTGTGTAAGATTAATTTAATAATAGAAACGGAGCAAATTCTCTCGGCCACTGACCAATGCATCAGCAAACCACCACAATCATTGTCCGTGAGAGAGTTAGGTCATTTAGATTTTCTTGTGTTTTCATGATGTACCAGTTTCAGATGGTTTTCATACCGTCATGCGCGTAAGTGTATCTTCATGGTTGATATCGCTCTGCACGTGGTTGTTTGGAGGTATCAGTATGAGTGATCCCGGAAGTAAATTTTTGCTGTTGATAGTTAGCGCTTGTCTTTGTCTTCGTTTCTTCTTGTGTCCTTTGCTTTGTTGTGCTATACAGATACATTTCAGTGATGGCCGACCAACAAGCCCATATCGCCACCCTCGGCGACTCTGCGAACGGCTATTGGGAAGCCAATTGGCGACTCTCGACCTGGCCCGGCAAGCCGCAATAGCCAGAGGTGCCCTGGAAGCGTCGCACCACCCGCAGTAACCAAGCACTATCATTATTTCGATAACGTTGTTCCCCTCTCTCTCGCTCGCCGCTGCTGCCGTTCTTGATCACGCCAGCGCTCTGACAGCGAGTGTACATGGTCATTGAACCAGATGTGTTCGTGTTTGCCTGTGCGCGTGACTTTGTGCTTGTTAATTTAGTTAGCAAATCAATCTTTATAGCACTTCATGCAGCTGAAAAGACAAGCAATTACCTTAGTTCGTATAGCTGTCTCATGATTTACCATCGCGACCAATGCTTCGCCTATCGGGCGAAACTGGGCCTTTTTCCAATCATAGTAACTTAAAATTGAGCCAGAAAAGAAGAACAGCTAACAATTTAGAGTACCACTGACTCAGTTTTGTGTAATTAAGGAACTGTTAAGCAGCTGACGCTGATGCTAGCCGTTTCCAACAAACGAACACAGTCTCATCGAGCAGTTGAGTGCGTTGCTCAACCAGCCGCCTAGAGAAACGGAAGTGGCCACAAGACATCATGCAATATTCTTCTAAGCGCTATATCTATTGCCGTAAGGCCAAATAAAGAACGCAGGCTACTTTTGAGGCCGCTCTTCATGCGTCAGCACACGCTCGTTTAGAGGTCATTTAAAGCGTCCGTACGACGTTTTATCGCGTAGTGACGCATTCGCATTGGCAGCGCGTATGGCCGGTGTTTCCTTCTTCGCCTACTCCTTTGTGCCGTTGTTTTCTTGTTATTTTGCTTTGTGTAACCCATCGCTCATCCATTATCCGGAATAGAACTTTGCCGCTGCCTTTGACCACAAGCATCGCATTCAAGTTCACGGGCAGCGGTGCTACGTGATCTGCTGGAACACCGTAACGCAATGAGCAACAAAAACAATTATGACGGATGTGGTGCAATTTTGCCGTCGTCCAGTGGGTGTTTCTTGCTATAAGAGGAAGCTTCAGCTCAGCGCAACCAGCGCCGATTTTCAAACTCTGATGCATCTGGCTGCAGCGGTTCTCTTCATTCGGCAACCGCTGAATAGATTTGGATGATCTGTTCGCTGCGTCTCACAGGAGGACTCAACTTCTATTGAAAAAAAAAACTGCGTAAATGAATTAATCCATTTCTTCAGTCTTTTTATGCCAGAACCACGATATCATTATGAGACAAGCCGTAGTGTGCGGTTCCGGATTAATATGAACGCACAGGAATTTTTGAAGGCGCGCCCAATGCGTGGTGCACGAGCGTCTTTGCATTCCACCCCAATCGGAATGCGGCCTCCGCGGACGGTATCGAACGCACTACCTCGAGATGAGCAACGCAACGCCTTAGCAATTGGGCTGCCGCGGTGGGTATTGGAATAATGGAGCCGTGTCTACATTAGGAGTCCTCACTGTTTTGTAGTATTGTAAAAAATATCAATGAGAAAAAAGACATATGTTAGTTAGTTAAATGGGGTTTAATGGCGCAAAAGCGGCTGAGGCTATGCTGCGCCAAACACAAAAAGACATATCCCATTTACAATCTTGTCGCTTAGAGATTAAGAAAAGTAATCACAATTCTGCAAACAGCGAATAATGTAGGGTTTAAACCCACAGAAACTGACCTTTATTGCTATCGCGCTCTAGAATATGTCACTAGTTGGCGAGTAAGGCTGTTGCAAACCATCCATAAAAAAAACAGGCACTTGGTTTTTAGACTATAAGTCAATCAGTAAATGTTAGCTGCTTAATCGCTCCGTGGTGGCTGTTTACAGCGTGAAGGTTGTTATTTTAGCCCATGGAGGGCGAGCTTCGACGTCATACTTCAATTCTTTCTCCACTTTCCTAAATTCTTTTTGCAAACTTGAAAGACCTAATTAAAGATCTTCTGCCATCATTTTTTTTAGGAGTGGAGCTTTTCTTTTAACATAACAAATTGTATTGAAGCCTACGTGCGGGACAATCGATCAGAAAAAAAATATGGAAAAAGCGGAATTATTACGCTAGATTTAAACGACCATTGTTTGATTGGAGATAAGCATTCCAGAGCATTAATTATAGGAGCAATCACAGATTCACGATTTGGAACACCTGGGCCAATTCAATGCGCACCGAGCGCTCGGAGCACGAGCTTTGTTGCAATCCGCCCCAGTGCAGCCGCATTTACCAGGGATCGAACCCACGACGTCTCGCTCAGTGGCAGAATACCATAGCCACCGAGCCACCGCGTTGGGCGACCTTCGTTACCCCATGTGGTAACGTGGTAACACGTGCATGGGGCACCATAATGCAGCTGCCTATATTACTGCAACTCTCTCCCCTGGCATGAACTTCTCCTGCCGCCCTACACCTGAACGAGCTGCTTTCACCCAGTTCCTTAATTCTTCATCCGACTGGGTGATTTCCAACAGCTTTGAGTTGCTCAGCTTGTATAGAAGTAAGATTATGGGCAATCCGCTAAGGTTAGAAACGCTGCAGAATGGGGAAGAGATTGGAGTACTATATTCCCTGCTGAAGTTGCCTTAAACTATCATGCTTAAGGCGGACACTTGAACTATTTTGCGGTGCAAGGACCGCAATTAGCAGTCGGTTTTCCCTAGAATGAGCTCTCTCCTAAGTACTGACCCACCGCAATACTGCTTAGCTTCTGTCATGACAAGAACTAGCATATTTAGAATTTAGCACTTCCCCAATGGGCCACAAAACTGACGACAGCGCAGCTACTGCTGTTCCAGAAGACATATCCAGTGTTCCGGCGAGCACTCTCAAAATTAAAGAAAAAATAGCCTCTGCCAGATAGCGCAATTCTAGTCCATAAGCTGGTCTACTCGAAGAGGTGGATATTGCAAAAAACAAAAAGAAATGCCTACTCGACTAATTAACAAAAACTCAAAATTTTTAATTACCTTTTGCACATATTGCGATTTACAAATTATAGCCGGGGAGTCCGCAAGGCGGATTCGCTTGGTACGAATTACCCACCGTGGTTGCTTAGTGGCTATGGTGTTCAGCTGCTAAGCACGAGGTCGCGGGATCGAATCCCGGCCATGGTGGCCGCATTTCGATGGGGGGCGAAAAAGCTCGTGTACTTAGATTTAGGTGCACGTTAAAAAACACCAGGTGGCCCAAATTTATGGAGTCCCCCTCTACGGCGTGCGAAATAATCAGATCGCGGTTTACTTTTATATCTTGGAACGAATTCTCAGGATGACACTAATTTCGAGATATTAATTCCCGAACTTTCAGGAGAAGCGCATTGGCGTTCCAGTTACTTTTGTGCAGCAATGTATAAAAATAAATTTGGTTAGAAAACTAGTGCCGCAGTGCATTTTTACCGGAAGTTTGGCGACGCGTATCTGGGATGTAATCCTGACAATTGTTTTCAAGGGAATCCGCCTTGTTAGCGCCCCAGGTAGAATTTGTAAATTGCAATATGTGCCATAAATAAATTGGTTAAAAACTTAATTAGTGAATTAGTGTTAATTTGTCAATTATCCATTCCAGTTTTTTGTGCGAGTAAAGTCCGCCTCTTCGAGTAGACCAGCTCATGGACTAGAATTGTGGTGTCGGTCACAGGCAACTTTTAAATAATTTTGAAAGTGTTTGCTCAAACACCCTGTTTAGCACCTGCCAGCTTACTGGAATCACTCCCTCACTCGCTCACTGCCGAATGACCTCATTAGTGATGTTCTTTGACAAGGCAATCTTACGTCTTGTCGAAGTTACTCCGCAGTTACATGGGAATGTGAGAGACACATACAGTCCTAGTAGCGTACACATATAGGCTAGTGGTCTTCTATTCAGCAGTCATTAGTAGCGCTCGTCCATGTCTGCCTTGTGTTTGACCCCTTCAGTGTTCGGCGCTAACATGCCTTGGCGTGAATATTGACGCGAAGTAAGCTGCCTAATGCCAGTCCCGATCGCCAGAAGTCGGCTGCCCACTCCGGCGACTCTGGCACCGATCGCCAGAGACAAGACGACGAAGGGTGCAGTTGTGCCTCGGGGTTTTTTGGGTGTCGGCCATCATTAAAAGAAGGCTGTTCTGTTTCGGCGAGACCGTCTTAGTTATCTCCGTGACATTTTACTGCTGGAGGTGCGGGGTACGAGGTACGCGACTTGGCAGTAGCGACGAAATTACAGTGCACGACACTAAGCATCGTTCTGCTTATCCTGCAGGTGTGCTTCTGGACGGTTGAGCATCGAGCCCGAAGAGCGCTGAGTTACAGTGCATGCGCACAGGGTACTGCAAAGTAAAAGTTCGGCTTCGCAGGGAACGGACATCTGCGCCTGCGGCTTGGAACGACAGAGCCTACGTCACTGGTCTCTCCGTATAAAAGAAGCCACTCAAGCACCGAAGCCTTCACTTGGCAGTAGCAACGAAATGACAGTGCACGACACTAAGCACCGTTCTGCTTATCCTGCAGGTTAGTGAAAAGCTACTGTATTTGCATATATTCGGGCTTTTTCGTCGCTGCTGCCAAGTATCGTGAGTTTTATTGGGGCTACTTGTTGAATTTCTATTTTTCTCGCCTGTTATTACTAAGTACGACTGCCAAACCATGTCTAAAGAACTGGCCAAGATGAAGGATGAACTAAAGTCTAATTTTGCTAAAGTAAGAGACGAGATGCGGCATCAACTAAAATTGTTTCGTGAAGGTTTAGAAAGAGATCTACGAACAGAAAACCGCGAGCTCAAAAATGACCAGAATAATATGGCAAAAAGTCTGGATTTTGCATTTCACGCAATTGATGAACTGAAAACAAAATTGATGGAATGTACTGCAAAGAATGCTAAACTCCAGAGTGAGAACGCGGCTCTGCACGCTAAGTGTTCCTTTTAGAAAGCACTGTTCAAAGCTTAGAAAACCGACTCGTGCAAACTGAGCAATACTCTCGTAAGACCAACCTAGAGTTTCAGGGTGCAGTGAAGACCGAGAATGAGTGCTTGAGCGGCCTACTTTCCAAACATGGCTCTACGATCAATGAACCAATCGCTGTATCGGACATTGAAATATGCCATTGTGTACCTACACACAGTAGTGATTGGACAAATATAATCGTCCAGTTCAAGAGTCGCGCGAAGCGGGATAGCGTTTTCCACAAAGCCAGACAAATGCGTCTAACAAACGCAGATCGTGGGTTGGAAGCCTCTTCTTCGGTGTATGTGAACACCTTTGCCCTGCCCTGAAAAAGCTTCTCGCGATGGCCGTGAAAAGAAAACACGCGCATCACTGGAAATCTGTGTGGCCGTTTAAAGGCAAAATTTTTGCAAGACAAACTGACGACACGCCCGTTCTCCACATAAGAAACGAGAGTGACGTTGAGAAGATAACGTCGGGGCAGGCGCAGGAGTAAAGCGAGGGAGCAGCGCGAATTTGTGCAGCCCGCAACTTTGGCTGCTCACCATCGTCAAAATGGCTTATCAAGAGCTTGCTCTCCCGCATCTCATTGCCAAGCAGGATGCATCGGCCACGGCTGTTTTGCATCTTAATGCGCGCTCAGCATGGAACAAGAGTGACGATATCATCCATTTTTTCTGGCGCAATTTACTTTTAAGTTTAATGTGATCATGATATCGGAAACATGGTACTACAGTAACTGTGCTATGCTGACTTTAGATGGTTATCACCGCTTTTTTATTAATCGGCCCAGCAAAAAAGGCGGTGGTGTTGCACTTTTTGTTGAAAGCTATGCGAAATATGAATGAGTAGCAGACTATACGACAGTAACAGATGACTACGAAATACTCACTGTAAAGCGTAAAAACAGGATAATATCTCTGGTGTATCGTCCACCGAGTGTTGTCACTTTTCTAGATTTGTTTGAACCATTCCTAGATTATGTAAGCATGAACAATTTGAAGCTTGTGTGTGGCGGCGATCTTAATAGAGATGTACTTAAACAGAGTTTCCAACTGAACACGTGCCGCCAGTCTGCAGGTTTTGTAAACACAATAACACACACAAACACACTAACACGCATTACAAGTCACGCACATTCTTTACTTGACTTACTCATTGTTGATATTTCTACTACTGTATGCAACACAGGCACATTGGTGTCTGACATAAGCGACCATTGCCCTATATTTTTAATCTACACCGATGACTAAGAAAACAGCTGATGCCTGTCAACAATTCACTTATCAGCGTATAACACAAGCAGGTTTAGAGCAGTTCACGAATGACGTTATGAATCACAATTGGTTACATGTTGTGAACAAAACAGATGCAAATGAGGCACATAACGAATTTATTAGAACTTTTACCCATATGTACGCCAACAGTTTTCCAATGAGGACAGCTAAATATTCCAAAAAGTTAGAAAGCCTTGGGTTACTCATGAGATTGCAAAAATTATCAAAACAAAAAATAATCTCTATCATTCCTTCTTAAGCACTCGGTGTGAACTAGCATTACAAACTTTCAAAAAATTTAGAAACAGGCTAAATGCTGAACTAAGAAATGCAAAGGCGGCGTACTATGAGGACTTATTTGCAAATGTTTCTAGACAACGCCAAGAGATTGCGTGGCAAACGATTAATCTAGTTCTCGGTCGCCACAAGGACAATACGCACCTGACATCGATGAAGCTTGGCTCACGTGAGAAAACAGGCACAGCGCTTTCCGATTACTTTAACCACCACTTCGTAACTGCACAAAGCGATATACCTGAAGGAAATGATAGCATAGGGGTGGCTTGTCATAGCGATGTTGTTCGCGAAAGCGCATTCTTTGTGCCTACTGATGAATATGAAGTATACAGTGTGTACATGGGGCTGAAAAACAGTAAAGCTTTAGATGTAAATAATTTGCAGATGAAACCTATAAAACATGTTCTGCAATTTATTGTACTTCCGCTTGTGCACATCTACAACTTAATTTTCGAGACTGCAGTTTTTCCAGCTGCAATGAAACACGCTAAAGTTCCGGTAATTATAAAGGTGGTGATCGAAATACTGTGTCTAACTATCCACCGATATCGGTGCTCCCAACCAGCCGCAGTCTGCAAGGCCTCCAACCTGAGCACGGTCTTTTGCCCCAGCGTATCCGGACGATGAACCCTAGCCCACCGCCTTCTGCTGCGGCTGTTGTGCAGGCGCAGTTCATCATCAACCAGCCGCAGGTGCCGATTGTATTCCACAGAGATGCTACTGAAGACGTGTAAGATTGGCTAGACGATATCGAGCGGGGCGCCGAAGGCAACGGATGGAACGAAGACCGCCAGCTGTGCAACGTGTACTTCGCGCTCCAAGACTCTGCGAAGACATGGTTTCCTAACCATGAAACGGCATTGTCTTTGTGGGATGAATTTCGACGACAGCTGAGCGCCACATACTCCAACACGGACAGGAAAGAGAGAGCGGAGTTGGCAGTGCAGGCAATATTCCAAGCCCCGAACGAGAGCATCACCACATATACTCAAGACGTGCGGATGCATCAATGGCCGAAGACAAGAATGTGCGATATCTGATGCGTGGCGTGAAGCAAGAGATTTTTACTGGGCTTATTCAGTATACACCCACCACACTTGTGGACCTTCTTGCTGAAGCGACAGCAATGGAAAGGGCCCTTCGACAGCCTGTTAGACAATACGACCACAACGTGATGGAACTTTCGAACAGCCCCCCTACCATGACATCGGGAAACCACCTCGAGGATCTGCGTGAAATGATCAGGGCTGTGGTACAACAAGACCTCCAGAAACTGCAGGTAACTGACGTGCCGACAGCATGAATTTCTGCGACAGAGATAGTGCACGACGAGATCAGGTAAATCACCCAAGCTCCTGAACGCTAAGAGGTACCAAAACGGCGGGAGTCACTCCCCATGACTTATGCGGACGCGGTACGACGACCGTCGTTGTACGGCCCATCAAACGTCATTCTCCCCACCGAACAAACGGAAGTAGCATTCAGGCGTCGCAGACCACCGTCTATCGAGGAGTGGATGGATGGATGGATGGATGGATGGATGGATGGATGGACGGACGGACGGACGGACGGACGGACGGACGGACGGACGGACGGACGGACGGACGGAGCGTCCCCTTTCGAACGGGACGGTGTGTTCCGCCACCAACCTCTTGCTATTATACAGGCTAATGTCCTACCTAGGTTATAGGAGGAAAAGAGAAAAAAAAACTATGATCTCCCACAACCAAATTTTCTGATCCCCTATTGCGAACTTTGCTTTTGTACGTCTCCGTTTTTTTTTTGTCGTTTCCCTACTTTTCTTCCACAAACCTCCAACCGCCTCTTACTAATTTCTATTGCGGACATGTTTACTTTTCCACTGCTCTCGCTGAACCCAAGGGATTCAAGCAGGCCAGTGGTGCCTAAATCGACCGCTGGGCAAACGTCTTCACATTCTAATAAAACATGTTCCATCCTTTCCCTAGCTTTACCACAGTGAGCACATGCTTCTTCTTTCTTCCTATATCTCGCTTTATAGGGGCGTATTCTAAGGCAGCCCGATCTCGCTTCGAAAAGTAATGAGCTTCCCCTTGAGTTATCATAAATTGTTTATTTCCTTATTTAGTTTTTCCCCTTAAGTAGTTACTCTGTCGAGGCCCCGAAATAGCGACGTCTGTGGGGCTCGTGACCACAGGCCCCTATGCTTTCATTGCGGATAGGCTGGCCTCATCTACAGGATGTGTCCCTATCGGCTCGTGGGTCTCCGTGGGTTCCCTCCACGTTCTCCTCGTCCACTACCTGATGAGCGCCCTATGGAGATAGAGAACTGCATCGCGCGTCGTGGTAATTCATTTGAGCAGCGTAGGCGCAAGCTCTGTTCTTCATCGCCCGCTCAATACCGATTGCCCAGCCCTGTGTTTCCTCGAGACGCTCGTAGGCGTCATTCACCCAGCCCTACGAACCCGGAAAACTGATTCAAGCGACCTCCCGAGGTGAGGCCGCTGACGCCGAGCGCATCGAATATTCTCCATCACGACAACGAAACGACGTCCAGGCACATTTCGGTGACCAACGACAAGTTGTAACGTCGGATATACTGGTTACTATAGACGATGAAGAAGTCACCGCTTTATTTGGCAGTGGTGCTGACAGCTCGGTTATGAGCAGAGAGCTTGCTTCAAAGTTAAAGAAAATTTTTACACATCGGACAGGGTCGCAGATCCGTACTGTTGGAGGTCATATAGTAATTCCCGCGGGCAGATGCACTTCTCGAGTAAATATTCGCAGATTTATGTACGCCGGGGTCTTCATTATTCTGCCCAGTTGCTCGAAGGACTTGATACTCGGCATGGACTTTCTACAAGCGAATGGAGCCATGATCAACCTGGAAAAAGTGAGACGTTCTCTACAGCGAAAGCCATAGCAAACGACGCTGGCAACGGGAGCCACACCGAAAACACCTTGCGCATCGTCGATGACAACATAACAGTACCGCCAAGAAGCGGCCTACTGACCCTGGTAACGTGCGACGCATTCGACGACTATGAGGGCATCGCTGAGGCAAACATTCTGTTAATGCTTCAGCGGAACATCTGCATTGCATGGGGCCTCGTCCAGCTTCAGAACGGACACTCATTAGCCCAGTTGACCAATTTCAGCAGCGAATATCAGCACTTAGCGCAAGGCACAGCTGTCGCTTTTTTTCCATCAAATTTCTGCCCTCACCAATGTCGCCTCGCTCGGAACTGCTTCGCGTAATTCACTGAAAGCGGTCAACCTGAGCGATCGCATTCAGATTAACTCAGGCTTATCGGAAGGACAAAAACACTAACTACTCGACCTTGGAATGACTTTTCTACCTGCTTCTCTACTGAATCTAAAGTTCGGCGCACCTTCGTTGCGAAAAATCGTATTCCTACGGATGAATCAGCACGCCACGTTCGTCAACATCCGTATCGCGTTTCGCCTAAGGAAAGGGAGGTGATAAAGCGCCAGTTTCATGAAATGATCAATGATGACGTGATTCAGCCGCCCATAAGTCCATGGGCGTCCTCCGTCCTGTGCGTTAAAAAGAAGAATACACTAGGCTTCTCTGTAGACTATCGACGTCTTAACCGTGTGACCGAACGCAACGTTTATCCCCTGCCACGGATTGATGACGGTCTGGACCGTCTACGCCACGCCCAGTTTTTCACCTCTTTGGATATCAAGTCGGGGTACTCACAGATCGAAGTAGATGAGCGCGTCCGCGAAACAACAGCATTCGTGACGCCTGATGGATCACAGCAATTTAAAGTCCTCCCATTCGGTCTGTGTTCCGCACCTGCTACATTTCAGCGGATGATGGACACTGTTTTCTCTGGACTGAAATGGCAGACGTGTTTAGTCTACTTAGACGACGTTGTGGTCTTTTCGTGGACGTTTGATGAACATCTAGAACGACTCAAGCACGTACTCATCGCCATCAGCAAAGCAAATCTGACTATCAGGCCTGATAAATGTCATTTTGGTTTTCAGGAGCTGAAGTTTCTCGGACACGTAGTCAGCCCCCGCGGTAGTCGGCCAGACCCTGAGAAGCGAGCTGTTTTTGCAGAGTTCCCGAGTCCAACTGACAAGAAGGCAGTTGAACACTTCTCAGGTCTCTGTGCTTGCTATTGTCGTTTTGTCGAAGGATTTTGAAGGATCGCTGAACCATTGACGAGTATAACACGCCAAGATGTACCCGTCGACTCGAAGGACGAGCAACAAGTAGCATTTACAGAATTGCGGAAGCGACTGCAAATCCCTGTATTCGCGCACTTCGACGACGAGGCTGACACAGAAATCCACACAGACGCCAGCAACGTGGGGTTCGGTGCCATACTCGTCCAGTGGCAAGACGGCGCCGAACAAGTAGTAGCCTACGCGAGCCGTAGTCTGACAAAGGCGGAGGTGAACTATTCCACGACTGAAAAGGGGTGTCTCGCCGTCGTTTCGGCCATAGCCAAGTTCCAACCCTGCCTGTACGGCCGACCTTTTCGAGTAGTAAGTGACCACCACTCCCTGTGCTGCCTTGCCAGTCTTAGGGGCCCTTCAGGCCGCCTCACTGGTTGGAGCTTCCGCTTTCAGGAGTACGACGTCAAAGTGGTTTATTGATCCGGACAGAAGCACCGCGACGCCAACTGCCTCTCACGTGCACCTATAGCTTTGATGCCAAGTGAATAAGAGCAAGACTTCCTGTTTCTTGATGTAGTAGGCACTGTCGAGGTGGCTGATCTCCACCAGGCAGAAAGTACATTGCTTCCCGTCATCCTAAACTTCCAGGAAGCGGACGTTGTTGCTCCACGACCGATGTCACGAGGGCTGACTTCTTACTGCCTCCGCTACAACGTTCTCTACAAAAAGAACTTCGAAAAAGCTTAGAAAATTTCCTTCTCGTCACCCCAGTTTCACTGCGCGAAGAAGTGTTGCAAGCGTCTCATGACGACCCATGTGCCGGACACTTAGGCTTCGCCAGGACGTTAGCCCGGATACGCCAGAAGTATTACTAGCTGCGGCTCTACTCGTCCGTTCAGCGCTACGTGAGGAGCAGCCGTGATTGTCAGAGGCGCAAGGTTCCACCTTTGAACCCTGCTGGTCTACTGCAACCCCTGGACCCTGCTCCAGCATCGTTTCAACAGGTTGGAATGGATCTTGTCGGTCCATTCCCTACGTCGTCCGCCGGCAACAAATGGATAGTCGTCGCAATGGACTACCTAACGCGGTACGCAGAAACAAGAACTATAACCTGCGGAACATTTACAGAAATCGCCATGTTCTTTTTCCATGGCATCGTATTACGTCACAGGGCCCCTTCTGTCTTAATAACCGATAGAGGGACTGCATTTACTGCTGACTTAATAAAGAGCTCGTCACACTGACCCACACAAATCATTGGAAAACTACGGCCTATCAGCCACAAACTAATGGATATACGGAGCGCCTCAATAGAACTATCGCCGATATGATCTCGATGTACATTGACGTAGAGCACAAGCTATGTGACCAAATATTACCGTACGTGACATTCGCATACAATACGGCTGTTCAGGAAACAGCAAGATTCACACAATTTGAACTGGTTCATGGACGCTGCGTAACAACATCTTTAGACGCCACGCTCCCGGTCGACAACGTAAAAAGCAGCAACAATGCTGACGACATCGTTCAGAAGGCCGAAGAAACTCGACAGCTGGCTTGCAACCGCGTCCCCCTCCGTCAGTCTACCGACACCCGCCTTTACAACAGTGGCCGAAAGAACCTCCAGTACGAACCCGGCGACTGCGTTTGGGTCTGGACACCCATCCGTCATCAACAGCTGTCGGAAAAATTGCTGCGTGATATTTTGGTCCGTACAAGATCTTCAGGCAACATAGCGACGTGAACTACGAGGTAGTCCCTCAGAGTACTACTATGAGCTCGAACCGACGACGGCGACGAGCCGAGATTGTCCGCCTAGTACTGGTCAAACAGTACTGCGCCCGCGAAGACGTGTCCGTCTCATAGATTTTTTCCGCGCCCTCTGCCGCCTTCCAATTAGCAACCTGGATGGTCGCTTTTCACGTGTGGAGTAATGACGTGAAGTAAGCTGCCCACTACGAGACCCGATCGCCAGAAGTCAGCTGCCCACTACAGGCGCCGATCGCCAGAAAAACAGGACGAAGGGTGCAGTTGTGCCCGGCGCTTTTTGGGTGTCGGTCATCATTACGAGAAGGCTGTTTTGTTTCGGCGAGCCCGTCTTAGTTATCTTCGTGACAGTATTTTTGGCAAGCCGAAACCCGTAGATGCAATAAGCGTCAGCAATTTAACAGAATACACAGTGTGATGTTGCCAACTTAATGTCATCAGTTCGACTGGGATCTAGTTGCACTTTTGACATTCGGCAGCTTAACATTCAGAGCGGTGAAACTGTAGGCTGCGGTAGGTATAAAAACACACAAACACAGAAAACTAGTCGAATTACATCAGTGAGGCATAGGAACAGAGCCAAGGTATGAAACCCTTACAGAGGAAAGCCAGCGAATTTACAGGCATCTGCCATGGCTACCAATACTATAGAACCTAGCATATGAATGAGGTTGGGGGAATAGGTGAGTAGAGGCAAATGATAGGAAACGGACGAGCTACGTGCTGAGCAAGAGCGTGCCACAAGCTATACTTCTCTTCGTTGCCAGGCGACGTACAAATCCATGTGCGACTTTCATTTAAAAAACTTTGCCGCATAGACGCAGCTGACTTGCCGATGACATGACAAGAAAATCGCTCGAAATCTCTCGATAGTGGAGATATTTCGGCCTAACCTAAGAGGTCCTCTTATAACTAGGGTTTAGCGTTTCGATTTAAACTGTAACATAAAAGAAAAAAAAATAACCGCCCAAGCACTCCGTTCAGATGGTTAACCAGCAAATCTGAAACGTGCCGCCCCGGTGTTTATCAGTGGGTTAATCCCGACGGTGCATTAAACGACCACTTAGTAGGCTGTCGGATCCTGGGTACGCAGTTGCTGCGCGCGTGCTCGGCTGCATGAACCTGTTCTTGTGCCTGGGCTGCAGCATCGGCACGGAGGAGAAGAGTTCGTTCCCATTTCTGCTCGCGGCGTTCCTGATCGAAAGCTGCCTGCTCCTCAGCAGTACGTATGCCGCATGGCCTGCCCATTTCGGATATGGAGAGAAACTGCTGCGCGCGTGCTTGGCTGCGATGGAGAGCAACGACGTCACTACTGCGCAGCCAATCGCGCGCCTCTCTTTCTCTTTTGCAGTGAGACGTTCCCGGGCACTCGAAGCGAGCGGTCGCATCGCCCCTCGCTCCGACGATTACAGCTCGCCCGCCACTTCTCGCGCGCGCACGTCTCCGCCTTCGACCGCGCTCATGAGCGCAGCCCTTTTCAGGGCTCGCACGGCAGCTGGCAAGATCTACTGAGCCACGCTACCGCACGAAGGCCCCATCTCTAATGGGTGACCCTCCGAAGAAGCAGCAGAGGAAGAGGCCGAAGAAGCCATTTCCTGGCTTCAACGACGACTCGGAGTACCGTCGAGCCCTGCAGCACCACTCACGTGGACGGCAACCACGCACCGGCAGATCGCCTCCTGCCTTGCGATGGAAGCGCGGGCTGAAAGCACGTTCGCTACGTGCTCTCTCGGCTGACTCGTCGAGCTCCGCTCCGTCATCCCCGTCCACGCAAGTGAGTGCGACGCCTTCCGCACGCACCCCACCTGCCCTGGACACCGCCTTTCCGCGCATTTCCTTTCGATGCGCTGAAGACGGCTGCCAGCGGCCACCACGCCGCACCGTCCGCTTCAACGGACACCACCGAGGAGGCCCCCACTTCGGCCGCCTCTACCGACGACTGTGCCAGCTGCCCGTCGACCAGCTACAACAAGGAGAGTGCCGGCACTTTTTTCTTGCCAACCGCAAGCACGATTGGTGCCGACACTACGTCCTCCCGCACGGATGTGACCACCTCGCCCGAGGCAAGTCCTGTCCGCCCGGAGAGGCCCTCGCTTTCGTCGCCGGCGGCCCGCTCGTCGCCTCCGCACAACAACGCCGAGCCCACCGCACCTGCGGCGGAGGAGAGCTCGCGCTCGGCGGTGGTGGCTGCTCCCGTCGATGACGTCGATCCAGCCGACGGCCCCTCGTCCGGCGACGGCCGGCCGAGTGCTCGTACCCCTACTGCAGCTCCTGAGGGAACAGGGGAACACAACATCAGCAACTCTCCACTGCCGCTTGCGGCTGCCGAGGACGCCCAAGCCTGCCTGCCTGCAGCGGTGCAGCCTAAAAATGCCGCAAGAAGGAGACGCCGCTTCCGACGGTTCGTCGACTTCGAGCCGCGCACCCCACCCGTTGACGGCGGTGTCGCTCATGATACCAACGTCACCGTTCTCTACCGGCCCATCGAGCGCAAAGCGACTTTCCTGGCCCTCTCGCGGGACAGCATCGCCGCTCAGCTGTGCTCTGTGCCAGGCGTGAGACGCGTTCGCGTCAATTTTCGTCGAAACGTGGTGGCTGCGGATGTGACGCGCGGCGCCGACTTGGAGCCCCTCCTCGAAGTGTGCGACATCGGTGACGTGGCGGCGCGCTCGAAGGCACTGCACAGCAACTCTTGTGTGGGTGTCATTTATGGGGTCGACCATTCCTTCGACGCCCGCGCAGTGAGAGAAAACCTCGAAGCCCCCGTCGCGGTGCTGTCATGCTCACGGAGTGGCACAAGCGTCACCGTCACATTCGTCGGGAGCGTCGTACCTACAAACGTGCGGCTCTTTAAACAGCTGCGCGTCGTTCGTGCTCGTCCGCCCGACCACTTCAATGCGACCGCTGCGGCGTCTTCGGCCACGCCGGCGCCACCTGCTTCCGCGACGCCCGCTGCCTCCGCTGCGGTGAATCGCATCCCACAGTGGACTGCCCCGCAGAGAAGCCACGCTGCGTTAATAGCGGTGGCCGTCACCCGTCGATTGAGCCCAGCTGTCCCGAGTGGCAGCGCGAGAGAAAGGCGGCCGTGTTGCTCTCATCGTCTGAGCGGCCCCTTTCGCGCAAGAAAGCGCTTGAGCTGGCCGGCACCGCATCAACCGAGGCGCATACAACCGCTCCGTCTAGGTCTGCTCGCACCCCGCAGGGCCGATCTTTTAAAAGTTTTTAGATACGTGGATGGTTTTTTGTTATTTTTTTGTAAGGACTGAAGTTTGAACTTCGAAGAGAATGTGCATGATATTTTATCCATATTCCGACAACATGGAAATGGCTTGCAATTCACCATTGAAGTGCCTGAGGGGAACCACCTACAGTTTCTAGATATAAATATTGAGTTTTGTGCGGATCGCGTTTGTTGGGCATATGCACCTCGTGCAAAGAAAGGGCTTCTGCCATACGACTCCGCCCATTCGAAATTAATAAAACGGGGGATAACTTCACTTTGCCTGAAATCCGCCCTCCGAAAATCGTGCCCTCACAAGATGCAGCTTAGCTTCCAGACCCAATTGACCAGGCTGTCTTCAGCTGGATTCCCTGACTCGATTGTGATGGCAGTCGCTGAAAGCCTGCTACAAAAAAATGAAGAGTGCGGCTGTGAGAGCTGGGGAAGATCCCCGTCGAGATGAGGTGGTGAGGCCTGTGGTGGTGCCCTATGTACACAAGATGGCCCACAATTTAAAGAAGGTTGCTAGCAGGCATGGGGTGCCGCTTGTGTTTTCAGCCCCCCGAAAGCTAGGAAGCCTTTGTTCTCGTATTGAAAAAATACGAGACGATAAAAATGGATGCGGCACCAAGCATGCGCGACCGTTCATGAAGTGCAACGAAGGCGTTGTGTACGAAATCCCCCTCTCATGCGGCCGCTCCTACATAAGGTAAACGGGGCGCTGCGTTAACGACCGAATTAGGGAACATGAGAGAAATGTAGAGCAAGATAAAGAAGGGCCAAACATTCCCAAGCACATTAAGTCCTGCCCATCACGCTCTTGTGAGCCATGTTTTTCAGGGGCGCGAATTCTGGCAAAAAGTAAAGATCAAAAAGCTCGGAAAGTGATTGAAGCTTTCTTTATCGGAAAGAAAGGAAGCATGTGCGTCAGCGACCCGTCAATATCTTTGTATATGGCTGAAAAGAAATATTTAACCAGTGCGCTTCCATATCAATCTTGATGTGATTGTGTCCTTGCGTCTAAGACGGGTATATAAGTGTGTGGTGTGCCTCCGAATAAAAGCAGTTGTAAGTGGCACTCTGTCCCGTCTCCTTCCTTGTGTCGTGTGTGTTTTCGCGCCTAGTAGCCAAGATGAATCTTACAGAGACGCCCTGCACGGCCGCAGCACCCAGACAGTCGCAGCTGAGCCATAGAGAAAGAAATTTCAACAAGAGCGGACACCAGGCCCCGCACACTCTCAGGTTCAACAAATGGCCACAGAGGGCGAAAAATCAATCGAGGCGTGTTTCAGCGTAAGCGCGCAAGTGGAGCTACTGTAATTTGGTCGCATACTTTAATTTGTGCTTTTTCTGCTATAGGCGCGCTGAACATGCTGAATTTTTCACTTTACACAAACCATTGACATAAACAATCGAGGTGTCTACGGATGTTTTTTTACCTCAGGCAAATAGGCAGTTCATTTTTTAAAATTTGATTGTTGAAGCTGCTTTTTAGTCATAGCGTCAAAGTTTTTGTACTTGATTAACCACCGACAGCAGACAGCCTATTGGTATCGATGTGTTTCCTGGCCGTTGGCGTTCGAATACTACGGCGGTAAAACATTTTCGAAAGCATGCTGGTTTCGTCTGCGAGTCATTACATAAACTTGCTCTAAATAGGTCTACTCTTTGCAAAAAATAGTGCCTCATTTTGTTTAGGCGTTGATTATCATGGTGAATGCGGCGGAGGTTGAGGGAGTACGCTTGAAGGTACGTTTTTATGCCGTTGATCTCCATAACACCGTAAGTACGCAAACCGATGTCACAGAACACCCGATGCATCATTGTGTGTTCTCCGTCATTGCTTGTTTGCTGTACGCCTACTAATTCTTCATTTCTTCTTCAAGTGTTGTATCCTCCTTTTGTCCTCGTTCTCTTGTGCTTCACTTACAGTATGTCGTTCCGTCAGCTGTAATGCGCATTTGCAAAACCAATACGCTTGATAAGACGCAGTGGTTATCATAATTTCACTACACATGTATTAAGCTGTCACATATGGTTCAGATACAGATACCTGTATGCGGACTTGCACGACGTTGATCCGGAGATTAGGATAATTATGACACCCGTAAAGAAGAGGCAGCTGACGGCCGTAAGCTGTTGCGTTCTTTCCGCCAAACTACCCGGCCTGGTAGTGCTGTAAAGATGCTGTATAAAAGTGACACGCAGTGAAAGGGAAATTATTATACTTAGCAGCCGACCGTACGTTTTGTAGCTTAGGTCTTCTTTCTTGTGCGTTTGTGCTACCCTTACTAATGAGCCATTTCTTGACTATGTTCTTGACTATGTAACCGCGTTTGTGTGGATGCGTAGACGTGTGCTTTTTGTTGTACTTGTAAAATGCAAATAAAATATTTTCAGGCTTACTCAATCTTTGGTGTCGTGTGCGTTTATTCCAGTCGAGGCCATCGTGCCACCTGGAAACCGCATTCTGTCAGTAGCCCTACACGAAATGCAACAGCTGGAGCGCGGCGGCACAACTCGGGGTAACGCCGGCGTAATAAACGAAAAACCGCTCGGGATGCCCTTAAAAGTCAGTTCAGAGTGTGCCTTAACTCGATAACGCATAACTCGAGTTTGGTTGCTGTGTGGCAAACGTAGCGCCTACATATATATATGTAGGCGCTACGTTTGCCACACAGCAACTAAACTGGCGGGAGCACGATCGAGGCGCAGAAGCCAGAGAAACCCAGTAAAGCCACAGAACACCTGGTAAAGCGGCTATACTGTGCAAAACCCCGTTTCCGTTTCCTGTTGTACAGCGCCATCTGTGGTCGCATACTTTAGTTCACGACGCCACCGCTACGCTTATTTCCGTAGCACTGTAGAAGGTACAGTTTCCCTTCTCTAAGTTTGTATAGGTGTTCTGTGCAGACACTCCCATAGAGCCCAGCGGCCGAATTGACTGTAGCGCACCAAGCGGATGGTATTAACTTCTTCCGGTTTCGGTTTTGGGCGCGCGCTTTTTACACACCAGTTAGTACACGCCGCGCCGGTTCCGCTCTTCGGCGCGGCATTTATTTCTTTTTTTTTCGCTTCTGCTGAACCCCGCGTGGCCTTGGCGTGGAATCGTTTCATTATTTAGTAAAAATGATTGCGAACGACCTTTACAGGACTCCGCCGAATCCTTCAGGTGCAATTTCATAATGAAAACGCGAAACGCCTTCTGAAATGATGAAATGTTTATTTTGCTCTATATAAATACTCGTTCCGGGCTTCTACATTCATCCAAAGTTGAGGCACCAGGTAAGCAGCTGTCGTTGCCTACGAAACTCCACCGGATGCCATCAGCGGAAAGAATGTAAAAAACAAGCATGTATAATTTTGGTATATTGACCTAAAAGGAGTATTGTGTGTAGAGGCGAAACGTGCGTAAGTGGTGAATGAGCGGCATTTCATATAAATTCACTTTTACGTAGAATTCGCAGCAAAGACTCCTCCCAAACAATGCCATAACTTTTACGTAGAATTCGCAGCAAAGACTCCTCCCAAACAATGCCATAAAATCTGAACAAAACATCCGATTTTCAAGCATCCCTCACTTCCCGGGCATTTTTTCCTGCACTTTAAATGCACAAACACACGGGTGACTGCGCGTTTCCAAAACAACTTGGCCTCAGTGGACGCGATGGTACGCCAGGTATGTACACAGGCTCAGCCAGACCATGTTACACGCTCGCAGAATGCCTTCTAGTCGCACTCAAGACAGATTAGTGGGTGCAAAGCCTGTTTTCAGTCGCTCAGAATGCATAAATGTCATGTTCTTGAGCTCCTCCGTGTTATCTTTTACGCGTCCTGCCGGCGCATGCAACGCTCCCGTGTTATCACTCTCGGCAATCGCTCGTCGCGTTTTCGACAAGCGTGAGTACCGAAATAAGGTATATGTTGTCGCAGGGCTATAAAATGCGTCGCAAACTTGTCCCACTAAAATTCAGTGCACGCAAAACTAACTCACTATGGCCGGATTGCTTTTTTGCTGACAGCTTCACAACCCCAGGCGCGGCGAGCATGCCTCAAGATATCCCAAAGAGTTACCTAATAAATTACAACAGTTTTTCGCGTCAGGGAATGCGTCACGAACTTCTACCAGTAAGATTCAGTACACGCGAAACTAACTGCGGCACACAGCCGAGCTGCTTTTCGCTAACTGCGCCACTACGCCGAGCGCGGCCACTTTGCTTGAAAAGTACCCCGAAAAGTAGTGAAATTAGTTACAATAATGTCTGGGGTCAGAGAAAGTGCCAAAACTGGTCCCGGTAAGATTCAGTACACGCGTAACTGCGTCACACGGCCAAGGTGCTTTTCATCATGCAGAAAGCCAGGTGCGGCGAGCGTGCCCAAAAACTACTGAAACAAGTTATAATTATGCTTGGACTGATAGAAAGCGTCGCAAACATCTCCCAGTACGAGTAATTACATCATATTAACTAGGCTTGGACTGCGGAGCTGTTTTTCGATAACTGCGTCAATATATAGGTTCAGTTTTATGCAGTAAGCCTAAATGCGCTTGAAATGCGTCGCAGACTGTCAAACGAAATTCTTCACCTTGCTGTAGTCCAGTAGTGCAGCAGTGCCGTGTCGAAATGCAGACGGAACACAAGAGAACGCCGGCAGCCGGAAAAACGGGCTACATCCAAAAGAGACGGGTCGCCGAGCACGCGAGTTTCATATGCGCAGCCGGCCTTGCTCACTTCTGCGGCTTGTCTGGCGCATGACGTATACACGCGCATCTGGGGTGCCGCTAGCTTGTTGCTAGCAACGCAACAAAATAAGTTGCAAAGTATAAGTTCATTTACACCCAAAGCTTTTTCACTTTTAGTGGGAAAGAATAAAAAAAATAAAACGTTGTCTGGAAGTTTATTTCACATTCTTTTTTTCTGGTGCTCGCGTCAACTAACGGATGGAGTTGAAACTAGGCGTGACGTGTTTCCTGTTGCCAGTTTTTGAAGGGTGTCCCCTCTTGTTGAATTTCTTCCTCTATGGCTGAGCCGACACTCGGCCCTTGAACTGCTTCAACCGCTCCGAGCAGCGACCCCAGAGATGCGCTGATAGCCGCTCTCGCTGCTGCTCTCCATGCCCTGCTGGTCCAATGCCAAGCCATCGAAGGCAACGTACGCCCAATGTGTGACGCGGCTCTCGCTGCGCAGGAAGCACTGCTTCATCACGACTAGGCGCGTCACTGCGCCGCATAAGTGACGGCCAGCAACTTGCCCGCGCACGCCGTTCTGTCTGCCGCCGCCGCCGCGTCTCTTTCACCCCTCTTTCAATTCCCTCTCCCACTTGTGCAGCGCGGTCAGTAACTGAGAGACAGTTACTGCGCTGCACTTTACCCCAATTTTTCCTTCCCAACCAAGTATCTCTATCTCTCTTTGCAGTGAAGCTGTATAGAACGTTTTACTGTGGGAACCGCCATTTTGCGATTACAGCGCCGTCTATCGTCCGGTGCCATGCACGGCGGTCGTGCTGTTGACGACGAATAGCAAGCTCTCGCGCTTTCCCGAGAGGTGTCAACAAGTTGTTTAGATTGGGAAACTTCTTAGCGTGTGGTTGGTAAGCGTTTAGCTTCCATGTAGCCGCAATATCGAACGGCGACGGGCCTATAGGTGCTACCGCAGCTCTGCCCACGATAGAAATAGGAGGCGAGTCAAGCTTGAACATTGTCGATAAGTAACGTATACATGTAACGTGTTATTATTGTTTGTGTAGCCATGAACTCTATTAAGGTATCACTCAGGCGACAACAAGCAGAGCTGTCTCCCTGTGCTGCACCAGCGTACATTCCAATCCAGGTAACTGCGAAGCTCCGAGCAAACACGTTTTGCTAGCTTTCGTGCTCCTAAAATTTTTGCGTTACCATTTTCTAAACATTGTTTATCTGGCATCCTGGCATGAATGTTTACAACATAAAGAACTGTAAAATAACTCGATCGAAAGGACTGTTAACGTGGATAAAATGAGCTGATGATAGTACTATGGCCGCGAATATGCCACGATCAACCACATGCACGCGACGCGTTGAAACATTATGCCCACTCTTAGGTCTCGAATGGTGTCTGTGCGTGCAACGGCATCCCACCTACTCGAACTAGCTCAAAAACGAACTACTCTTTGAAGCAGCAACTTTATTTTCTGCAGTAATAGAGCGCGCGATGAGCGGCGTGGACAGCTTGCCGGCGAGATTCGAGATCACGGGAGAGCCCATGTGAACTATAGGGCCGCCCGGCATATGGCCGGGAAGGCTTTCGTTGCAGAATGGCAAAAGAACACGCCTTCACTTCTTAGTCGTCACATACTGTTTTCAATACACGTTCTCGGTGAACTTAAACAAAACATTGGTTGCCAAGCATGTTAATCTCAGAACACGTTTGAACAGAATGCATTTGATGTTCGTGAACGAAAAAATAGTTTTGATCCATTCGCAATAGTTGACCGACTCGAATACGCACCTTTCTTTCATATGCCAGTTTGATCATGGGTGCCGAATTCCGAGTTCGTCGCCGAGCGATCACTCGAAGCAAAACCTTCCGAACATACACGCGATGACGTCAAGTATTTTCTGTTTATGCTGGCGATACAAAGCGTACGTTTCTCTGCTATCGCAGCGACGGTGTCCACGAGGTCGCCGTGGCTGAAGTTGCACTTCACGTTTGCTTCCGAAAGTTAATTTTGCAGCCAAATACAGCAGAGTGGTAGCCCGTCGACCTTGAGTCATCTGACATCGCAGAAATCCCAGACAAAACAGGTTAGAATCGCACTAATTCGCAGTTAAACCGCTACCTTTACAAGCTACCGCTGGGTAAAAACGGAATCCGCACATACCAATGAGAGGAGGAGAGCGGCGCGGCGCGCTGGTTCGAGGCTGCGTTCCCCCTCGACGATAAAGCGTTCTATATGGCTCCTTATAAAACTATATAAAAATCCTTCTGTAAGCTCTATAAAACTCCTTCGTTGCTACCCCATGCACATGCGCGAAAAAAAAAAATAGAGAGAAAGAAAGAGATGCGCGTGACTGGCTGCGACAGTAATGACGTCGTTGCTCTCCGTCGCAGTGAAGCTCGCGCGCAGCAGTTTCGCAGCTTCAATCCGGTTCCGAAATGCGTAGGCCACAGGTCATACGTACTGCTGAGGAGCACGCAGGGAGAAAAAAGACAGTAAGCAATCAAATGCATATAACTAAGTGTTCTTGCTGATAGCTTGAAATTTAGCGTAAGAATTAGGATTTAGCAAAGCACTCTTAGTTATTTACATTTGGTTGCTAGCGTTTTTTTTCCTCTCTTTCTTTTTTTCTCTTATTTACAAATTTATTCCACTTCAGTAATTTTTTTTCACGGGCACCGTTTTCTTCCACGCCTTTCTTTATCTGTTTCAGAGAGGCGATTGCCCGAGACCTCCAGCGAAGCAGATAATAGAGTGGCGCTGTGCACACGGCCATTGACACGCTGGCTGACACACGGCCGAGTCGCTTGCCTTGTGCATAGCACCCCTTTATTCTTAATTCATCACGCTTGCCTCTAACACACCTTCGGTCGCTGGCGCACCCACCCTCCTTACCCCCTCTCCCCTTCAGAAGAACCCTACCTGTAATACTGGGCGGGGGAAAGCGTATACATGTTAGCCTTGAAAAAGACAAGTCCACTTGACTAAACGTTGGCTCCCCTATTTACCTTGTTCTGATTTCGCTCATCGGTCGAAAGAGAGTTATACAGTATAGCAACGGGGAGCGTCGACTTTCATCTCGTACACTCCGAGTTGTCGCTTCGAAAGCTCTGTGTGCTCGTTTATGTGAGCCTATACACACTAAACAAAAATAACGCAAAATGGGAGTAAACCGCTCGTCCTGTATCGCATTCCCGTTTCTGGTTTTTTTTTACTACGTACCAGTCGAGGCAAAAATTTACTACCATGCTGACTAAGTTTTTTTGTATGTAGAAACGAGAGTAATTTTTTAATCTGTGTGAAGGTTCTTAGGGAGGATAGTGGGACTATATTTTTACTCCCATCACGAAGTTCTAGCGTCTATTGCCGAGTTATTTTTTAAGCCCATTCGAGAGTTTCTTGGCTCTGATGCGAGAGTATTTTTTTACCTCTTTCATTAACTTTTCTCAGCTTTATCTGATGGTAATTTTTCAAGCCGATTGTGGAGTTTGTTGGAGGTGATGTGGGATTACTTTTTTACATGATTTATCCTGTTTTCTAGGCTATTCCTGGGAGTTATTTTCAGGCCTATTCTCGAGTTTTTTGGTACTGATGTGGGGGTATTTTTCACCCCGTTATCAAGGTTTCTTAGTTCTACCTGAGAGTATATTTTGAAAGCCCGTTCTGTAGTTTGTTGGAGCTGACCTCGGAGTATATTTTTACCTCGTTCATCAGGTTTTCTCGGTTCTTTCCGAGAGTAATTTTTCAAGCCTGTTCTGGAGTTTCTTGGGGCTGATGTGGAAGTATTTCGAAGACAATTGAAAGATTACAACGATAATTTCAAGGATCCGAATCATGAGTGATTGTTTATTAGTTCTGACATGTTTCTCATAAAAAAGTCAGGCATGAGTTAGTCATCACAACACAACGGCCTTAAAAATGCTGTGATAAGCATAATAAATATTTGTACTAATACACAGACTGGGGCTGGTAACTGCCCATTAGATCTCTCATAGCAAAATAAAATATATCACAACACGTTCAATGTGCAATCCCACTAAAGTACAGTGAAAGCAAACAACACACAATATAAAATCTAACTGAAATATACAGTCAGTACTAGAGACGTTCACATTAAACCCACTGAATATGCAGATCATTCCTTCAAACAGGCAGTTGTCCAGCACATGGGTGTGCAGTGCATTCAATGGATCAGTATGAACATAACTATGCAACATAAGAGTATTGCACTTAAGGCCAAATGGCATCTGCTGCTAATGGCCATTACTGCCCCAGACGAAATGAAACAACCATGTGGTAAATACAGCAAGTATTCGTAGTATCACATTAGTGCCGGCAACTGCCCACTACATCTCTCACGACAAAATAAAAACTATCAGAACACATTCAAGATGTAGTGAAGCTAAGTCAGTAGTAAAGATGTTCACATTAGACCCACTGAATATGCAGATAATTTCTTCGAACAGGCAGTTGTCCAGAACATGGGTGTGCAGTGCATTCAGTAGATCATTATGAACAATACTATGCAACATACAAATATTGCACTTAGGGGCAAATAGCATCTGCTTCTAATGACCATTACTGCCCCAGCAAACTGAAACAATCGTGATAAATACACAAAGCATTCATACCATCACATTAGTGTCGGCATCTGCCCACCATATCTTTCATTGCAAACGATAAACTATCATAACGCATTCAAGATGTAGTGAAACTAAAGTAAAGTGAAATAAATTTTTCAAAGTGAATGTGTTGTGACAAAGTGTAATGTGAGAAGTCCATGACAAAAAAAGAAATAAAAATAGCTAAATCAACACCCCCTGAATTACCCAATTATGGGTCATTAAGTTTTCCATAATACACTTGTGGTGATTGACACATAGCCACGTTGGCCTAACCCTAGAGGCATACTAACACATTTTGTTGCTAAAGGCCCATTACAGAGACACTAAAGAGAAACAGTAAATCATTTTAGACTGATAAAACAATCTTTCAGAACTTTGTATTCATGAACATTGTGGCAATAAGTGGGTTAATAGGAGAAAATAAAGATTTAACTTTCATTTTTCAAATTTTATGTAGCGCCCACACATCAGTGTGGAGTCATACTTCAACTAAGTTTATTCTTTGACTCCTTTAAAACAGAATTCATCAATATTGGCCAGTAGAACATTAACTAGACCCGAACAGACACCGTCAAATTCCATATCACAGCGAGCTGGTGCAGGAATTATAAGGTGGTGGTGGCGACACCAGTTTTCCTTTTTGCAAGTTATCTGGCTTCTCAAGCCATTTCTCATGGTAGCAGTGATTTTTTCGGTGCTGTAGAAGAATGATTTAATAAAGCTCAAATAAATGTTCTCTTTTGTGTCCCTTTAAAGCAAGCACTGTGCTACATGGCTTGGGCAACCTGCCGGCCACAGAGCCCAAGAGTGCTTTTGTGAGGCAAAATAATTTTTACAGAAACTTTTCTGAAGATATGCATCTCAAAATTTTTTTGCCAGGCAAAAGTTCTTGTAAAGATTGACTTACTACAATGCTTTCACCCGTGGCTTCGTGTGGCTCAAATCCAAAAAGCAGTGCTCAATAAATGTCAAAATCCTGTGGGCCTTTTTTGGGTAGATAACATGTAAGACCCAGAACAAAGCGAAAAGGCAGGCCAGGCCTGCCAGCAGTGACGATGTCACAAACAATCGCTGCGCATCGATGTGTAGCGCCTCCCTTCAACCTCTTCTTTTGTAAGAGGAGCCTAAGGAGGCCCCCCGCAAACTGAAAGCCTGAGTTGTTAGCATCCAGGCGCATCTTCTTCAGCAGGCCCTTTTCAACATATACACCGTCACCGATGTCTACCTGTGAAGCAATAGAACAAGCACAGATTCATTTTATACACTTTTGATCAAGGAATGCAAAAACGGAAGTAGCTGCTTGTTGATTCGGTTTAAAGAACAAAGCACCTTTACGTATCGGGGGTATGCACATGACGTCATCCGCTAGGAACGCTAGCGGCATCTGCGGAGGCCGCCATAACTGCGGTCGCAAGTTCGCGCTGCCTACGCGAGCAGGCCTGCGTCGCCAAGTGGCCCACCGATACGCACGAACCGTCAAACGACCTTTTCAATGTGCCTTTCTCACTTGGCTATCGAGTAGTACGTCTTAAGTCAACGATGGGCCTAAGCACGTACGTGCGTGGGTTGAGTGAACCAGAAAAATCGCGTTATGAAACGCTCGTGCGACTGTGTCGAGCAGCTCGAACTCAAAGATCATCAGCTTCGGCGTGATGTCGGACTACTGCTTCGCGTGGACGTCGCAGACATCAAGGATTACACTGCGAATGCAACGAGCTCCGCGACCCGCGAGCAATCGAAAGCTGTGATGGAAGGCCACAATGATCTGGCGAGCGGCTGGGTGCAGCAGCCGCGCGTCAGTGTGCTCGCATAACATGATCGCCTTCATTACGGAATTTACTCCACGTTGTCCACTTGCGTCGTCAAAGGATAGCGTTAAATTTGCTTCAATGAAAAAAAAAGAGCCCCCCCCCCCCGAGAACCAAGCACTGACTTTACACAGCCTTCGTAATTTTTATGTTACGTCAATTATTCTGGTCTTGCCAAAACAGTCTTTTTCTTTTTTTTTTGCCCTCTCAGGTTTTTCAATCACAGTCATTCGATGAAAAACCACTCGCACCATGGCTTCTCGCAAAAGAAAACGGCGAGGTGCTGGCGGCACACTGCGCCTGCAAGCCAGGCCTGGCAGAGGCGTGCTCGCACATAGCTGCTGTGATCTTTTACATTAAGGTTGCAGTTAAGAAGAGAAATAACCACGTGTCGAGAGGAACGCAATCTGAACATATTCCTATCAGCGAGTTTCTTTCTTGTGTTACTGCTGCATCCGAACATAGCACAGTTCACCGCGACATCGAAGCTCAGTTGAAGCACGGCCACGCCGGAGCGTAGTCTGTCCGGATACGTAAACATTGTACGTAGACGTAGAACAGCACTGCGCACGAGACACTAAAACGTCCTGCCTATATATCAGCGACTGGATAATAAAACAAAGCGAACGGCGGGCCAAAAAATAGGGATCAGATGTTCGCGCGAGTAAGACCGCTGCCATTTTTTTTTCGATGCTCCCCGACCGTCAACATGGCGCGGCTGCCCCAGCGACACTGTCGCCGCCTCGCGGGTCGAGCTCAGTGCATACCTCCTATACCATACATGCATTGTGCTGAGCTGTGTACTTTCACCTGAGACTAGAAAGTACTGGGAACTTCAATGCGAAAGAAAGACATTCATCTGCCTGGATCTAAGCAAATGCGTTCCACCTCTTGACACAGAATGAGATCTGGTGCTGTTCTAGCGATTAGCAGACATTGAAAGCTTCAAGCCTGATTGAGTATTGGGCTAAGGGTCAAGCTGTGCTTGATTAGTGACGCACAAGTGCTGGAGAACTATTAAACAAGATGCAGTTGTCTTCCATTTACTGACTGCACTTGGGTGTAAAGATCATGTCTAACAAAGTGAATAAACCACATACAGAAGCAGCATTTTCATTGTTAGCACAGTCTTTAATAGGTACTGATACCTTCAATTTAGATAGCCCTGTATATTGGGCCTCATCAAACTAATTTCATAAACGGTTTGGCAAGGTAGAATCATAGAATTTTGGTCATTAGAAGACAGGTGAAATGACTTAACTATTGCAATTATTACTCAAATTTAAAATGTAGACCACTCATCCCAATGAGAAATTGATGCAAGCAGTTTGTACGTGCCACATAAGCATTTAGATAGGGATTAGAGAAAACCTTTGCTTGGAAGCTCATTATTGCAAGCAGCCATGCCCTCGAGGAGAAATAACTTCTTTTTCTGTAGGCATAAATGAGGCTAGAGTATTTTATCGACACATATATGTGCCCATGTATATATGTCATCTCTGTTGTAAACCTTTTATTTTCATGTACATTCAAGGTGTGTTTGTAACATCTCATTATGCACAAAATCAAATCCATAAGAACCCGACAAGAAGCTAAACAAACAGAGCAATCCCAGTGACAACCCATGCTAAACCAACGAGATAGCCATCCCAGTAACAAACCGTATCAAAAATTTTACTGACATGAATTCTGACCTTTGAAACGTAACATGTGTATATGAATGCTATCTACATTAGGGCGATGGGCAACTTTAAACAATGGCTACACCAACATCAGGATGATGTGAATGAGAAAAGAGTGACACCAAATGCTTTGGCAGAGCATGCAGCAATAACAAAACACAATAGTGATTGGATAGTGTCTAGCATAATCGGCCAGGAAAGACATTGGAAGCCATGCCTGTACCCGGATTCCCTAGAGATGCAATTAACAGGACACACGTTCATCTTAAACCAAGAAGTCCCCCTCCCCGAATCTTATGCTAAAACTTACTTAAATATGCGCTTCTACTTTTCTTGCCCCATTGTGAACAAGGCTTCCATATGGAAGCCGATATGTATTGCTTTTATAGTTGAATTTTGTTGGTCTATGTCTTTCTTTGTCGTGTTTCGTACCAACCACACAGGCTTCCGTGAAACTCTTGATGATACAACTTTTGTGCGAAAGCATTGCTTAAGGCACTTGTGTCCATACCATGTCTTTACGTGGTAGAACACATTTTTCTAGACACTCTAGAGCACATTATTCACAGCACGAAACCTCGATTCATGGTTCTTAAAAAGCCATTTTGGCTAGATTAATATTGAGTCTATATGGAGTATATCAGGTACAATTTCTCAAGCCCACAATTATATTTAACTCAGAGGAGGCTACTTTAGGTAAATTCATTAAACTGAGGGCACTCCACCAAAGCATAACATTCGTGATTAGCCACTAGAAATCCTGAAAATGCAATACAGTAAAATGATTGCATATTACACAAATGTATCCTACAACTCGAAAGGCAGTGCCAGTTTTGTACGCACCTTTGAGAAAGCACATAAATCAGGTGCTTTACCGTCGTGCTGTCCAGCTTCCAGCACTGCAGTAGGCTCCTGCGGGATGTAGGGTGCCTCCAGAATCCGCATAGCCTTCAAAAGTAAGAAATGTTTAATTTATTATGCTGTGAACCTGAAAATTTGTGATTTACCAATGTCATGTGGAATTGCAAAGACAGCCACACACAGCCAGCTGCATGAATTTGCGTCTGGTTGTGCAAATGTCTCTGTTATATCTCAGGAGGTTACACTGCTATTTTGCAACAAGTGAAATTTGAGGAAGGAACGAAATCAGCAGTAACAACAGACTACCAGGTCAATCGACAACAAAACTCACATATGTAGTAAAACATGGAGCATTGGAATAAACAAAAAGAATGAGCACTCTGAAAGCTAGAGCATGATTTTGTAGCGATGCTATTCCTTTTCGCTATTCGTTCGTGGCCTGACCGACGCCCCGGCCCGTGCTACGTTCTGGAACAGCCGGCAGTTAGCGGTGGGCGACAAGAGTGGTATAGAATCGAGGGGTAAGTATCGCTACAAAATCGCAGTCCTTACTTTATTACGCACTGCCGTAACCTACGATTGCAAGAGCTGACATCCCGTTCTTAAGAATTGGTTCGTCTATGTCTTTCTTAGAGGCCGGCATCTGATTGAAATGTCTCGATTAAAAATACACCTCGTTATTGTAATATTTGCCTATATCTGCTCTGCAAACTCAAGACAAATACGCGAAGACACTGAAGAACATAAAACAATACACACAAGTTCTCGCGACGCGTATACATACAAACATCTTAACACAAGCTTCTATTTGCTTAAATGACAAACATAGCAATCGTGTGCCAACGCCCGAAGCCCATGATACATCAACGTATACATCACACATGTAATGTGCTTGCGGGAATGCCTATATAACGAATAACGTCTTGCCAGGAAACTACAGAACGAACAGCAACTTTCAGTCTTTTCATAATTGTGTGCCCATTTAGGCATAGCAATCAAGGCGGGTAGCATATATTTCACAGCACAATGCAAGTACGCTGTAACATCAGAGGAAGCCTTCGTGAAATTGCTTGCTAAATGTGCACAGCAACATAGCCCACCTACGATCAGAAAGCGCTTTGCTCTAGCTAGTTACACAACGCTCATTACGTAAATCATAAGCTTCAAGAATGCGCGCAAGCGCCAAACTTGCTTACCTTTCAGGACTTGGCGAACGCTCCTTCGTCTCACAGGTACCGAGGCACTGAACTCACGTTTTTCTGGCGCAAGCACTGTCGAACTTCCTTCCGATGAACTCCAGCACCACAAAAGCACAACCTTCAACAGTCTTACATAAACTACGATTCCAAGCCCCAGTACCACACTTTTCACTAGAGCGCGGGCAGGCAGCTCGGCAGAACAAAGGCAGCTCGGACGGGTGCTGTAGTAGGACACTACTCACTGTCGACACTGGTGGATCGCACGAAACACACGGCGAACTAATGGCGTTACACGAGTCCGTAGGATTTCCGATGGTTAATGCTCACGACAAGGAGCACATTTTGTCGAGGCACTTCTAAGTAAAATTCAACTACCGCCTTACTGCAAGGAGCATTCAGTACGACCAACGTGGTGTGTCGACCAAATAAATACTGCAGCAGCGCAGGGTTGCCAGGTCCAAAATGTGAAAAGTAGCCGAAATATCTCGGAAAGTAGCCAGAAAAGTAGCCAACTTTGACCAGATACAGAAATGTAGCCAATAAAGTAGCCACGTTATGGAAAAATGTTGCATTTTCATTTATTGTGTAACTCTGAAGACATTGTCAAAGCCAACGCTGAAAGCTGCTTTTTGTAAATGTAGGAACATACAAAAAATATTATGAAACGCGCATAAACGACTACAGCTAACAGTGCTTTGATCAGCATGTAATATGACTAGAATATTATCACAAATCAGAATCACAGCTCCAGTTCAGGTGTAAATGTTTGAGTCAATCTTGGCAATCATTTCTGGAGGAATGTCAAAGCTCGAGGCATCCTCGAGCGATCGCTTTCGCGATTATTTACGTGCGATTTGGCCTCCTGGCATCGGACGCGTCGCAGGCCGTTCGTTACGCTGCGGAAAGTGGGATGCCCACTCGCGCGAAATCTCGCAAAAGTGATCGTATTCCCGAATACAGCTGCATATTTTCAAGCTGGCAACGCATAAGTGGACCGACTACGCCGAGAGCGCGCCGGCCGTTGCCATGCGGGTGGCATGTTTACGTTTATACCACGGCCAGCTGTCCGAGTGTTCGATTTTGGAATCACGCAGCTTCGGGTTGTCTTAGGATCCCAGCTTAGGTGCTTCCTGTCAGGACTGGAACTAGCTGGCAGCCCGATGGCAGTCAGAACTCTAAACTACCCGCCGTGGTTGCTCAGTGGCTATGGTGTTGGGCTGCTGAGCACGAGGTCGCGGGATTGAATCCCGGCCACGGCGGCCGCATTTCGATGGGGGCGAAATGCGAAAACACCCGTGTGCTTAGATTTAGGTGCACGTTAAAGAACCCCAGGTGGTCAAAATTTCCGGAGTCCTCCACTACGGCGTGCCTCATAATCAGAAAGTGGTTTTGGCACGTAAAACCCCAAATATTATTGTTATTATCAGAACTCTAAAAATCGAAGAAGCCCAAAGCAGGCCTGACACGGAGCGTCAATGCGAAGGTGGAATACGCTGTGGCGTCAGTAGTGCGAAATCCTTTGCATGAAATGAAAGCGCCCGAGTAAGATTGACGATGATGATGGACCAGTTGAAAAGATTTGAAGTGCCGTGGTCGTACGTTGGCATAAATATTTGCTAATGTTGCTGCATAATATGAGCTACACAAGTTTCTACCCAATTTTTACAATAGTCAAGCTATTTAATAAGTGGCTAAGGCAGTTTTTTTCGCGCCAACAGCATCAAAAAGTAGCCAATTTGGCGCAAAGTAGCCAAATCTGGCATCCCTGCAGAAGCGCCACTTTGCGGTTTTTAGAAAAATATATCGTAAATGAGAAAATTACGTGTTTTTCCTAATAACAATCGGTGGGGACCCATTAACAAATTTTTTGGGTCCGAAAGTGTGTACTTTGTGAAAATATATACTTTTTACTTTGTGATACGAAGTTTAAGGAAAGGTATATATAAAAAAAAAACAACGAAGCGGATGTTGCCTTCAAGATTCGCAACCGCTTCAGGCACATGCAGTTTGCAAAAGCACGGCCTTCGAGATCGGACTTTGTCACTCAAAGGAAGGTGTAGCTGGGAGGAGGGCATGCAGTTAGGCCCCAATTGTTAGGTTTACAGTGCCTAGGTAGGCTTCCTTATTTATAAAGCATATACAGGGACTTACGCCGAACCATGAGCGAGCTTCGTACGGCTCCGTCTGCTTGCAATGGTGGATGGCCTACGGGCTTCTTTGACACCTACTGAGCACAAAGTCATGATTCCCGCTCGTATACAGGCTTCCTACGGCGCTAGCTGTCGTGTTTACGAGAATATGTGCCCTCATCTTGAATTGGTGAGACCATATTTTCTCTTAGCGTCCGCTATTAGACACAATAGGGGGGCACACGCGACCGAGAAATTCGATCCTGATCGGGTTTGATCGCCATGGAGAGTGCGCGGTGTGACATCCGTATTACACTACTCGAAATACGAACTAACGCTCGGCATGATCGCATCTATTTCTAGAGCGTGAGGCTTTCCATTGACTGTCGCTGTACAACTAACCAACGTTTTGTTACTTTTGTGCTACAATGGGCCGTGACGATTCCGTTTATAGCTTCAAAGTGGACAAGAGATAGCCGTTTTCTCGCTCGTAGAAGCATGTAAAAGTGGGCTTGTGCTTGGCAATGAACTCTGACCGACATGTTTGCTTCCGATCGGAGCAGCAGACGCGATAACTCGCCGTTTGTAGCGCGCCGGATTGGTCCCAGCGCCGCGCGCTGGATGCTGGGGCGCAGGGCAGGCGCAGCACACTGGGAGGCGCTGGCTCCTCGTGCGAAAAGCAGCTCTAGGGCGGTAAATATGCGGTGCCTGGACACCGTATATATATTTTTGAATACAGAAAGCAACAAGGAGCGTTTTAGTCCAATAAAAAAAATAAAAAATGAAACTGCTCTAACCAGGATTCGAACGCCCGACCTGCAGATCCCAAACCCGATATTCTTACCGGCTTGGCAAAAGAAAATACAATGTCAGTATTACATGGCCATAAAAGACAACTAGTCAATGCAGGATCAGTGTGGTGAGATAAGAGCGATGTAGGCTAGTCACTTTGTCCAAAGCACTTAGCCAATCAGGAGGATCACTCTGTGCACAGTAAAATTGGCGTATATATAACACACTTTCAATGAAGTATTCTTGTGTTGGGGTCTGAACAATGCGCTCATGTATAATATCCATACGCGTTCGCCACACACTGTGCATGCACAGAAGCATTAACAGATCGACAGGCACTCCCTCTGGTTCCGCGCATGGCAGGAAGCGTATACCGAAAGCACTACGTTTTAGAATATCCCACAAAAACACTGCGTCATGACAGTCCAAAAAGATATGATCAATCGTCTCCGGTTTTTTGCATATGAAGCAATTCACAGACCAAGGTACAAAAATGCCTTTGCTTTGCAGCCACGCGTTCACTGGGAGAGTGCCTGTATGTAGTTGAAAAAGAAAGATTTAACAGAAGCTTTTACCGGCATTCGTTTAACTCTCTTAAGAACATCTCGTGCTGAACCTAAAATAAATACTGTACGATACAACGGTACAGGCAAGAGTACATCAACAAGATCTTTGTACAACTTCTTACTAGTGACAGCGGCCAGATATTCACTAGAAAATCTTGCTTTCAGTATTCGGAAAGACGCGACCACTTCACGCAAAAAAGCACTTGAAGGCATTGGCCCCGTATACATGGACGACACTACATAATCAGGCAAAGAATCGCGCAGTCTAGCTAGAATCATTGTTCTCAGAAAAGCATCCTTTTGGTCACGAAAAAAAAAGAAACCTGCTTACAATCTGTTTGAGGAACAAATGTGACAACCCCAGCCAACAGATAAGTTCGCGCGGATAATTTACCATATTAAAATCAAGAAGTAGTTTTAGTTTCGCAGAGCTACGTCTCGCGAAACGACAGACATGGTAGATGCGCTACCGCCCAGCAACTAAAACTCACGCCTGTACTACAAAGAAAAATTTGCTGTCCGTATTGAGTAGCATGCTCGGAAGTGCCACAACATCGATTTATCACCTGCGATTGGTATTTTAACTTCGAAAAAAGTCCTAAATGAACCGGGTCGGCGGTTCATATTGTATGGACTGTTACTGCCGATTTCGACAGCCGTTTCTTGTTCTTCACGCGATGGATATGCAACGTTTTCTTAGTTCAGTGATGCCTTTCAGTCAACACGTCTGTTTAGTCATGTATCTTCGTCAGAGAAACGCAGGATAGTGCTTGGAGCCTTCGGCGATAGTACATATACCTGTGTTTATGACGCGTCACATCGGCGGTGTTAGGGTTGGCGTCTGACACCACGTGGCGACAGGTCATTCACCCTACCCGCTGAGCCGGAGCCCACGAGCGCCGGAGAGGTCATTCACTCTACCGCCTGAGCCGGAGCCCACGTGCGCCGGAGAGGTCATTCGCCCTACCCCCTGAGCCGAAGCCCATGGGCGACCCCTTCCACTCCTCTCATGGTCGTGGCATCGTGTGTGCTTACCTCATCCCCCTCACCTTCTCTTGGCCGGACCCCACGACGCCGGAGAGGTCATTCACCCGACCTTCTCCCCGGATTCGTCGATGAAAGGATCGACCTCTCCTATCCGTGCTTGGTATTGCAGGAGGAGGGGCCTTCTCTCCGTGCCTGTCACGTGTCCTTCGACGGAAGCAAGATCCCACCCACACTTGTAGAGAGCCTATTTAAGGGGCTCCGAAATGTACTTTTGATATACTTCTTACTTGAGACTTCATACTTCATGCTTTTCTTATTTTGTTTCATCTACCTTTGAATAAACAGTGCAAGTTTCGCACTAGCAAATCGTCTCGCCCCTGCTTGGGCGCCATGATCTACCGGATGCCTGCAGCCCGCCGACAACGCCACGCTACCCAATAAGTAATGTCGGTCGAGCTTCGATAGGCAGGCGTCGCTACTTCTCGGCAGCAATAAGGTACACTACCCTGGAGTACGTAAGAAACAGGTTGCTTGCGGTGGGATCGCCTACAAACGCAACAAACAGGTTGCTAGCGGTGGGATCGCCCCTGAAGTGCAACAGCGGTCATCGTTTCTTGTGCTGGCAGTGTAGACATGAAAAAATTGTTTATTTAAGAACACCGATGTCAAAGCTGAAATATAGAGTGATTTATCATTCTTAGACTTCTTGATTCCCGAGCCTAGACGCGCCGATAGCATGAAGACGCACTCGGCAGATACGCTAGGCCTTATCTTCGGTGGGGACCGATCTCGGCGCGGGTAGCTGGCGAAAGCTAAAATGTGTATTTGAGCCTCATAGCTTTGTTTAGTACAATAGGGAAAGTGGAAGCGCACGAATCACCTCAGCTTTGTTATCGGCGCGATAATATCAGTCAGCGATAGGCTTCGAACTCGGGGTCCGTTTACGCGCGTCTGAATGATTTCTGAATTTCATGTCCACTCCACAACACTGCGACAACGTCGACAATTCCCAGTCATATGTTACGTGCGAACTACTAAAAAACGCGGCGTCCTATGCGTTTGCGTGGTTTCGTTCAAGAATTTCGCTATCCGCCTAGTGAAAAGGGAAAATGAAAAAAACGAAAGTGATCTTCAGTGTCAAATGTCCATGAATAAACAGGTCACGCACCTTTATTCCAAACTGCGACACAAGATAGGGTTTTATGACCCCAAAATATAGCGTTATTTAGGACAAGAAATTAGTATCAAGCGATTAAATTGTATGAAGCATTTAATATTCAGCAGCGCTCGTCCTTGCGTACTGGAACCAGCGCGGCACAAACACAACCAGCGCAGTTTCCAGCGCGAACCAGCGAACTGCAGCGAGAGCTGTACAGCACAAACCAGTGCGCCCCAGCGTCATGGCAGTGGAACCAGCGTCTCTTCCAGTGTGGCCCAGCTCTTATCCAGCGTTCTCACTGGTATTCCAGTGAGCCCCAGCGTGCGCCAGCGTACCTAATGCGACCCAGTGCCAAAAAACGCGCTGGTTTCACACTGGAAGACGCTGGTTTTTGCAATAGGTATCCCTCGCGAACGGCAAGATATTTCCCTGCCGTAGAGAGGATCGGTCCAGGAACGATTCTTGAGGCGATTTTTGTCGCTGAATGCGAGCATGGCCACGCCGGTTCGCCGTGCAGGGCGGAATCGGAACATTATTTTTCGATGAGTTCGCACGGACGCAATGCAGTCGATTGGCTCGTCGGTCGTGCAACGGGCAGCGCGCCGGCAGAAAGCCGCGTCCACTTGAGACACCTCTTACGCGACGTAGGTACGTTCCAAGTTTCCAACGTTCTGCGGTTCCGTTGGCGGATGCACCGCCACGGCATCGATCTTCGCCATTTCTGTCGCGGCCGTGCCTGTCGCCGAGCATAGACATAACTGGATTGTGCGGAGCTTGCAATGATCGTGACCTTGCAGAGTAAAGTGGTAGTATTTATTCACGTGATCTTCAGGTTGGTTCCAGATCACGTGGTTTTAAGCCCTCAATAGATGGTTTTTGGTCACGTGATCTAAAACTCTGTACGTCGTGAAGCCGGCTCATGACATCCTTTTACTACGTTTCTCAGAGATGGTAGTAAAACGATGTAATGTAACGCATTTTACTGCTTCATGCCAGAGTAATTTTCTCGTGCAAGGTAGTCTTCAAAGCTCATGAGCCGCAAAAACCCCAATGTCGGCTAACTTTTGTTAACAGTGTACCCAGAAGCGACGTGTAGTATAATCCTGGGGCATCCCACCTACGCGAAAGGGAGATAAAAAAAAGAAGACAACGGTGGTAATCAGGAAGTTAGTATCATGTGTATGCGGCGTAGAGCGAGCAGATTGCATCAGGAAGCCACGGAAAAGCTAGAAAACCGGGCGTGCGCCAGCAGCCAGGCGCGCTTCAGCGGTCGCGCGTCTCTTCAGAAGGTCAGCCAGGAATTGTAATGAGTGAGAACGCGATCGCACCCTCCCCCTCCTCTTCCCTACGTAAGCTCTAATGTTCCCGGTAGAGTAGAGGGCGAAGGAGGCGTCGCTGCGCGCGACGGCTTGCTGCAAGCCGACGTCACAGCAACCGGATTCACGCGTGCTCGGATGTCAAGTCTCCCGGAGTCTGCGTGCATGAGCCCGCGTAACTATTAACACTGTTCGCCTGAGATTCCACGCGACCCTTTGTTCCTTTAGGCCTGGCACAAAGTAAGCAGCCAATTCGCGACATAATTTACAGTAAAACATAGTTGGACACTTGAAGTACGTAACGACGCTGCCGCGTGGCCCGTGCTATGGCATAAACTGGCTTGCGTTCTTCGTATATATTGATATTTTCCGAGACTGTGGTCTTCTGTTTGGAGGGAAGCCGCAGAGATGTTTTCGGCGACGAGTGTGCATTCATCGTCAGCCGCATCGCTCTTTGTACTGGCGGTCTTACTGTGCGCCTGGGCGACAACGCCTTGCCTCGGAGTCACCGAAGCCAGTGCGAGTTCTTCGGAGACGGAGCGGTCCGAGGCGAGCTACGTGCAGATGCTGAAAGAGTGGATCGCCAACACCATGGACCGAGCGCCGCCTACGCTCATGCGCAAGCTCCTGGAAGCTGACGTGTCGACTGAATGCAGCCTAGGTCTTCTCAAGATGATGCGTGGAGTCCGCAACCTGGAACCGTGGGCGCTGCGACGTGAGTCTGCCTGCGGCGAACGCAACACTTAACGTAACACAAACGCGGCAATCGCTTGCTTGCAACTTGCTTGCAGTTGTGGGAGCCACGTACCTCGATTTTGTAGCGATGCCACTTCCGACACTATTCCTTTTGGCGCTTTCGAGCTTAGATCATCAGTGGTCAGAGGGACGCTCCAGGCCATGTCATCAATGGAATCAAGCGGCCGTGAACGGTGGATGATGAGAGTGACAAAGAATCGGAGTGGAAGACACCGCTACAAAATCGAGGCCCCCAAGTTATAAAGCCGAATACTTATTTATGGTGAATTGGAATACCTAAAGAAACATGTGAACGCTGACTGCCGCTTATCGGCAACGTGAATTGCGTGCGCCTGTGGCTGTGCGCGTACTCAGGGCGTGCACCATCGGTTGATCGCATTCGTGGACGCATGAGCTTAAGCTGTACGAAATTACCAGCCCGATGCTTCAGTGGAGCGACTGGCTTCCTTTTGATGGCTTAGCCTGTGAATACGCATCGAGAGTGACAAAACCGAAAGTGATTCATCGCGGTTGTGGACCCAGGTGAAGGTAGCCACGCAGCGGTTGCATAACCCTAGCTGGAGATGGCAAGTGATCGCGCTGCACCCCGCATCTCACGCTCCCAGTACGCCATGTCACGCTTCTGGGAAACTCTCAATTGATATTTTATATGCAACCATGTTATAGGTCAGCTTCGTAAGAAAAGGCGTCTGATAGTAGTGATGCATAATAAGACCATAATTGTACTCAATGCCAAAGCACCACTCACGAGCGAAAATGTTACACACCCGCCCCAGCGTCGCTCGCCCATTAATGCGGAGGACAGGAACACAGCTTGCCCTGTCTTCTTCGTTGCGATCGTTGCGGTGTACTATCATGCTTTAATCTATCAGCGGAAATTTAACTTCAATGAGCGAAGTCTTTGCTACCAAAAGCTAATAATCAAAGAGTGGGCTCACCTGACAACATGTTGTGGGAACGGATATCAGCCAATATCGATAGCCATTTACGTAATAGTGAAGGTGGCGCCCTATTACGAACAGGTCTTGCAAGCAAAAAACCTTCGTTAATCGGGTAGTGCTATGAGGGATATACTGTCGTTCAGACATAAGTAGTGTTCCTTGCTCGCAATGGAAAAGCATTCACAGCCCACCGCACGATAGCTCACGCTGCGAGCAATTGCACAAATTTTTCCAGATTGCGACTGGCTTTATCAATTCTATCTTTATATAATTTTGCTATTAAAATTATGATTTTTAGGGTCCTGAAACTGCACAGTTAGTTATGAGCGTCATAATAGAGGCCTCCAGATTAATTCTGACGAGCTGGGATTCTTTAATGTGCCCACGTACCCGAACATTTTTGCATTCAACCCCTATTTTAAGGCGTCCGCCGCGGTCGGGATCAAACTCGCAGTTTCGTGCCTAGCAGCGAAACGCCATAAAGCTATTGAAGAAGCACAGCGGGTTCGTGTCACTATGCGTTGCTATAACGCAGGCACGTACCCGGGGAGGAAGGGGGGAAGGCATGGCGGGGCCCGGACCCCCCTCTCCCCGAAATTAGGCGGCATAACCCTCCTCCTCCCCACCCACGCCACCACTCCTCACGTATTCCTAAAGCTCCGCCAAATCAATGTTGAGACTTCACAGCTATTCAGTGGTCAACATTTCGTTGCCTTCTTCACTCCTTTTGGAAGCCGGTAGTTGTCGGCATCTCCTGGGTTGTTAAGGCCAGTTTTCTGATAAATTCAGTGCCCGCGCGATTAACTCGAGATGCGCTCAGTTGTCACCATCTATTCAACGGTCACGCGCATCGCTGTTGCTTGTTTAGTTCAACATATTATGTTTAGACTGACCCAGGGCCCAGAAATGTGAGATACACCTTATTTCATTTCTTTTTTTTGCGGGTTTACGTGTCTTTATGGCGAATGGTGGTGCGTTTTTCATATTTCTACTAGTAAGGCTCCTCATTTACATAGAAACGTTACCTTGGGTTGCCCCCCCCCCCCTCCCACCCCTGAAAAAGAATCCTGGGTACGTGCGTGCTATAACGTATATGCATTATTGTGATACTTGAACACTTCAGGCGCATTTCTGCCTTCGTCATCGCCGTTGCAGTGATATTCGGTATAAAGTCCGATGGCGATGACATCGTCTCCACGCGCCGTCTGCTGTATGCGCGAGTGAAAGCGTGCGAGGTTCAGGCGACGATGGAGACTCAATCTCGCGCGGGCAAGGGAAGAAAGCGGGGAGGAAGTGCGCCTTCTTCCTTCGAGTGGAGGCAGGGAGGGGGCGTTTTACTCCGGCGGCTGCGCACAGCCGCTATTTTGAAAGCGTTCTGCGATGGGGATAGAGTATACGCGTAGTGCGCGGCGATGGACGCGCCACTGGTTGCGGCCTTACGCAGAACACACGGGAGAGGAGCCAGCCGCGCGCTGTAGTTTGTTGTGTCGTAGATCGTGCTTCTCTGTCTCATTCATGTTTTCAGAGCAAAATAAGCAACACCATTCGCATGCGTGGGATGGCCAAAGCTTCATGGAATGTCGAAGAAGAATTGTGGCACGATGTGGGGGCTCAAATAGCTGCGAAAACATGCCGGCGATGCGGTAGTAATCATTCCCCGCAAAGCCTCATCAATGGCAGCAACGATAGCAATGGATCGCCGCTGTTCGGCGGGAAATTTCTTGTTTTCATCCTTTCCTATGTCGTGCTGGTGTTTTTTCCACTCGATCCTATTTAGACGAGTAAGCGACGAAGTTCCTCTGCAGGACAGCATGCGGTGCAAAGGCATTTCCCTAAAAAGTTCTGAATGCCGTTTGCCGCTGATACTGTTTTCCGCTTCTTTACCGCGTTGCGCTAGCTACGCAGCACGACTGCACGAGCGCATTGTGTTGTATGTTAAAGCTACTGAAGTTCACAAGAACTGAAATTGTTGGTTTTATGTGGCCCATTAAATCCTCGCACCAGCTGACGTGCACTTCACGTTTTTACATCTATTTTATGCGTGGCTTCGCAAATGTTTAACTGTTGCTATTAGTTTCATGCATAAATCTTGCAGATTTTTTTGAACTGCGAGGTTTCCACCCTGCCTCGTTTGTAAAGGGTATAAATCACGCTGTGTCTTATCGGAATGATACCAAGCAAAGGCTTCTCTAACAGCTTTATTCTTTTCGCCCGAGGGCATCTTAGATATTGTGGCTTTTTGGGAGATGTGTTTAGAAAATAGGTAGTTCAGGGCGTGAATTGCTAATAGTTGCTGCATATGGTATTTTTTGTTCCATTTTTTGCTGAAAAGTTCTCGTCACATTCGGGAAATCATCACACCTCGATGCTATCTGAGCAGACTTAACATGCCAAGTGCTTTGTTTGTTTCACAATGTAGGTCCCTTCTTGCATGTGAATATTGTGCTCAACTGAATTCTTTCTTATCATGCTTACGCCGCAGAGGACAAAACCCGGCCTTGCCGCCAGCGCTCATCTACTTTGACTGGCGCTGCTCTTCCTTTACATATCATGTGGCACCTCTCTCTAGTAACATTTGAAAAAAAGCACTTTAGCTTTGTACGTTTCCAAGCAGCTCCCTTGGGGAATTCAAAATTACAAAAAATGCAGCGGAAACGGCAGCTCATCGGCTTAGCAGCAGAATTGCATCAGTGGTACAGCGCTAACACGCGCTTTCATTAATCCGCGCGTTTGGTGACTTCGTTGACTAGCGTACGCTCATCAGTGTATTCCATCAATAAATTCGCAATTACTGCACTTATTCGGCGATGTCACATGTATTTACCGACAGAAAAATCACAACGGCAAATGCAGACATCGTACGGTACCGATTTGTTTGATATGAGTCTGCGCTAACGCCGGGTGCTTATTATTGAGGTACAGAAGCATCATTACGGCAAGAGTAGAATGAAAAAAAAGCACGATCGAGACATCGCATTATTCAACAAAATTTATCGGCTAGTTAACATGAGCTCCACTTCATGTAAATGGGGTTCAGGGGGGGGGGCGCACCTGGCACTTATGTAGACCATGTTGCCCCAAACACCGGTCAAATCGTGTTCATACCCGCTCCCACAGAGGTCAGCGTCCTCTCTACAGCTGCCACCGCAGAAGAAGCAGTCTGGGCCCGAACAAAGCAGAAATCGCAGTCGCGAACTTCAGCCATCCCTGCTGCAAAGGGTTGTCGTCTGCTACTGCTCCCGCGCGTACTGTTGGAAGCGCTCGCTGGGTGGCTATCAGTGGCGCCTCTATAGGCGGTGCACTAGGTGTATAGGTGTCTATAGGCGCACCGGGGGACGACAGCTTTGTGTGCGCCGTCTTCTCGCCGCTTCGTTCGCGTTGAAGCGAGAGGTAGCACGAATTTCAAATGAGTTGAGTTGTTGTAGGCTACTGGTGGGATTAGCCTTGCAGTTGCTGCCGGCAATTGCTCCACCGTAGCGACACTTAAAATAAAGAAATCACATAATCAGACACAGACCTTACAATTACAACTGGTCACTCCTCAGTTCACCATGTGGAGGCCAGATCCGTGTCCTGTAGGTAATTTAAAAGAAGGCGGAGACCTCCTTCCTACACAACCGGTTCCCCCGTGGGAAAACAATGCCTTGAAGAGAACCGTCAGGAACTCATGTCTTCTTGAGGGACCCCAATAACACCCTCCTTTCCGCATTATACATAGTACAGCACATTAGGTAATGTTCAATGTCACAGCACACACCACACGTTGAACATAATGGTGATAACGCCAGGCCAGTCTTATACATCCACGCAGGGGTACGAGCAGAGCCCATGCGAATGCGGAGCAGTAAGGTGGCTTGGTTTCTTTTGAGACCCTTGATAACACATAGCTTGTGAGGTGAGCTCCACAAAGAACTGAAGTGGCACAACACCGCTTCTCTGAAGAGTCTGTTGTCCTCTTGAGGCACTCTTCTCAATGGATTCCCGGACAGCGCTCTATGGGGGAGGCTGTACGCCATCTCGTTGCCTATGATACCTATGTGCGAGGGCACCCATCGGAAACGTATGGAGAAGCCTTTGATATGGAAATTGTGTACCGAGCGTAGGGAGCTAAGACATAAGGCATCAGTAGGGAACCCGCGCTCTAACCTTTGAAGGGCAGATTTTGAATCTGTAAGAATGACAACAGGTTGAGGCGTACAAAACCGCAGTTTCTTTAAGCTACCTCAATGGCAACGCTTTCGGCCGTTGTGGAGGACGCGACTGCAGTGAAGCGAACAGACCAATCATGTCAATTCGTTCTCTCCTGCTGCCACGCTTCCTCCCTCCAGTGTTCTGACAGAGTTTCACCGGTCGTCGATTGAGATGTGATCATGTTTGCTTGTGCGCGCCTGACACCGTGCTTGTTAATTTAGTGAGTAAGCGAATGTTTGCAAGTTTATGCGGTCGATACACTACTATCCTTACTTTATATAGCGGTCTATTTGCTATAGCAATCGATAGTCGGTTTTGTCGGTTTTGCCTTCCGAGCGAAACCGACTTTTCTGTATACTTTTTGTTTTCGCGCTAGTGAAGTAGAGTATCAGAGAGCATGAAATGATCAGGTACGATGTGGCATACAACGTACATAAGCCAGCCTCTTCGACAGGTTAAGAAAAGATGTGGTTTTTACACGATAAAATAGTAAGCGTTGCCGAGTTCCCTTAACCTACATCCGTCAAAGACCTGCGCAGTTTTGTAGGTCTATGTTCCTACTTTAGACGCTTCATCCGAAACTTCGCCACCATAATATCGCCCCTGAGGAAGCTCCCTGGAAGTAGTGGGCCCCCTCACTTCGTGGTCGTCAGAGTGCGAAGAGGCGTTCGCAACCCTGCGCCGTTTGCTGACGTCACCTCCAATCTTGCGTCCTACTACGCCACGACGGCCTTTCCAGATGTGCGCAATGCTGCCAGAGACGTCGGTCTCGGCGCATTCCTTGCGGAGTGCAAACACGGATTTTCTGAATGCGTTGTGGCTTATGCAAGTCGCACACTTACGAAACCCGAGAGTAACTACACCGTGACTGCAAAACAATGTTTGGCGATCATCTGGGGTCTTACTAAATTCCCACCATATTTTTATGGCTGCCCATTTGACGTCCTCACGGACCACCACGCACTTTGTTGGTTGTCGTCACTGAAGAACCCCTCGGACCACCCTGCCCGTTGGGCATTTCGCCTACACAAGTACGATATTCACGCGCAAACACGGGTTTTCTGAATGCGTTGTGGCTTATCCAAGTCGAGCACTTACGAAACCCGAGAAAACTACACCGTGAGGGCAAAAGAATGTTTGGCGATCGTCTGGGCTCTCACTAAGTTCCCGCCATATATTTATGGCCGCCCATTTGACGTCGTCGCGGACCACCACGCACTTTGTTGGTTGGCGTCACTGAAGAACCCCTCGGACCACCTTGCCCGTTGGGCATTTCGCATACGGAAGAACGATATTCGCGCGCTTTGCCGTAGCGGCCGCCAGCACTCTGACGCGGACGCCCTCACGCGTGCGCTCTTCCTTGCCCGACGACGATGCCCGCTGCTCTGTATCCCGGCTTGCCGTTTCTTCCATCGACCTTCGCACCATCAGTTCACCGCAGCGCAAGGGCAACTTGATCGCCTCACTGATAGACTTGCTGTCGGATCCATCGGAACAACCAGCCACTCGCGCGTTGCGTCGTCAAGCCCGCCATTTCGCCATTCGCGGCGACCTACTCCATCGACGCAGTTACACTGCCTATGGCCGCCAGTGGTTGCTAGTATTACCCCGCAGTCTGCGTTCTGAAAAATGCGCGTCATTCCACTCTGTTCCACAGTGTGTACACCCGGGAATAATCTAAACTTACCAGCGCATTCGACAGTGCTACTACTGGCGCGGGATGTACAGCTGCATTAAGAAGTTCGTTCACTCGTGCCCCGTGTGTCAGGGCCGGAAATCTTCACCGCGCCTTTCGCCAACCGGCCTGCAACCGTTACCTTGCCATACCTGGCCGTTAGGGCGAATTGGCATTGATTTGTTTGGGCTACTTTCCATGACATCTGCTCGTAACCGCTAGGTCATTGTGGCTGCTGACCACATCACACGATACGCGAAAACTGCCGCCCTCTCCGCGGCTACAGCGCGCGATGTTGCCTCCTTCCTGCTCCGCCGATTCATACTGCGTCATGGTCCACCACATGAGTTGCTCAGCGATCGCGGGCGTGTCTTGTCAGAAGTCGTCAAAGCCGTCCTCAAAGAGTGCCACGTGGTCCATTGCACAACTGCTGCTTACCATCCGCAGGCCGATGACCTCAAAGAACGCTTTTACCGTACGCTCGGCGACGTGCTCGCAATATACGTAGCCTTCGACCACACAAATTGGGATGTCATTCTGCCCTTCGCAATCTACGCCTGCAATACCGCCACTCAGAGCACCACTGGTTTTTCAGCCTTGTTTTTATTGTGCGGCCGGCACCCGTCGCATGCAATCGACACAATCATTCTGTACAAGCCGGATACATTTGTAGTGCATTCCTATTTCTGCCACACAACACAACACTCTAACACAAGCACGGTAACGACCCGCAGGCGCGCTACGTGGACACACCCGAGTATCTGGGCCAAAACGCCTTCGCCATCAGCTTCAGTCTTATTAGATCTTGCCGTTTAGTGCGGAAGTTGGCCTAAATTGAGGAGGATTTTGAGATGAAACGGAAGGTTTATTTACATTATTTACTGTAACAACACAAAGTCGTTAACAGTCATAAAGTCATTGGCGGCCGGCAGCAAATCGGACGCTGCGGACCGTGGCAAGAAGAATGAAAAAATGAATGAATGAAGGAGTGCTTCTCTCTTCTCCCTGTCTCTCGCTTGTAACCCCTTCGGTGTCTCGGGGTCACGTCATTTTCGGCCAATCATCGAGCCCGCTCAGGTGTCGTCATCTTCCTCCAATGGTAGGCGCCCGTGCAAGTGCAGTCACATTCGGCTCAGGGGGTCACTCCAAGGGCTCCACTGTCTGAGAAATTACTTGTCACCGGTGTTGCCTCCTGGTCTGCAACTGCCGTCGCAATTGGCTCATTGGGTCGCTCCAAGGGCTCCATTGTCTGAGGGGTGACTTGCCACGGCGTTCCCTTCTGGTTTACAAGCGCTTTGTTGGGGGGAGACGGGTTGTTTTCGAGCGACCTTTCAGAGCTGCAAAACAGCTTCACTCGGGACCAAGATTACCTGGAACCGCGCCAGGCTCCCGTTGTACTTTCGGTAAGAGTCAAGCAGGGGGTGGAGACAATAGCTCGACGTGCGGCGCACGAGGTGGGGGTCGCCAACTTGTCTGATAGGCCCGGGAACGTGTTATCCGCGCTTCTGCGCACCTTACTTGGGTACGACGGTGATCCGATGTGGTCTGGTGAACTCGAGTGATGCCAGGAAAAAAGTCCGTCTTAAAACGGACCTTTTTAGAATGGATCCAGCCTTAAAGACAACTTCACAAATTTTTCAAACATTCCTGGTGGATAGTATCTTCATAGTAAGCACTTATAAACGAATCGCAAGAAGGTCGCTCGTCATAGTGCGGTTATGAACGCCAGCGCGGGCGGTGCTGATCGCGACGAGAGCAATGCATCAGCGTGGCTCAAGGCGTCTGAGATTTACCTGTGTTGTGTCGCGAGGTGCCGTAAGTTTTGGACACCATGTCTGACCGCGCTTAGTGCCCGCAGCGGTGTCTATAAATTAAAAACAACAGTGTAAAAAGATATGGATATTGGTATTGAGCCACACGAATAAGATATCAGTTTCGCCACAAAGCTATTGCCATTGATGGCGATAGCAAAGAGTACAGGAAGTATGATTCGCAGTTTTAACGTTTGCCTGAGTGCGCATGACACCGATAACAGATCACACAAAATGACCGCCAACTCGCAGTCACAACGCGAACGAGCACTTCGCACCGTGTCTCTCAAACTTGAGATTGCGCGACCGCCAACTCTAGACGCGCGGATTACCTGCAATATTGATACGGCCCTGAAAGACTCAGACCTCTTCCTTAAATTAGTTTTTCTAGCAGCCAAGCCACACGTGAACCGTTGGGTGACAGAGGTCTCCCCACCAATCACCTACTCAGAAAAATCAAGCAAGCCAACAGGCACCAGAAGTAAAGCGGCCAGAGATGGTAACAAAAGCACGCTGAGAACAAAATTAATCAGGACTGATGGGCAGAGCAGCGCGTGAACCGACCGCGACACGTACACACACTCGTCTCCACCCGTTTCGGGATACTTTGGAGGTTGGTCACTTGCAGAAGAATCCCTGGACGGCGCGCACACAAAGTGACTGTCAGGTACGGCTGCGTATGCCGGGCGAGAGCTCACGCTCGAAGTGACGTCCCGGTCATTCATGCGCAAAGGCTGCAATCGCCTGGGTTGCTCGTTTTTGTGTTCCACGTCTCGGGTCCCGCTCACTTCTCGGCTCCCCCGCATCGAGGAAGGCCCAACAGTCACAAAAAGAAAAAAGACATCCGCGGCATATTTCTTTCTCGACACTTCCACCTAATAAAAAAGAGGGCCCCATTCGATTTCACAAAGCACTTCGAACGTCAAAATACATGAGCATTTATTAAAACATGCATGGGAAGGGTTCATATAAGAAAAATGAAGTATCTCCGGAAAGGCGGTGGAGCCGGGTTCCAGTCCCGGACCAGAATAAATTCTTCTTCAACTGCGAGGCTTTTCTTTCGAGGAACTCGTATGGGTTTCCTTTGTAGCAATTGCTACGATGGGGGATGTCTGTGTTTCCGAATACTAATTGCTTCTCTTCACCTTACCGGCTTCCGTAGAATTATTATGTAAAGTAAGTTAACTAAATAAATTAAGTAGTAATTAAGTTCATTCACTTGCGCTATAATACACATAGTGTCCGTCTCGTAAGCAGCGACGCTTCTAGGTCCGCCCTAATTGGGAAATGCCCTTCAGGCGAAGCAAATTTCGATCTCGCCCGAGTTTTCGGCTTTGCGCGCCACATTACGGGTTTCTCTCTCACACACATCATCACAACCACGATCACACCAGTCAAGTCTTTGGTCACCACGCGAAGCGCATTTGCCCACATTACGACTAATATCACACATTTTCTTTTTCTGACGATGTTCTGCAAAAGACTCGGCATCTGCGCTCACATCGAAGTGCGGTCGAATCTGGCAGTGTTTTATATGCGCAACATTCACACTCCCACGTTTTGTTTCCCTTTGGCTCACTTATTAGCGATCACGCTGGAGTCGGTGGGCTACTCTCCTGGCGTATTCGATTCTGCGTCGCACTACTAGGCCTTTCTTTACATGGAGTATCGACTGGTTATTGGAGGCCACAATGGGGGCGACACTGCCCGGCTTTCTGGGTGCAAGCTTTCGATTCTGGAAGTCAGAGCAAAAGAGAACGGACTTGCTGACTTGAGAAAACATCTTTTGCCAGAAATTACTGCAGCGAATTTCCCCATGCGTGCTTGAAGCTGAGATGGCCCGCCGTAGTTTCTACATGGCATTGCTTTAAAACCTCCGATCCGATACACCCTGGGACAACAAGTGCCGTACGAGCCTCATGAAACCACTTCGCTGTTCTCTACGAAACACCATCGCCTGACTGAAAGCTCCGTGCCGGTCATACCACTTTTCTGAACACGGCTATGTTCGGTCATTCTAGGTGATGTACAGCTTCTCTCATCCACGCGTAAGCTTCCCTCTGCTTTTCTACAACGTCCGCATTATCCAGCACGAGCAACGGTAAGGGGTTTTCTACGCATATTCGTGCGGAATCCTTCGGAGGGTGGGAAACCGTGTCGCAGTTTCTATGCTCGAAGTTAGTGCTCTACAACTTCAGACGTCACAAACCTTCTCTCTCTCGCGCTTGCGAATGCAATTAAGGAGATTGTGCTCGGCGTCGAACACGCCGCGGAACTTCGTACTAATTGGGTTGACCAAGAGAACGCGCCCTCATCCGGGAAAGTTAGGCCGACCACCACGAAAATGGGCGAAAGATCCAAATAACGCTATTCGATTTAATATCGTGCGGGGCTCACTGCATGCCTCTGCGTATCAGGGCATGGCCACGGTCAAATCACTTTGGTCAATGCGAAAGGCGGCGGGTCAAGGATGTTCAAATGGTAGCTCAGGTGACCGTGATGTTGGGTAATACTGAGGGTAATCTTTTATATGTTCCACTGAAGAGTAGGGGTTATCGAGAAAACGAGTCTTTATGCGTAGCATCAAAAGAACTGCTGCATGTCTGAATGTAGACGTCTAAACGTGTAGACGACGAAAGGAGCATGTCGAACGTGCCGTAACGTTTCTTTTTTTTTGTACAACCGCAGCAATGAATCAACCCGGTACAGGATTGATGAATTTGTCTGTTCGTTAAACTATGCGTCCTTCCTAACTACGTGCCGCAGGTTGCGAAGAATTTCCATAGATTCTTATGCGGGAAATGTAAAGCGAGTCAGGGTACTTAGCAAAAGCGGTGGCAGACAGACTATAGTCTGCCCGCCAGTCATTTCCTATGATACTCATATGAATCGGTCGTCATTAAAACTTACCTCATGTATAGCAAAAGAAGCCACTGTCAATATTGTCAAGGCGTAGTGAAGAAGTCGCAGTTGCGTTCGGCATTAAAAAGGCGACCCGCCGCTGTGCCTCCTGAATAGCGCTCTACTACCTCTGTTTTTGACGTTGCGACAATATTTTCCTAATTTCGTAGAACAAAGAGTGATCTACATGATAGAAAAAAATCTTCATGGCTTTTAAGGACCATTTGGAGTCTGAATATACCATCCAGTGCCGACGGAAATTATTCTCGGCAATGAACCTTGAGGTTTAAAAATTCAAACAGGCAGACGGAAGCTATCGAAGTCAGTGTTGTTGCTGTTGCTGTTGTTGCTGTTGCTGTTGTTGCTGTTGCTGCTGTTGCTATTGTTGCTGCTGCTGTTGCTGCTGCTGTTGCTGTTGCTGCTGCTGTTACTGTTGCTGCTGCTGTTGCTGTTGCTGCAGTTGCTGTTGCTGCAGTTGCTGTTGCTGCTGTTGTTGCTGCTGCTGCTGTTGCTGCTGTTGCTGTTGCTGCTGCTGTTGCTGCTGCTGCTGCTGTTGCTGCTGCTGCTCCTGCTGTTTCTGTTGTTGTTGTTATTGTTGTTGTTGTTGTTGTTGTTGTTGTTGTTGTTGTTGTTGTTGTTGTTGTTGTTGTTGTTGTTGTTGTTGTTGTTGTTGTTGTTGTTGTTGTTCGCCCTTCTGGCTATTCCCAATAGTCTGTAAGCACAGATCCTTCATTTACATGTCAGCATCGCCGAAACTGTATTACTCGCAGTGATTGACGCGTCCGGCAAGTACCCGACCGGAGCTTTCCAGTTGTCGCGAGCTGATCTGGGCGCCTTCGACGAATGCGTAGAGACCGTGCTCATCAACGACTACGGTGAGGAGTCGGCGCGTGGTCAATACTGCAACTTGATAGTTCACCCTGGCAACCAAACGGACCTGGACGACCTCATCTCCTTGGCCCTGCAGTTTACGCATCCTCGGGTAAGGCAGCGATTTTAATAATGCATCTGTCTGATACAGAAGAATGACGTAAGCCTTGAAAAGTAACGTTGTGATAAAATTTTGTAGGTGCACGGATAAAAATTTTGTGATGATGACCATCGTCGTCAGAACCTTAAGGGACAGGAAGTGAGAGGTATGGATCAGAGAGCACACGGCGATAGCCGACGTTCTAATTGACCTTAAGACAAAAAATGTTGCTGTGTAGGCACTTGAATGTTCAGAGCAGGTAACCGGTTAAAGAGTTGCAGAATGGGCACCGTGGGAAGGGAAGTGCAGTCAAGGACGGCAAAAAATTCGGCGGTGGTGAATTTAGAAAATTTGCAGGCGCAAGTTGAAATCAGCTAACGCAAGACAGGGTTAATTGTAGATTTCTGGGAGAAGGCTTCATCCTGCAGTGGACGTAATGATAGACTGCTGCTGCTCATGGAATGTGGCTGAGCCCTTCGCATCGGGCGGCGAAACCTCTAGTGCCCTAGCCAGAAAGTTAAAAAAAGCGATCCACCTAAGCCTACACACACTACAATTTCAGTCTTCAGTGAGTGCGCACCCGTCCACAATTATCGTTCCACCACGACCCAGTGTCCGCTGCATGCGGCATGTCCAACCACTGTGTCACGGGCCACCACTGCCCTAGCCTTGCTTTCGTGATGCCGGACCCCCGCATAACTCAATGGGCCACATGTTGCACTGCCTGCATGCTGTCGCGCGGAGTCACTTGGATCAGCAAACCACATTGACAGAAGCAGTATAGTGACCTCTCGTTGGCGTAGACCAAATATGTGCAGTAGAGCACAAGGTGGTCCATCTGTCTCTTCCTCTTTCCCAAGCACCCAGCACGGAGCACTTGTGACGCTGGCGGAGTCATCGAAGCGGCGGCGGTACGCTAGCATCCACAGCACCCTTGCCCGCCCCTCGAACAGCAGACCACTGCCACCGCTTTTGTCGTACGGCTGTTCCCCCTCAATAACGTTCTTGTGAGTGTGATAATTACCAGTAACGTTGACTTGTTGCTCATCACCCTCCGCCCCTCCGTGTTTTCCTTTTCGCACACCTCGAGGAGAGAGGGGGTTTTCTGTTGGTATCCAATTTGTGGACATGGTCATTTTGTCTGCCCCTAACGTTAGGGTTGGCTGGGCGGGCATGCGCGTCAGATGGAGATAGGTGCCAAATGCCACTAACAATTTCAGTCACAGATGAAATGTTGACGCCCGCTAGGTGGACGTTTACAAAATACCCCCCTCCACCCCCGCCGTTCACACTTGCCGCGGTAGCTTAACGACTAGGGCGTTGCCCTGCTAAGGACGAGGTCGTGGGATCAAATGCGGGCAGAGGCGGCCTCATTTCGATGGGGCTGAAATGCGAAAATGCCCTTGTGCTGTGCATTGGCGGCACGTTAAAGATCCCCTGGTGGTCAAAATTCATCCGGAGTTCCCCAGTACGGCATGCCTCATAATCAAATCATCGTTTTGGCATGTAAAACCCCCAAATTTGATTGCGCAATAGCCCTCCCCCCCCCCCCCCATTGCGTGAAAGATCCAGACCCACTCGCGTTCCTTGCGTGCGTTTACGGGTTTTGAGAAAACTCAAACTTGCGTGATAAATGGGCATTCGCGATGTCCACTGCGTCTTTATTCAAGTCATTCTCATGTGCCCGAAGAAAAGCCGGGCCCACTTCCGGTCGTCTATTACACGCAGCCAGACCTCGTAACCAAGCTTGCGTCCGGCTTCTCAAGCCTCGTACGTGCACTAGCCTACGGCTCTCTGAATGGTCTCTAAGGCCACGTGACCGTGACAGCCCAGTGCCAGTCGGCCAACCTCTCTTTGCCCCCGTTCCAGCCAATGTCTGGTATGTGACTGGAAAGTGAATGGAAACAGCACCGCCGAATAAGAGGCCTGGGACCTACACATAGTTGCATATCTCCCGAACTAGCAGGAAGCACTTGACGCCCCAGAGACCTCTTCGACGCAGCACTTTCGTCTATGTGTGCTATGTTTAACGAATGTTCTCCACGAGGATTCTACCACGTAGGTGGAGGCGGTCAACAACGCACCAAGGTACTTATATCTTGTTTTCAAAGGTATCTGCACGCAGTCTGGCAGTTTACCAGACACAGAAGTGTCTGGGTCCGAGAGAACAAGCACCGCAAAGTTCTTGGCATTGAAGATGAGACCAAGTTTCCAAAGATGTTTCGCAGACAGCGTGACCAGATGCTGGAGGCCACTCATACTGTCATGATCTACCAGCGCCTCTAGTGGCCGTAATCATAACACAGACAGTGAAACGACGTTTTTCACAAATGTCTAATCCCATAGCCAATTAGGTGAAGTTCATGCGAGGAAATGGTGTCTTTCTCGAAGAGCCGTACATCATGTATACATGAACAGTGCACGTTATTGAGTGCCGCATTTTCTGTTCCAAACGTCTCAAAGATTGAAGAATGAAAGCTGGCGGAAGTCGAAATATGTTTTTTGCAGCGCATGAAATGTACGTGAAAGTGGGGAGAAGGGAAATGTGGGAAGGTTCAGTCCAGAAATTAAGTCAAACATGTGTAGTGGGAGACCAACCTATATGTACCTGACCGTGTTTTCAGTGCTAGTGCCTGTAGATAAGACAACCTTCGTGCGCTTATGTTAGTGTAAGTTCACGTAAGTTAGACAACTTGAGGCCCACTAGTGAACGTAGGAAAACGGAAAATGTGTCAATGTATCATGGCATAAAAAAGATGCACTAACTTAACCTAGAGAGGTATGTTGGAAGCAGTAATAATTCGTTATTAGCAAAAAAAAATCCTAAATCAAACCCATATGTGATAGTTCAAACTACGCGCGCCTAAAAGCAGAACTGGAAGTGTGGCATTGCTCAATGATGAATGTGGCCCGATCCGGCATATTGTGCACTCTAAATATGTGGCCCGATTTCAAATGTAGTCCATTCCGAAGAGAAATAAATTACAAAATATAAAGGTTAACTAAAGGGCTCTATGGAAGAGCTGATACAAAATTACGCTAAGGAGACATAGAAGTCAAGGCGACTCAACAGCTGCTGAATTTATAGAAAGAATGGAAGAGGTTTTCTGGGGGATCCTCTATTCACTCCCGAATACCAAAACTGTAAAAACATGGAACAATGAAACACATGGTACACTAATGCACCCAGGAAGACCTTGTCTTGCTTTTATGTCAACCAGTCTTGATTCGCTTTTTTCGCGTAGTAACAGTTACCAAAGCCTAATGACAACATCTAGTGGATGTGCAGATAAGGACCTGTCCGACCCATGAAGTAACTCCCAGCGTAACAGCCAACCGTTTCTTCTTTGTTTATTTTCTTGCAGGTCGTATACAGTTAATTCGCTTATTCGGCTCAAGCACGAAACTTTTTTTTCGCTATCCGTGACTAAATACATGAATTTGCTTGCGCGCATTGGCCTACAAACTCCTTCCGTCATTGCGAAAATTCAGAATTTTATGTTAACGTAACAGCGTTCCTCTGTTTGCTGCTCTGACCTTGTCTACTATAATTATATAGTAAATATCACACTGGCCGAATTCAAAAGCTGAAGCGAAATATTTAGAATTTTTACTTAATGCGGCCGTCCCCATGATGTTTTAGGCGTCTAATAATCTGTTTCCTTCACGTCAAACCTGGGTTGTCCAGAGAGCCCACGATGCGGTGGTTAGGCTCGGCCTACCAGTCCCCACGTGGGAGCGGCCCGCAGCTCTGCCCTAGGGCAAAGCTTCTCAGGTCCTTGTAAATATAGTTCTTTGTCTGTCTGTCTGTTGTCTCTTTCTTGGATATCTGCATCCGGTGGTCGTTCCCCTTGCAGCGTTGCACATTTTACCGCCGCGGCTCTGAAGTAGATCCCATTGGAACTTTTGCATTGTTCATACGATAACTGAATTCATCTTTACTCGGACGGTTCCGTCTCGGAAAATTCGACGGGTGCCATTGTTATACCATCTCAATCGGTCGTCATCAAGTTTAAAACTTCACACGTAACGACATCTACAGGTCCCGAACTGGCCGCTCTTCGCGCTGCTGTGAAATACATTGAAAACGACCCGCCTAACAAATGGGCAATATTTTGTGATTCGAAAGCAGCCCTCCAGAGCTTGCGAGGTTTACGACGTGGTAATTTTGAACAGCTGGTGTCTAACATCAACGAAACGTGCCGTGTCGCTTCTGAACAAGGACATGATACCATCTTTCAGTGGCTGCCGGGACATTGTGGCATTGTTGGTAATCACCTCGCCGGTGACGCTGCCCGACGTGCCCAGGCTGGCGCACCGACACTCCTTATACCTTTATCGAGAGTAGACGCTACAAGAGAGCTTCGCAGTTTAGGTCGAACCATCACGTTAAGTTACTGGAATATACCACAGAACTTTATGTGTGGTTTATACAGCCTCGACCCATCACTTAAGCTTAAATTACCAGCAAATCTTTCACGACGTGAAGCAACACTGCTGTGTCGGCTGTGTATAGGAGTAGCATTCAACAACTACTACAGCTATTGTATTGGAATGGCGGATTTACCAATGTGCGCTAAGTGCAAGTGTGAAGAGACCATCACTCATCTGTGGCACTGTTCTCGCTTTGATAACCAACCTCAGACTCTCCAGTGGGCCTTCAAAAGACTGGATGACAGGCCATTCACAGAAGCAAAGATCTTGGGAGCCTGGCCTGAGAGTTCGTTAGCCGAGAAAGCAGTTCGAGCGCTTCTACGCTTTTTTTTAACGTTTTCCTCTCTCTCCTCTTTCTACCCCCTTGTCTCCCATCCCCAGTGTATGGTAGCAAACCGGAGACTGATATCTGGTTAACCTCTCTGCCTTTCCTCTTTATCTCTCTCTGTCTTTACTACCTGAAGGCAACAGACTTGAGTGCCCGACTATAGACATCCTACACCTGAATTAGTGCATGTGACATTGCGGTATAGACTCATGGTTTCTCTCTCTTTCACTCCCAGTTCCCCTCTGCACGTGTAGGGTAGCAAACTGGACTCAGTCTGGTTAACCTCCATGCCTTCCCTTCTTCCCTTCTCTCTCTGTCTCTCTGGGAAGGAATTACTTTCATGTTTTATAATGCATAGTGCTCACCAATTTCGTTTATAAGCGTATTAACAGAATAAAAAGACGGAACTTCCCCATATCGTCAAAGAATAGAAGGGGGCAACATGTCTTGTCATTATTTGTCGGTGTGGATGCTGCTTTCTAAAGTTGTAAGCATTACTAGCTACGTATTCAGTCGATTATTCGCTTCCCGTCTTATTAAAGTATTTATGAAGTATGCCATTGCAAAGTATGAGACAAATTGTTCTAACAAGCTACGGGTGAACTGTGAACGCCTGCGCTTCGTAATTGGCACCAAACGCTGGTATATTAACGTTTTTTTCTTTCTTTTGCATTCCGTTCCCATCTAAATGTGATCACCGGGACCGGTAATATAATAAAATAATAATATGGGCGCATTAACCAATCTATCACTTCTATTACCTGTTCCAGGTCTTTGTATTATGCTTAATGTTTTAAGATTTAGCCGGGAAAATCACTTGGACTGCACTATATTACTCATTATCGCAGACAAATGTATAAAAGCCCCACTCATTGGCACGGAAGAAAAATTATGTAATGAAAAAAAAACTCCAGATGCACATTCACATTCATGCGGCGCTCGAGATGAAGGGTCGCCAAAGGCCATCAAATTCAGTGCATGGTGGAAGACCCGCCGTGGTTGCTCAGTGGCTATGATGTTCGGCTGCTGAGCAAGAGGTCGCGGGATCGAGTCCCGGCCACGGCGGCCGCATTTTGATGGGGGCGAAACGCGAACGCACCCGTGTACTTAGATTCAGGTGAACGTTAAAGAACCCCAGGTGGTCGAAATTTCCGGGAGTCCCCCACTATACGGCGTGCCTCATAATCAGAAAGTGGTTTTGGCACGTAAAACCCCATATTTTTTTTTTTTTTTTTTTGCATCGTGGAGAGCTCTAAAAACCATGCCGATATCAGCCCGAAGCACTTCACCAAGACACTCTAGTTTTCGCCCGACTATATTAATGGCGGTGATTACCTTTTGCGCAGCTCGGAAAATTCCAAAAAGGAATTTACGAACTAAGGGTCCCGTTGCTCCAGCTGGGCGTATGCACGCTCAACAACTGCAACGAGAAGGAGCTACAGGAGCTGATCGGAGCAGGTACGTATCTGCACCTGCGAGGACGGCGATTGCGCACACACAGCAGATATAGTTGAACGACGCAATGACGAGAAATGTCCGTGAATCATTGATTTCCTTTTCCTTCTCGTTGCCTGAAAGGGTTCCGCAATGGCATCCAAGGAAATCAGGGCCACTTGCTTTATCAGTTCACGAACATTAACGCACCATTTTTGTGGCATGCGCTCAGTGCGTGTCTGGCTTTCTAGTCAATAAAGGATACGATGAGCAGACACAATAATCACGGACTTGTTCTGAGCCATAGCCTGCAATTTTTGACGTAACCGTGCCATCAAGTAACAGGTCGATCATCTTATGAGTACTAAGGAAATGAAAGGCACCTAAGAGCGTACGTAATGACTAAATGGCTGCTGCACTTCGAGACGATGAAATGTGGTCTTCGAATGCGGATTTTGTAGCCTTGTTTCCTGGATTCTTTAACTTCACTTTATTGGTGTCGTTGTTGTCTTCTTAGTCCTCCCAATCGACAATGACGATAATGGGCTGGACAAGTATGATGGTGGCAAAGCACGTGAAATTCACATTTCAGTTAATCCTTTTCAGGTGAACTGCATGCAAAACAGCAGGAGAAAGGTAATATGACGCGCTATCACGTAAAAATTTTCCAGTATCTTTCTATTCTATTTTGCAACTATCCCTCCAAGATGTCAAAAATTTTCTGGCCACCTCCACTCTGCCTGTCTGTCAGGCGACATCATGAAAACCGCTAAAATTCTACCTCTGAAATGACCTGTGCACCCTGATTATTCATGATGAGGCCGAAAAAAAGAAAAAAAGCAATATTTCGATTCTACGTCTTCGTCGACATTAGCCCTAAGCTGCTTGTCAGAAATTTGTGGCCTATGCCCACTTCTCGAGTGTGTCACAAGACGCCACCAATTCACGAAATCTCAATCAGTCAAAATGACACTTATACACTAAAGATTCATTAATAGCCCAGCAAAACTTATTTTTTTTAATAGATTGAGACTACCTCGTTCAGAAAACAATTAAAGAAAGCAACTTGCCGATGCCTCTGGCAATGGCTCCTCGGAGCTACCCGGAAGAATGGATTTCTCTTCGAATAATGAAATTTTGGCGGGGCAGCACAACGTCTTCCAGACAATCCGGTCGGCCAACTTTTCTCACTTGAGAACCTGGTTTAACGGCATTTGTAACCTTCAGTTGCATGCCGCCGCGATATTCCACCAACCGAGTACCTCAAGTTAAGCAAAGGGAAGCGCACCAATCGCAGTTACCAGCATCACTTTATTCATCCAGTTATCTACTTTCACTCCACTAGCTCGGACGGAACGAAACTTTCCACTTCTTTGTTCTGCTCGCCTCCTGTGATTCAGTTAGATAACAAAAACCTGTTAACGAAGGCAATGGTATTGCCTTTCAAAGCAGACAAACATGACCTCCTATAAATGAGGAGAACGTATGATTCGACTGTTAAAACAACCCTGCTGGTCACCGTCAGATACTTGCTTCGATGGTTACGTAAATCTGACGTCAAGAGATTGGAACAAAATTAGTATGGAATAGTTTTACGTTATAAGGTCCATGGAAACTGACTAAAAATACTTTTCAAAAAGCCTTTAACGTGAAAGATCTCACCATCAACTCTCCAGTAAGCAACTTTATATCCACTTGTATTAATTCTTCAAGCACTTCTAGGCAATATCGCCGGGATATCATTAAAATCTGCTTCCTTCTATCCAGCACTTTTAATCACGAATTAAACCGCATTTTTAGAAGCCATGCAACAGCTGCGTTTCTCCAAAAAAGCTGTCTCTTAGTTGAGGTATCATTCAGGCGAAAACGGAGTAGTCCACACCCCACAGCAAGCAATGAGATTAGTATAACCTTACATGAGCTAGGCGAAGGCAAAAGCAGCTACGGCTAAATGAAACACCATAACATCGTGGCGCCCATCTTTCAATGAAACGATTTTCGCCAATGACTTCGAATTCTCGTAGCACCATACTATGCATTGAAGCATAATGTGACTCAAACTGTTCTAACTTGTCAAGTGGCCTATTTGGCCAGCAGTGTTCGCGAGAAAAAGTGCAAGCTGTCGACGCAGTGAGGCCGTGGGCGCATGGTAATACCTCGTTCCCGCTCCATGCGCTCGTAACCAAAAAATCGCGAACCCAATATCTACCGTTCGGCAACGTTGGCGCAGTCCAGAGCCAGCTCCGCAACCACTCGAGGAAAGTATGATTTGCACTGTATGCAGATAGTGCTAATATCAGAATATCGTAGGCCTGTTTTCATACCTCCGTTCCCAGAAAGCTCCGCAAATACATTTATTTCAATTATTCCTGAATGTGCCCGCCGTGGTTGCTAATTAGCTATGGTGTTGGTCTGCTAAGCACGAGGTCGCGAGATCGAATCTCTGACATGGGCCTCATTTCAATGGGGGTGAAATGCAAGAACTCTCGTGTAATTAGAGTTAGGTGCAGGTTAAAGATCAACAGTGGTCCAAACTTCCGAATCACCCACTACAGCGTGCCTCATAATCAGATCGTCGTTTTGGCACGCAAGACCCCATAATCAATTTTTTTGTTCCTCAATGCGCCCAGGAACAACTCTACGATTTAGTATTGGCGCACTTGCGTTACACGAACAACATAAAATAGAAAACCAAAACATAAAAACTGAAAGAACAGTGGTACGATATGCAACAAGAAATTGAAATAAATCAATGGCAAATTCAGATAAAGAACAAATAAAAGAGCTGTAAGTATCGTGATCATAACCTAAGGTATTTTGCTCTGTTACAAGACGTGTTATAGCGTTAGACGAGCAAGCTTAATTCGCATAGAAAAGGCTGGCATTGCGCAAGTTTGGCAGAGACATGCAGAACGTTACAGCAGACAGTAACCGCGGACAGGAGAAGTGCCTGCGAATTATTTTATAAAAAATAAATAATTACGATATTTTCACTTTATTTCTAGGGGTCGCATATTAAACGTACACTGTACACCATGATAGCATAAAATACCCGGTGCCCCAGAAATAGATAGTACAGGATGCGTGTGAAACATCGGATTAAACTCCCGCGACGCCATTCCAATGCATGTGAAACGCAATAACTATCTAATAAGAGCAGTGCTGAATTAATAAGAAGCTTCTTCCGAAGTAAATTTGCCAATTTACTCTGCTCTTTTTTCAGTGCTTCCTCCTTCCATAGATGTCACCATCTCGAATTGCGTAACGTCTCTGCCTCCCGCCTTGACAAAAGGGCAGGTTGCTATTTTGTAAGTATGTGCTGATGGTAGTGTTTAACTATGCGAAATAACTAGTCTATCTAAAGGAAATCATAGGCACTCTTTGACTTCTTCCTGTCATTAATGCACCTTTCTTTTTTTGACAGATCGTTTCTTGGCATATTGGTGTTGTTGCTTGTGGTTGGAACACTTCTTGATATATGCAGCCCTGCAGGGCAGGATATGAAAAGAAAGAACCAGAGTAAGTTCATGTACTGCATTTATAAAGTACTAGTCGTTGGCCACTCATCTTCGGCTTCGTACGCAAACATAATCATGCAGTTACAGAAGACCAGGTAGAAAACAAGGACGTGAATCAATAAGTACATTTCTGCAATGCAGCATTGAACTATCTGCTTTTTTTCTTTCTACAATCACCCGTTAGGAAATAAATACGTCTGTTATTCAATATCTCCACAGAACACATGACATGAAATGGGACTGATTCCTTCACGAGAGCTCAAAAAAATTAATTCACGCTTGATTATTTCTCGAAGGAACTGTCGCGAGACAGCTTAAAGAAGGGAATTGCGCTAAAAAAGACACGGACGAGTAAGGACATGGACGGGTTCCAGCTCGACGACGTTCGAAGGTGCCCTTGGGAGACGAAGGGCAGTGATAGTAAAGCATTGCAACGATATCATTTTTGCTCATCGATTCTTTCGAGCGCATGTGAATGCACAGTCTGAGCGGTTTTAATTAGCTCATGTTTAAAAGGCATAGAACTTTTTGCTTTTGAGGTAGTTCGTAGTCCTCGGCGCGGTAAACTCGGCATTTTCCGCGGTCAGAGCAGCAGGTGGTGTTGTCCGCGTTCTTTCTGCACTCCTATGCATGTTACCGGCTGGATTCACGGAGCTGCGAAACAACTGGCACATCTGCAAAGTCTTCATCATGACAGACACGTCGCGCAGTCAGGCCCGGTCCTTTCTTGGAAGTACGCTTGGAGTGCCACGGCATTTACATTCTTCGGTATCTTAGTCACGCACGTCCAGCGCTTCTTAAATAGCGGCGGTGGACGTGATCATGGTATAGTACGCTCTATTTAGGCTGCATCCGACGTGAAATCACACCCGTAGTGAGTACGTTCAGCGAGTGAAAACGCCATTCAGCATAGAGAGTGAATTAACATGCTTCGTTGTTACAGTGCTTGAAATAGAACGGTCTGCGATAGGATGGTTCTGCTCGCCTTTTAAAAAAGTGTTGCTTCGGGTGTGCCTCAGCAGCAAATGTTTACGTCAAAAGCTCCAGGTAATTTCTATGCCAAAGCTGAATAATAAGGATTTGCTCTTAACGAAGGGGCTCTTGGAAGCATTTCGCTCTCAGCGGCAATATCGAGGCACAAATATTACTCACAGGTGCCACCAAGGCTGGTTCGAGGCCTTTCGGAAACATGTCTAGGTTAGTTATCAATATTCTTGTGCCGCAAGTTCAGGAATATGTGGCACGCAAAAAATCGGATTTGCCCTTTTCGGGTAAAATTTGTGCCATAATTCTGGTGCTTTCTTTTCATTTTTTTCTCAGTGCTCCATTAGCGGAATTCTTTGCTCACACACCCCTTTGTATTCGCTATCAATTAGACATACTGAGCTTAAAAATTTCCTGTGTAGCCTGTTTTCAGTTTGTTCTTAAACTAGTAGCTGCATATAACACTCGGAATCAGCTAAAATATCCCCACTTATTGCTCTTTAAAAAAACTGCACTCAATTATTTGTTTTATGTAACACATGATGATCAAGGAGAGCAAATCGAGAGGTGTAAAATTAAACTAAACTGTACCTGAAGACACGGTCTCAACTCTACTGCAGCACAAAACAGTGCTCCTAAGTATGAGGACTAGTGCTAGCAAAGACACATTCACGAGCAATCGGACGAGTTCTAGAGCACCCGACAGAAAACTTATGATGTCAACTTAATCAAAAATTCACAACAAAACCTTCTTTTCATAATACTAAATCCCAGCCTTCTAATTCCTTCTAATCAGTCATACGCATTCCCAGAACAATATAATTCCCAAGTTTTTCTTTTGTATAGATTTTTAAAAAGTGTAAAAAATGCTCATTGGAGTGAACCTTGGCGCAAGTCATGCTAAGTGATTGCATAGGTAATAAGTTGTACAATGTTAAAAATACGTGCCCGTTTTTCACAACTAAAGTACACGTATCATAGCAGTAATGATTATTTGAATAAATAGCACATTAAATCATGTATCTAACCTATTTCTTTTATTTTTGTTCAACTCTTTGGTGCCGTCGTGATCTCAATCATGGTTAAACATTTGTTTCTCCGCTCCAATTTTCAGATTTTTTTCTGTCTGCTGTGACGTCATTTTCTGTAGCGTGGAATACGAACATGATGCTCCACATAGCTAAAGACAAGGGTTCCGAGGCCTACAGGCTGCGCTTTCTACACGGCATCCGCTTCTTGAGCATCGTCTGGGTTGTTGCTGGACACAGCTACGGTGCGACTTCGCATGTGTGGTGTGAGTAGGTTTGGGCATTCTTCCCCATCAAAAATTCCATCACATGCTCTGATGAACAGAACAAGCATGTTATTCCGCTTCATTGATCGTGATTTCGAGCACATACTGTATTGTTTGTGGTCGGGCATGAAATAGATGATAGCTGGCCGATGCCATCGTCCAACTTATCCACGCTGAAGACGTTGTTGAAGGGAAGGACCGCTTCTCATCGAGAACGAGGAATATGGGATTTATTTACTGTATTTACATGAGAACGTTACAGTTTATCAGTGTAACATGACTGAAAGAGGAATGCCTCCTGAGGAGCCGCCAACGACTCCTTAAGTACACTCTGTCCTCTCTAGATCCCTAGGTGAGGGAATGCGGCCGTTCGACCAAACGGAGCATCTAAAGTCATCGTAGCCGACCCGCCTTTGAGGGGGAAGGTTTATGCACTCACTTCCGCATAGATTTCACTGACCACACCAAGGTGAGAGGGTTCTCGCAGACACGGGTCCTGCCCCGAGCAGGTGCCTCTTCATCCCAGTGTTGATTCTGCAGACAATGGCCGCCGTGTCTGTCCATGACTTCTAAGCCCCGTGAGACGACAGCAAGATAACTTCTCCCAGCATTTCCACCGCTTCTAACAGGCATGACGGCGACGGCGAATCCACTAACAATACTTGGTCCGCCGACCGCATTTAGTGATAGCGGCGCCGAAAGGGTGTTGATGCGGCACTTTGTCACCCCTACAATACGAGTCGCCGCCGCAGGTGGGGAAGGGTTCCACGGTCGCTTCTCGGAAGCTCGCCACTACCGCAAGTGCAGCTGGCTGGGAAAAGTTTGTAGGTCGGCACCCACGCAGGCCGTTCGTAACAATACCTAAAGTTGAGTGGACACAGCCACATGCATTCAGGATGTTAGTGTGGCGTACAAACTAATGATTATAGATAAATGCGATGACACCAACCATCTTTACAGTTGTTTGCCGATGAATGTTTCATTTAGCACAGCCACTTGTAAGCAATGCATTAGTGACTCGTTTGTTGGTAAAATATATAGGACAGCTCATAGGCAGAGCTTTCTGGCGTAGGAACCAACGAGCCAGAAAAGAAAGACGAGGAGAATGGCAAACGACATTGTACTGAGTAAAAGCCTTCCCCCCCCCCCTATTCTTTTTACGCCCGTCCTTCAAACAATTTGTGCGACGCCTCATTTTACCCTTTTCAACATCCGGCGCTACGTCGCGCTACAATCGTTCCAGTTTCGTCCGACTGCGCAAACTTTATATTTTCATTCGCTGTCACAGTATATTACAGAAATCACAGTATGCAAATCAATTAATATGCCCCGGTATCGACTGGCAACAAATAAACAAAATGTCACAAAATGTTTTTTTTCTCTCAAACTATGCCCGAAATAATGGCAATTTATTAGTGCACGTGTGCTCTCAGAACAAAGAAAATGCTAGCAACTTATTTTGCTGGAGTAACTACATGTCACATATTTACCTTCACTTTCGAAAGTACTCAAAACACCACCCACTCTTCCCCACGAAGCACATGCACTTACTTTGATTAGACACGAGCAGAGCAAACGCCCTTCGTCGGGCATTTTTTTTTAATATGTCGCAAGTATTACCTTCTTCGTTATGTGTGAAACATAGGAAGTTTGGCAGCAAAAAAGCCGGATATCACGAAGATATTGCTAGAAAACAAAAACAAAAAACGTAATAAAAATACAAAACACGCCCGTACCGAGGGTTTGGCAGCACAACTGTTACTAGAACGTTGGTGGCAGTTCTTGTTTGCAGAACAAACGACCTTAATGTCTTGTTTTATATGTTGGTCATGGTCGAGAATGAATAACATTTGGCTTTCAGTTTGCCGGTATGTATATTTCCAGCGCACGAACTTATGCCCTAGGTTCCCACCAGCTGTGATGGAATTTCCGTAGCGTTAAACCCGTGGGCTTCCAGGCGGTAAAACTATAGATACGAATTCGCGAATGATAGCTCCATGTGCTGAAATAACGAGATTTCCAATCCCCCGCCAGTAAACTTGCTGAAATTTTTGAGCAAAGTAATCTCGGAGTCGCTTTTAAACTACGTGTCGTTCGACCAAGCCAGTCTATGTGCATTCTAAAGACAATCAATCGTTATGCGCTACACACACTTCTGAGATTATATCGGTATACACTGCTAATATTTTTATTATAAAGCCAGCAAGTTCAGTTAAGAAAGATCGTTAGTTTCACATCTGAGGATGTGAAATAGATAATCTAATGGCACAGGCTAAACCTGATGACTTTACGCCCGGCATAACTAGTGTTTACATGTATAGCTTGCCTCTGTGTGTGCGTGTTCGTCGGAGTAATAGGCATGCTCATGCTGCACTTCTTTCATGCGTTAATCGTGCACAGAACGAAAAAAATTGCGCCAGAAACCATCGAAGGAAATTGTCAAAGTCAGCGACAGTTTTCTTGTGTAACGTGCTGCATATCACCGTGCTATCCGTGAATTACGAAACTTTATGGGCACATTAGCCGACGCAAGAAGTGACAATCTCGCTGCCAACTACAATGCCCAGTGATAGCCCGATACTGTATATCTTGTGACCACATAACTCCGGTTGAAACCCTGTAGCAAACCACATTATTGCTGTTATCCTGCCTGCAACTTTTTATCAAACCGCAGCGCATAATAGTGCAAGCTCTAGGACACTGTCGGTGGCACATATATTTTGGAGCATTAACCAAGAATAGGCACGCACCCAGTGACACGCTACTCAGTGACACAAGATGCCTGCTTGGCCAGCCAGCTGCCATAAGCAAGGGCACATTCACAGCGACCGAAGTTGTCCATATACACCCAGAGCACGTTTTGAATCTGTGGTATTTTTAGAGTCCTTCACAAACTTTTCGAGGGCAAACTCTCTATGTTTGTAACTGTTTCTCTAACTGCTTTACCGCCTACCTGAGTAACTGGGCAGTCCGTGCTCGAAAGAGTAGTGCATCGGGCTGCTGTGCTGAGGGAACAGGGTTACAAATCAACCGTTGGACCAACTTGGACCACTCACTATGTGGCACTCTGTACATGTGTGCAGCTCTTCAGCGAACCTATTCCACGCCGACGTGGGATTGGGTATGTACCGCTCTTCAATGAAACTTTTTGACGCCGACTTAGAGCACTGGATATGTGCCACTCGGTCTGCACTCGTCATCAGCGTGCCACTCGGCATGCCACGCTTCTAGTCTCTGAGGCCACGCGCGGACTTCTCGGCAGCGTCACTAGGTGGCGCACTGTGTACAGAAATGAGTGCGAGGGAAGCCCGGCTGCCGCATGACGCGTTTTTCAGCGTTCGCACGCATCGGCGCGCCGTGAATTTCAAATGTCACCCGCAGGCTTCGTGGTCGCTCCGCAAGCGATTTAAAATCTGTGGTTTAGGAACAATGACTGTTCTGAAACACTCCCAGTACTACCTACAAAAATAACACAGTGCATATCATTGTGAATATGATATGCTCCATAAATATCAGCTTTTCTGTATTTCTTTCTAGCAAGAATGGCGAACTTGGTTAACTATGCTGATGAATGGCAAAGCATGATTGCAACAGCCGGATTCATAAGCGTCGACAGTTTCCTCTTTCTCAGGTGGGTGGGGGAGCGCTTCTGGTCTTGATTTCTGGTTTTCTCTCAAAATAGGACCTTTCAGAAATTTCATGTATTCTTTTACGTAGAAAAATCTAGGTATGACTATATAAATAATTGGACATATATGACCTACTAAAGACATATATGGTGGTTTACGTATATAGATATATATGGTCATACCTGTCAATTTGTTTTTTACCCATACCTGGCATTTATGATCCGCGCATATATGATCATATCTGTCCAATTCTTTATATAGCCATATCAAGATTACTCCAATAAGCCTCATATGAGCTGTGTTTGCGTGATGTCGTATATATGTTATATATGGATATGACTCTTATGAAGCAATATTTGTGGAAGGCTTTACATTTTGGTATATCTTAGGAGGTGCAACATAATACATAGCATATGTCAGTTCCTAACAAAAGGTATTTCTAGTTCATGCTCCCACCTCTTCTTCGGAACTATGTGACAATAGTGTAGTTAGAGATATTAAATGGTAAACAAATACCGTGAGGTACTTATGCGAACCCATTTATTTGATTCGCCCGGAGTATTCCTTCGATACCATAGCGTACATACTGATAGATGGAAACATATCAGCATCGTATTTTTAGTTCGAACTTGATTTTCCGCCTGCTGCAAATGAAGGAAAAATAAAAATCTCCCACATGTACTCACATTCGCAGAGTATGTAATCGGCACGTACATCTGAAAAGAATTTCACCTCAGGTGGATGACACCACGCTTAGGTCGCAAAGCCTAAGTGCTCATGCCTTTTATTTATTTTTTTTTTAAGCCATGGTAGCTTAAGCATGTTCTCTTCCCATATATGTGGTTTTCGGGTATAGACATTTCTGTGCTTCCCTAAACAAATGGAATTAATCACTATTGCCATGAGACTAACGAGCGACATTTACAGCCATCGTAGTGAAAAGGGCGAATCGAAATTTGGCTTACTTAAAACATCTGTAACCATAGTTTGGTGTATATCCCCGTCTTTCATGTGTCCTCCGACACTGCCCAACTGAAGATTGGTCACGCGGCACATTTATGGACTATTCACCAAAGTATTTGGCAATAGTATTTCCCCCTTTTGCGCCTGGGAAACATGCGCACCATTCCATTCTAATGTAGCCACAGAAAAAAAAACATTGAATGCGTTAATTCTAGAGTTTTACCCACCAAAACCACGATTGGATTATGAGGAACGCTGTAATGGGGCACTCCGGATTAATTTTGACTACCAGGGGAGATTTAACGTACCCCCAGTGCACAGCACATGGATATTTCTGCATTCGTCCCCAACGAAATGCGGCCGCCGCGGCCGTGATTCGATACCGCGATCTCTTGCTCAGAAGAGCAACACCATAGCCGTCAAGCCACCCCGGCGAGTAAACTGGTGTGTATTAGAGAGTGACAGTGCGCGAAGCCAGTGTCGTAGATAAAGGGAGCGGTGCGGCGAAGACAACTTAACATCGAGAGCGAATGAGTGAGCGCAAGAAGCCGACGACGAAGAAGCGACGCGCGTTATATCTGACGCCCCGTCAAAACAAAATACTAAGAAGAACGGAACCATTAAGAGCCGTACACGATAGGTGACGTAGAAGAATAAGAAGGAAGAAGAAGAAATGAAGACGAGACCACCAACCGATTCAAATCAGGATATTAAGATAGATTTTGATGACATTTTCCCCCCAAACTCTAAGTTTCGATCAGCCACTTTTTTAAATAACCTGTTGCAAGATTACCTAGCACACGTACAAACAACTAATATAATAGATACAGACGCCTCAGTGAACAACAAATAGGCGGCCGTAGGCATTTTCTCGCTTCCTCTTGGCGGTTCATTCTCCTTGAGACTGCCAAATTTCACATCCGTTTTTGAAGCCGAACCTTCAGCAGTGATTTTAGCGCTTCGGAAACTTCTTTCAAGCTCAACAAGGGCGGTTATTATAACAGATTACCTTTCGGTCTGTACTTCGCTTACATCTTTATCCTATTCGGCAACTCTCGAGACGTTTCCAACATTAGTTGCTCCACAGTTGAATTCTCTAAAACTAATATGGGTACCTGGCCACTGTGGCTTACATTCAAATCAAATGGCAGACTCATTAGCGCGAGCATCTCTGAATGAACCTATAATGCTGGTTATTCCAGTAGTGGCGCACATAACCACAATTAGATATAGAAAATATTCAATTCATGGAGATCCCAATGAATTAATAGCAACATGGACAGAATTTCAGCACCTAAAATTTCCGTGGGAAATCCAGTGGTGCCCATCAAGACGATCAGAAGTAGTGATCGCGAGAATACGCTGCCGTGTCCCTCCATTAAACCTATATTTACGCAGGACTGGTCTGATGCTATCGCCCCTGTGTCCATGCTGCCAAGAAATAGAATGATTAGATCACTTCTTTTAGTATGTCGGCGATACAAATTGTTAAAAGGCCATCTAGAACTTCCGCTTGCTTAATTAGGGTTAATGTTATCATCAGAAATAATACTATCTTTCGGTGCGTCAATTATACGGGTCCGCCACAGGGACGGGTTTGATGCCGTTTGCGGTTACATACAATCAACAAAAGGAATTACTTTTTATTGTTCTCTTGTATTGTAATTTATTAGTTTTTGTATGTTTCCTTATCTTTATGTCCTACTTTTTTTTCATCGAATAAGTAACACTTCAAAAGAATAGGTAATCGCTTCAGCACACAATTCTTGGCCAATCCCCCAGTGCGGGTATGCACCATAATATGAGACCATCATCATCATCATCAACAGACCCTAGAACGGCGTGGTGGTGGCCTGACGCAAGTGAGCGCCAAAGAAGTGAGCGTCCACCAGGAGCCGGGGTAAGCCGTCGGGCCGTGGGCCCGAGCTTGCATACTCCTAACGGCTGAACCTGGACTGCCTATATCCTCCGGAGCTAGGACAAGGTCCCACCGCGTGACTGGAGTGAGCTGTCGGGCTACGGGCTCGAGCTTCCAGGTTCCCACAGGCAGAACCTAGAGTGCCTAACCTCCTGAGCCAGTACAAGGTCCTTCACACACACACACACATACACACACACACACATATATATATATATATATATATATATATATATATATATATATATATATATATATATATATATATGTATATATTCTGTCCACTTTCTATATTCACATATAGAAAGTGGACAGAAAACACACATGAACAAAGGATAGAAACATAAGGATAAAGAGCACTCTACACTGCTTATAACGAACGCAGTTCTCATTAATCAAAGTCACAGCTATTCTAATCCCATAGTTGTTAGGTGCGTCCCAATAAAAAAGGGCAGTAGGCTGAGAGCGGGGTGCGGCTCACTAAGAGTTCTGGCACATGGCCGCGTAGGTGAAGGGCGCCGAGCTGTCGTCGACGGAAGGCACTGGTCGCTCTTTGAGCGAACTCCAGGTTGTCACGCGATTGTCCTAGCTCCGGAGGATATAGGCAGTCCAGATTCTACCGGTATGAGTCTGGAAGCTTGGGCCCACAGCCCGACGGCTTACTCCCGTTCCCGGCGGACGCTGACTTCTTCGGCGCTCACTTGCGTACGAACACCACCACGCTATTCTAGGGTCGCGTCGTCATCTCTTCTTCCTTCCTTTTCTTCTACGTCACCCATCGTGTACGGCCCTTAATGGTTCCTTTCTTCTGAGTGTTTTGTTTTGATGGTGCGTCAAATATCACGCGCGTCGCTTCTTCGTCGTCGGATTCTTGCGCTCACCCATTCGCTCTCGGTGTTATCTTCGCCGCACGTCTCTCTTTATCTACGACACTGGCTTGGCGCACTGTCACTCCCTAACATACAACAAAGAGGCCCCTTTTGAAGAAAGTTTGTTTTTCGGAGAAAAATAAACTGAAGTTCAGTGCGCGAGAAGACACTACTTTGTTAATAATACTACAGACAAAAAAACTCCACAGTGAAGTGGTCACGAGGTAACTATTATAGATGACATGTTCATAGCCGACTCATATAATCTGCACCAACATTTTCTTTGCCTTTAATGTGCTCTAACCTAAATTAATATTCTTGTAATGCAAGGCTGCACCGCAACACCCTGTTGTTCAAGTGCTTCGCTTGTAAGAGATTTTGTATGGGCTGGTGATCGGTTTGTACCATGAATGATGTTCCATAGAGGAAGACGTGAAATTTCTTGATCTCCCAAACTAACGCCCAACATTCCCGCTCGATTGCGGAGTATCTCTTTTCGCGAGGCTGAAGTTGACGGCTGGTATACGACACACGGTGGAGGAAACCATCATGGTCTTGCATGAGACTAGCGCCTATACAGGAGTCTGAAGCATCTGAACGGAGCACAAATTTCTCCTCAAGGTCAGGTGCTTTTACAATTTGTCCAGAGGATAGCGCTTCTTGAGCGGTTCAAACGCTTCCTTTCTTTCCCTGTTCCATGCCGTTGTATTCTTCTCCATCTTCTTCGTCATCTCGGGGAGGGGAGCGACAGCACGTCGTCTATGTAATCAACCACGTTTAGGATTCCCAGAAGCAGCCTTATCATCAGACGAATGAACAGCAAGGATGCGGTCTTGATTCCAAAACGCATATAGAGGAAATTATAATGCCCAGATTGAGTTGAAAAGTCAGTCTTCCGCTGCGATTCTTTTTCGAGTGGTACCTTCCAATGTTATTTGGTGAAATCAAACTTGGAGAACCATCTTTTCGTCCCCGCTTCGGCAAACAAGTGATCGGTTCTGGGTATAGGTTCTGCGTCAGAGACTAGAACACTATTTATGCGTCGAAAATCTATGCTCTGTAGCTCTTGTCGGGTTTCTTAACTAGAAAGAGAGGGGAATTATATGGTGACTCGGAACGCTCTATAACCCCAAGCTTCAACATGTCCTGGACCTCCTTTTCAACGACTTTTTTCATGGCAAACGGTAAAGGGTATTGTGGAGTGTGAATTGATTCAGGGGTGGTCATTTGTAATCGGCATTCCACCAGGTTTGTTTTACCCGAAATCTCCGCGAATATGTCTTTATATGTATTTAGTACATCACATATTTCCTCGATACCATCTGCGATCGTGACGGCGTCAATGCCACAGCTCTTATGGACCTTGAAGGTAGGTAATGGCTTCTCCGACTCCTCTTCCTCGACCACCACAAAAGATGATGTTTCAGGAAGCGCTTCCATCGGACGCTCTTCGTATTTTTTTTTGCATGCTGATGTGAAAAAGTATTTTGCTGTGTCCCAGATCCAGCCAATAATCGTAATCATTCTTCTTTCCTTGGACAAGAAACGGCCCTCTCCACTGAATTAGTCATTTGTTGTTATTTGTGGGAAGCAGAATCAGGGCCCGGTCGCCAACTTTGAGTACTCGTTGTTTGCTGCGACGGTCGTAATACTTCTTTTGCGACTTCTGTGCTCGGCTCAAGTTTTGTTGTGCCAGCTCCAACGTCTTCTCGAGACGTTCTCTTAAATCTAGGACATATCCGCCTGCCGTTCACCAAGAAGAGGCCCACATCTTCTCCGACCCGTTATGACTACATCAAGTCCTTTATTTTTCGCTAGCCTTTTCACGAGATGACAGTCGCTTCTCCGGTATTTTGAGCCCTCAATATCTCGAGCTCAAGGCACTTCATCTCGAGCGCTTCACGTGCTACGCGTTCGCATTCCTCTTTGGCCTCCCGTGCTGAGCGCTCTTCTCTGGCATCACGTGCTACACTCTCCTATTCTTTTCCTTATGCTACTTAAGAATTCTTCTAGTTCCTCGTCGTCTGCCTCGATCGCCTCAGTTATCTCTAGCTTTCTCTTTCTTTCGAAATTCCTATGTTCAGCTCACGGGCCAGTTCAAGCAATTCCGGTTTCTTTAACGCCTTCAGGTCCATGGCTGTCCTTAGTGCTTGTATTTGTTAACTGTTACACGACCGTGACGCACTCTAAAAACATTCGTCAACGGTTTACTACTATCACTGCTCTGTACTCCCCCCCCCCACCAAAAAAAAATATGTAAAGCCGCGTGATATCTCAGTGAAAAACAGCCGTGAACTAACCAACTGCAGTCATGAATCCTGCGACGATCGTTCCAATATTGCTATCCAGAGACGTTGGTTCTTGCCAGGACGAAACGTCGTCAGTCCCAACAGCTGCCAAGCAATTGTTGCGACGCCGGTTACTTGAACCTCTACCATCGTTACTAATGCGTAGCGTGGCATTGCCGGCAGGCCGCAGGCGTCCGGGGGACCATCGCGACCAAGCCAGACAATTTCTAGTGCGAAAGTCGCACATTTTGTTCCATTGTAACGAAGTAGGCAAGAAAGAAAACAATAGAAAAAGATACATTGCGGGGCCGCTTAAATAGGCGCGCTAAAATCGTAGACGGGATTTTCCTCACGCCAACGTCACATACTATGTACTGAGACCGGTCGGTGATTAGTGTCTGCTCCTTCTCTCCTATTCGAAGTTGCACGTGCTTGCCTCTACTGGCGGTAATCCATTGGTTCCGTTTGGTTTGAGGAAGGAGGGCCTCCCCTTGACTGGAACAGTTCGCGCCAAGACACCCCTCTCCCTGTCCTGCACACACACAGAGGGGCTCATAATCACTGCGGGGCGCCAGCTAGATCGGGAACCACCTGAGACACCCATAGGAATTTGAGATCTACTCTGCGCTTTCCGATTAGGCATGACATTCGATAACCCTTTTGCACTGAGTGCTTCACGCCTATCGTAACAGCAGATAATCCTATTTGCAACGGAGGTTTCACGCCAATCCTAACAATACAGAATGATGTCATACCTGTCGTCGGCGGCCTGCTTAACTGGCCTGGTTTCCCTTGGGGAAATGGCGGCTTGGATTGCTGTCTCCTTGCTCTCCCAAAAAGGCTCAGACCTCTTCCTTGAATTGGTTTTTGCAGCATCGAAGAGACGTGAACCGTTGGGAGAGAAATGTCTCTCCACCAATCGCGCACTCACACAAATCACGCAAGCCGACGCGATCCAACAGGCACCAGAGTTTAGGCGACCAGACATGATCTCGAAAAGATGCAGGGAACAAAAGTAATCATGACTGATGGGCAGAGCCCAGCGTTAATCGACCGCGACAAGTACACACACTCGACGACACCTGTTTCGGAATCCCTCAAGTTCGGCCGCGTGCAGAACAATCCTTGAACGATGCGCACACAAAGTGACTGACAGGTATGACTGCGTCGGCCAGGCGAAAGCACATGCCCGAGGCGACGTCGTAGTCATTCCGCGCAAAGGCTCCTAGTCGACAGAGCCGCTCATTTGATTGCGATGTCAAATATATTGCTACGGAACAGTATTTGCGATGACAAAGAGGCGAGCAGGGTGAAGACGACGACTACGATTAGAGGCTAGCGCGGGCTGTTACCTCTTGGCCAAGTGCGGCGTATTGCCTTGTAAATAGACTTGTATATAGCTTTTCGTCAGTGTCTTCCTACGTAACATATCTGGTGGAGGTGGACGTTCCCTGTACCTCGTCACGGAGCTTCCTATAGTGGACGGTACGTCGAGCCTTCATTCATGGCTCCCGGCGACGACAACTCGACTCCGCCGGCTCAGACACCTGCTGCCACTTCGATGACCTACATCACTCTCCCCGCTCCCCGTCATCCTGGCGTATTCTCGGGCAAAGATGGGGAAGACGTCGAGGACTGGATCAGCCTGTACGAACACGTCAGCCGCAATAACCGGTGGGACCCTACTATCATGCTCGCCAAGGTAGTGTTTTACCTCGGTGGCCCACCTCGAGTTTGGTTTCGGACGCACGAAGATGAGCTCACCAGTTGGGATTCGCTTAAGCAAAAGCTCCGAGACTTGTTCGGCAACCCCCTACGGTCACCAACTTGGCGCGCAGGAGCTTTCTGGCCGTGTGCAGACGTCAACAGAGCCCTACGACACGTACATTCAGGACGTCTTGGCTCTGTGCCGCAAAGTTGACGCACACATAACTGAGTATGACAAGGTCTCCCACATCCTCAAAGGCATTGGCGATGACGCCTTCAACTTGCTCGTATTTAACAACGTGGCGACAGTGGATGCAGTTTTAAAAGAGTGTCGCCACCTGGAACTCGCTAAAAGCCGACGTATCGACCAGCAGTTTGCCCGTCTGCCCAACAGCCCGGCGACATCCTCCCGTGCCGACGCTCCTCGTGCCAACAACACTGGCGATCTTACCAGAATCGTCCGGCGTGAGATCGAAGCCGCCTATCCGGCTGCCTTCGACTCCAGCCCCTCCAATGCACCTGCAGTCACGGTTTCCCTGATGCAGGCACTTGTCCGCCAGGAGTTCCCAAACATGGGTCTTCACACCATTTGCTCGGCCCATCGCCCTGATACCCCCCCGGCTTCTTCGATTGCGCCCCTTCCTGCATATTCTTACCCACCACGTTTCCGCAACCCATCTGAATGGCGCACTGCAGACGACCAGCCCATTTGTTTTCGCTGCCACAGAATGGGGCACATTCCTTGACACTGTCGCAGTCGCTGGAGTTCCCCCAACCGGTCTACTTATACTGCCTACTCTCGCCCCCCAGGTGGCCCTTCTCGTCCCTATGCTGCCCGCTCCGATTATGCCGCCAGATTCTCCTGTGCCGAACCGCCCCTATTCTCGTTCGCCTTCGCCGCAACGACGACAATCTCGCTCCCCCCAGCCCCGTCGCTCCTATTCGCCGACTCCCTTCGGAAGCCGCTCCCAGCCGGAAAACTAGACGATGCAGCGCCTCCAGGTGACGCTGCATTGCTCCCTACGCCGCCAAATCCTCTACTGACGTTGCCCACTCATCTGAACCTTCTTCACGTGCCAGTCGACGGTGTTTCTGTACCTGCTCTCGTAGACACTGGGGCACATTTGTCGGTAATGAACGCTGACCTTCGTAACCGGCTGAGGAAAATAATCACGCCCGCCACGACGCCTGTTGTCCGTGTCGCCGATGGCGGAACAGCCCCTGTAATTGGTATGTGTGCCGCCCGCGTCTCCTTCGCCGATCGCTCCACTATCGTGCTATTCACAATCATCATCCACTGTCCCCACCACATCCATCCTCGGCTTTCTTCCTCTCCGCACATTCTGCTCTCACCGATTGTTCCGCCAGTACTCACCGCCTTGACCTGCCTGTTCTGGATCCCGCTGAACCAAACCCCACTCGCCTCAATTCCGTCGACTTCGTTCGCTTGCCACCTTCGGCGCTGACTTTCGTTGACTTCGTGTCATCCCCACCAGTCCCCGATGGTCACTACATCGCGGCTCCTATGCACGAAGTCTTCCTTACACACGGGATCACAGTGCCCCATACAGTTTTATCTATTACGGCGAATTGCGTCTGCCTGCCAGTGGTCAATTTTGGCTTGACGACACAAGTGCTGCCACGCGGGATGCCTCTGGCCCAGCTTTGCTCATTCGAGGATCACTCAGTAGTATCTATTGCAGTAGACGACAATTCAGCCGATCCTCCTCTACCATCGCAGTCGGCAACTTGTACCATCGCCGACTTACAGAAAATGATTGCGCCCGACATGCCGTCCGAGCACGCTCGTGAGCTCTACCGCGTTCTGTTTTCCTACGACGATATTTTTTACTTTAACTGCAGGTGCTAAACATCGCATTAGTACCGGCGATGCCCCTCCTATTCATCGCCGCCCGTATCGAGTATCACCGGCTGAGCGTCAAGTTATTCACGCCGAAGTTCGCAAAATGCTTGCCAAGAACATTACTGAACCGTCATGTAGTCCATGGGCGTCACCTGTTGTACTGGTAAAAAAGGATGGATCATGGCGCTTTTGGTTTCAAATGGTCCACGTGCCTGTGCTACTAGGACGACGTTATAGTATTCTCCCCAACGTTCGCTACGCACCTCGAGCGCCTCTCAGCAGTCTTGGACGTTTTTCGGCGAGCCGGTCTGCAACTCAACGCATCGAAGTGCCAATTCGGCCGTCGCCAGATTACCGTCATTGGACATCTCGTTGACGCGAACGGAGTGCGACCGGACCCAGGCAAGATCGATGCTGCTACGCACTTCCCTGTTCCAAAGTGTGTTAAGGATGTGCGCAGCTTCATCGGCCTTTGCTCGTACTTCCGCCGTTTTGTGAAAAATTTAGCGGCAATAGCACGACCACTAACCGAGCTTTTGAAAAAAGACGCCCATTTCCAGTGGGGCGATAACGGAGCCTCTGCATTCTCGCTTCTAATCGACCTTCTAACAACGCCTCCCGTTCTGGCCCATTTCGATTCTTCTGCGCCTACCGAAGTCCGTACTGATGCCAGCGGTCACGGAATTGGCGCAGTACTGGCACAACGCCAGCGCGGCCACGACCGTGTTATCGCTTACGCCAGCAGGCTCCTCTCGCCCGCGGAGCCCAACTATTCCGTCATTGAGGGTGAGTGTCTGGCCCTAGTTTGGGCGGTTGCCAAGCTCCGCCCATACTTATATGGCCGACCCTTTTCCATTGTGACAGACCATCACGCGCTTTGGTGGTTATGCTCACTGAAAGATCCTACAGGAAGACTTGGTCGCTGGGCTTTACGCCTCCAAGAATATTTGTACTCTGTCACCTACAAATCTAGCCGACTACACAAGGACGCTGACTGCCTGTCTCGCTACCCTGTAGTCGAGCCTGACGACGCCGGCAGTAGTACCGCCAATGGCATTTTCTCTGTGTCTGCCTTCACTAACATCGTCGATGACCAGTACCGAGACCTATCGCTGCGAGTACTCATCGAGCGTCTGCGCTCTACACCTACCGACGCATCCGTTCGCCGATATGTCCTCCAGGGCGGCATTCTTTACCGAAGGAATTTCCTCCCTGACGGCCGTGATATTCTTCTTGTCGTGCCAAAATATCTACGGCAGAGTGTGCTCTTTGAGATGCATGACGCACCCACTGCAGGACATCTTGGGGTAACCCGCACGTACGACCGCGTCCGCCACCGCTTCTATTGGCCTGGTCTCTCCCGTTCCTTCCGACGCTATGTTGCTGCCTGTGATCCCTGCCAGCGTCGGAAAACACCTCAGGTGTTACCTGCCGGTCATCTCCAGCCGATCACCGTCCCTGTAGAACCGTTCTTTCGTGTTGGTAGACCTCCTCGGTCCCTTTCCCACGTCATCCTCTGGGAACAAATGGGTAGCCGTCGCAACTGATTAAGCCATCCGATACGCTATCACGCGGGCTCTCCCTACCAGTTGCGCCACTGACGTCGCGGACTTTCTCTTGCGTGACATTATCTTACTTCATGGCGCCCCGCGACAGCTGCTTACTGACCGTGGTCGTAACTTCCTTTCGAAAGTTATTGCCGACATTGTGCGTTCCTGTTCCATTCAACGCAACCTCTACCTCATACCATCCTCAAACCAATGGCCTGACAGAGCGGTTAAACCGTACTCTCACCGATATGCTGTCCAATTACGTTTCCAAGGGCCACCTCGACTGGGACATTGCCCTTCATTACGTCATATTTGCGTACAAGTCTTCCCGGCACGACACCGCCGAATTTTCTCCATTTTATCTATTGTACGGTCGCGAACCGACCTTGCCCCTAGACACGGCACTTCCTCCTGCTGCGACCTCAACAAGCGAGTATGCGCGTGACGCCATCGCCCTCGCGGACCATGCTCGCCAGCTTGCCCGTACTCGACTGACGGCCTCGCAAACCACTGAGCAACGTCAGTACAACACCCGCCACCGTGACGTACAGTTTTCGCCTGGTGCGCTCGTGCTGCTGTGGTCGCCCTCTCGTCACGTCGGACTTTCAGAGAGGCTCCTTTCGCGATATACAGGGCCCTACCACGTGCTCCGTCAGGTGACGCCTGTGACGTACAAAATTGCCCCTGTGCGTTCAACTCGTCCTCTACTCTGGCATCTAGTGATGTTGTGCACGTCAGTAGGCTCAAGGCCTACTACACTGCTTCCGAGTCCGGCGTTTAGTCGCTCCGGGACGGCGCTTTTGCCGCCGGGGGTAGTGCTACGGAACAGTATTTGCGAAGACAAAGAGGCGAGCAGGGTGAAGACGACGACGACGATTAAAGGCTAGCGCAGGCTGTTGCCTCTTGGTCAAGTGGGGCGTATTGCCTTGTAAATATACTTGTATATAGCTTTTTGTCGGCGTCTTCCTACGCAACAATATGAACACTCCAGGCGTATTTCTGCTGTCACCGTCACCATGATCAAGTTCTGTATGAAGTCTTAGGGCGACAACATCGTCGCCGCGCGCCGTATGCTGCATGTGCAAGTGAAAGCGTGCGAAGGGGCGCAGACGATGGTGGCTCAAGCTCGCACACACAAGGGAGGAAAGCCGTGGAGGGGGAGCGCACCTTCTTCAGTTGCGGGCAAGGCACCGGGGGGGGGGGAGGCGAGGGAGTCGGGGCGTTCTACTTCGGCGGCGGCTGCTTACGGCGCTGCCGCGCTCGCCCTATCTTGATTGCACAGAGTGGGTCGAGTGCTGATAGCTTCTTGTGCGCTGTGGTCTTGCCGCTTATTTGCGTTGAAGTTCGAGGCACCACGGAGGTCAATTCGCTGGCTACTTGCTGCCCCCCTTTCTCACACCAGCGTTTAGACAGCGAGTGCGCGCTGTTATCGAGTGAGATGTGTTCATGTTTGCTTGTGCGCGCTTGACACCATGCTTGTTAATGAAGTTATAAGCGAATGTTTACAAGTTTATACGTCCGATAAAACAACTATGCTTGCTTCGTATAGCTGTCTTCTAATTTTCTATCGCAATGGATGCTTCGACTTTCTAGTGAAACTGCGACTTCTGCATGTTTCTTGGACACCACTCTCTGTCCGGCTCCACCGCATGAAGGAAGAGCCAACAGTCACAGAAAGAAAAAAAACAAACCTGCCTCGCCATCCCGGTCCTGCGAAAGTGGATGTCCAGTGAAGCTGTTCAAAACTATCACTACAACTGCGTGGGGAGGAAGAAGGGGGGGGGGGTGCGATGGTTTATGGTTTATTGCTAAATTCCTCTGCCGGCGCATTATTCGGCCACAGGAGATTGTGGAATTCCCCTGTTCGGGAATTCCACATCAATGCGACCAGCGGCAGCATGTCCCCGCTGGTGGTATTGCCGTTTCTTTTCCATTTGCCGCGCCTCGTATTGACATTGCTCCTCGGGAGTCTTATGTGTTGCCTACCCATAGCGGTGGTGCAACAACGATGCAATGATTTGCTATAGGCTATATATATATATATATATATATATATATATATATATATATATATGTTTGATTGTTGTGTTCATAGGAGGTTGTGGCCAAGTACTGGACCAGGGTGGCCAATCCTGCTCTGGTGAGGGAGTGCGTTACCGGTTCTGGTCACCGGGATCAGGCCACACTCCAGGCCTGTTTGTGCAATTTTATCAACACGCGGATTTTTTTCATTCTTTTTTGTGTTTTTTTTAATCCGGTGAAAAATTGCCGGCAGCGGGATTCGAACCACGGACCTCTTGCACGCGAGGCGGGTGTTCTACCTCTACGCCACCGCTGCACCGAGAAGCATGGGAGAGGCCTTTGCCCTGCAGTGGGCGCAACCAGGCTGATGATGATGATGATGATGATGATGATGATGATGATGATGATGATATATGTATGGAAAGCTAGTTGCATCACTTCACAAGCTGCCGTCGCCACGGCAGCTTGCGCAACAGTAATCTTTACCGGGAAACTTATGCGGGGAGCGTTACGTGCTTCGCATTTTTAATAGGAGTGGCTTATCATCAATTATGTGGTTTGGATGCTTGTTTTGCGCTTTATATTTATTGCAGCGAATGCTGTGCCATATGTCATATGCATGATACCAAAGAATGTGTGCACTTTTCGATGTAATCAAGGAAGCTTTCTTTTTAGTGAGGACGACGCCGCGAAAAATACCGACCAACTAGAGGCTAACAGCTTCGCTGTAAAAAAGACCTGCGGCATACTTTCTTAGCGTCAATATGTTGTGAGGTTGGGGACCTTAACCGTCATATAAGCCGCAGGGTACATAAGGAACACAGAATATAAGGCGTCGTAGGTGGGTGTAGTGAGAGATCTGGAATTTTATAAATCATATAAGGAACGTTGAACAAAACAAACCCGCCATATAAGGAACTCTTAGGGCCATATATAGTGTCGTTGTCATCCGGGTTTGGGGTTCATGGTTCGGATTAGGGCGTCACTATGAGGCTCGCTTGCATTCGTCGCTGGGTACCTAAATCGTTGTAGATGGCCTGTTCTATACAGGGCTTCGTACTAATTAGGGTGAGCGGACCCATGCCGTCGCCCTTATCTATCGCCGAGAGGTGCTTGTTGTTTGGGAGGTGAGATAGGCAGGTTGAAAGAATACAGAAACTGATTTATATTATTATATTATAATATGTCTACACATGGCTCCAGATACGGGAGCACCGTTCATGTCGGAGCACCGTCTGAGCTCACTACATGTCTACGCACGCTACATCAGCGCCCACAAAGTACCAAAGGTGCCCTCTTTTAAAACAGTTATTTGCCCTAGTTAACTAGACGAGGAGATTTGATGGCGGCATTTGGTCTAATAATAATGGTTGAACTCTTCACAAAATTCCACCCACGGTCGCACCACCTTGCTGGACTCCGTCTATGATGTCCAAACTTCGAACTCGCCTACGAAACAATGACTGGGCAATCTGGAAACTGGTCCACGCTGTTTCCATGGAAGTCGTCGACACTGGCACATAGCTGTCCGTGACGGTCAGCTCGTCAGGATCATGAGGCTGGCCGTCACAGTCGTTACCACTTCCACGGAGTGCAGCGGCTGTTGTCGCCTCCAAGGGAGCGCCTTGTTTGCCCGTCTAAGTCAACAACGGGCCCGGTTGCCGACCCGGTTGGCGCTGGTAAGGGGCTGTCTTGTGTGAAGCAACCAAAGAAGGCGCATTGCTGTTTTGGGACGCAACAGGCTCCTCCACCGCCTGGAGATACGACCTGAGGGTGACCAGCTGTCAGGTTACCCGAAGCCTTGCTGTTCAGTCCCGGCGTCATCTCCTCACCAACAGACAACTCTTGGAGATAGATACGGACTACGGCATCGTTTCGCTTAGCCAGCTTAGTGCAACGTCCCGGTATAGCGCAGGTCAGGTACCCCGGCGACGTAGGCAAGCTACCATCAATGCTTTGCGAAAGTGGAGTGTTCGCCAATGGAATGCGGACTTAAAGAATGTTACTCATGGCAGCAGCATTTGGCCCATTTGGTCGCAGAATTTCTCACAAATTCAGGCATCTTCTAACTACTGTATTTCAATATAATGTATCAAGTGCAGTTTTGATTCGAGCAAGGCGGATTTTTAAGCAGATTCCTTGGATGAAATTCACGATTCTTGCGGCCTCTTGCCGAACTTGCAGTGCGGCTCATTTGGGCAATCCGCTACAGCCGAGATTAATATGCTCACTGTGCATAAAGTGCCTTGATTAGAAAAATGTAAAAAAAAATTGCCTGACTTGATCTAATTGAGAATTGTGCTGGGTTTTATTATCCTTATACCCCGCACTCACCTAACCCCTCCCCTTGCTGCAGTGGATTTCTCCTAGCTGCAGTGGTATGCAAGCAAAAAAGGACTGGAATCGTCATATTCCTGTTTGCTGTAATTAGAAGATTGATCAGGTAAGTCTGCCATAGAAGGAAGTGCGCCTGTATAAATACGAACAGAGAGCTTCACTGTAGCCTGTTCACTTTCATTTATGTGACACGTATTTGCATATCCTTCAATTCATAGTTGATTCCTGATTGCTGGGCAATATCATATGCTTATTGTACTCAATATACTATCACTTTACTGGAAAACGTCAGCGTTTCTTTTTTCTGACAAGGCACAGCAGCTGTGGCCTCATAATTTGCGCGATAATCACCAATGCGATTTAAAATCGAACATTTTCAATAACTAACGCTATAATTAGTGACATCAGGGGGCATGTAAAGCTTGCAAAGCGCAAGTCAGCCAATGCTCAAATAAAAGCGCTTTGCTAAGAAACTTGTGCCTATCACGAGCATTGAGAAATACGGACTCAAAAATGCGCCATGATATGGATTCATGTTCCGTTTATTGTTTCTTTTATGTGCACTTTTTACGCAGTGTGGAGACATACTTGTTGAAACAAAATGCATTTTTTGATGTTTTGTAAAAGGTGGTAGTAGTGGAATACCAACTAAGTGGGCAACCCTTCACCACTTTCCGGCTTCGTGAGCCTTCAAATAATGAATACATTCAATTGTTAAAATTGGTTTCATTACTGGACAAGAGTCTGGATCCGAGCTAATTGGTACACAGCTTCATTTTCCTTAAGGCAGGTCAAGCGCGCAAAAGCACGGACGGCGAAAAGAAGAAAAGCAAGGTGCTACTTCCAACTAATTTTATTTGCATGAACCCCCGTATACATACATCCCTTATTCAAGTCACGGCGCATGCGTCAGAACAAATCATCACTATATCGCTGTGTCAGATGATGCCCCACAGCGCACGCTCATACCTTCACGTGTCTGCAGAACGCTATGATTACACTATGAAAACATGAACCGATAGAAGGTGTTGACCAAGAGATCGTCAAAGGATAAAATGACCAGTATAAAAAGCTGCACTTTACAAGAACGTAATTTTAAGCATTAAAGCACAAAAGTAACTGGAACGCCAATGCGTTTCTCCGCAAAGTTTGGGAATTAATATCTCGAAATTGATGTCATCCCTAGATTTCGTTCCAAGTGGATCCGTCGTGGCAACTCCACGGCTAGAACTTGTAAATTCTAATATCAGCCATAAGGTAATTAGTTCAAAACCTAATTAGTGAATTTTTGTTTATTAGTCGATTATGGATTTCAATTATTTGTGTAAGTAGAGCCGGCCGCTTCGAGTAGACCGCCTCATGAACTAGAATTCCACTATCTGCCGTGCATATATATATATATATATATATATATATATATATATATATATATATATATATATATATATATATATATATATATATATATATATATATATATATATATATATATATATGCACGGCAGATAGCGCAATTTCCCTCAATTAGCTAAATAAGCACGCTTGTAGACATTGTGTAATTCAACACAACTGCGAATAAATGCAGATGGTTACATGAAAAGCCACCGTGTGTATGTGCGCATATATATATACATATATATATATATATATATATATATATATATATATATATATATATATATATATATATAAAATCTCTCTCTCTCTCTCTCTCTGTGTGTGTGTTCTGGTTTATCGCGTTTTCATCTGCAACGCTGCCACTACAGCATGGCTTTAAAACATTTTATTAAACATTTAACTAAACAACATCGTGCGTTACAGGATCATTGCTATAACTACACAACCCATCATGAATAATTAGCAAACGGGTTGCGGTCGCTGCTCGCCCACGTAGTGCCTGCCGCGCTTAAAGGGGTGCGTACCGATAAGAGCATCCTGGCATAAGTTATGTCCTTCGTTTAAAAAATCTGTTTTAAAAAAGCCATACCACCATGTACACAGAGCAAACACTCGATGTAACAAAACACCCGCCGTGGTTGCTCAGTGGCTATGGTGTTGGGCTGCTGAGCACGAGGTCGCGGGATCGAATCCCGGCCACGGCGGCCGCATTTCGATGGGGGCGAAATGCGAAAACACCCGTGTGCTTAGATTTAGGTGCACGTTAAAGAACCCCAGGTGGTCAAAATTTCCGGAGTCCTCCACTACGGCGTGCCTCATAATCAGAAAGTGGTTTTGGCACGTAAAACCCCAAATAGTATTATTATTATTATTATCGATGTAACAACGCTGAATGGCAGCCTTAACTTACCTCGTTATAGGCATTACGTCGTGATTGCGGCTGTCTGCCCTCACAGCCGACATTGACAGTGAGTTATGTTGGGAGAGGACGCTGTTCATGAGCAGCTCAAATATCCACAAGCGAAATACCACTTTAATGAAAAACAGAGCACATTATAGCTATAATAACAATTCGGTGCGAGAAATTTGAAAATCAGTAATAATGCGGTACTAAGGTTCAAAAATGCCATTGTGTAAAAAGTGAGTTCTTGTTGGGGTGGGAAATTAACCAAAGGTCACTGGGGCGATTCGCATCGAAGGCCCGCGTTAAAAGCAGAAATGAAGCAGTGGTGGATGACATCGGTTGGGCATTTTGGCAGAGCCAAATTAGTTTGGAGAAAGATTGGGGGACATGGATGACAACAAATAAATGGGCGGCTACAGTGCCCAAATATCAGTTCCTATAAATCGTGGACACTGAATCGAGGAAGAGGTCAAGAAAGTTGGCAAGCAAGTGCAGAGTAAATGAAAGTGCAATAGACAACCCGTAGTCAATAAAGAAGGAAATTGAGAGTAGCAGAGGTGGTGAATTGAATGCAAAGAATGAAAACAAGAAAAGTCCACTAAGATCTGCACATACGACAAGAAAGAAATCAGGAGGGAAAGTTCCAATGATAACACACAGGTCAGTGCATTGTTGTTTTCTGCCCGAGCTGGCTGGCTCAGGACAAAAATCTACCAGAACCAATATTCGCAACAGGAGAAGGCCCACGTGTCTCATGCAGCAAGAGCCTGGTGACGACTATGGGACACATCGTTACTAAATGCAGAAAATTCGTCCAGCAGCACTTGTGGGGAATATACACTTTCTAGAAGCATTGGGATTCAAAGTGTATGCAAGCATTACCTATACAGAGATAGAGGTAAGCAAGAGACGTTTAGATATGCTCGTAGAAAAAAGTAGGGAAAAGATCAATAGAGCAGATGTCATTACAGGCGTAGGTGGGGGTGTACAATATCAAAACATTCAAGCAGAAACTCCTCTGGGCGTTGTCTAAGTATGCGTAAACGCTGTGCCACTTGCTCATCTCCACGCAGCCCGGTGTCGTTATCAACGTTATGTAACTTGACCCGGCCACTGCAAACGACAGCGCTGCATTTGGTGCTGACGGCGCCGCAAGCTGCGTGGTTAACGCAGGCGAAGTACTGCAGGTGGCGGCACCAGGTGCGCTGATGATGTTCAGATTGTTTCAAGCCGTTATCGTTCTTTAGCGTCTTATCCATACGCGTTGAATCAATATGCATCGTGAACAGATGTACTCCGACGGCAGCTGCGTAAAGCATGGCCGAGCAAACCGTATCTTGAAAGCGATATATGATGCGGACAGAGTGCCGACGGCTGATAGCTCCGCGTGCTGTTTACGCCCCTTCGCGTTGAAGAGAGACGCGTGGGCCCATATCTTGAAAGCGGTCTGTAAAGGGGCAGGGTGCGGCGTGTGCTGACAGTCTTGTCTTCCAAACAATGGCCCATACCCACCATGGGGGATCGGCCAAGAAGGTAGTTTCCGGTATGTTTAGAATTAAAACAAAACTAAATTTGAACAGTAGAGAGTGGGAGTAAAGAAACGTGATTTTGAAGTTTAAAATATTGTTAAGAATGTTGAGATAAAATAAGTTAACATAAAGATAGGAAATAACAGAAATAACTTATAATTATAGAAATTCAGCAAGGTTCTCTTTTTGTCTCTCTAATAAAGTTGTAAACTCCGAGAATAGCAACCCTGGGACTGGATCCCTGTGAAGTAGCCCCAAAAGACAGAATTGTTGGTGAGGTGAGCGATAGCCCAAGTTTTCTAAATGAGCTTTCTAAGAGTTTTCTTTGTCTGTGAAAACGGCGGGACGAGACAATGTAATGGTCAATACATTCATGTGCATTGCAAAAAGAACATAGTGTGGGCACAGCGAGACCAGACCTGTGTAAGTAAAAATTTAGAGGCGGTATACGACATCTAAATCTTGTAAAGGAAACTTCCAATTGCCTTGAAGGACACCAATTATTATTGCACGGGAAACCAAGATGGTGGAATTCAGAAGACGGTGTTAGCATGGTTATTGGAGAATTTGCGATATGGAGAGATTTCTGCACCTTGCCACGGCGACATAAGCTGATGTCGGCCAAACAGATATCATAGGATGTCACGGCGTAGATCTTTTCACCGTACTAGGTTCTTTAACGTGGTCAATGCAGACCGAGTTAGGAAATACGAAGCGTAAGCTCTCTGTCGCACACACACAAACAATGCTTTATATGAATTTGACGACATATAACCGCTGACAAAGGTTAATATGGATTACTTAAAGTATGGAGTCTCTAAACAGTCTGCAGTCTACGGAATCAAATTATTTAAGTTCACGCACCTCCATATTGTTCTGTGTGGGGCGTCGGACAAGATCACGGCTGTAATGGTGCAGACGACGAGTCGGCTGCTGCGGATGTACCCCAGCTGAAGTTGGGAGGTGAGGCGACGTGGCACGACGATGGGACAGGAACATAAGCCAGGAGGAAAGGTCGCGAGCACAGAAGCTGTGGTTGGTGCTCCGCTGGGCGGCTCGCAGACAAACGCCAGCTTCAGATGTTGAGCCGTAGGCTCAACGTCTGAAGCAGCGAGGACCCACGCGCCAACGGGCTGCTTCTTCCTCCATGGGTCTTCTTCGCTCCGATTCCTATATCACCCAGGCACACTCCCGCGTTCCACGCTCGCGCCACGAGGCTATCCGGACGTTCTTGTTTTTCTTTCTTTTTCTTTTTTTCTTTTTCTTGTGCCATTACACGATCATGCTCGCACCTTCGTCGTCATCATTGTCGTCTTCGCCTTTCCTTTTCAACGCAGCACGTGCACCTCGTGACATTACCCCGCAATTCAAGTTTTTTTTTTCAAAAACAAACAAACAACGAAAACAGAGGTGCGTATCACATTGATTTAGTGTCAACTAACAGCATGAATAGTTGTTATCCACAGTTGGGGCTGTTTAACATGTTACACGTATACTCCACAAGACAACATAACACATGTTATTCAAACAAGAAAATTCACAGCATCTATCAGCTAGCAAACACTGACAAATTATTATAAATCTTATTCCAACGAAACTCCATCTTCTGCAACGAGTGGTTACATTCGGCTTAAGTAGCCCGCTCCCAAATTCTCAGTACCCTCAATGTGCACAACTCTAATGTCAAACTCATGCAATAATAACGCCTGTACAACTCTAAAGCCAAATTCATGCAATAATAACGTCAAGCACAGTATGCGTGCGTTCAACTTTGCTCTTGCCAAATATTGTAATGGTTGGTGGTCTGTCTGTACTGTGAACCGTCTGCCGTATAAGCACAAGGAAAATTTGCAGATAGCCCACACAAGAGCTAAACACTCACGCTGAATAGCGGCATATTTTCTTTCCCGTTGGAGAAGGCTTTTACTGGCATACGATATGGGGTGCAGAATGCCTCCATGTTCTTGCATCAGTACAGCTCCCAGTGCAGGGTCCGATGCGTCTGTACGAAGGATAAACTCCCTTGAAAATTCAGGTTTTTTAGAGTATTGGATTGTGATAGCGCAATCTTGAGTTTCTCAAACGCTATCTCACATTCTGGCGTCCAGTGCACATTGTTTGGCTCTTGTTTTCGGGTAAGTTCTATTAACGGCTCGGCAATTAGAGCGTGTTGCTCTATGAATTGACGGTAATAACCAGCTAGACCAAGGAAAGCACGGAGCAGTTTTTTGGCGCGTGATCGTTCCACCCCAATTACTTTCTGAAAAGTTGTCGGCAGTGGTTGAATCACACCGGAACCTATAACGTGTCCCAGGAATGCGATTTTCCTTGCTCCGATCTGGCACTTCTCAGGTTTTATCGTGAGCCCAGCCTCATTGATCCGTTTTAGCACCATTTCTAGTGCAACCATATGCTCCTCCCACGTGTCAGTCGCCACTAGAACATCGTCAATATAAGGCTGGACGTTTGGGATCCCTTCTAGTACGATTCTCAATAAACCAGTGAAAATTGCCGATGTAGTTTTTATGCCAAAAGGCATGAAAAGGAACTGATTGTGGCCTCATACTGCTGTTTTTTCCTTCGACTGCTCAGTGAGAGGAACTTGCCGATATCTTTTGACAAGGTCAAATATTGAGAAGTACCGCCTTGCGCTCACTTCGGCGAAAACCATATCAGTTCCTGGTATTGGCTCTGCATCTGGAATGAGCGTTTCATTCAACCGACGAAAGTCGATACATGTCCTACATGAGCCATCCGACTTTTTAACTTATACCAGAGGAGAATTATATGGGCATGAAGATCTTTCGATGACACCCAGTGTTAGTATCTCCTGCATTTCCTTTTCAATGACCTCCTTCAAAGGAAAGGGGATGGGATATTGTGAAGTGTTAAGAGGGACAGCTGTCGTCGACAACTGCAAGTTGCAATGTATCACTCCGGGCATGCTTGAAAAGACTTCTCGGTATTGTTGCAGCAATTGGATAACCTGCTGCTGTTGTGAACTTGTCAATTCTTTCGACAATGGCAGCCCGACGGTATCACCGCACCCTGTCACTTCTAATGTTGGGATTGTGTCGAAGAATCCCGAATCTTCGACAGCCACTCAGCTAGCTGCAAAAGTTTTTCGTGTGTCGGTTCACGATCTTTGTATGCTTTCAGCATATTCACGTGGAACAACGGTTTCTGATGTCCGAGGTCCAACAGATAATTAACGTCATTTTGTCTTGCGACAACATGAAAAGGGCCTTTCCAATGTAACAGCAATCTGTTGTGGCTTGTTGGTAGAAGAATGAGTGCCTTGTCTTCCACCTTTAGCTGTTGGCGTGAAGCGCGTAAGTTGTAGTGCTTCTTTTGGCACTTTTGCGCCTCCTGGAGTTTCTCATGAGAAAGCCTTGTCGTCTCCTCCAGCGTTTCGCTCAACTCTAGAATATATTCGTAAGTGGTCTTCACTTCGGTGTCGAGGTTATAATTCGTCCATAGTTCCTTCATCACGGTGAGAGGGTCACATACATGCGCCCGTAGAGTAAATCGAAGGGCGAGAAGCCCAGGCTGGCCTGTGACACCTCACGAGAAGCAAAAAGCAGGGGAACAAAGTAAGTTTCCCAGGAGTTAGGCTTTTCCTGACACATCTTCCTTAACATCTGCTTGAGGGTGCCATTGAAACGTTCGACCAACCTATTACTCATTGGGTGGTATGGAGTCGTTCACATTTGTCCGATTGACAATAAGTCATTGACCTCTCTCATTAAACCTGACGTGAATGACGAACGCTGATCACAGGATATTTCCCGTGGAAAACAGACCTGTTAGAAAATCTGTAATAAGCCCTTCACAATGCAGGTTGAATAAATTTTACCTTGAATTACCGCGTCTGGATACCTTGTGGCGAAGTCTACCACTGTCAGGATATGTCGCTTATCGCTTACCAGTAAGGAATGGTGGTGACAAGGGGCCGATTGTGTCGACGCAACCCTTTTAAAGGGCGCATCAATAATAGGCATTTTGCCAACCCCACTCTTCCTACCTTGAGCTTTGGCACGGTTCGCTGGGACACGTCACATGAACACACAAATCTATTGACACCTGCTTGGATTCCAGACTAATACAACGCTTCTAGGATCCTTTCAGTAGTTCGTTTTGTGCCTTGGTGTCCAGCTAGTGCACTTTCATTTGTCATCATCATCATCAGCCTGGTTACGCCCACTGCAGGGCAAAGGCCTCTCCCATACTTCTCCAACAACCCCGGTCATGTACTAATTGTGGCCATGCCGTCCCTGCAAACTTCTTAATCTCATCCGCCCACCTAACTTTCTGCCGCCCCCTGCTACGCTTCCCTTCCCTCGGGATCCAGTCCGTAACCCTTATTGACCATCGGTTATCTTCCCTCCTCATTACATGTCCTGCCCATGCCCATTTCTTTTTGTTGATTTCAACTAAGATGTCATTAACTCGCGTTTGTTCCCTCACCCAATCTGCTCTTTTCTTATCCCTTAACGTTACACCTATCATTCTTCTTTCCATAGCTCGTTGTGTCGTCCTCAATTTGAGTAGAACCCTTTTCGTAAGCCTCCAGGTTTCTGCGCCGTAGGTGGGCACTGGTAAGACACAGCTATTATACACTTTTCTCTTGAGGGATAACGGCAACCTGCTGTTCATGATTTGGGAATGCCTGCCCATTCTTATTCTTCTGATTATTTCCGTCTCATGATCCGGATCCGCCGTCACAACCTGCCCTAAGTAGATGTATTCCCTTACGACTTCCAGTGCCTCGCTGCCTATTGTAAATTGCTGTTCTCTCCCGAGACTGTTAAGTATTACTTTAGTTTTCTGCATATTAATTTTTAGACCCACTCTTCTGCTTTGCCTCTCCAGGTGAGTGAGCATGCATTGCAATTAGTCCCCTGAGTTACTAAGCAAGGTAATATCATCAGCGAATCGCAAGTTACTAAGGTATTCTCCATTAACTTTTATCCCCAATTCTTCCCAATCCAGGTCTCTGAATACCTCCTGTAAACACGCTGTGAATAGCATTGGAGATATCGTATCTCCTTGACTGACACCTTTCTTTATTGGAATTTTGTTGCTTGCTTTATGGAGGACTACGGTGGCTGTGGAGCCGCTATAGATATCTTCCAGTATTTTTACATATGGCTCATCTACACCCTGATTCTGTAATGCCTCCATGACTGCTCAGGTTTCGAATGAACCAAACGCTTTCTTGTAATCAATGAAAGCTATATATAAGGGTTGGTTATATTCTGCACATTTCTCTATCACTTGATTGATAGTGTGAATATGGTCTATTGTTGAGTAGCCTTTACGGAATACTGCCTGGTCCTTTGGTTGACAGAAGTCTAAGGTGTTCCTGATTCTATTTGCAATTACCTTAGTAAATACTTTGTAGGCAACGGACAGTAAGCTGATTGGTCTATAATTTTTCAAGTCTTTGGCGTCCCCTTTCTTATGGATTAGGATTATGTTAGCGTTCTTCAAAGATTCCGGTACGCTCGAGGTCATGAGGCATTGCGTATACAGGGTGGCCAGTTTCTCCAGAACAATCTGTCCACCATCCTTCAACAAATCTGCTGTTACCTGATCCTCCCCAGCTGCCTTCCCCCTATGCATATCTCCTAAGGCTTTCTTTACTTCTTCCGGCGTTACCTTCGCGATTTCGAATTCCTCTAGACTATTTTCTCTTCCATTATCGTCGTGGGTGCCACTGGTACTGTATAAATCTCTATAGAACTCCTCAGCCACTTGAACTATCTCATCCATATTAGTAATGATATTGCCGGCTTTGTCTCTTAACGCATACATCTGATTCTTGCCAATTCCTAGTTTCTTCTTCACTGTTTTTAGGCTTCCTCCGCTCCTGAGAGCATGTTCAATTCTATCCATATTATACTTCCTTATGTCAGCTGTCTTACGCTTGTTGATTAACTTCGAAAGTTCTGCCAGTTCTATTCTAGCTGTAGGGTTAGATGCTTTCATACATTGGCGTTTCTTGATCAGATCTTTCGTCTCCTGCGATAGTTTGCTGGTATCCTGCCTAACGGAGTTACCACCGACTTTCATTGCACACTCCTTAATGATGCTCACACGATTGTCGTTCATTGCTTCAACACTAAGGTCCTCTTCCTGAGTTAAAGCTGAATACCTGTTCTGTAGCTTGATCTGGAATTCCTCTATTTTCCCTCTTACCGCTAACTCATTTATCGGCTTCTTATGTACCAGTTTCTTCCGTTCCCTCCTCAGGTCTAGGCTAATTCGAGTTCTTACCATCCTGTGGTCACTGCAGCGCACCTTGCCGAGCACGTCCACATCTTGTATGATGCCAGGGTTAGCGCAGAGTATGAAGTCTATTTCATTTCTAGTCTCGCCGTTCGGGCTCCTCCACGTCCACTATCGGCTATCCCGCTTGCGGAAGAAGGTATTCATTATCCTCATATTATTCTTTTCCGCAAACTCTACTAATAACTCTCCCCTGCTATTCCTAGTGCCTATGCCATATTCCCCCCCTGCCTTGTCTCTAGCCTGCTTCTTTTCACTCTCCCCACCGCCGATTCCACGTCTTCATAGAAGCTTTCGACTTCCTGGTCATCATGACTGGATGTAGGGGCGTAGACCTGTACAATCTTCATTTTGTACCTCTTATTAAGTTTCACAACAAGACCTGCCACCCTCTCGTTAATGCTATAGAATTCCTGTATGTTTCCAGCTATATTCTTATTTATCAGGAATCCTACTCCTAGTTCTCTTCTATCCGCTAAGCCCCGGTAGCACAGGACGTGCCCGCTATTTAGCACTGTATATGCTTCTTTCGGCCTCCTAACTTCACTGAGCCCTATTATATCCCATTTACTTCCCTCTAATTCCTCCAATAGCACTGCTAGACTCGCCTCACTAGATAACGTACTAGCGTTAAACGTTGCCAGGTTCATATTCCAATGGCGGCCTGTCCGGAGCCAGTGATTCTTAGCACCCTCTGCTGCGTCGCAGGTCTGACCGCCGCCGTGGTCAGCTGCTTCGCAGCTGCTGGGGACTGAGGGCCGGGGTTTGATTGTTGTGTTCATAGGAGGTTGTGGCCAAGTACTGCACCAGGGTGGCCAATCCTGCTCTGGTGAGGGAGTGCGTTACCGGTTCTGGTCACCGGGATCAGGCCACACTCCAGGCCTGTTTGAGCAATTTTATCAACACGCGGATTTTTTTTTTAATCCGGTGGAAAATTGCCGGCACCGGGATTCGAGCCACGGACCTCTTGCACGCGAGGCGGGTGTTCTACCTCTACGCCACCCCTGCACGCCTTTCATTTGTAGTCTCTAATATTTGTTGACGTAAGTCCAAGGGAACTACTACTTGTTCGAACTACCTACTACTCGACAGTTTATATCGCCTATTATTGGGTCTTGCCGTTGAGTGCGGGAGTTGGCCGACATTGAGGAGGATTTTGAGATGAAACTGGAGGTTTATTTACATTATTTACAGTAATAACATGAACTAATTAACAGTCAAAATCATTGTGGCTGAAAGCAAATCGGACGCTGGGGGCCGTGGCAAGAAGCCCGAATGAGATGAATGAATGAAGGAATGCTTTCCTACATACATTCATTTTTTCGTTCTTTTTACCACGGGCCGCAGCGTCCATCTGATGCAGGCCGTCAGTGACTTTATGACTGTTAATTGCTTTATGTTGTTACTGTGAATAATGTAAATAAACATCCTGTTTGATGTCAAAATCCTCCTTAACGTCGGCCAACTCCCGCACTCAACGGCAAGATCCAATACTATATAAAACTTCCTTCGAGAGGTAAAATTTCCATTTTCACGCTTTCTAGCTGAATTCTCGGCCTATCGTCCAAAATCATTTTTGCAGGCTGGCATCCTCCCCTTGTGCCTTTTTAAGGTCTTCCTTGATCACGCCCTTCTTCTCGAGGCTAGTCCTTGGCATATTCGTACTTTTCGCACCTCTAACAGAGGCGAGAATGCCCTCCTCCTGCCGGTCAAGTGGTTCTAAAAACTGTATTTGAAATAGATCCCGTGGTACCTTTATTTCAAGAAACTTCCACCTAGAATCAGGATCACCCGGTTCACAAGCTCCTGTATTGTTCCCCAGAATTACACCATAAATGGATAATTCTGTACACCTCACCAGTGTCTCTCCCACAAAATAAGGTGACGACAATGTGCCGTGGGCCTCGGGAAGAACATGGGTCGTTTCATCAACCAGTACCACGGACCGTTGCTCGCCGGTGAAAGCTTCCTGGGGAACCAGGCTACGGCGTACAACGACGGTATTGCTGCCTCTGTCACGCAGAACAGATCCGTTTAACACTCCCCCTGTCACAGGTATATTACTGGAACGATTATCTTCCTTGTATCTATCAGGCATCGTGCTGACCAGATCTTTGTGAGGAGTCTGTGAATCACTTTCGTCTCCTGGCATCGCTCCTGCCTGCAAATGTTCGACATCGGCTATTTCAGGCGTAGGTTTGGACTTGGGTGGGACGTTATCTACAAAACAAGACGTTTGATCCTGCGTCGACCCTTTCACACGGCAGTGTTTGGCATCCTGACCGTATATACAGCATCTGGGGCACAATGTTTTTGTTTTGGCCCGACAGTTTGGAGCCGCATGTCTTGCCTTACCACATAAAAAGCATCTCGAAGTTGCATCCGTACCATTGCGCACAATTTTCTGACTCTGAGTGTTATTCATTTCTGAATCTTCATTGAAGTGATACAAGTTTCTTTGTTGCTGGACGTCCATAAATGTATCAGCTGCTTTTGTAGCACCACACAAGTTATGGCAATCCCACTATTGCAGTTAGCTAGGAACTCTTCCACCATGACCAACTCGGCGAAGCCGTGGAACATTTGAGGGGCCTCAGATAGTTCTATCCACCTATCGAAGTAGCCTCTAATCCTAGTTACATGCCGCGTAGCAGTCTCTCCGTTCTGAGGCTTGGAGGTGCGAAAACGTTCGCGATAACCTTCTGCCGTGAAGCGAAAACGTTGCAGCAAAGCTATTTTTGCTTTGTCATACTCTAAACAGTCTTGCGGAGACAGTCTACCATACACATTCAATGCTTCCCCCGTGAGGCACATGCTCAGTGCAATGGCCCACTGCGATTCATCCCAGCCTTGGCTGGTGGCGACGCACTCAACTCTTTTGAGGTAAGCGTCCAAATTGTCTCGGGCGTCCTCAAATTGCGGGAGAAACTTGCGCGGTTTTATCGCTTGTGAACGAACCGCTTGCCCAGTTTCAGGGGATTATCCCACCTGAGGTCTGTCCCCTCGGGCTGCGTTCATTTCGGCGAGCTTAATGCGCAGCTGAAGGCTGTGTTCCTCCGCTTCTGCTCGAGCTCGTTGAGACGTCGCGCGCCTGGCAGCAAGCCGTTCACGCTCCTCAGTGGCTTAGCGCTCCACTGACCTCTCGTCTCGATGACGCTTTTCTGCGGACAATCCTGATCTCTCAGTTCCACCCCCGATAAGCCTAAGCAGTCCCCAAGTTTCATTAATGTACGAGTGTCCATCGTCTGGATTGGGTGCTTGTCCGACAGAGAATAGCTTCGTCCTGTCGCGGACGCCAATGAGTCACGGCGTAGATCTTTTCACCGTACTAGGTTCTTTAACGTGGTCAATGCAGACCGATTTAGAAAATACCAGGGAGGCGAGACGACGTGGCACGACGGGACAGGAACATTAACCAGGAGGAAGGCCGCGAGAACAAAAGCTGTGGTTGGTGCTCCGCTGGTCGGCTCGCAGACAAACGTCAGCTTCAGACGTTGAGCGGTACGCTCAGGAACACCAGACATAGGCAAGAGCTTGGACCCATGGGCCAACGGGCTGCTGCTTCCGCCCTGGCTCTTCTTCGCTCCGATTCCTACATCACCCAGGCCCCCTTCCCCGTTCCACGCTCGCGCCACAAGGCTCTCCGGAGGTTCTTTTTTTTCCCTTTTTCTGGTGCCATTCCACGATCATGCTCGCGCCTTCGTAGTCATCGCTGTCGTCTTCGCTTTTCGTTTCCAACGCAGCACGTGAACTTCATGACATAGGGACATTGAGGAACGCTACTGTGAGGGAATCAGCCATTTCATTTAAGTGCAACACACGATGTCCCGGCACCCAAAGCAAACATACTTTCCGTAATACGGAGGTACCACGAACAATATGTTCGCCGAATTCTTGAATTTCAAGATGCAGTAAGTTCTGTGCATACATAAAGTGATTTGGTCACAACAGCAGCTAATAAGTCATTTTGGGAAGCTTTCGTAATGCTAATACAACCCCTAATATTTATGCACAGAATATGGGAGTGAAGTCCGTAAGTCGAAGAAAGTAATGCTGCTAAAGAGATTCAGAGATCCTCACTCCTGCTTTCTCATTGCACACAGAAACTTCAGTAGCTATTATATTGTCAGTGGCTATAGCTGGTGTTTGGGATCGTTTGAGATATTAATTATATGTCTGCTTGTAAATAGTTCCGTGTGATTTAGAAATATGTCATCGTACTCAATTTTGAGGTCTGTTCAGGCATCATTTGAATGGCAAATTGACTTATGGACACATTCAACTTTTGTAGCTGCGCTTGCACAAGTCTTATATGAGGGCTGTGTAATCTCGACCACTATACTTAAAACAAAAGCGCAGACGGTTCAGTTATAAATACATATTGCGTACGTCTTTTTAAAAGGTCATAACTTTTTTTTAATTTTGAACCATAAGCATGCGGAACCCTGCAATCGAAAGTGGCTATATGAGCTTCCTGATATAAAACAGTGTTGGCAAGGAATCTAGGCAGCCCGAGGCATAATCACAGAGCTTCCCTCTCTAAAAGTATGAGAAGTTTAATTTTGTTGGCGGGATGACAGAAAATAAGACGCAGCCGAATTCTAATATGCGCTGAACATATATATCATCAGGGAAAACAGGGAGCCGTGAGATGGCAATTCCAAATGGTGAGAAAAACGAGAACAAGGTAAATGCGGGAGCCAATGTTTAGACAAGTGGACTTGTCTTTTTTGAAGGCTAACTACCCTTTCCTCCGCCCAGTATTACAGGTACGGTACTTCTGAAGGGGAGAGGCCGTAAGGTGGGTGGGTGCGGCAACGAGCGAAGGTATGTTAGCGGCGATGGTGTAGAATTGAGAGTGAAGTAGTGCTGGGCACAAGGCCGGCGACAGGGCCGTCTGTCAATCGCGTGTCAACGGCCGTGCAAAAGGCGTGCACAGCACCCCTCTATTAGCTGTGTCGCTGGTAGTCGTGGGCTATCGTGTCACTGAAAGAGATAATAGAAAGGGCGGCAGAAACCGGTGCTCGTGAAAACAATTATATATAAGAAAATACGGAAATGGAATAAATAAATAAATAATAGAAAAAAACGGGAAGGAAAAAAAAATACTAAGCAACCAAACTACGTGTTGTGTCCTATAGCTTGAAATTTAGCATAGCGAATAGATTCTACAGCTCCCTTTTAAACGTTTATGTCTATTGGATGCGATGTCTTGAACTTATTGATGAGGTATAATTCTCTGTATTTTATGTCTAGTTTTGACTTCGTGTGCTTTGATTGACCACGTGACTTTGAGTTTGACACGAAGTCAAAACAAGCTTTACTTGTACAAGTTCGGATGTGATTTATATGCTTGAATGCTCGTTCTGTAAGAAACAATATATCAATGAAACGGGACAATCAGTGAACGTTAGATTAAATGGACATCGCGCGGGCACAGCTAAAAAGCTCCCCAAAGCCATCGCCGAGCATTTCAACCAACCAGGTCATAACCTTGATGAAATTGAACTCTACACCTTACAGTCAAATTTCCGTTCTGAACGAGACCGAAAGTACAGAGAATTATACCTTATCAATAAGTTCAAAACATTGCAACCAATAGGCATAAAGGTTTTAAAGTGCGCTTGCAAATCTATTCGCTATGCTAAATTTCAACCTATACACAACCACACTTGGTTCGATTGCTTAATGTGCTTTTTTCCTTTCCGTTTTTTTTCCTTTTATTTATTTATTTATTCCATTTCAGTATTTTCCTTTATATATTTCTTTTTCACGAGCACCGGTTTGTGCCGCCCTTTCTATTATCTCTTTCAGAGACACGACAGCACACGACTACCAGCGAAACAGGTAATAGAGGGGTGCTGTGCACGCCGTTTACACGCCGGCTGACACACGGCCGTTGACACGCGATTGACCGACGGCCCTGTCGCCGGCCTTGTGCACAGCACTCCTTTATTCTCAATTCTACACCCTCGCCGCTAACACACCTTCGCTTGTTGCCGCACCCACCCACATTACGCCCTCTCCCCTTTAGAAGAACCCTACCTGTATATAGTGTGGCCAGGAAAGCATATGTCCCCTTGAAAAATTGTCAATAAAACCGCTACTGACACGGGACAAAGGGAGACGACCCCCCCCCCCCCCCAGGGTGGTACTTGCAACTGAATAGAGGATTGCAACTTTTATAGAAGATAGCACGTGTAACCCGACAACCTATAGTAACCAGGATGAAGTAAATACCAACAAAAAAATAAGATAGCAGAATTTTGAGATTAAAAACAACCGCATGCACGTGGAAGTGAAAAAGTTGATAGTGAGGAAGACAAAAGAAATGAATAACCCGTAAACGTGAGCAACACAAAGGAAATTAATAACACATGAAAAAGATAACAACCCAAGATCAGGAACCTGAAAGGGGACGAAACCGCTCGTGGAAATGATGGCACAAAAAGCAATACATACGAGAATACAACCAAGGACTCACGTGGCAAGAAACCCCAGTTCTTTTTTCAAGACAGAAACTGAAGGGAAACTAACGCATTCGTCTGGTTGCGAACGTAAAATAGCCACTGCCTCTATAATCTCTCTTCCAAGCTGTTCCTTCCTTCTTCCTATAACCAGTGTATGACTGAACTGAGTAACGCACAACTAAGACAGTCAACTGGCAGAGTTGAATCCCCAGCCTCATCTATGGAACGCGCATGCGCTCGTAAACGACTATTAAGGCGGGCATCTACCAGCCTGTCAGATACATGAACGCTCACAACCGAGAGGGAACTGAGAGGATAAACGACACCTGTTGTGCATGCGGCGCGCTTGTTCTTTTCTAGATGCTTCTTACCACCCGTGCCTTATTCCGAATTGCCCTTTCCCACCAGTTTGCACAGTTTGGAAAGTTTGCAAAGAGCAATATGGTGGGAAAGGGCAATTCGGAAGAAGGCACGTGTGGTAAGAAGCATCTAGAAAAGAACAAGCGTGCCGCATGCACAATAGGTGTCGTGTACAGGTTGTCAGACACAACTAGAGGGAAGAATTTAAAATTGAACGGCACGTCGGAAGCGAATTGAACCGAACGCATGCTATTTGCAATAGCCTATAGTAACTCAGAAAATGTTTCCCTATAACTCACTAATTAAATAAGTTTAATTACCCAACTTTTTAATTATTGGCTGAGAACCCCAAGTATGAGAGGCAGATTTGTAGAGCACCTTCAGAAACCACCGATCGAGTTGTTTCATGTACGATACGTCTCACGTAGTCCTTTTTTTCCGGCTTTCAAAGAAAGACCGCGAAATATGAAAAAAGCCACGTGCCGGAGCGCTTGCGCAGTGGTATTGTGCTGCTCTCAAGCGGGCGTTCGGTGAACAAGGTCGGCTGCGTCGTGACTAGCGACGAGGAAGCGAGAGGGCCTTCTTTATCTCATCGGCAGCGTTCCGCCAGCAGCATGCATTTTCGCCGTCATCCGAGGGGGGAGCCGACCTTGTTCACCGAAGGCACGCTTGAGAGCAGCACGATACCAGTGCAAAAGAGCTCCCGCCACGTGGCTTTCTTTTCATACTTCGCGGGCTTTCTTTGCAAGCCGGAAATATGGGCTGCGTGAGATGTGTCGTAAAGGAAACAACTCGACAGACGGTTTCTCAAGGTACTCTACAAATCTGCCTATCATACTTGTGGTCCTCGACCAATAATTAAAAAGTTGGGTAATTAAAGTTAATTAAGTAGTGAATTAACGGGGAAAACAAACAAATTACCTGAGTTACTATAGGCTATTGCGAAAAGTATGCGTTCGGTTCAATTCTCTTCTAACGCTGCTTTCATTCTTGGCTCAAGTTATGTGCGACACCCTGTATATGATACCTCTCAGTTGTGGGCGTTTTTATATCGGACAGACTGGTAGATGCCTTAATTATCGTTTACGAGATCATGCGCGTTTCATAGATGAGGCTGGGGGTTCAAATCTGCCAGTTCACTGTCGTAGTTGCAAGTGCGCTCCCCAGTTCAGCCATACAAAGGTTATAGGACGAAGGAAGGGACAGCTTGAAAGAGATATTGCAGAGGCAGCGGCGATTTTACTTTCGCAGCCGGACGAATGCGTTAGTTCCCCTTCCGTTTTACTCCTGAAAAAAGAACTGGGGTTTCTTGCCATGTGAGTCCTTAGTTGCATTCTTCTGTGTCTGGTTTTTGTGCCATCATTTCTACGAGCGCTTTCGTCGCGTTTCAGGTTTCTGATCTTGGGTTGTTATCTTTTTTATGTTATTCATTTGTTTTGCGTTGCTCACGTTCAGGTGTTATTCATTTCTTTTGTCTTACTCACTTTCAGCTTTTTCACTTCCTCGTGTATGCGGTCGTTTTTTTTTTTATTCCGGGAAGATTCTGCTGTCTTAAATTTTTTTTGTTGGTCTTTACTTCATCCTGGTTACTATTGGTTGTCGGGTTACACGTGCCATCCTCTATAAAAGCCATGCTATTTTTCAATAAAAATTCAGTTGTAAGTACCGCTCTGTGTTGGTCGTCTCCCTCCGTCCCCTTTCTTTAGCGGTTTTATTCACAATGTCTCACCAACTGGCCTACAATTTTACCTTGCTAAAGCCTTGAAAAAGACGTCGAAACTTGTCGGAATGTTGGCTCCCGCTTTGACCTTGTCGTTTTGCTCATCGCCTTATATATCATAAGAAGGGTATCCATACGTAGTGCAGAGCGATCGTGGCTGAGCCGGCGGAGCATAGCTACGACACGTTCTGTCTTTGCTTTGATGTGTTCAATGTGACTGCGTCAGGCGAGCTTGCCATCGTAAGTAACACCAAGGTACATTACTGCGTGAACTTGAATGATTTCTTGGCGGTATTGTAGAAATATGTGCACATGTGCAGTCAACGGAAGACCATCACAGCACTTCTGCTAACATATTGTTACGGTTAATGTTGAACCGGCTTTATTTAAGGGACGAGGTTGACGGTGAAGTCAAGATGGCGTCCCGAGGCTGTGCCAGCTAACGCCTTCCTCCTCTTCTCCTCGCCCGGCTCATGTTGTAGCAATCCCCGGTTGCCAGACGAAGCCCGCTGGGCAAGTCCAAATCACTCGGAAAGCGTAGGATAAAACCGCTCAAGACGACATGTACTAACTGGGTCCGGCTTGACCGACGACCAGTGGACGTCAACCGTGCCACCACGTACGTCAAGTCACTCAAGCGATCTACAATGACGAATGGGGCCGAATGGGGCCCATGTACTGGGGTAAAAACTTTTCGCATAAGCCACGTTTACGCTCTGCAGTCCACAACCACACAAAGTCTCCTTTAGCGTACGAGACAGACTGGTGTCGGCTGTCATAGCGCTTTTTCGATCGGTGTTGCGATGCCACAGTACGAAGACGAGCAATACGCCGGGCTTCTTCGGCAAGACAAAGTGTCTTGTCAACAAAGTACTCGCTGTGAAAGTCAAACGGTAGTATCGTGTAAATGCAGCTTAGCGGTGGACGTACGGAAAGGAGATAAAAAGGACTGTAATCGGTCGTCTCATGCTTTGCAGTATTATAATCATAGGTGATGAAGGGGAGTAAATCATCTGTCTCTGTGATCAGAAGATACGTACATGGCCAGCAAGTTAGTTAGAGTTCTGTTCGTACGTTCTACAAGCCCATTTGTCTGAGGGTGATAAGGCGTTGAATGGCGGAACTGCCAACTGCAGCGACGAAGTAGTTCTTCTATGGCGTCCGCAACGAACTGCCGACCGCAGTCGCTAATGATGACACGGGGGGGACCATGCCGAAGAATAATGAATCGAAGCAAAAACGTTGCAACGGACGCAGCTGTTGAAGATGGTACGGCCGCCGTTTCCGCGTAACGGGTCAGGTGGTCGACACATACGATCACCCAGCGGTTGTCGTTAGATGATCGGGCAAATGGGCCCAGAAGATCGATACCCACTTGTTCAAATGGCAGGCGAGGCGGCGACAGAGGTTCGAGAAGACCTGGCGGGGCGGTCGAAGGGCGCTTGTAGCGTTGACATTGTTCGCAACTGGCGACGTAGTGCTTGACTGTATCCCGCATTCTGGGCCAGTAAAAACCCTACTGTGTACGGTTCAAAGTTCTGATGAATCCTAGATGGCCAGAGGTCGCATCGTCGTGCTTAGCTCTTAGTATGTCCGCTCTCAGACTCTGGGGCACCACCAGAAGCAAGCGTGTGCCTTTAGCCGAATAATTGGTTTTCTAAAGCAGGCCGTCACGAATACAAAATCGACCAGTGTCTCCAGGACGCGATGCGGATACAAATAGAGGTTCCAAACAAATATCATTTTCCTGCTCTGCCTTGAAAGTCATCGAGTCTGGGAATGTAGAAGAAATGAGAGCAAAACAGTCATCAAAACTGTCTTCGTCACACTCCGTCGTCGCCAGAGGAAGGCGGGAGAGCCCGTCCGCATATGCGTGGTGACGCCCAGACTTGCAGGAAATAACGAAGTCGTACTCCTGCATTCGAAGAGCCCAACGTGCCAGTCGTCCACTCGGGTCACGGAGGTTCACCAACCAGCATAACGCGTGGTTGTCAGTAACGATAGTGAACGGGCGTCCGTATATATAGGGCCGAAATTTGTGGACAGCGAAAACAGTTGCCAAGTATTCTTGCTCGGTCACAGTGCAATTGCGTTCCGCCTTTGTCAAAGAACGACTAGCATAAGTCACAAGATGTTCAGCTCCTTGATGACGTTGCACTAGTACGGCACCGATCCCGATGCCACTGGCATCAGCGTGCACTTCCGTAGGTGAGGATGCATCGAAGTGACACAATATTGGCTCTGACGTTAGTAGAAATTTTAGCTGGCCGAACGCGTCGTCGCAAGCCGATGTCGAGTTGAAAGGAATGGGTTGTGGAGAAGACATGTTACGGGGTACGCCACGTCGACGAATCTTGGGACGAAGCGACGAAAACGCGAGCACAGGCCTAAGAAACTCCTCAACTCCCTCACTGAGTTCGGTGCTTCGAAGGAGCTGACTGCCTCAATCTTCCGTGGATCTGGCCTCACACCGTTTTTGTCGACCAGATGCCAAAGTACTAACCTCTCGGTTTCCCCGAAATGACATTTCTTGGAATTTATGATCAAGCCTGCCTGTTTGACACAATCCAGAACAACACTGAGACGGCTGTTATGCTCACTCAATGTGCCGCCAAAAATCACCACATCATCGAGGTACCGCAAAAAAATTTCCCATTTAAATCCTCGGAGGACAGTATCCATGAATCGTTCGAACGTCGCTGGCGCGTTACAAAGACCGAACGGCATAACGTTAAATTCATAAAGACCGTTTGATGTAACGAATGCCGTTTTCAATCTTATCGTCTGGGTGCATGGGCATCTGCCAATACCCCGATCGCAAATCCACTGATGAAAAGTAGGCAGCGGAATGTAGACAATCGATGACATCATCAATTGTAGGAAGCGGATACGCATCCTTTTTGGTGGCCGCATTCAGTTTCCTGTAATCAATGCAGAACCGCCACAATCCATCCTTCTTGTTTACTAAGATTACTGGTGCTGCCCACGCACTAGAGGACTCTTGAACAACACTTTTCCGTGGCATGTCTTTCACCTGATCAGCGACGACTGCCCTGTCTGTTGAATAAAGGCGATAGGGCTTTTGCTGAATGGGGTGCGCAGATCCGGTGTCAATTCTGTGGCGAACATGAGAACGCGGGAGTGTAGCCTGCTTGTCGCCTTGTGTGAAATCGAACACAAAAAGGTGTGCCCACAAAACTTGTGCGAAAGCGTGGCACTCATGTGAGGGCAGCGCTTTGTTGATCATCCGTAGGATCTGCTCTTCAGAAGGGCTTCAGTGAGGATCGCTAGTATGAGACTGCTCCTACTCGCTTAGAACTGTAATGGAGCTCTAAGTAATCTCGTCAAATCCAGAGAGCTTCATATCACACGGGATAACCGTAGGGACGCAAGAACAATTGAAAGCCCATAAATTTGAGGCGCCATACTCGTACGAGAGAGGGTAGAACAAGTACATCTTTCTTTGCGCAGCTCGACATAAATGGCTGGACTTGTGCGTCAAACGATGAAAGGTCGGCAGCAGCGAAATTGACAAGGATACGTGACAGCGACCAAGGCGGTAGCAGCAAATCGTTCGAAACATTTTAACAATAACATTTTTGATGCAATGCAAATCATGTCATTCACAACCTTACGCGATTACAAAATAGCTCTTATGGTTAATAATATTATAAATACCAACTACCCCTTACCTCTTGGTGCATTCAGTATTCCCGTCCGCAACACTAGACAAGCCAGCAATGGCAATTTTAACCTTCCTATTTGCCATAATGCGTACGGAGAAAGACGAATAGAATTTACAGGAGCGAAAATTTGGAACTCGTTGCCAATTGAAGTAAAGCAAGCTAGGAATTTCAAACTGACATGCAAGAAACATTTTTTGGGAATGGAAGCAAGGCTATAAAGTTAGTTTTTCTTCAATGTGTTTGTGATTGCTGTCCTATATGTTATTTTGTATTGGACCGCTTACTAGCCTCATTGGCTATCGGTCCAAATATCTGTGTATACATTTTGTTTGTGTTACTCAATAAAGACTTCTTGATTAAAAAAAAAAAAAAACAACACAGTAGTTTTCCTCTGGTAAAGATGTGTCGGCAGCGGGGGCGAGAAGCGCGCTATTCAAAGTAATTTCGCCCGTGCAACAGTTAACGGATGCACAAAATCCTGAAGAAAGTGAATCCCGAGAATCACATCATGAGTGTACCGCGATAGTACGAGGAATTATGTTTTAAGATTGTCTCGTCCGAATAAAACACTTGCAACACAAATACCAAAGGGAACTAGGCACTCTCCACTGACACCACGAAACGCCACACCATCATTCCACGGAAACATAACTTTCCGACCCAGCGTCTCTTTGAAAGTCACACTCATGATGGAAATGGTAGCACCAGTATCCACTAATGCTGTTGCAAGTATACTATCAATTAACACGCGCACTTTGTTCTTCACCATCATAATAGACGGAGGAGTATTTCGCAAAGACTCGGACTGTCCGGCAACCTTACCTCCAACGGCCGCGCTGGCTAGTTTCCCGACGGTGGTGGCGACCTAGCACGTCGCCGTGGTGACGGTGAACGGCGTTGGCGACTGGTTGGGAGCGTCAGGCTGCTGTCTGAAGCTGGCGAGCCACTCCTACTACTATACTGACGGAAGGTATTCCGGGGTGGCGCGCCTGTGGTGTTTGCAGTATCAGGGTCTGTTGGCGAACGGCCGTCATAACTGTCACGTTCAAAATTAGGCCAAGCTGGCGGTGGGCCATATGTTGTTGTCTGTCGGCGCCGGCTACAAAAACGAGCAATGTGTCCTGAGGCGCCACAGCTGTAACACACAGGTGATGCGCGACCGACGTTGCAAGCCTCGGGGTCAACCCTGCGGCGCTGAGAATAATAAACGCGAGTTTCCTAATTCCGATTCGTGGTGGTAGCTCGACGAGTGCGTTGATAGTCCGTCATGTCATCGGGAAAGGAACGTCGGTGCTGCCGCAGCTGATCGACTCGACAGTCTGCAAAGCCTGGCATGGCAGACAATGCGGAAACAGCAGATGCATGTTCTTGAAGTTGGTTGGAAGCGCAACCAAGCTGTTCGACATCCGCCCCTTTGGTGTGTCGTTAAAGTTCTTCGCGGACAATTTGCTTTATAGTTGCCGCAAGGTCAAATTGAAAACTGTAGTTGTCGTTATCGTCAACGCTTGCCCCAGTTGTGACATTCGCTAAACTGCGGAACTTTGGCGTGATACGGCGCAGCTTCAAGGCCTCAAATGTGCGGCAATGCTTGATGAGGTCGGCGACCGAGGCGAGACTCTCCTTTCCGATTAAATAATTGTAGACATCCTCGGCTATGCCTCTGAGAAGGTGTCCAACTTTGTCCTCTTCGGACATTGGAGGATTGCCCGTTTTGCAAAGCGTCAGGATCGCCTCTATGTACGTAGTACAGGTCTCACCTGGGACTTGAGCGCGCTGAAGCAATGTCTGCTCCGCCCGCTTCCTTTTCGTGGTGAAATCGCCAAAGCACTCTGTGAGGTCAGTAACGAAGCTGTCCCACGTTGTGAAGGTATCTTCATGGTTCTCGAGCCATATTAGCGCAGTGTCTGTGAGGAACAGAACGGCATTGTCGAGCTGAGCCGTGGAGTTCCAGCCGTTGTACTTGCTCACACGCTTGTAGTGGGTGAGCCATTCCTCCACGTCCTCTCCCAATTTTCCTGAGAAAGGGCGGGGCTCCACCTGACGCATCTAGGCGCCGCTTGTTCACACTGGAGCAGCCAGAGAAGTCCGTCGGTTGCCGCTGTGGGATATCGGGATCTGAAGTGGTGTCGGAGGCAGTCTAGCGGAGCGTCTGCTCCGGCGTGGCACTTACTGCAGCAGCTCCGTCGTCTTAGTCGAAGTACTCCGCACATCCACCCCAAAACTGTTACAGTTAAGGTTGAACCGGCATTAATTAAAGGACGAGGTTGATGGTGAAGTCAAGATGGCGTCCCGAGGCTGTGCCAGCTAACGACTTCCTTCTCTTCTTCTCGCCCGGCTCATGCCGTAGCAATATATATAACGACATGCATAACCCCTCTAGCCATGTATCCAGCATTTCCAAGTAATTCTGCAACGACTGTTGTAGTGAGTTGTGGATGTAAAAAATTCGATATCGTCTGCATAAACACAAAGATGTAGTTCCAGAGACAAAGGAATTGTACTTTGGGAAATGTTAAATAATCTAGGGTAAAGAACGCCACCCTGTGGTAGACCTCTTTTCTGCTTGCGTTTAGATGTCGAAATACCGTGTTGATAACAATCAAACTCTCTAGCTCTCATAAATTAATAGATCCAAGCGGTTGTATGCTTCGGGAAATTCGTTGACTGAAGCTTATCGAATAGACTATAATATTCTACAGAGTCGTATGCTTTTGATACATCTGGCGTTACCAAAGCTACATACTCTCGTTTGCGAGAGAAAGTTTAATGTGGCTCTCTATACCTACATGGGTGCACCATATGGAGTGCCTGGGAGGAAATCCAATCTGACAAGGACTGAGAAGTGTATTATTCTGCATAAAATTTGTCATACGGCTGTGCACAACCCTTTGTAATAATTTGTCGACCTTGGAAGTAAGAGAAATTGGCTTATGTTATCTATGTCAAGCCCAGCTGCTATCTTTCTTCATCAGTGGGATAATTTTATCTACTCTCCACTCTCTTGGAACCCATGAATTTTTTAGAGAAAACTTTACTATATTCAGTAGCTCCTGAGGTGCATTATCAAACAAAACTTTTAGCATTCCTGTTGTAATGCCATTTGGACCTAGGTATGACGCCGATAATGATCTAATAATGCCCGCAAGCTCTGTCGCTGTTACTTCTACAAAGTAGTCTTCCGAGGGAGGTTTTGGCAGTACTATCGACGTTTTATGCATAAAACGTCAGGCTCACCCTTGAGCAATTTTCCGAAGTGACTCTGATAATTCTTTTGTTGATAGCACTACAGAGTCGGTATTCTCGGGCACCGGTATAACTTTGCGGGATTGGAGTAATCTGAGCAGGGCGTCTTTATTGCTTGACTTCGAAAGATATGTGTAGGGCATTGAATCATAATCGATCTTAGCTTTTGAGACTGCTCGCTTAAATGTTGTGGCTATATACGTATAATCAGGCCAATGAACAGGGCATTGGTTATACAAAAGTTTTTGTTCCGTGCAGCTTCTTGACGTGTAAAGTCTCGCACGAACTGTTAGTACTACAGTAAACAGTCTTCCAGGTGGTGACAGAAATGTTCGAGGTAGCAGACAGAATATCTAGGGCAGATCGCGACTGACCCCGAACGAAAGTATGTGCTCTCGAATTTAAACAAGAGAATTAGTTTGGTAAAACCCAATCTCACAAGCATTTGCCACAAGTGTCCGTTCAGAAACCCCATGATCAATCATGAGAATTAAAATCACCCACTAGTATGACCTTCTTCTGACTGCAATCGATAGAGGTATCAAGATAACGGGTATCTTGCACACCAGCGATGAAATACGTTTTAATAATAGAATAAGCCTTGCAACCAGGAAGTGTTATATCCAATGCTAACAGTTCACAGTCCGGGGACATTATCTGGTATGCTATTGTAGCTTTATGGCAGATCTTTGCTGATACAAAAAGAAAACTAAACCACCGCCTCGGGAAAGGTGATCCAATCGAAAGCATGGGAAATTTTCGAGATGATAAGTTTGACCGGCAGCAAGCCAAGTTTCCTGTAAAATAACAATAACTGGAAAATATTTCGAAGCAAGATATAATAAATCTCTTCCAGCGGAAAGTATGGAACGACAGTTCCACTGAATGACTGTTAAATTTCCTACGGTGAATAAATCCGAGCAGCACAGACTGCTTGGTCTAAAACGCTCTCTTTAAGGAGTCCTTCTTAGTCAGAATCTCTCTCACGTACTTTTTTGCCTTGGAGTTGGTGGGAGAGCTAGACTGTTGCCCTACCTGGGTCTTTGTACGTTTAAGAGTCGGAGGTCCATTTGTACATCTTCATTTTTCAACCCATCTGTGTCGGAGAGACAGATGTGGTCAACTTTTTCAGAAGTGGATGGCTTTGATAAATTGTTATTATTCAATGGCGGCGCCACTTCACTAGGTGGATTCGGTGGTAGACTCGGCACCTGATCCTCAATGTTGGCTTTATTTGTAAGTTGACACCACGGAGCGACTGGTGAAACCATCACCTGAACAAGGGAGTCGGTGAGATTTGTCACAACGCGCCCTATTGCTTTTTCCGACGCTTTTATACGCAAGCTGCAACAGCCTGAGAGATTGAGTGTTCCATACACGATGTTTGACAGGCTGTTATACCAGCATACCCTTGAATCTTGATCTGCATTTATTCAATGGCCGCGTCGAGAGCATCAACGTCCATCAATTACTTCAAAGATTTGCAGTTGTTTTGACCTTGCAGGACAGTTAGGCTCATTTACAGGCTGAAAAGCACTGCAAGGGCAGCAGGACTCATTACGGGAAGAACTGCCATTTGGATTATGGCCTTCTCCACAAATACGGCATATTGTATTGGACCTGCAACCTTTTATGGAGTGCCCAAACCGTCAACATTTTAGGCACTGAAGCACATGTGGTGATGAGGCCCAACTCGGTATATCAATGGCCATCCCTTGATTTCCGATGGACGGTTAATTCCAGCAAATGTAGCAATGACTGTTTCTGTGCACATGCGCCCATTCTCAACGACACGACTGCAAAGGTACACAAAAATCGCGCCTTCTGCTGAAAACATTTGCAAAATTTCTGCTGGACTTAGATTTATGTCGACATCCCAGACTAGGCATTTAGTACATGCAAGGAGCTGAGGAATGAGACTGCTCACCGGATGTGTCTCAAAAACATCATCATCTCCATCATCATCATCATCAGCCTGGTTACGCCCACTGCAGGGCAAAGGCCTCTCCCATACTTCTCCAACTACCCCGGTGATGTACTAATTGTGGCCATGTTGTCCCTGCAAACTTCTTAATCTCATCCGCCCACCTAACTTTCTGCCGCCCTCTGCTACGCTTCCCTTCCCTTGGAATCCATTCGGTAACTCTCAATGACCATCGGTTATCTTCCCTCCTCATTATGCGTCCAGCCTACGCCCCCCCCCATTTCTTTTTCTTGATTTCAACTGAGATATCATTAACTCGCGTTTGTTCCCTCACCCAATCTGCCCTATTCTTATTCGTTAACGTTACACCTATCATTCTTCTTTCCATAGCTCGTTGCGTGGTCCTCAATTTAAGCAGAACCCTTTTCGTAAGCCTCCAGGTCTCTGCCCCGTACGTGAGTACTGATAAGACACAGCTGTTATAAACCTTTCTCTTCAGGGATAATGGCAATCTGCTGTTCATGATCTGAGAATGCCTGCCAAACGCACCCCAGCCCATTGTTATTCTTCTGATTATTTCAGTCTCATGATCCGGATCCGCAGTCATTACCTGTCCTAAGTGGATGTATTCCCTTACCACTTCCAGTGCCTCACTACCTATCGTAAACTGCTGTAATGTTCCGAGACTGTTAAACATTACTTTAGTTTTCTGCAGATTAATTTTCAGACCCACCCTTCGGCTTTGCCTCTCCAGGTCAGTGAGCATGCATTGCAGTTGGTCCCCTGAGTTACTAAGCAAGGCAATATCATCAGCGAATCGCAAGTTACTAAGGTATTCTCCATTAACTCTTATCCCTAATTCTTCCCAATCCAGGTCTCTGAATACCTCCTGTAAACACGCTGTGAATAGCATTGGAGAGATCGTGTCTCCCTGCCTGACGCCTTTCTTTATTGGGATTTTGTTGCTTTCGTTATGGAGGACTACGGTGGTTGTGGAGCCGCTATAGATATCTTTCAGTATCTTTACATACGGCTCGTCTACACCCTGATTCCGCAATGCCTCCATGACTGTTGAGGTTTCGATTGAATCAAGCGCTTTCTCGTAATAAATGAAAGCTACGTTGGTTATATTCCGCACATTTTTCTATCACCTGATTGATAGTGTGAATATGGTCTATTGTTGAGTAGCCTTTACGGAATCCTGCTTGGCCCTTTGGTTGACGGAAGTCGAAGGTGTTCCTGATTCTATTTCCAATTACCTTAGTAAATACTTTGTAGGCAACGGACAGTAAGCTGATCGGTGTATAATTTTTCAAGTCTTTGGCATCCCCTTTCTTATGGATTACAATTATGTTAGAGTTTTTCCAAGATTCCGGTACGCTCGAAGTCATGAGGCCTTGCGTATACAGGGTGGCCAGTTTCTCTAGAACAATCTGCCCATCATCCTTCAACAAATCTGCTGTTGCCTGATCCTCCCCAGCTGCCTTCACCCTTCGCATAGCTCCCAAGGCTTTCTTTATTTCTTCCGGCGTTACCTGTGGGATTTCGAACTCCTCTAGACTATTCTCTCTTCCATTATCGTCGTGGGTGCCACTTGTACTGTATAGATCTCTATATAACTCCTCAGCCACTTGGACTATCTCATCCATATTACTAATGATATTGCCGGCTTTGTCTCTTAACGCATACATCTGATTCTTGGCAATTCTTAGTTTCTTCTTCGCTGCTTTTAGGCTTCCTCCGTTCCTGAGAGCCTTTTCAATTCTATCCATATTATACTTCCTTATGTCAGCTATCTTACGCTTGTTGATTAACTTCGAAAGTTCTGCCAGTTCTATTCTAGCTGTAGGGTTAGAGGCTTTCATACATTGGCGTTTCTTGATCAGTTCTTTCGTCTCCTGCGATAGCTTGCTGGTATCCTGTCTAACTGAGTTACCACCGACTTCTATTGCACACTCCTTAATGATGCCCACAAGACTGTCGTTCATTGCTTCAACACTAAGGTCTTCTTCCTGAATTAAAGCCGAATACCTGCTCTGTAGCTTGATCTGGAATTCGTCTATTTTCCCTCTTACCGCTAACTGATTTATCGGCTTCTTATACACCAGTTTCTTCCGTTCCCTCCTCAGGTCTAGGCTAATTCGAGTTCTTACCATCCTATGGTCACTGCAGCGCACCTCGCTGAGCACGTCAACATCATTTATGATACCAGGGTTCGCGCAGAGTATGAAGTCGATTTCATTTCTAGTCTCACCATTCGGGCTCCTCCACGTCCACTTTCGTCTAACCCGCTTGCGGAAAAAGGTGTTCATTATCCGCATATTATTCTGTTCTGCAAACTCTACTAATAACTCTCCCCTGCTATTCCTAGTTCCTATGCCATATTCCCCCACTGCCTTGTCTCCTTGTCTCCAGCCTGCTTCTTGCCTACCTTGGCATTGAAGTCGCCCATCAGTATAGTGTATTTTATTTTGACTTTACCCATCGCCGATTCCACGTGTTCATAGAAGCTTTCGACTTCCTGGTCATCATGACTGGATGTAGGGGCGTAGACCTGTATAACCTTCATTTTGTACCTCTTATTGAGTTTCACAACAAGACTTTCCACCCTCTCGTTAATGCTATAGAATTCCTGTATGTTACCAGCTATATTCTTATTAATCAGGAATCCGACTCCTAGTTCTCGTCTCTCCGCTAAGCACCGGTAGCACAGGACGTGCCCGCTTTTTAGCACTGTATATGTTTCTTTTGGCCTCCTAACTTCACTGAGCCCCATTATATCCCATTTACTGCCCTCTAATTCCTCCAATAGCACTGCTATACTCGCCTCACTAGATAACGTTCTAGCGTTAAACGTTGCCAGGTTCATATTCCAATGGCGGCCTGTCCGCACTTCAGTAAATCCTGAACACCAAGCCTGGTCTGACGAACAACAAAGTATGCCCCCTCGGCCAAACTGTCGAACTTCACTGATTTGTTGAAAAGTGGCTGAGGCCATCCGTAGTTGGTTTGGATTGCCTTGGAATTCGTCATGCGAATCAGTCCGGTACGTTGCTCGTCCCACTGAGTAAGAAAAGCTTCACCGGCAAATCAGGGGAGCTGACCAGGAAGGAGCCTCCTGGCCTGGCGATGAGAGAGGCATTGTAGATAAGTAGAAAATTATTCTAAAAAGGTAAGAGATTTTGGAACAAAAGGTCAAGATTAATTAGGTAAGAAACGAAAACCAAAAGAAAACCGCCTGCTATTTGACCAGAAACAGCGTTCCAAGCGGAGCAGAGCAAGAGTCGAACGAGCAGCTACGAGCAGCTTCGTGAGAGCTCAGGGTTTTGTGAGCCTTATGGTTTAGCCGCTTCGTTCTCGTTGAAGCCACCCTCTTACGTGAGAGACGGACGGTTTTTTCTCGTTGGGTAAGGATAGAACTGCTCATGCATTAAAAATAGAGGTTTTATTGAAGAGGAAATAATAAGGAAAGATAGCTCAGATAAGCAAAATACTAGACTGCAATAGTTGTTTGTGTATCTTAAACCTGTGCCAAAATTACAATGCAAATCTCCAACTCATTCAGCCAAAAGATTTGCGTCATTTTGTCTCAGATATAGCGAAAGGGTGGCACTTTTTGTTTGAAATGTGCGACATGATGTTATGCACATCGCTTGGTTTTTTGATACTGTGCATTTGTGTAAAAATTGCGTTTGTATGTGCATTCTGATATTCCTTTTTGTCTGTGCTCATATGCTTGTACTATTTGCCTTTTTTTTCGAAAAATCATGTGTATGTATCGGGGAGGCGAGAGCCCGTCAAGCTGGAAATCTAGCTTTTTCTCTCTGCCTCCTTAATCCTTGGGATGGAAAATAAAGGCATTATTATTATTATTATTATTATTATTATTATTATTATTATTATTATTATTATTATTACCACCATCATCATCATCTGAAGAGCTAACGCAGGCTAGTTGACTATGTGTCGTCGCCCCCTTTCAAAATAAATTCCAATAGAAATCATCATCTTTCTCGGGTAACGCGATGCAAAAGCTAGCTGCGCACAAACGAAGAACTGCGTTAAGATTTTCTCTTGGAGCGCAGCTATTAGGCGCCCGTTCCTGCAACGAAGTTCGGCATTGGCGTCTGTGTAAGCGAGCGAATGTGCACAGCGAAGGATGAAAGAGTGAACTCGAAGCGTAGGAGGAAGGAAAAAATCCGCGATAGCGAAGAGAGCGCAAGGAGGAGGGTATGTTAAAAGCATGAAAAGAAAAGCGTAGTGCGGCGACGATAACTACGAGATGGCGCCATAGTAGCGCGCGTCGTCTGGGAGGTCTGTGTGCGGCGGCGGCTGCTGTGAATCGCGCCCGCGTGTCTCCCAAGCGCTGCCTCTTGCGATCTCCGGATTGGCGAGACAGCCGCTCCACATTTCGCTCCGTTTGCAGCGTGCCGCACGAGATAGATTGTCTGCGCCAGTCAATATATCACGAAATGAAAACACGCATAGAGCTGCGCTCAAATTTAGTACTAGAGAGTATCGTAATTGTCGGTTATCTTCTGTTTCACCGCGAGTTCGCCAGCGAGATGTCTGCTTTCTCTAATGCAGCAATTAACGTTATTCATCGTTGCCGCCGTCCTGCACGCACAAGTAGTGGCCCAACAGCTATTGCAGTGTATTGTGAGCGCGTTGCCGCAGCACTTTCACGAAAGGTTGATAAGCCATGTGATTACTGATAGAAGTGAGCAGAGGTCGTATTTCGTAATGATCTATTTGATTTTCCATACTTATCATTTGTAGTGTCATTAGCCCCATCTTTGCTATAACAGCGGCTGCGGTTCGTCTGAGCCAGCGACAAAACGAGATAGGAATGTAAAATGAAATAGATACTATGCAACTTGGTCCCAGGAGGCAAAAGAATGACTGCGCATGTAGATTAGTTAATCGCGGTAGCGGTTAAACCACTTGAATTTTCGGGTTTTAGGTGGCAAAACCACGATTTGGTTATGAGGCACGCCGTAATGGGACTCCGCATTAATTTTGACCACCAGCGGACCACCACGAAGGCACGAGACACGGGCGTTCTTGCATTTCGCCCCAATCCAAACGTCGCCGCCACGACCGGGGTTTCATCCCACGACCTCGTGCTTAGCAGCTAAGCTACCGTGGCGGGAGGTTAGACCACTTGTGCCGATCGTATACAGGCTCTCTAAGATGCACCTTTCCTCCACGTGCCACAAGCCACTGCCTCCGCTCTCACGTTTCGTGTAGGCGTAAAAGTAGACGCGGTACACAACCTCCGACTCGAGAGACTAAGATGGAGCGTTTTGTGCGCACAGAGCGCCGAGGGGTGTGTCGCGAACGTCTGTCACTGTCATTTGACCCCCGTTTCTCAGAAAACCACTCACCTCACCTTGCCTCCACGTGGCGGTCATTGCACCTGCTCCTTCTTGAGAACTGAGGTGGCTGCCCGACAGGGGCGCCACCACTGCAACTCGGCAAACCTGTTTTACTGTGGAATGAAGCCAGTCTACTCTTCCTTCTCAACCTGTCGAAACGTGCGTTACTTGCTTCCGCTAAACCGAGCTCCCGACAAGTACATGCGTGAATCGGTTAAAACGGCGGAGTGCGGTGCGCAGCTGTAGCGATAGAGGGCACGCGTGGCCGCCGACTGGCACGAGGCCGGTTTGGCGCGTTGCCCGTCGACAGCTTGCGGGAGTTTCGAACAGCTGACTCAGATGAGTTTCAAGCAGCGTCAGGCATAACCGGAGTTCGGCGTAATCGGTGTAAAATGATGAGTAAATATTGATTGTTAAACCATACAATGTTTCTTATATTTATTCGAAGCAACAAAATTTTGCTTTGTTAAAAGATATTTTAGATGATTGTATTTCTATGAGCACTTCAAGGGGGAATTGCTGTCACTTTTTTTTTTACCGCATTTTCCCGAGCTGTGCCACAGGCTTCCGGATGCGAAGGAAATTATGTAATCGCCTGATATGGCGACATTTGGCTTGCTCGCATTAGTAGCCGTTTCTAACCCCTCTATCCCCTTCGCGTGAAGCGAATGGTGTTTCTAATCCCTGTTGTGATTTCGGGGTGTAGGACGAAAGACAGACTCGTTCCGTAGGCGAAGAAGAAACGAAAAGCTTTATACAATATTTACAGATCGTGGATTATATAGTACAGGTAGCAGTAGGAGCGCATCAGACCAACTGGGCGTCTGCAAGCGACTCTCTGTTCTGACAATGGGCCGGTTCCCCCTTAAATCCCTTCAGCGACCCTTCGTCGGCAGGAACCGGTTCGGGCGAGTTCTCGTCAGTCAGAGCCAGGTGGGGCAGGGTGATGATCTCGCTCGTGTCGAATTCTTGATTCGTCGCGGAGAAGTGGTAGCTCTCGTCGCCTCGTGGTTGCCACGTGGTGCTCGTAGTATGGCACAACGCCCCTTTACCCCTCGGCGGCAAAGTTTAGTAGTTACCTAGGCGGTCTTTCTGAGATCGGTTCCTGATATCGAAGGATTAAGGCCTAGTCTATGGTCGCACACAGGTAGTACACTGTAACACAGGCAGGTAGCGATGCTTCAGGTCATGATGATGATTATTTCTTATTGGCATCCCCTTTGAAACGGCGTGGTAACAAATAGTCACCTAGCCTACTTCAGTTACTCAGGTATGCTGCACATTTTTTTTTCATTCTCGCATTTATGTACACGTATCTTGAATATCTTCATCTTACTCAAAACTTGTGTGTCTACATTTTAAAGAAACCAATGCCTGTAACGGATCCGGTCGTGTCAATCTGTTCCCTGCTTTTTTTTTCACCAATACTCCAAAATTCCCTTGCTTATCTCGACTGCTGACCGGTTGATGCTTCCGTCTACTTTAACTCCAAGTGCTCCGCAAGTGAAGGGTGGCGCCATCCGTCACCGCTACTAAAATCGCCGAAACACGTCACGTGGTGACAGATGGCGCCACCTCCTTGTTGCGGATATAATACTATTGATACTATCTTTTCAGTCAATATTCACTTGACATTGCCTTGGATTAGCGTTTCTTCGTGCAGCATAAGCCTGCATATATGCGTCCCTCGTCCGTGCATCAAGACTCGGAGGCGTCTGATAGGTCTTATCAATATTTCATGAATCCTCAGCGCATCGGACATGCATAATCTTCTCGTGGCTAAACTTTATGCTTCAGTGACGCTTGCGACAAGCTCTCATGCATCCGTGAGCAGAGACGGATACATCGAAGAGAAAGAATTTAACGGAGTGCTCTAGGTTGCGGGGCCTTCCATAATGCAGCGGGGCCTTCCATAAGAGCAAGTAATGCTACAACCGGGATAGTGGCTCAAACTGTGCAGGTCGACTACCACGCGCTAATACACATTTCAATGTCATATATTTGCAAACCTATTTGTGACTACTTTCACTGTTCGTAAGTACCCCAGTGGTTGGGCGTTTCGACGCGGTCAGGCGCATCGCGCTTTTATTACTTTCCTAAACAAAACTAAGGTTCACTTTTGTAGCCTATATCTGTTTACGGTGACGGGACCTCAAACACAATTCTTCTATTTAGACGTTCTTTAGTGACGTGACCGGCAGTGACCTACTATGTGGGACCTGTACTGTGTGTTGTGCTTAATTCTTTGAGATTTGTCTTCTTGCTCTTTCTTTTCTCTTCCCTTCCCTTCTTCCCATCTTCCATATATATCTTTCTGCCTCCTCCTTTTTGAAGAGCAGACAGGCGTTCGGCCCCTTCGGGTGGCACTTGCCTGCCTGCTTCTCGCTTTCCCTTTCCTGTCTACAGTATAAATGATTTCAAAACAAATAACAATAATGTCAACCAGCGGCAGCAAGTTTCGCAGTAATTTATCTTGGTTCTAAAATCAAATGAATTCTGAGATTTTACGTACCAAAACCACGATCTCATTATGAGGCACACCGTAGTGGGGGACTCAGGAAATTGGGACCACCTGAGGTTCTTTACCATGCAAATAAATCTAAGTATACACCGCTACAGCTTTTGCTGCTACGCACCAAACATTCCACAAGCCCCAATGTCGTAAACGCGTTTGTTAAATGAATCTTCCGTTACGACGACCGATGGCTTTAACGGTGCCTTGGTCAACATGCTTGGTCAGAATATGGGAAGAACCAGTTGCTGAGGTAAACACAAGCTTCTGCGTGGTCTCACTCTGCGAGTGTATGCAAAATCTTCGCTAACACCGATTCATACAGTGCGTGCGACCTGCATAATTTTCCCACGGAAAGTCACCTCCGCCAGCAATATCAAAAGTAAATTTTCAGTGAACGACACTGCGTCTGCGCGATTTGTGCACGTCCGTCGTGACAAACGTTATTGCCGACGGTCAGGCGCACGACTTCCTCGCCTTGTGGTCTGCTCCGTTCTCCTCTGAGAGAGCTGCGTAGGCGCCGGTTCTGCACGTTGGCTTCTCTGATTGGCCCATACACTTCGTACCTTTCACTGCACTGCAAGTTCATTTTGAGACGGACAATAACCTTCCAAGGTGGGAAATATATATTAACTGGTGCACTCTAAACCGGATACTATCATTCTCTCTCATGCGTACTACAATACTCACTGTTGCCCATATCGTGGGCTTCCTGTATCGGCTAGCACTTCAAAAAACTGAAGCAATGCCGGTTAATGAACATGAGCGCTAATAACTAATCATTTCCTGTTGGTGGAGGATCCTGCTCTTCATTACTCGGATAAGCCAATTCAAAATCTTGGAGACGTTTGCTACTGTGCCACTTCAGCGGCTCGTTAAACGGACCCATCGAAAATGTTGCTTATGCACGAGCAGTTGTAAATTGCGCTGTGCAGGGACCGTTCTATCGCAATAATATTTATATAGAGTTTTGTAGTAGCCAACACAATTATAAGCTAACGAAGCGTTGCGAACGCTTCTCAGGAGCACCGCCCGTATGCGATTCCTCTGCTCTCTTTCTGCCATGTCTGGCAGACTGCCCACGTGACGTTTATGTCACACTCCGCCTCCTATTTCTTTCGTCTCCCTTCTCTTACAAAATGGCCGATTTCTGTCTCATTCGGATCAGTGACAAACCTTCCTTCGTGCGACAGTTGCGTCTGTCACAAGTATATCGAACAACATCTCTGCGTCTCTCCCCGCTATGACGAGCTGCGCCTTCTACTCCGTACCACGTTAGATTACCTGGTTTCAAGTCCGTTCACAGTTACGAAAGTACTTGGACCGTGGCCACAAGCCTCTCAAGCCCAGAAAGCGACACGCGCGTTACTACAGATCTTGAAGTCGATAGTTCTCAGTGAGCGGCTGTTCACTTCCGGATGACACGACCACTTCGTGTTTTCTACCAATTCTTTGTTTTCATCCTCTGACAGCGTTTTCCCTGCCTGGGGTAGCAAACCAGACTGTTTGACCTCCCTGCGTTTCACTTCCACGTTCTTAGGCTCTTCTCCTCTTGATTTGCGGAGTATTGGGAGAGGCGGTATTGCGCGCACTCGTTTCACGGGAGCTGGTCGCGCTGCAGCAGGCTATTTCTTTGGCGGTGCCATGCATGTGGCGTTAACTCTCTGGCCTCCTCCGTGAAAGATGTGCAGTGTGATCAATCTGCGAAAATCGTCACTGTCTGGTCTGGGCTTGAATTTCCCGAACTTAGTGAGATATCCATTAACGCCTACCTTCCTCGCGTGTGTCACCGTATGTTTTTAAAGCGAAGCATTCTTTCCCAAGAATGTGCCGTTGCTTGCCAGGTTACGTACGTAGGATCAAATTCTGGCCGGAAAGGTAGTGCCACTTAGTGCACCTCTTTTCTGCCTCATATAACAGCAAATCACGACAAAAAAGCTTCTATTATAATGTCACGTGGTGGTGACGTTGAAGAACACAGTAGCAATACTGTGAAAGACAAAACTAACTTTTATTGGGCGAACCTGTGCCCACGAAACAGGCTACACGTATAGCACAACGATAGCGGCGAACACGGTCGGCGATCATCGAAAATCTGATCTGCGGGTCAAGCGCGTCGGCTTTTATACATCAGTCGTCGAATGTTCCAGAGTAATCGCTGTGACCCGCGTGCCTTCCACAAAGTTCTACATTATTCGCGTCGCGCACACTTGCAATCAGATTATACAAGGTTCGGTCACAAACAGCAGATGGAGGCATCGATAGCATTCCAGAAACTTCCGATACATGCAGGCGCGTCCTGCGCTGTGCGATAACATTTGTTAGGCAGTGAAAGCTGTCGCCCGATCAAGACAAACAAGTACACGTGTCAATAATGTCCGCTGATAAAAATCTCCTAATTTAAGCACACAGCTAGGCCTCTTAATAGAATAGTGCATGATATTCGACGGTTTGTTGGATTGACTTAATCCCTTTTTATCTTTGGGCTACCTTGTTTAAGGGCTATTAAGTGCAACTGGGTATGCGCCCTTTAGGAGCAACGCAACAGAAAAAAGGCGCATAAACAATTTGTAGCGTTGTTTACGCAAAAAGCTTAGCTTCACCTAAATGCTAACACTGCATTGGGCGTGCATAGTATCTTTTTCGTTATTTCATAGTTTTCATAGATGCTGGTCTGACTATCAATGACAATTCACACTCTTCCAGAACCATGGTTCCAGTATTCTTTCTGCTCATGTGCTTATACCTACTGCCGCTCATCACGTCCGGACCGAACGCAAAGGCCTACTTTGAGAGTGTGCACGAAGACTTCCGAAACCAGTGGCTGTTTCTGCTGCTACAAGTGCAGAACTACCGCTTCGAAATTAACCCTGACACCGTAAGGGTCTTTTTTGCTGTGCCTGCTAAGTTGTTGCCGTTGCAACACTCGAACGTTTCCTTGTTTTCGTTATCATGGGTCTTTGAGTGATAGCTTTCATTTTCGTTCCCGCCGCGGTGACTTGGCTGCTATGACCTTGCGCTGCTAAGCACGATCTAGTGTATCTGAATCCTGGCCTCGCCAGCCGCATTGTGATGGGGGCGAAATACAATAACACACGAGTACCATACATTAATCCTAGGTCTCCCACTACGGCATGCAGCATAATCATATCGTGGTTTTGGCACGTGACGGATTGGAATTAAATTTCTTTACTCTTCGCCACAGAGGTCTCAAAAGAATCACTCAGAAAAAGGGTAACAATTTACGTCCCGGAAGCACGAAAATCGAATTCTGGAGTTTTACTTGTCGAAATTTCGACATGCTTACGAAGCATGCCGTAGCGGAGGACACCGGATTAATTTTCACCACCTGGGGTTCAGCACCCAATTCACGGTATATGGGAATTTTAGCTTTCGCACACACCGAAATGCGTACGTCGCAGTCGGGATTCAATCCCACGCCCTCGGACTTGGCAGCGCAACGCCAAATCCACCACCTGGGCTGTCCCAGAAATATGGCTTTCAATTGGGGATATCACTCGATTGTCGAATACATGGAGTCCTTTGGTCCTTGCTCACATGATCACCTTCAAAACGTCGGTGACTGTACGAGATTATCTTGAAAAATATGGGTAACAGCGCAAGCAGACGACCACAAGAAGGGTGTGTGTACGGGTCTCCCTTCTTGTGGTCAACTGTTTGCGCTGTTACCCATATGTTTCAAGACGAACCAACTCGCCCAAGAAGAAGTATTGGTGTACAAGATTAGCCCTGAGAGCCCGTATTTGCAACGCCCTTTTCAGAGCAGGTGACACGCAGTGCGTTACACCTGCACGGTTAGCAGCAAATGGTTCAGAAACTCTCATTTCCTACCTCGCGCCTATAAGGCTGCAGAATTCAGGGCCCTCGTTTACTGAATACCGAGGGCCCCCAGTTAGTAGTCTTGATGTCATGACCTTCAGTGAAGGAATGCGGAAAGCAGAAACAATCCGAAGATGCGCAAACCAATTGTTGCTGTGTACATTCATATCACAAAGGGCTTAATAAATTCTTCATTTTTATTTAGTTATGGCTCTTTTAATGTTACTATATATAACTTGCGCTAAATTTTCCGAATAATTGAAAAAGAAGCAATGTGCATAACAAATTCTAAACAAGTTGCAAATTCATGTTACATTCCCTAATAAATTTAGCTCCGAGTTTAGGACGGATGTCTATATCGTAGACGTGAAGCCTGTCATTTTACAAATGATATCATTTTGCAATATATACTGCTAGCGCAATTGCGAGTATATATATATATATATATATATATATATATATATATATATATATATATATATATAAAGAACACCCTGTTCTTTTTTAAAGAACAGGGTGTGTCGCGGCCCTTAATTGAGGTAATTCGTAGCAGCCATTTATTTTCAGCGCGCGCGCTCATGCAATCAATTGCATGTACATTAGTGGGCTTCAACTTTTCAAAACTTACTAACGATCCGCAAGCACTTATTACCCTGGCGTGCTATAGACGTATTGGCGCCAATAAATGGTTATATGGGACGGAAGAGTGGTGGAGGTGTTCCAAGTGTGTCATAAACAGCCATAAAAAAACAAGATGTGGAGTGAACTCGGCGAATAAGATCGCGCACATCTTTCGTACACAGGAGGATACAAGGGAGGACATTAAACGGTAATTATGCCGGTGCACTTATAAACTTCAGTAGAACGCAAGTATCTTCTTGCGCCATAGACGGGCGTTGTCAGGGTGAGAGAATATTATAAAATTGGCTAAAATCCAGCTAGTTTTAAGGATTCTGCAGAGATAGGTTCCGCACGTCTTACCGAAGAGAGGTATAAAGCGTGCCCGATGGTTTCGTCGCATATGTAGCAGAGCATGCAGTAACGCCTACAAGGTTACACGGTGAACATAGAGCGCTTCTAAAATTCATGAATTGCACTAAATACTCAGAACATACTGCCTGTAGAACGTGTAAATACTCGCGAAAATCGCGAGAAAATGTTGCCAGTGACTTGTTTTCCTATCGCAGCGAATGTTTCCCCACCTGTGGTACCTATCCGTAGACTTCCAATTATTCCTTCTGAGCCTGGCGATACTTCTGCTGCTGAAGAAGTAAGTAATTTTGTTGCGCAGTGCACAATTTTTGTTTGGCCCGCGTTCAGTCGGGACAACGCTCTTGTTTGCTCATTTGCGTAGAAGTTGTACCCAAGACGAATTGATGGTGAATAAAAGTACGTCTAGCGTTCCAGTTCGTTTCTTATTTTACAGCGAAGTTGTGTACTTCTTCCTTCCAAGGAAATTTTCGCGTCGTTGGTGTGGTAAGCAAAAAACTCCCCATACGTGGGCCTATCCTGAATATAGTGCAATAGTGGCCCGACTCGCGGCGGAGGTGAAGCAGGCGTTAAGCCCTCCCCATACGGGGGCCGATCCCGAATATAGTCCAATAGTGGCCTGACCTGTGGCGAAGGTGAAGCAGGCGTTAAGTCCTCCCATACGGGGCCGATCCCGAAGATAGTGCAATGGCGGTCCGACCCGCGGTGGAGGTGACGCAGGCGTTAGGCACTCCCCATACGTGGGCCGATCCCGAAGATTTAATTATTTATTTATTTATTTATTTATATATTTATTTATTTATTTATTAAGTACTGCTAGCCCGAATTCCAGGCCTTAAGCAGGAGTTGGTTGCACTTTGGTACAAATGTACTTGAACAACAAAAAGAGCACACACACAAGCAAATGGAGCTGGAGAAAGGCGACTGGTGTGTCAAGTACGGCACCGAATTATAGAATTTCAAATTTTAAAATAGTAGATATATGAACACATATCATATCGAAATGGCAGAAATATGAACGCACATCAAGACACATTAGACAAGAGCGTTGCTCAACAATTGGCAATGTGAAAAAAGAACAAGAAAGAAAAGTATTTGGTTCGATGCGTTAGACATGTCATTGCGATGCACAATATGAAGAAAACATAACTGTAAAAACATCAAAATAAAGAAAAGCAGGACATAAGTTCGACGCTTTCATGAAACGTCGCTAGACCATTGGTGATAAGACACTATCATTTCACATTTTGAAGTGCCGCAGTGAAAGCGGCAACAGAAGAGCTCTCGATTACTTCTCTGGGCAAACGATTCCAATCACGGATAGTACGGGGGAAGAAAGAATTCATGTAATTGTTAGTTCTGCAATAAATTTCGCTAACTTTTTTTGAATGGAAAGAACGAGTGGGACGCTGCGTAAGAGGTTCCAAGTACGTGCTTTTGTCGATCCCAAGGTTGTCATTGTAGATCATGTAGAATGTTTTTAGCCTTTCACGGTACCGTCTTTTTTGTAGGGATTCTAGATTTGCAGAAATTAATAGAGCAGTTGGCGACGTTTTGCTGCTGTACGAATTAAAAATGAATCTAGCTGCCTTTCGCTGAATGTTTTCTAGTTTCCTTATATTAGTATTTGTGTGCGGATCCCATACTGCCGCAGCGTATTCGAGTGTTGGCCTTATATACGTTTTATAGGCCAAAAGTTTTACATCGCTTGAAGCTTTGGGAAGTGTTCGCCGTAAGTAGCCTAGTTGTCTCGTGGATTTCTTGTGTATGTATGTGACGTGCTCATTCCATCGAAGATCAGATGTAATAGTTACCCCTAGGTATTAGTAACTTGAAACTACAGACAGATTGTCACCGCCGATACTATAAGTGAAAGTGAGTGGATTCATCTTACGCATAAGTCTCATTGCTACCGTTTTGCTGGTTTATTTGCATCTGCCACGAAGTGCACCAGTTTGTAATCTGGGCTAAAGATTTGTTAAGAGAAACCTGGTCATCAGAACTGTCGATTTCGTTATATAGGATGCAATCGTCCGCAAATAAGCGGATTTTTACCGCTATGTCTTGAGCAATGTCGTTTACGAAGATCAAAAAGAATAACGGCTCAAGAACAGAACCTTGGAGGATACCTAAATGAACGTAGGCAGAATCTGAATTGACATCGTCGATGGACACTGATTGCTGCCTAAAAGACAAGTATGTTGCGATCCATGCAAGGAGGGAATCGTTTTTAAGTAGAGGTCTTAGTTTCAAAAGAAGTTTAGGATGCGATACACGGTCAAAAGCTCTCTCGAAGTCGAGGAATGTGATGTTAACTTGACCGGATTTATCCAACGCTGCGGCAAAGTTGTGATTGCTCTCTAGTAGTTGCGTTTTTGTAGAAACTTCTCGTCGGAAACCATGCTGGCGACTTTCGATTATTTTATTTACTTCATTGAAGCTGGAAATGTGTTTAAAAATAATGTGTTCGAATACTTTGGCACAAATGCAGAGAAGAGAAATTGGTCTATAAGAGGTAACAATGGATGGATCACCCTTTTTTTTTGGTATTGCAGTTATTCTGGCGCATTTCTAATCACAGGGAATTTCGGTGTGTGACAGTGATTTCCTAAATATTAAACATAATAATTTTGCGCACAACTCAGCATATCGGTGTACGAAAGGGTTAGGGATTCCTCCGTCTATCCCAGATGGCTTTTTGACGTCTAGTTTAAGTAAAATTGATAGTATTCCCTCCTCACTGATAGTGAGGTCATCAATGGGTGGTACTTCTTCAAGCGTCAAAAAATGTGGAACGATACCATCGTCACCAGTGAACACCGAGCAGAAATAGTTGTTAAGCGCATCAGTACTAGCCATACCGCTAATTAGGAGACATATCCAGCTTTTCTGGACACGTACCAACTAGCGCCCCAAGCGGCCCCGGCACGAAGCTAGCGCGTTTTCAATGGAACGAGCGGGTTTTTCGCGAATAACAAAAGCTGCAGGTCGATTATCAAAAAACGCAGGTGACAGACGTGTTCTGGAAGACAAACCACACGAGCCAAGTGCAGTGATCACTCTATGGCACGTAAGAATTTTGTTCCCACAGCGGTTAAAGATTTAGCAATGGAAGCCTATGGAAACGACGACAATTTGTACTCCATTTTCGAGGCAAGAACCGCGGCTGTGATTACACTACGGCTTCTATCGCAATACGCAGTGCAGCGTATGTAGTCCGGAGACTCAGCTTTCGACTGATGCCTAGCTCGACTCTCCACACACGGCGTAACACTGTTCCCAAAAGCGTTTTTTGTAACACTGTCGTGAAAATTTACGTGGTGTCTATAAAAAGACGTTCGTACGCCTGCGCGAACCCTTGGAAGCCGTGGCCGAGCGGTAGAATTGCGCGCACCTTTAGTCACGCTTCGCGGTGGCCGCGGTTCGATTCTCGCTTCGGTCTTCTTTTTTTTTCCGCATAGGACCTAGTTTTGTAGTCTCTCACTAGATGGCAGAAACACAAAACCCAACATTTGCTTTCGGTTCTGGTTTTTCAGCGGCGCAGTTTTTTTTTACAGCCGCATAGGACTTAGTTTTATAGTCTCCCACCAGATGGAAGAAACACAAAACTCATGATTTGCTTTCGGTTCTGGTTTTCCAGTCGTTCTCTTGAAATATTATGTTTTCTATTTTTCCTTCCTAAAACACAGCAATGTCGTGTTCATTTGTTAGGTCATCGCATTTATGAAGGTTTTATTCATTGGACATCATAACTAGAAGCTTGCGCAAAGCTTTGTGCTACGCAAAAAAAAAAAAACTTTCGTGCTCTGTAGCGTGGCACCTGGGAGAACAAAATGGCCATTCTTATTGCGTCCTTCTGGAAGGTGCGTTTTCTTCGACTTTCCCATGTCTTTAATACTCCGAGCGAATGAGGTCAACCTGGGCCACAATGCCACCCGGTGGCCAGTGCCATTCCTACGCAACATTCGTGCGGAACAAAGTGTCTGCTAAGCTGAGTCGCTGCCCGAACGTTAATTATTTCTAAAGATTCATCCAATTAAGAAATGCACCAAATAGGAGATGTGCAGCGTGTGGATTAATAGCTACTGGTAATGTGTCCCCTACAGCCAAGTGGTATGAATCCGTAGGTGTGGCCGTAAAAAAACAATTTGAATAAATGTCCCGTGCGGTGTCTGCCCCGGTCGCTCTACAGAGAAGCTAGCTTGGCTAGCCGTCAGTATTTAGGATCAACATATGGCGTCACTCGTTCGGTGCAGTTGCTTTTAATGCGAAGCATTCTTTGGTGAGTGCCCCAGTGATCTGGTAGCAAAATCGTGCGAAATCGTGTCTGTAACGCCAAAAAACTTGACGCATTTCCCATATGAATACATAGGTCTTTATAAAAGGGGGTGTGGTGGCCAACTTGAAATTGGAAGTGGCGTCAGCACAAATTTGGCCGTGATACAGGGATTGGTCAAGTTGAATGTGGTAGTGATATGGGAGTGGCCCAACCTAAATTTGGGGTGAAATGGTAGTGAGCCAAGCTGAATGTGAGGCTGATATGGGGGTGGCTCAACCTAAATTTGAGGTGATATAGGGGTGGGTAAGCCTAAGTTTGGGGGAATATGGGGGGTGGGCCATCCTGGATTTGGGGAGGATACGGGGGTGGGAGAACCTAAATTTGGGAGAAATATGGGGGGTGGCCCACCCTAACCATGGGGCTGGTATGGGGCTGGGTGAAGCTGAATCGGGGATGATACGGGGGTGGGCTAAACTAAATGTGGGAGTGATTTGCGGTGGGCCATCCTAAATTTGAGGTGATAGAGGGCTGGGCTAGGCTAAGTTTGGGGCTGATATGGGGGTGGGCGAACCTGGATTTGGGGATGATATGGGGGTGGGCCAACCTAAATTTGGGGCTGACATGGGGTCGGGCTAACCTAACCATGGGGGTGATGCGCGGCTGGGCCAAGCTGAATTGGAGGGTAAAATATGGGTGGACTAACCTTAGTTGGTGGGCGATTTGCAGTGGGCCATCCTAAATTTGAGGTGATCGAGGGTTGCGCCAGCGTTAGTTTGGGGCTGATATGGGGATGGGCCAACCTAGATTTTCGGGTGGTATTGGAGTGGGCCAATCTAAATTTGGTGGTGTCGTGGAGGCGGGCCAATCTATATTTGGGGGTGATCCTACCTAAATGTGGGAGCAATCTCGGGGTCGGCCAATCTGAATTTGGGGCGATATAGGGGTGGGCCAACCTAAATTTTGGGATGCGTCGGCTCGAAATTTGGAGGACGATTTATGGAAATTCGTCTGTGGACCAACTTGAAAATTAGGGGTGGCCCAATTGAAATTCGGGTTTAAGCCAACTTGAGGTTTAAGGCTGGGCAAAAAGAAAATAGGGCGTGGCCGACTTTAAACTTGAGGATGGGCCAATTTAAATTTGATGGTGTGCCAACTTGAAATTTGGGGGTGGGCCTACTTATTGTTTGGGGTGGGCCAATTGAAATTTGGGGGCCTGTTTACGAATAGTTAGACAACACCAGTGGTGTTTCTGCATATTTTTCATCATCGCAAAGTACGTACGTCAATACTTGTTACCTATATCCCTCAAGGTGAGCTACCACTCGAGCCTTCCCAGCCCACTGAGCTAATGATGTCATGGGTGTGCTCTCATCGTGACGACTGCGAGTTCATTGTGGAGATCCACAAAAACAAATCGCAGACCGAGCTGACCATTTTCACACCAATGACATCGCTAACACTACTCGCTCGTGCTAGACGCAACACAAGCTTACAACGATCATAATTAAACTTTCAATCGCACGCTAGTCGACACGTTCTCAGTGCAGAATTTCGTCAATCATCTGGGTAGAAACCATGCTGGATGTTTTACTGTTATGTTGGGCCGTTTTTCACGAAAGCCTTTCCCACAAAGACAATACATTTTTGAGATTGACGAGGCAAGCTAGTACATAACTCATACGAAGCAAACGTATAAAGGGTTATAGCGATTTCTCAAAAAATATGTTAGGTAAATAAGATTTCAGATGGTATTATTTAGACCGGGCATGACAACGATTTCTTCCCGCCTGTCACAGCGCTTTCACCGAAAACCTAATCATTTTGCTCAAACGCGTTGCCCGAATACTACATGTGCTGAATGTAGAAAAGTGCGGTGCGTGGTCACAGCTTCAAAGCCAGTCTATTTTGTGTACTGTTGTTGATATTGTAGAAATGTGGAGTTTTCCTCTTCATAAGAGCACAAAAAGAAAAAAAATATTACAGATAGTAGCTGAGCGCAAAGTACATTGGAAGATCTGAAACCAGCAATTATTTTTAATTTGCGGGTTGGTCTTCCCTGCTGGTAGATTGCTGTCCGATCACTTCAACGAAGTTTGCTTGTGTGCAACTGCAGCAAAAACAAAGATACTACCATTTCATTGCGTGGACCTTTATGCCATTCACACGCACAATAAGGACACCAGATAATTGACACTGTCAGTTTATAAACTGATTTTGTTTTGCTAATTTCAGTGTAGCGTGGTGTCTGCGAACGGAGTATTTTCTTAGTATCAGTCCAGTGTTAGCAGTGCGAAGCAGTTCGGTCTATCATCTCCGTGAGGCCATACTAGCCATTGTAGCGCTTGACTCCAGGCCAAGTGCTAAAAACTTGGTGTGCTTCGTCCTATCCGCAGGTGGTCCATCCATTCTGTTATGGTGGCCTCCTCCTCATTTTAGCTTCACCATCGCGAGAGTGCCCAGAGAAAGGAAGCTTTCTTCACTATCAGCCCCAGCGGGGTTCCACCACTCGTAACTGCTGCAATTTGCAGCAGTTACGGCTGGGCATGCCAACTACATCCTTAGTTTCCCAATGGCTCATCATAATCATCATCAGCCTGGTTACGCCCACTGCAGGGCAAAGGTCTCACCCATACTTCTCCAACAACCCCGGTCATGTACTAATTGTGGCCATGCCGTGCCTGCAAACTTCTTAATCTTATCCGCCCACCTAACTTTCTGCCGCCCCCTGCTACACTTCCCTTCCCTTGGTATCCAGTCCGTAACCCTTAAGAGGAAGCTTTAGCTCGAGTGCTCCTATCTAAATACATGTAAAAGGAGAATTCGTTTTTTTCGGCAACCACTGCACCAAATTTGACGAGGTTTGTTGCATTTAAAAGAAAAACATAAAATCTAGTGACTGTTGGTTTCGAATTTTCGAGTTATCTCGTCAATTTTTTATTAAAAATTGGCGAAAATCGAAACTTTTCAAAAAACGAAACTATCAAGTTTACAACTCCGTAACTCAACCACTAAAAATGATAATACAATTCTGTGAATGCCATCTAGTAGTACATCCAAAGCGAACAAAATCGATATGTTGCACATGAATATAAAAATGTATTCATAGGGAAATACAACTTTTGCAAAACCGTTGTAACCAACGTAACAAATTCACGTAAGATGGAAAATGACATATTGAATTTGTCCGCTTTGAATGATCTAATGGATGCCGTTTACAGAACCACGATATAAATTCTTTATGCAGATCTCTGAATTTGTAAACTTCGTGCTTCTATTTTTTTCGAACGGTCAAATATTTTAAAATCGTTTAAAAAAAATTCAAGCCTTAAATCGAAATTCCGATTCCAACAGTCACTAGAATATAACTTTTTCTTTCAAATGCAACAAATTTCATCAAAATCGGTCCAGGGGTTATCTCATAAAAACGTTTTTGCGTTTTACATGTATTTGAATAGGCCGCGACGGAGTTGGGCCCGAGCTAAAGCTTCCTCTTAATGACCATCGGTTATCTTCCCTCCTCAATACATGTCCTGCCCATGCCCATTTCTTTTTCTTGATTTCAACTAAGATGTCATTAACTCGCGTTTGTTCCCTCACCCAATCTGCTCTTTTCTTATCCCTTAACGTTACACCTATCATTCTTCTTTCCATAGCTCGTTGCGTCGTCCTCAATTTGAGTAGAACCCTTTTCGTAAGCCTCCAGGTTTCTGCCCCGTAGGTGAGTACTGGTAAGACACAGCTATTATATACTTTTCTCTTGAGGGATAATGGCAACCTGCTGTTCATGATCTGAGAATGCCTGCCAAATGCACCCCAGCCCATTCTTATTCTTCTGATTATTTCCGTCTCATGATCTGGATCCGCCGTCACTACCTGCCCTAAGTAGATGTATTCCCTTACGACTTCCAGGGCCTCGCGGCCTATTGTAAATTGCTGTTCTCTTCCGAGACTGTTAAGCATTATTTTAGTTTTCTGCAAATTAATTTTTAGACCCACTCTTCTGCTTTGCCTCTCCAGGTCAGTGAGCATGCATTGCAATTGGTCCCCTGAGTTACTATGCAAGGCAATATCATCAGCGAATCGCAAGTTACTAAGGTATTCTCCATTAACCTTTATCCCGAATTCTTCCCAATCCAGGTCTCTGAATACCTCCTGTAAACACGCTGTGAATAGCATTGGAGATATCGTATCTCCCTGCCTGACGCCTTTCTTTATTGGGATTTTGTTGCTTGCTTTATGGAGGACTATGGTGGCTGTGGAGCCGCTATAGATATCTTTCAGTATTTTTACATACGGCTCGTCTACACCCTGATTCCGTAATGCCTCCATGACTGCTGAGGTTTCGACAGAATCAAACGCTTTCTCGTAATCAATGAAAGCTATATATAAGGGTTGGTTATATTCCGCACATTTCTCTATCACCTGATTGATAGTGTGAATATGATCTATTGTTGAGTGGCCTTTACGGAATCCTGCCTGGTCCTTTCTTGACAGAAGTCTAAGGTGCTCCTGATTCTATATGCAATTACCTTAGTAAATAGTTTGTACGCAACGGACAGTAAGCTGATCGGTCTATAATTTTTCAAGTCTTTGGCGTCCGCTTGCTTATGGATTAGGATTATGTTAGCGTTCTTCCAAGATTCCGGTACGCTCGAGGTCATGAGGCATTGCGTATTCAGGGTGGCCAGTTTCTCTAGAACAATCTGTCCACCATCCTTTAACAAATCTGCTGTTACCTGGTCCTCCCCAGCTGCCTTCCCCCTTTGCATATCTCCCAAGGCTTTCTTTACTTCTTCCGGCATTACCTTTGGGATTTCGAATTCGTCTAGACTATTTTCTCTTCCATTATCGTCGTGGGTGCCACTGGTACTGTATAAATCTCTATAGAACTCCTCAGCCACTTGAACTATCTCATCCATATTAGTAATGATATTGCCGGCTTTGTCTCTTAACGCATACATCTGATTCTTGCCAATTTCTAGTTTCTTTACTGTTTTTAGGCTTCTTCCGTTCCTGAGAGCATGTTCAATTCTATCCATATTATATTTCCTTATGTCAGCTGTCTTACGCTTGTTGATTAACTTCGATAGTTCTGCCAGTTCTGCGCGTGCTGCCACAATGGCTATCGCGCGCAGAAAAAGTAGAGCTGTGGTCGCTATCACTACCACGAACCCATGTCAATGCAGATGTAAGTACCTGGAGGGGCTGGGCATGCTAACTTCTGCGCTACGACCCGCCGGCGCCAGCTCAGATTTTCTATGCATACCAGCTTCTTGTTTCTATTGCACACGCATGCAGGACAAACGCGGATAAGTAATTGGATTAGATTGGGAAAACGTTTATTGAGCCTGCAGTAAAGCGCGAAGGCGCGCTTCGGACGTGACCTACGTCGTCATCGTGGTGGTGTTAGGAATGGCCGTACGGGGTGGCAACGTGCTAGCTTTCAGCCCGCAGCACCTGTTCCAATCCCACCAGACAGGGCGCACTTCAGAGAACTGCGGATGACCGGCAGCCACGTGGCGCGCGGTCAACTCAGGAATGTGGTACTCGGCTGCGCCACCCGAGACAAAGCAGAGTTCTACGAAGCCCTCTGACGTCGGCTCCGGACCCTTTTCCCCTGTGCGTGTGTGCGGCACGTGTTTGTGAGCCCTCCGCCAGAAGGGCTGGTCCACGGGGACATCGAACTATGACGTCGAGCGGAGAGCTTATAAGCAGAGTTTACCGGCTGCTAGAGCGTGCTCGTCGTCGGGAGCTGAGTGCTCGTTGTCATGCTAGAAATGTACTAGTGAGCTGTGTGCTCGTAAGCTGTTTGCTGTATGATAGTCTTGCGGGCTCCATATGGGAGTCGCGCTAAACTGCCAATGTATCTTCCTTAAAATGTTAATATGTAAATAAATCCTGCTCGCCTAGTCCTGTCGCCACAAGGTCCTCCCTACGGCTACGACTGCCGACTCTTACAGCGGGTGCTCTGCGAGGATCCCCGCTCGCCGTTGCCGGCTCACCAGGCTCCTGCCTAGCCATCGCCTCGATGACCTGCTCGACGGCCTGTAGTTGTATTTCTTGGTCTTCGCTCCACGTTGCTTCCTCAAGCTGCGGCGGTATATGTCCTGAGTTAGCTTGGCTTGGATGTTTGGAGCAATCCCATAGCATGTGCTCGAATGTGGCCTTCTCCCTGCAGCACGCTCTGCACTTGTCATGGTGGTGCGATTCTGGTTACATCCTATGCAATAGCGCCGGGCTTGGAAGTGTTCTCGTTTGTAGTTACCTGAACAGCACGGCCTGCGACCTGCTGAGCCCTTTGCAGGGCGGCGGGAGAAGTCTACGGGGCAGGCGAAAGCCTTCGTCAGTTCGTTATAGGTGGTCATCCGGTCTTTGGCGCTGAAACACAGCGGGCAGCCATTGCCTTGGGGGCGGTCGGTTAATCCTCGCGCTCGGGCGTGTGCCGTTTCGTTGCGATTGGCATGCTTCTCCGACGCTTGTCCTGCGTGCTCCGGGAACCACTTGATTCGAGTCCTCTTGTCGCGGTATGCCTGTCGGAGCAGGACGCGTGCCGACGTTGGGGCAATTCTTCCTTTGGCGTAGTTCTTCACCGCCTGTCTGGAGTCGCTGAGGATCATGTGGCATTCTCGGGTTACGATGGCCAGGGCGATGGCTATTTCTTCTGCTTCCTCCACTTGCTTGCTCGATGTGCTGGCAGTCGCCCGCACGGAGTCGACCACCGCGATCGCGAAGCAGTTGCGGCCGGCATATTCGGCTGCATCCACGTATCTGGCACCGGTGTCTTCCGCGTGCAGGTCCGTTAGTGCCTTGGCTATAGCGCGTCTTCTGCCTTCGTTGAATTCCGGATGCATGCTCTTCGGCAAGGGGTCAACCTGCGCGTTTCATCGTACGTGGTCGGGGACGGGGTATTTTGGTCCCTGCTGTTCATGATAACCGATGCCTAGACTGCACAGGATCTTTCTGCCGGCCTTTGTTGATGACAATCTTTCCAACTGAGCGGCTCTTTGCGCTTCGATGACCTCGTCGAGCGTGTTGTGTATGCCCAGCTGGAGGAGACGTTTCATGTTGGTAGTTTCAAGTAGACCGAGGGGTGTCTTGTAAGCCCTCCGGATTAGGATGTCTTTTCACCCACTTGTGGAAGGCTGCCACGTACACTGGCAGAGTACGAAGGAGTGTATAAGCCTGATGAAGTTTTCCTCCTTCATGACTCCCTTCTTGGTGGTAACGCGCTTGAGCAGTCTGCTGGCATTGGACGCCTCACCCATGCTGAGGGTGATGGTGTCTACGTTCCTGCCGAGCGCTTCGATCGTCATGCCCAGGACTCGGATCTTGCTGACCGTCAGTATTGTGTTACCATCCCTGGTGCGGATCTTGATCTTTTCGTGTTTCCTTTGCTTCTTGATTCTGTGCGTTTTGATCGGTTGGTAAAGCAGGAGCTCCAACTTACTTGGGGAGCAACGCAGTCCCGTACCTTCCAAGTTTTCTTCGATCGTGTCGACTGCTGTCTGTGGCGTGGATTTTGTGCGGGCATCACTGCCCCCGTCCACCCACAGCGTAATGTCGTCCGCGTATATCGTGTGCTTCAGTCCTTCAAGCTGGCGTAGTCTTTTGGGAACGAATCATAGCAAGAATAAATAGCATGGGTGAGATGACGGAGCCTTGGGAAGTGCCCTGGCTCCCTAATGTCTTCTCGTCCGTCTTCAAGTCGCCGAGTCTGAGCTCCGCCATCTGCCGGTGAGGGTGCCTTTGAAATATTCGTACGACCTCTCGCCTAGGTTTAGATGCGATACCTGCGCGAGGATGGCAGAGTGCGTAACTTTGTCGAAGGCGCTTTCTAGGTGGAGCCCGAGGACGGCTTTGGTGTCCCTAGTTTCGCCGTCGATGACCTGATGTTTGATAAGTAAAAAATCTCAGTGCCCTCCCACTCTCTGAAGAAATACGACCCGCAAAGCTGTGTATGTGGGCCCCTTAATGGCGAACTGCACCTCCGCCGTATGTCGGCACCGCGTTGCACTGTCTTCGGGATCGGCCCACGTATGGGGAGTGCTTAATGCCTGCTTCACCTCCGCCGCTGGTCGGCCTGGCATGGCGTTACATTCGGGATCAGCCCACGTATGGGGAGAGCTGAACGTTTGCTGCACCTCTGCTGCGGGTCAGGCCGGTATTATGCTATCTTCGGGATTTTTCTCTATACGCGGACGCGATAGTGGGGAAAGTAGCCCTTAAGAGGAACCTTTAGCTCTGGTGGTCCTGTATAAATACATGCAAAAGGAGAACTCGTTTTTCTCCACAACCACTGCATCAAATTTTACAAGGTTTGTTGTACTTGAAAGAAATACTGAAAATCTAGTGACTGTTGGTTTAAAATCTTTTATTTGGTTCATCATTAGTTTATTCAAAATTGGCAAAAATCAAAAATTTTCAGAAAACGAAACCAACTTTACAACTCTGTCTTTCGGCAATCAAAACTGATATCACAATTCTGTACATTGCATCTAACAGCACATCTAAAGCGGACAAAATTGATATAATACGCACGAATCTAAAAAAATTTAGTAATGTGGAAATGCAGCTTTTCCACAACCCTTGTTCACAACGTAACGACTTCACGTAAGATATAAATCGGCATATTGGATTTGTCCGCTTTGAATTGTCTAAAGGATTCTGTTTACATAACCGCGATATCAGTTCTTGATGCGGAGTTATTAATTTGTAAACTTCGTGCTTCTGTATTTTTCGCACTTTTGAATTTTTGAAAATCTTTTACCAGAATTCAAGCCCTAAATAGAAATTTGCGCTTCTAATAGTCACTAGAATTTACCTTTCTCTCCCGAATCCAGCAAAATTTATTAAAATCGACCCAGGGGTTATCTCAGAAAATCGTTTCGGCGTTTTACATTTATGTGAATAGGCCACGTCGGAATTGGGCCCGAGTTAAAGCATACTCTTAACGACTTCGTTGTAAAAAAAGTAATAAAAGAATAAAAGAAAAAAAAATCGCCTCAGCCGTCAATATCGCCGCCTCAGATTTTGTCATGATGGCACCGCCACCATCGGCACGGCTTCCTGAGCAGCTACCAAGCTGTTCCCTTTCGTTATCTTCCTTCGCTCGGCGGCAGTGCACTGTCTTGATGCCGACGACACGCTAAATCTGCACCATCATTCCGTCATGCATCGCTTCTGCGACCAAGCAAGCTTTCGGCGGCACACGTTCACTGCCGTATTGACACTAAAACTTTAAAATGCTTGCCTTCGAGAAAGCAGCGTGAATAAAAATGGAACGCAACTATGTGACCATGGGGAACATGTTCACGGGGCCATACTATTGATGACAGCACCACAAAAGGCTAGATGTGTTCAGGTTGACTTTACAGGTTTGGAAGGAAAGACTGACGGGCTAGTTGCTTCATTATCACATTAAGAACAGCACTTAATGTTAGCGCAGTTTGTGTGTGGTTCCCCCTGTGTGTGTCCCGTCGTGAAGTGCTGTTCTTTCTTTGACTTCACAGATGTTCTTTTTCTGCGTCAGTTACGTCTTCCAAGAGTGTTTACTTGGAAAATTTTTGTTCGCATTGCTCTTACAGAAGCATATTTAGTCGAAATTTGTTCGTTTGGCTGCTTAATCTCGAGGACGGGCTCCAAACTGCTCATTTTCTTTAACCACGTAAAAACCCTTACTGAAAATTTAATTACGTAGCTTTGTTAATTACGCAAACAACTTCTCAACTTACTCCGCATCTAGAGGTTACCAATCTGAACACTTGAATGATAAAATGATGTTAACATTGTTTGCATCGTTCGAATGGTTTTGTTTTGTGCAGTTAAAAGCAGCCGGCATATTGATAGTGCTGTAGACTTCTTATAAAGTAAGTGTGAAAGTTTGGACAGGTTATCTTGGCACAAATCAACTTCATGAGCTTAAGCACATGACCCAACCTTGCACGTCTGTCTTTACAACCGATTCTCATACATTATAGAAGAAGCACCTCAGCGCTACGGTACATCCCACAAGGTGTGCGAGAACATTGTGCGCGCTCCCGACTAGGTTTCTGAGCGTTGGTGGCATCAGACTCGGTTTCCTGGCATCATAAGGAATAAAACAGCTTCCTGGAGGAAAGCATTGGGTACATTTTCAGCACTTTGTAACATATGGATCAGCACGGATATGTACGTTAGAACGAAAAGTACTGAAATATTAAGGTGATGGTTTCGCTGCATGTATTTTGGCTGTCTAATGTTAATATCTAAAGAAAAAATGCTTTGATTTTGTGACAAATAATGCTGACATGAAATATGAGCTCCGACACAGTACCCGTGTTGGAACTGGCCCCTGGAATACAGGGCTACATTAAACCACGATATGCTGGTTTGATAAATACCAGTAATTGTAAAGTGGTTCGCTCTTGAATTTCCTGTATGTCAATCGGCGCCGCTGTGCAGTGTTGTGGGCCCTTTTTATACCACCAGCACTATGTTTCAGCTAATATTGAAAGCAACTGTATTCCTTCTTTTAAGGGGGGGGGGGGTTTAGCGTCTAACCACAGTTCCAATGTTATCAGTTAGCTCAAGATGCGCCTGCATGTGTTTCTAATATCCAGTATGTTGGCACGGATTCAATAGGGAAAGAGCGCTATCTTATCAGATTGCGCGCGTGAAGCGAATACTGGCGTACATTCTCCATCACATTTGCCGACCCGAGATTGCGCTGCGATGTACGAGCATTCCAATCTGACGAACCGACGCCTTGATCCGTAGATCGGAATCAGAGGAAGCACTTTGCGCGCAGCCATCGGTATCTTTGAGTGTTATTTTCTTTTCCAGCGCAAGCTCATCTTATAATGAGTAACATTCGTGACTGACTCTTTTGGAAGTGTTTTGTTCTTCACATCACTACAACGTGAGAGTATAGAGGTGCTCCATCTTCATTGAGAGAATACTAGGAAATGGACTAGGCCTTTTCTTGCGTATGCGTTTACACATTACCCACACCAATTTATTTTCCATAACTTACGTTTTAATTTAGGAGGCTGTAAAGCACAGCAACCTTTTACTAACAGGACGTTTTGTTAACAAAGAAAATTTAAATGCTTATTAGTCGGCTTTCACTTCATGGTAAAGAATTCCAATAAAGATCTACTTACGATAATTAAAAGCCTATCTGTTTGACAGCGTTTCATCTGAGTTCCCCTTTGCAAGGTAATACAGACTTGCAGATTGTTCGTATTGGGCACCCTCGACATATGTCCAACCGACAAAGAAAGGGTCATTCCGAATGTTTCATTTCAGGAAGGCGTGTTACCCTCCTGTCTTTCATTCCCGTTCGCAAACACGCATAAGACGAAAGTGCTGCGTGAAGAGCGTCGTTAGTCCAAGCCAACTAGCTACCGTAACTCACCTCGCCTATATCGCTGTCATTTAGGCTTAGATAAGAAATATTATTATTTTAAACCGACGCATCACGAATCCAAAAAGAGCTGCGCGCGACCAGCCCAGCTAGGTTTCTTTCATTTCGTACATCGTCGTAGCGGCTAATAGTAGCTCACGAAGCAGAGCACTGAGTGTGGATATGGCAGAGAAGGTGTTCTATATAATGTCTCGTCACCCACCGAAAATTGCCCGCCGTGCTACTGGCCTTTCCTAGAAAATTGTATATGTGACGCCCAGCCATTTGGAACACAGCAACTTTGTTTTGCGATGGGAGAGTCCAGGTGAGAGACGGGGTGGTTATGGAGATAAAGACACGCTATTTTCTGCAGTAACCTAGGCATGCATGAATGAATGCCTTTATTTATTGAGAAAAAGGAGGAGCAAGACTCAGTGGAAGCACGTCTCAGCAGACTGGGAAAGAAGCGGGGGACAAAGAGGAAAAGCTGGGGCCTGGGTGGCAGGCGAAGTCGCAGCTTAGAGGCGAGAGAATATAAGCAAGAGTTGGCGAAACCAGTTGAATTCCAGTGTAGATGTGTGATGTGCCGAGTAAATGATTGGAGTCACCGCCCAGCATCCGTCCTTCGCGGCAGTATAAGCTCCCACTGTTCTTGGTAACAAACCTTTACTGAAAACCAACCTTCGCAATTACTTATTCATCAGCCATGCCTAGCCACGTATTCCTTAGTGGCAGGGTCTGTGGATTACATCTACGCTGTCCCGACAAGTTACGACCATAACGTGGCACTTGCGGTTACGGATGCCATACTCGTGACTCTTACTATACTACTACTATACTGCGCGAATACTATAAACATGGGTTTACTGCACAAGTTAGTGAACAGACATTTTAGAACCGCGTTTTTCGCCTTACATACGCCCAACGCAAGCACCATTGTAGCATGTCACGGTGTGAGTCCCTTCAAGACAGAGACGCGAACGCAAACATAAGAACGTGTTAGAAGACAGGGTCTTGGGCCTCGTGCCAAACATATCCAAGCCAACAATATGTTAACAATCATGCCGTCGTTTCTATGCAAAGAGGTTGTGTATTTAAACTTCTGGAGTGACAGTCCAATCCGCCACCTACGGGAGCGCGTGAAGCCGCCGGGGGCCACATGGTTAGAGGAAAAGGAGTGCGGCCACAGTACGTGGCGGCGGTATACGCGCGACGCAACCTGTGCTTGCGGTTCTGCGATGAAAAAATAAAGTTAAACCCCTTTAGGAAGTATATCAGTCTGCCATTTGGTGTCGCAGTTGTCAAAAATAAAATGTCATGGTAGTGGCTGCCTAGTGTGCTGTGTACAATATTGTTACGAGGAGTTGCGAAGAAATGGTTTTATTTACAGGAGAATTGGACGATGATGGTAGCGTGATCGTAGTGCAGCCCGGCCTCTCTAACTCCTCGTTTTCTTCGTCCTCTCTTTCTTCTCTTCCTGTCCGTGCCTTTCGTATCTGTTAAATTTCCCCGCAAGCAGACGAAGCCCGTGGGGCGAGTCAGGAAGTACAAGCAGGGTAGAAAGGCTTCAGGCGAGCAATATGAGTCAGCTGAGTTCTGCTTGATCGCCGACCATTGAACAGGAGGCGAGCTATGACGTAAGTGAGTTCGCTCAGGCGGTCCACAACTACAAATGGGCCTGAATATTGTGACAAGAACTTTTGGTACAATCCACGCTTGCGTTGCGGTGTCCAAAGGAGGAATAAGTCACCTTTTTGCAGCGATACTTGTACGTGACGGTCGTCGTATCGCTCTTTCGAATGACTTTGCGAGGCTAGAGTACGAAGACGAGCTATTCGACGCGCTTCTTCAGCGAGACACAAAGTCTTCGATACAGAATCATCACTGTGCAGAACGAAGGGTAGGAAAGTGTCCAGAGGGCTTCGCAGTAACCTTGCATACAGGAGGCAAAATGGGCTATAATTCGTGGTTTCGTGCTTCGCAGTGTTGTATGCATAAGTGATGAAGGGCAGCACGTCGTCCCAGTTCTTATGATTGGAGGAGACGTACATAGCAAGCTTGTTAGTCAGCGTTCTGTTTGTCCTTTCAACGAGGCCATTGGTCTGTGGATGATATGGCATGGAATGACGGAACTGTGAAGTGCACAAACGAAGTAACTCTTCAATGGCATCAGCCGTGAACTGGCGACCACGGTGACCACGATCGCTGATGATGACACGTGGTGGGCCATGACGAAGGACCACGGAACGGAGAAGGAAGGCCGCCACGCAAGCAGCGGTGGAAGACGGTATGGCTGCAGTTTCTGCATACCGTGTAAGATGGTCTACGCAGACAATTATCCAGCGGTTCCTGTTGTTAGATGGCGGGAATGGACCCAGAAGGTCAATGCCTACTTGCTCAAACGGCGTACTGGGCGGTGTCAATGGCCGAAGGGGACCCGGGGCTGCGGTGGTCGGTCGCTTGTGACGTTGGCACGTTTCACAACTAGCGACATAGCGACATAGCGCTTGGTTGCTTCGTACATCTTGGGCCAGTAAAAGCGCTCCTGCGTGCGGTGCAGCGTTCGTACGAAGCCGAAATGGCCGGTTGTCACATCGTCATGCATGGCGCGTAGAACCTCGGAGCGGAGACTCTCGGGGACAAGAAGCAGAAAACGCGCTCCATGACCGGAGTAATTAGTTTTGTACAGCAATTTATCACGGACAGTAAAGCGACCGCTGCCTTTAGAAGTACGGGCGGCGACAAAAAGCGGATCAAGGGTAACATCATCCCGTTGTTCTCGCTGAAAGTCTGCCGCGTCAGGGAACGTAGGAGTAACAGCAGCGAGACAGTCGTCAAAATTCTCAGCATCGCAGTCGGTAGTCGCAAGAGGAATCCGAGAGAAGCAGTCTGCGTCAGCGTGACGACGGCCACTCTTGTACCCACAGAGTCGTATTCCTGGAGGCGCAGCGCCTAACGTGCGAGGCGACCTGAGGGATCACGCAAACCGACCAGCCAGCATAAAGAATGATGGTCGTTGATAATCTTGAATGGTCTACCGTAAAGATAACATCGAAACTTTTGTACGGCGAAAACGGCTGCCAGGCATTCCTGTTCCGTGACCGTATAATTGCGTTCAGGTTTGCTCAGACAACGGCTGACATATGCGACAACCTGTTCTGCACCACTGTGACGTTGTACAAGCACCGCTCCTATCCCGATTCTCCTCGCATCAGTGTGAACTTCAGTCGGGCAAGATGGATCGAAGTGACGCAAGAGGAGTGCTGACGTTAGTATAAACTTCGGTTGAGAGAATGATGCGTCACACTCTGGCGTCCAATTGAAGGATGCATTTTGTCGCAAAATACTTGTCAACGGGTAAACGATGTCGGCAAACCGGGGAAGAAAACGACGAAAATACGAACATAGGCCAATGAATGAGCGGAGTTCTCGTGTTGACTGCGGTGGCTTGAAGGAGCTCACTGCTTCAATCTTACCAGGATCGGGTCTGACGCCATCCTTGTCGACTAAGTGTCCCAGGACCAGTGTTTGACGTTCGTCGAACCGACACTTTTTTGAGTTTAGGACCAGTCCAGCTTTCTCAATGCAGTCGAGAACGAGGCTGAGGCGTTCGTTACGTTCTTCAAACGTGCGGCCAAAGATTACAACATCATCGAGGTAACACATGCATATCTCCCACTTTAGACCGCGTAGTACTGTGTCCATGAATCTTTCAAAGGTGGCAGGAGCATTGCAAAGGCCAAAAGGCATAACATTAAATTCGAATAGGCCATCTGGAGTCACGAAAGCGATCTTTTCCTTGTCGGCAGGGTCCATAGGTATTTGCCAGTACCCCAATCGCAAATCAAGTGTTGAGAAGTAAGAAGCAGCGTGTAAGCAATCACTGACGTCATCGATTCGCGGTAGTGGATAGACATCCTTCTTCGTCACTGCGTTTAGATGTCTGTAATCCACGCATAATCTCCAGGAGCCATCTTTTTTTCGGACCAGGATTACTGGGGCTGCCCATGGACTAGATTACTCTTGAACGACACTTTTGTTCACCATCTCCTTGTCTTGCTCGCCAATAACTTTGCGCTCGGACGATGACACTCGGTAGGGCTTCTGGCGGATGGGGTGTGCTGAGCCAGTATCTATTCTGTGCCGAGCGCAGGACGCGGTATGACGGTAAATGAAGGGGTGCATCTCCATGCGTGAAATCAAATTCGGCCTCATGCCTGGCAAGGACTTGTACCAGTGCTTGCCGTTCCGATGTACCGAGAGCCTTGCTGATCATGCCAAGCATTAGCTCTTCAGAATGGCGATTATCGCAAGGAAAGTAAGCTGTAGAAACGTCCGTAGTTAGTGCCGCTATTGAAGTACATGCGGCTTCATCGAAAAGAGCGATTTTCATACCGCGAGGAAGGACAACCGGCGTGGCGGAAGAGTTCAGCGCCCACAATGTGGCGACTCCTTTCGTCATTCACACGACAGAGCAGGGCACAAGTATATTTTTTAGCACCGTTTATGCGGAGAGGCCTAACTACAAGGTCAACACAATCAGTATCAACAGTAGTTGTAGAAACACGAACGGGCGTCAGGCACCACGATGGTACAATCACTTCATCAAGAACACTGACTGTGTCTGTGTCCTTGTCTTCACTACCCAAGCTTTGTTCAGAATGTGCTGATATAAATAACTTTTTCAATGAGATTTCGCCACAACCACAGTCCACGGAAGCGCCGCACTGTTCAAGAAAATCGATACCAAGAATAACGTCGTGCGAACAACGAGAAAGAACAAGGAATTCCGACACAAACACTTTCCCAGCCAACAAAACACTCACAGCACAAACACCAAGGGGATGAAACCACTCGCCGCCTACTCCACAAAAGGTAATACCGTCGTTCCAAGAAAACATAACTTTGTGGCCTTGCCGGTTTTTCAAAGCGAGGCTCATCACAGACACAGTCGCCCCAGTATCAACTAACGCCATGGTCGGTATTCCGTCAATCGAGACATTCACTGTGTTTTTGAACATCACAACAGGCAGAGGTATTTCTTGCAAAAACCGTCCGGCGACCACACATCCACTGGCCGCGGATGCTAGTTTCCCGGGGGCGGTCAGGAAGAACGGCGCCGAGGGGACGCAGAGCGACGGGGACGGCTATTTGGAGGCGTGAAACTCTGCTCAGATGCTGGCGAATCACTGCGTCTGGTCTCGTGTGAGAAGTGATCCCTTGGAAGCAAATCGGTCGTCCGAGGGTCATATGAAGTACGGGTTCTGGGTGGCGAGAACATCGATGGTGTCCTACGTGATTGACGGGCTTGGCGACAATACCGAACTATATGGCCTGTGGAACGACAGTTGTAGCACACGGGAGGGTCGCGGTTCACAGCGTCTACCTCGAAACGAATGGTAGACGGCTGCAGGCGGCGAGAAAGTTCGTGGTCATGTGGATAACGTGTCTCTGCTGCTTGCTGAAATCCGTTATATCTTTCATAAGTCGCGTCGTGGTAGTAGGGTCGGTGCTGTTCTTGTCGTGGCCTGACAGAAGTCGCAGGGCCTCGGGGGTAAAAACGCGGCTGCTCTTGTTGTGGCCGAGCGCCATAAGTAGGGCCTCTGTCGTAGAGACGTGACTGCTGTCGGGGCGCGAGTTCATAATCCTCAGTGCCCCTTGCCGCAGGATACGGGGAGAAGGATGCCACGTTTGGCTCAAAATCTGGTGGTAGGCGGAAGCTACGAGTGCCTGGATATGTCACTTGCGCGTGCAGGCTGAGTTCTTCCCGAACTATTTGTCGGATCGTTGATTCAAGATCAAGGGGCTGGTTGCTGTCCACGCTTGCAACTGTCGTTACATTGGCTAGCCTGCCAAACTTCGGCGTTATGCGCCTCGTCTTTAGTTGCTCGAAAGTACGACAGTGCCGAATGATGTAAGCGACGGAAGCCAGGCTGTCTTTTGCAATGAGGAAATTGTAAACATCCTCGGCAATTCCTTTTAGGATGTGCCCGACTTTGTCTTCCTCGGACATTCCAGAGTCCACCATCCTACACAGCTTTATTACTGCCTCAATGTAGGTCGTGCAGGTTTCGCCTGGTACTTGCGCACGTTGCAGTAGCGTCTGTTCTGCCCTTTTCTTTTTCGTCGCGGAGTCACCGAATCGCTCTTCGATTTCCGAAACAGGTCTTCCCCATGTTGTGAATGTTTCCTCGTGGTTGTCGAACCACACCAATGAAGTATCGGTTAGAAAGAACACGACGTTCGAAAGCTGAGAAGCGCTGTTCCACCTGTTGGCGGCACTCACCCGGTGATAATGGATGAGCCATTCCTCGACGTCTTCGTCCGATCTTCCGGCGAAGGGACGCGCATCTCTCAGTTGCAGAGCAGAACTTGGGGCAGCAGTCGGAATGGGCCGCTGTTCGTCTGCGTCGTGGGACATATTCAACTCCGGTAGATTCGGTGGGAGTCCAGCAAGGCGACGGCTCCGTCGAAGAACTTGTGGTTCAGCCTCCGTCTTCGGGTGTCGATTACGCAGCACCTTTCACCACAACTGTTACGAGGAGTTGCGAAGAAATGGTTTTATTTACAGGAGAATTGGACGATGATGGTAGCGTGATCGTAGCGCAGCCCGGCCTCTCTAACTCCTCGTTTTCTTCGTCCTCTCTTTCTTCTCTTCTTGTCCGTGCCTTTCGTGTCTGTTACAATGTGTTGCGAGAACTGAAAAACAGTCGCTTCCTGATTTCTTCATTCAGTAACCTGCCGCGTGCATCGGCATTGTGATGCCCTTTCGTCGATACGTGGTGCCGGCCCGTACTGACACAACGACATGACCCGAAATGTAGTATCCTTATGCCATTTCTTAAAAAGATCACTATTTGTGTAAATCAGCGTTTTTGGTTGAAACCAAGAAAAAAATATTCAACGGTAGGTATCATTTTTGTCCGGCATTTGAGTTCTAGCTGAAAAGAGTCGGTGAAAGCAAATTTACAATAAAGCTAAGGCGACCCACAATCTGCACACAGCCGCAAGCCTACATGCGCTCCACTGAGAATAACCTGCCAAAGTTAAGGTCATGTGTCAGCTGGCCGCTCAAGCAATCTTTACTTTTTTTTCGTTTCTGCATCCATTCTGCCTGCGTCTACGGCAAAAACGTGAAGTGGGATGGTGGTGGTGGTGGTGGTGAATTGTAGCAGCAGGCGGGTTTAGCCTGGCGAACAAGTCCGGCAATTGCTCCAGGCAGGTAGGTAAACAGAAATTGGTGGAGGCAGGTGGTAGCGTAATGGTTAGCGTGCCCATTTCCCAAATGCAAGATGGAGCATTTGGGAGATGGGCTCGAATCTCGGTGGTTTGTTTGTGAAGACAGCTTTCTGTGGTCTCTGGTGACTGCGAAGCTCAGAATGAGGCGGCATCCTGACGACAACGGTCGCCGTCAACGTAACAGAATAAGCGGGCGTGCAAGGTCACGTCTAAAGCCGAAAGCACATTCGGAGGAAATACACTATACTCTTGCCGACAAAAAAAAACGTGATGAGTAACGAGCGGTGTTGTTGAGCGAGGCTGTAGACGGATAATGTCACCATAGACAGGACAACGCTCCCATCCTGGTGCTCAGCGGAAATATACGTCGACAGTGTGTCAATTAGCGTGTAATTGATACTTCATTAAGGTCGTTGCGTGTTTGTGTTGTGTCTAGCAGGAGCTAGTAGCGTAAGAGAGGACACTGGAGAGAAGGCGGTGAGCGAAGTCCGCGAAAAGTAATTGAGGATAACCATATAGAACGTCGACGCCATGTTGAATAAAGCCTGCGACTTCAGTTGCTCAGCCGCCAGAAAGGCTTGTGTCGTAGCATACCGCTGGGCGTATTTGGTAACCACAGCGATAAACACACATTTTGCGGAAGTAAACAGAGGAAAGGGACGTAGTGAGTTGGCCGCCCTTTTCGAGCTCTGGCATAGTTTGAAAAATGAATGTGGGGAAGTATGACGCACAAAATAGTATATATCAACCCAAACGAATCAGCGTGGTCATACTTGCGCGACACGCCATGGTGGCCTGCCACCAATACATCATGAACTTGCAGTGATGAGAGTTTTCATTGCGTACTTGAGAATAAAAACGAGCACGTCAGAGACGTCCGAGGGACATTTCTAGGGTACAAGAGCACAACCCCCCTCCCCCCCCCAAAAAAAAATCACGAATTTAAGCTTACGAATATGGGCGTCGTAAGATCGAGCACTTCGGCGCTTGTTGATCTTCTTTAGGATCACGTCAGCATTACATTCAGCGTTTCTTTCTGAGAAAAAGAGTTGAAGGCGCCCGTTTATTTGCATCACAATGACAGGCGTAACCAGGCAAACATTGACAGCATTTCATTAGAGAGTGCCTGCGTACTCTGTGGAGATTACGCATGACAATGACATCAAACGCAGAAAGCTTTGCTTACATCGATTCGCACATATATAGGATTCGCATAATTTTTTCACTCATTGAATACAGTGCATTCTGCGGTGTCATTCTTCGACAAAACAGATGGTACCGATTTTCGCGTAATGAGGATTGGAACAAATTGTCTCACCTTCCGGCTGTCACCTTTCTCCTACTGCCAACATTCCTTCCCCTCCGTAGTTGCTTAGCTTTTATTGGGTTCGGCTGCTAATCACGAGGTCTCGAGATCGAATCCCAACCACGGCAGCGGTATTTCAATGGGTGTGAAATGCGAAAACCCGCGTACTTAGGGCTAGGCACACGTTAAAAAATCCCAAGTGGTCTAAATTATTCTCGAATCCTCCACTACGGTGTGCCTCCTAATGAAAGCGTGGTTTTGGCAAGTAAAACCTCATAATGTGTTATGTAACATTCGTTAAGGATGTCCTGGGCAGTAGCACAACTCTTGAGTACAATTAAGCGTCAGGAGTTGTGCGCGAGGTCTTTGAGTATGTGGATAGCCTTTATGGCGTTCGATAGCTGCTAGTCTACATTGCGGCTATATAATAAAGGCGGAACGGCAACATGGTAGAGAATGGGGAGAACACACAAATCCCGCATATATTACTGCACAATAATTTTAAATATCGTTATTGCTTCACGCACGTGGACAACCGCCATAGGAGACTACTTTGGAAACTAACTGCAAGTACTGTATATGTCGTACCCAATGGTGTACCTGGCCTGGTGGCCAGTAAATGGAGACGTAATATTGCGAACAGCTTCGGCTATAGCGTGCTAACGAACAACGACACAAACTGAAGTGACTAGTGCAAGAGTGGACAGGGAACACTAAAGACGCTACAAGGACAAGCGCCCAGTTGGATGTTTGCGCGCTTATCCTTGTCGCCTCTAGTGTCCCGTGTCCACTCTTGCGCTAGTCACTTTAGCATGGAATACCAACTAGCCCGGTCTCACAGCCTGCGACGACACAGGGACAGTTTGCTCAACTCTTGTATCGTGACTTTTGTGTTAAAGTGAAAAACCAACTTATCCATGCATATTTCTTAATGCTTAAGCACATCTAGATTTGCAGCTGCGGCGGTGGCCCATGTTTGCGCATTGCAATGTCGCTAGTGAAATAATTTTGTGCACCTTAACGAATTCGATAGTGGAAAATCAAAATCCGTCCACGACGGCGTCTCTAGTAGGCGCTGTGCGATGTTCGGACGTTAACAATGTATGCCGACTGAAGAAAGGCTGCCCCGAAGTACTTCTGACGATTAGGCTAGCTTCTTTACTCCGTAGAATGAAAAAAAGAAAAGGAACAGAAAAAAAAAAGAAGAAAAAAGAACCGCATCAAAAGCCCAGAATCAACCATTGCTCGTCGCGACTAAACGCTCTTAGGATGACGAGTAATTTCTAGGCGACGAGCGAATACGCTTGATCAAGAACACTGATAACACCGGCGGGACAAGCATTGTGGCGAAGTTCAATGCGCAGGGATAGCTTTTATTTTTTTTTTATTTTGTTTGGTTGACGTCATCACGCGTCACCGCGGGAAGTTTGAAAAGCTTAAGGTTAGTACGCCACGTGGTGGCACTCACGCGAACTAAACCCTCATGTCCAGAAAAGCTGGATACGACTCGCGATAGATTTCTTTTCCTTCAGAGATGGGCGTCGCAAGAAATTTTCCGGGGACGTAGAAAGAAAACGTTTTAAGGACACATTTTGATAATAGTGCAATGCCGGGCCTATCCACGGCGGAGGTGCAGTTCGCCATTAGGGGCCCACAAACAAAGCGTCGCTGGTCATCCTTCACAGAGTGGAGGGGCACTCGGATCTTTTTTTTTTTCATATGCTGCAGCATGAAAAGACCGACCGCGCCAAAAGGCTATAATTTGAAATAGTGTAAATATATAGCGTCTCTCAGAGCAAAACGTTACATATGAAATACGAGGGCATGTGTGACAAAAAACACGCAATATACGAGTTTCCGATGCGGAAACTGCAAAAAAACGCCGCCATTACTGCTCGCCAGAAATGATGCGCCACTCAGGATGTCAATAAGCAGCGTGGCTCCTTGGCATGAACTGCGAGATAAGGCGCTGGAAATTTCTGAGGCGGTAAGCTGGAAATTGTGTCGCATCAGCTAAACACGCGGTGCAAGCTTTGTCTGATAGTATCAACCTTTAAATAGCACCCTAAGAAAGAGCGGCACCTACTACCCCTATACTTTTGCCACGATTTCTTGAGTATTACACACACTATAACCAATTTAGTCAATGGGAAATTTGCTGAAGTTTATTTATGTATTTATTTATCTATTTATTTATTAACTTCATACAACCTTACAAAGAGGAATGGCGACTAAAAATACAAAATCAGAAAAACAGCAAATATACATATAAAAATAGAAGATACAGAGGACCAATTAATAAAGAAAAAGCTGGAACAAAAGTAAGCCTTATTTACAAAGTTAGCTGGTATTAAAAAAGTCAAATAAGTAAGGGCTGTACGATTAATACGGAAAAGTTTACAGTGACTTTAGCATACGCTGAAGAGGAAGGCGAGAGCCAGCGTGCTAACGAGGCATTTAATAAATTGCTTTGACAGTCGAATTCAAATGGGCTGTTACTTCCTATTACTTGTTTTCTCTTTACTTATTCTCTTTTTCCGTCGCCTAGACATAGCCAATGGTTGTGCGTGGTTAATGGCAGGTTAGAACTTCGTTGTAAGTCCGTGAAGACCATTAAGACACTTAGCATGCAGGTTCACTGAATGACCTTTTTTTGTTCTAGCACTTCAATCGACGAGTGTAGGTACATGAGGCTTGTGTAGATGGTGCCTTCTACTTTCTTGTAGCGCGGGCACCATGAGAGGAAGACGAAAAAGAAATTTTGTCAAACATCGTAAGACACGTGTACATTGCTTGGCAAATACGAATAAGACCGGGGAAACTACACGCAAACACTTTCGTGGCCACACTGATTATGTAGAAGGGTGTCCATTCAATGCTAACACAGATAATCGAGCTCTTTTATTCCTAAAGAAATTGATGGCTTACTGGCGCGTGCACTTGAATTTTCGTGCGATAACGCCGGACCGTTGTCGTATTTCTCGACCCATGAGCCATCTATGGCTTTGGCCTTAAAAATAAGCTGATACAGACACGAGTCTCATTCATACAATGTTACATAATTAAGACGTTCTTCAACTAGTTATGGTTTTGAATCGTAATTTCCGCAGGGAGGTGACGAGATTTGACCGGAACTGCAGAGGAACAGTCCCTAAGGCCCTATTTCGAGAACTTACAATTTATAAAGTTGATATTTCAATTTCAATCTCAATTTTTTTCACCAGATCGTACTGGATATTGTACGCAATAAAAACCACCAACTTCCAAATTCGCCTTATCATTCGCCTCTCTCACAAGGTGTGATTAAATCTGCACATGCCCACATTCTGACGCAGCAGTGGCACGAGCAACTACGCAATGACTAGATACATCTTGAAGGATCACTCATGCGCAATGTATTACATATGTGCCTCAGATAATCTTGACGAACAAGGCGTCACATAACATAATGTACATGCTCTTTGCATCAGCATTTCTTTTTTCCTATTGGGGAAGCAGGAAAGAGCCAGCAGCCACAGAAACAACAGGCTGCATCACAAGCACTCGCATTTCATGCTACGTAATGCACGCTGCAGGTGATGAGACGCTGGCAAACTGACTGGTAATGTGAGCGCCTCGCAAATGGACATCGGAAGGGTTCAATTGAAGATCGATGAATAGACAGACTATAAGCAGATCGTTAATGTTTATTACTGGCCCTTGGCGGACAAGCGAGTTTTAATTTCAGAGCCAACTAACCCGTAAGAGGCGTTTGTTCCAAAAGCCAGCAAATTCGATAATTTCTCAGGTGTTACTTATAGCCTTCCTGTTTACGTAATCTGCTAGGCAGCAGTTCAGCACTTCACCTTTTTTTCTTTTTCTTTCTTTTCTTACAGTCGCCCTAGGATTGCTGTCGCTATATTTGCACTGCTATCGCTGATAGGTTGTTCGATTGCAACGTGGCAAGTGGCCGGTAACGACATGACACCTTTCATAGTCGTGGTGACAGAGTCGCTATCGTGAGTACGAACCATTTTCTGTTTTCATTTCGCTTGTATCCCAAAGTCTTGTTTATTTGTGGGCTTAAAAGTGCAGGGGTGGCTTGTACGCACATTTAATAATGAAAATAGTAACAGATTTAAGAACGGGTTCTTAAATGTTCCACAGACAACGCCAAGTACGCACAAGAACGCGTTCTTAAATTCGTTAATAATTTCGGTATTAAATGTTCGTGCAAGCCGCCCCAAAAACTGCGCATTAGGTTGTGAGGGAATATTGAAGGGGCCCGGAATATATTTTGACCCCCAGGCACTTTAGCTATATAATGCAGCATTTTTTGAATTCCTTCTTTAATTATGTTTTGAACATCTGCTGTCGAAGCCTCACTCACATTTGTTCGTCACTCTTGAACGTTTTGCACTTATTAGTAAAAAAAATGGAAACGAAGGCTTAAGCCCACACACCTCATAGCGATTGCATCTACAATCGCAGTTGAATATACGACATGCCCCAGGTGAAGTGCACATGCCCAATGTGAAGCGTAGAGTAATGCAATTAAGGCGATTCTTAGCAGGGATTCATCGAGAACGTAAATTTTAGTCTTCTGACTGAAGTGCCAAAGGCGTGCCGCTTTGTTATTAGAAACAGCACTTGTTTAGGTTTGAGTTACGATATGTGGTAGCGAGTTCACGCGCATGCAACTATCTCAGTGTTAATCTAAACACTGTAGAGGTAATACACTGGAAAATAGAGGTGTGAAATGATCGACAGTGTTGCAGCCGGCAGCGCCTCAGACTTCAGTCGACGATTCGATCTCAGACTGGGGCCGACTGCTGTCCTGACGTTCACGAGTCACCGTCAGGACCGCAGTCGAAACATTTTTTGTTCTATTACCCTTGATTATCTCACTGGGAGTAACAGTTCTATGCAGCCAATAACTGGGGAAATGCTTCGCACCAGTGTATGTAGAAAAAGAATACGCGAAAGTCGTAGATGCCGTTCACGAAGACTTAGTAAATATCTACTGACACGTTCCATTTTCACGCACTTTGAACGGTGTGATATAATGCTGATGACGTCTGCTAACATAATACAAAAGCATTTAAACTTATACTATCGTAGTGTTCTATTCTGTAGCCAATAGAGCATAGAGAGCTTATACTTCTGAAGTGAGGTCATAGTACAAACTAATTATCATGTTATTCTCAATACACTCGTATTTAGAAGTGCCTTGAAATATTGTATGAAAATATCTGCTAAAATCTGTTGCTAACAAGTTTTTTTTATATTCCTGATCTTCTGCCATTTACACGCACTGTATTATTACGTGGAGTGTGATGGCAGAAAAATGTTCTTTTGCTCGTGAGAGAAAGAGACTGAAGCATTCTGTCTTACTTTTAATCCTGAGTATCAAGAATTACGGCACATACCTTCTTACAATGCAAGTCGATGTGAATGCGATTAGCACTGAAGCAATGTATAGCGACACGCCGTATTGCCAACGCCGACGCATGTATGCAGGCGGGCTCCTCAGTCACGCTTCCTACTGCACACGCTCCGAAAACTAGCGACGTTACTGTAAGGACGGCGCATGGCGCGGGTTCAATTCCGTCGAGTTTTAAAGAAATTTTAAAAATCATTTTTCTCATTGCAGAGCGACAAGTGCCAAGTGGCACATACCTAGCTACCAAATCAGGGCTCAAAGAGTTTCATTGAAGAGCTGCACACACCGACTGCAATGCACCCAACAACTGAAGTTGGCATCAGAGAGCTTAATTAAGCCAGTCCTCGAAGTTGGAGTCAAAAAGGCTCATTTGAGAGCGGCACATGCCCCCTGCCGCAAATTCGTTGCTGCATCCCCAGTAACCCATGTCGTCGTGAAAAAGAGTCGTTGAAGAGCGACATATAGTTACAGAGTGCCACATACTAAGTGATCCAAGTGTCTCCGGCTGTTGGTTTCGAATTCTGTTGCCTCGTAGTACAAAATGATGCCTGCGGCCTTTCTGACGGTAGTGTTGCCAGGTGGTGGGAACGGGCACGGGCAACGTGTCTAATGTGCACTCTCAACACTTCCACCGATATGTGTGTTTGTATAGGTTGGTCCCGGGCAATCAATATAGTCCCTGCTGTCGATGTGCATTTTGGCAAACCAAGACAAACCCTAAGAGCCTATTACACCTATTACACCTGCCTTCCATCAGGCTTCAACCCCAGCAACTAAGCCATCGATTCCTCCATGGTGTTTGGCGCGACCCGCAGTGCACCTCACCGTACCAGGAATCGGGAAAAAATCTGAGCTGTCATCACCTGCTCTTAAACAATTAACTGCTCCTTTTGCACGAGAGGTACGCCGAACACGTACATATTTATACTGATGGATCGGCAACTCTCCAGTGTTACTCTGGAGCCGCGGTCTTCCCAGAGAAAGCCACCACCATCAATTTCAAGACATGTCACCCAAGCACACCGATGGCTGCGGAACTTGAAGCTCTTCGCGCTGCATTTCGTCTCGTCAGCCAAAAACAACCTCGCAGATGGTCAATATTCAGTGACTCGAAGGCAGCACTGCAATCTTTGCTATCAGCCTTGTGGCGTGGACCACACGAACAACTGGTATTTGAGATTAGATAATTAATCCATGCCTTGACTGAGAAAGGACACCACGTGACATTTCAGTGGCTTCCAAGTCACTGCGGAGTCATGGGGAACGAACACGCCGATAACGCTGCTCGGTCAGCTCTTCAGGGGACGAAGAGGAACCGATACCGTTATCAAGGACAGATGCCGCTAGAAAACTTCGAATGCTCAGTCGTGACATCACGTTCTCCTTGTGGAACGTAGGAAGTTTTCGAAACAACCGACTCCACAATCTTGACTCCTCTCTACGCCTTTGCACTCCAGCTGGACTCTGCCCTCGCGAAGCTACCCTGCTTTGTCGAGTATGGCTAGGGGTGGCTTTCACCAAGTCTTTTGCTTTCCGAATCGGATGGGCCGACGACGCCTCATGTGATCACTGCGGTAACGAGGAGACTCTTCAACACCTTCTTTGTGACTGTCCTCGCTATAATTTACACAGACGATCACTACCAAACGTGATAGCGCCCTTTGACCGAAGTCTTCTCACAGAGGAACTTATTTTAAAATGCCGCCATCACAAGCCATCGCAGCAGAGGGCGACGAGGGCACTGTTGCCGTTTTTTGAGGGCGACAAAATTGGACAAGCGGCTGTAGCCTGAACAGATGTTTATAGTGCTGCAAGTACTACTGTGTTGTGCGGTGGCAGTATGCGGCAACAGTGACCGACTGTGATTGTATGTCTACGCTCCTTTCTTTCTTGATCTCTACTTTGTTACCACTTTATCTCCCCCTCCCGTCTCTCCCCAGCGTAGGGTAGCAAGCCGGATCTTCCCCTCTGGTTAACCTCCCTGCCTTTCCTCTTTCCTCTGTCTCTCTCTCTCTCTCTCTCTCTATCTCTGTTGCTTCAGCGCAGCAGCTCCGTGTGCTACCAATTCCACCATGTCTACCATTCTACCAGTCACACAGATTGGTGGGTAATCGGTTAGACACATAGCTGACAGGTCGCCCCTGAAAACTGCGTGAAGTACACAAAGAATTCGCATTGAATTATATTAACTTATAACAATATTGAGATATTGATACCTTTGATTTCCATACAGTCCGTCTGATCGTAGATAACATGATTCGAGGTGTGGGTCGTTCAACGATCCCATAGAGCCGTTGCTTTCCTGACCTGGCGCTTTATATGAAGTTAGGCGAAAACAATGTTAAAAATTATGGGGATTTTACGCGCCAAAACCACGATGTCATTATGAGGAACGCCGTAGTGGGGGAGTCAGGAAATTCGCACCACCTGGGGTTCTTTAACGTGCACCTAAATATAATTGCGCCAGTGTTGTAGTATTGCGCCCATATGGAAGTGCGGCCGCCGTGGTCGGGATTTGATCCCGCGACCTCGTGCTTAACAGCCCGACACCATAGCCACTAAGCAACCACAGCGATTACGCGAAAACAGTGTATCGGGTGCTTAAACGACCACGTCTGGGAATTCAAGTAAAATTCCCCCATTTCACCGTAACCGTGAGAACAAACATGTCGAGAGTGGTGTTGCTGTAAGAATTACAATGGCCACACCTTAACCCTTCATGAATGACAGACTTAATTTCCGCATGTGCCACTTATTTTCTAGACCAATTAATTTAAACTGATGTAATGAGTTTCATTAAAAAGATCAAATATCTAAATTCCTTCAGTGCGCGGGCACGAATACTGCGCCGTCGAAAAAAAAAGCAATTTATATTTACAGCGCCATTCTGACGTATCGCTTAATGCCGATAGTACGTTCGTGTCTGTTCCGCAGAATAATTTGTTCTAAGCAGGCTTCATGCGCATAAATCTTCTACCACTTAAATGTATTTCCAGAATGGCCAGTGTTCGGACACCCGTTACGCATGAGAGCGATATGTATGAGAACTAAGCGACCGCTGCGGTGATTGCCGATCATGGATGGCCCTGACGTAGGAGGAGCTTGATAATACCGGCCCCGAACCTCAAAGATGACATGCTCATACATACATCGTACGTGTCACCTCTGCAGTGATCATCAACTAAAGGTCTTTGTGTATTCTTGGCGCGCCGTCATTAACTCCGAGTCGTTTATAATGAGAACTGCCGGTGACTTCAACCACCTCCCTGCCCGCATCACTGCCGTCCGCGAGCTGTTCTTAAAATTCCCGTATGCATATATTGGCTCTTCCCTCTGCTTTCTGTGGAGTACTCGGAAGCTAGATAAAGTGGTGATAAGGATAAATTATCAATGAACCAATCATTTTTTAACACCTTCGTTGAAACACCTGGCATATGCAGCTCATTTATTGGAATACGTCATTCAATGCTTAAAATAATTTTTTCTGATATTTTCTTGATTTTTCCTTTCTATTCTTGCAGAACATTATTGAGGACTGGTTACCGCTACTACTACCACCCGTTCTACCATGCCGTGTGCTATTTTTCCGGGTGCATAACGTTTTACTTGGTTGCATGGTTCAGGGAAAGAAAGATACCTAAGGTGAGTTTGATATCAGATCGAGTACCGTACTTTTCCTTTGTAACGGGCAATGAATGGCGTAAAAATGTAATTGTGCTAATGCATAAATGACTCGTAGAGTTCATTTAAACATAAAATGACCTTGTGCACTAATGTGAGAGACTTCAAAGGAGTAATCCACAATCCAGCCAAAGCCAGTGTGAAAGCATCTACTTCCCTTGCCCTTTGCGATTCAAATGTTTTCTTGAAAGTCTCGCAACGTTGTTTTTTAGTAATTAGGCCTTATACGTTCGGCATTACTTAAGCTGCGTGATTTTAGTGCGCAAATAAATCAAGATATTTCTGCAGTATCACAAGTCCTTGCAGTTGGGTCATGTAGCAGATATTTGTATGACAGTGGCTGTATGTTCCCGCAGTGCTCAACCCCACATGACGGTATTTTAACAAAGGACGGTAATGAAGCGCCCAAACTGGAGGCACCACACCACAAGATATCCCTGAAATCGGGAAGATGCGGAGCGTTTGTTAGCAGATTGTAAGCGAAGGCCTCACGCGCTGGGACACCGCTACTTCTAGGAGAAAATGACCCACCCGCTTCCGACGTTCCCCCAAGAACGTCTCACAACACCTTCCTATAAACGGGACGTCTCACCACGTCGCATTCTCGTTTGCAGCGAGATATCACTAATTCCTGTTAGATGACTTTTTCCTGTCTCGTCCCTAAGGAAGAAATGTTTGAAAGTTACATGGTGTCTCAGAATAATAACATTAATTAAACTGTGATTGCACTTGAACAAGTAGATCCACCTGTTCTGCCATGGTGGTAACCGAAAGCTCAATTTATTTAATATTGGAACTGAACAGAGAAGCTCGGAGCACAGGTTAACGGAATAAGTCCATGCTATTTTCTGATTAAAAGCAACACCGCAAAAGCAAACTGAATCTGCTTGCTTAAGAGGAGTATTTCGGAAGGTGGAATTAGGTTTAGCGTCAAATATCTTTTTCCTTGCTCAATAAAAGTAGCAACCTGGACGAGTTCGTTGTGTACACATGTATTATGGGTGAATGATATTCCTTTTTAACTCCTTTGTTCAATTCAGCCAGACAATTGTATCTTTCATCATGGAGCCTATATTAGGTCCAGTGAATAAAACCCTTGTTTAACTTGCTTGCATTAAAAGACCCATCGACGATTACGATACTGGCTAATGTGAAATTTGCGTGCATCTCTATAGACCCTTTTCTCCGCTTTGTGCGTTCAGAACCCCAGACAACTTGACGTCCTGCATTTGTGGCAGTTAAGTTAGCAAAAAAAAAATGTGGGCAGTTTGCACTAGTGGTGTGTTGCGTTTCGCCTGCGACACGCGGTTTTGCCGGCGCGACTGCGGCGAGGCGGCAGACATTTTGGCCCGTTCGGCGTCGCCGCAACGCTCCCCGCCAGGCGTTTCCAGGCGTTTCCAGGCATGTTCCGATGCCACGTGTCTTCATGTGCGTGTGTGAGTGTATGTGCCATGGTGCCCGAACCAGGCGATGCGAAAGCAGGGGTCACCCTCTCCTTCCAGTCATTGTGCCCGAACCAGGCGATGCGAAAGCAAGGGGTCACCCTCTCCTTCCAGTCTTTGTGCCCGACCGGCGGCAGTGTGCGTCACCTTAGCCCATTGTACAATCACGTGCTCGTCTATTGAGGGGTTCCTTCTTGCCCTCAACTGCGAGAGTATAAAAACAGCTGCCCCCGGACGCCAAAAGGAGGGCTCCGATTTCTTCTGTTGAGTAAAGTGCTCTCCCGTCTCTCTACTTCGGTCAACCTGACCACCAACTCTTTGCGATGTTAAAATAAACAAGTTGTTTTGTTGTTACCAGTCGACTCATGCTTTGCCGGGACCTTCGGATGCTTCCAGTTGTACCCCAGGCCGCCAGGCCAACGCTACCCTTGGGGCTTGCGACCCAGGTACAACCACGGGCGTCAGCGCCGAGTTCCCAACAACCGATCGCGCCAGCGGTGCGTTCCAAATAACTGGTGGCAGCGGTCGGTGGGTTCCAAACATCTGGTTGGCAGCGGTGGGATCGCCTCCGACTTCAAACAACTGTCTGCCAGCGGTGAGATCGTGACAACGGAGGCCAGCAGCGAAGAGATGCAGTTGACTGTATACTGAGCAGCTCAGCATCGATCCGGGAGCAGTGCAACGAGCCCTGTGGGATGACTGGTTGCCTGCAGCGGAACGACTGCGCTGAACTCTTGACTGCGAGGTTTGGTGAGTGCGGGACTTTCTTCTTCTGAGCTTTGCCAGGCTTTTGTTAGTGTCAGAAACAGAGCTGGTAATTGTGGTTGTCGTTGCTGCCGGGTTAGTTTGCGGCAAGACAATAGTAAGCAGTAGAGAAAGCAGCATTCAGAGCAGCCATGGATTTGAAGTCGTTGCGCAAACCGAAATTGTTGGAGCTTGCAAGAGAGTTGGGTCTGGATGTCTCAGACAAACTAAGAAAACCTGAACTGCTAAAGGCTATACTTGAGTTAGAGGCTGACGATGACGAGCTGTCGGAATGCCTTGAGACCATTGAAGAGAGGGAGACTGCAAAAGAAAAAGAAGAGCGTGAACATAAAGAACAGAAAGAGCGAGAGCAACAAGAGCGTGACCGTCAACACGCTTTGGAAATGAAGCGTCTTGAGGTAGAGATGGAACGCGCTCGTAATGGAAGTCAGGCACACGGTGCAGGAGAACGCGTATTGTTCAAAATGACTGACCTGATGCGGCCGTTTAAGCTTGGAGAGGACATTGGTTTGTTCCTGGTTAACTTTGAGCGAACGTGCGAGAAGCAGGGGTTCTCTCGGGAAACGTGGCCACAGCGCTTGCTCACTTTGTTACCCGGCGAGGCGGCCGACGTAGTCGCTCGCTTGGATAGAGAGGAGGCAGAGGATTTCGACAAAGTAAAATCGAGTCTGCTAAAAAAGTACCGGCTGTCTGCGGAAGCGTTCCGTCGGAAGTTTCGGGAAAATGAGAAAGGCAAAAGTGAGTCATATACAGAGTTTGCGTATAGGCTTATGTCAAACATGCAGGAGTGGCTCAAAGAAGAAAAAGCATTTGGTGACCACGATAAAGTTCTGCAGTGCTTCGGGCTAGAACAGTTTTATAGTCGGTTACCGGAGAACGTGCGATACTGGGTCTTGGATAGGCCAGACGTTTGTACGGTGGCTAAAGCCGCTGAGCTAGCCGAGGAGTTTGTGACGCGTCGGGCTCGCGGAGCTAAGGACGGTCAAAAGGGTGAATTTGGCTCGAAGTTTGAGAGGCCGAAGTTCACACCTATGAGATTAAAGGGGGACACGCGTAGTGAGGATGCGAGTGAAAGCAGTCCGACCAAACGTAAAGAGACGGCGGCAGCCAAACGCAGAAAGCGGTTCGAGATGAGGCGAGCGCGCGTTTGTTATACGTGCCAGAAGCCGGGTCACTTTTCGGCGCAGTGTCCGGAAACAACACCAAAAGTTGTGTTTTTTTCAATAGGCAGCACTGACGAGGACATGAAGCTTCTCGAGCCTTACATGCGAGACCTCCTCGTGAACGGGAAAGAGTGCCGAGTGCTTCGCGATTCCGCAGCTACGATGGATGTAGTTCACCCGTCTTACGTAGAACCCCATATGTTCACGGGCGAGTGCGCGTGGATCAAGCAAGCCGTGGAAGCTCATAGCGTGTGTCTGCCGGTAGCAAAAGTGCTTATTGAAGGACCTTTCGGAGCGCTTGAGACGGAGGCGGCAGTGTCATCTATGCTGCCACCCCAGTACCCGTACCTATTTTCAAACAGGTCCGATCACCTCCTGCGCGAAAAGGGGCTTTTGTTTGGTGAAGCTAGTGTTCAGGCCTTAACCAGATCGAAGGTTCGGGAGCTCGCTGCAAAGGCGGTAGTTGCGGGGCCGACGTTATCAAACAACGAAAAAGGGTCAGAGGCGCAGCAAGCTGATATTCAGAGCACGCCCGAACTGAATAAAATTGAGTCTGTAGCGTTGAAGGCGCCAGATACTGGAGAGGAAATGCCCGATAAGGGAAAGTTAGAAGAGCTATCTACAGATTTGCTCATCGCGCCTACGTCAGACGGACTTAATAGGTTGCTAAAAGTCAGCCGGTCGGCTTTGATAGCCGAGCAAAAAAAGGATGGCAGCCTGGAAAACGTGCGCTGCAATGTCAAAGAAGGTATCGCCAGGAAAACTGCGCGTTTTGTGGAAAGAGGTGGAGTCCTGTACCGGAAGTATCTAGACCGCCGAGGAGTAGAGTTCGATCAGCTGATCGTGCCTCACTGCTATCGTCAGGATCTGTTGCGCTTGTCACACGGGGGTTCGTGGTCCGGACACCTTGGAGTTAAGAAAACTAAGGACCGTCTCTTGCAAGAGTACTATTGGCCAGGGTGTTTTCGGGACGCAGACCATTTCGTGAGGACATGTGACACTTGTCAGCGGGTGGGCAAACCAGGGGACAAATCAAGGGCGCCGTTGAAATTGGTACCTATCATAACGGAGCCTTTTAGACGGCTCGTTATTGATACAGTGGGACCTCTGCCGGTAACAGCCACGGGGTACAGACACATTTTGACTGTGATCTGCCCAGCGACAAAGTTCCCTGAAGCAGTGCCGCTTAAAGAACTCAGCTCAGTTGAGATAGTTAATGCACTACTGTCCATATTTGCGCGAGTTGGTTTCCCTGCGGAAATTCAATCAGATCAGGGCACAGTGTTTACTAGCGCTTTGACGACAACTTTTCTCGAAAGGTGTGGGGTAAAGCTGCTACACAGCTCAGTGTACCACCCACAGTCGAATTCCGTTGAGAAGCTCCACTCCGTCATGAAGCGCGTGTTGAGAGCGTTGTGTTTTGAACATCGAACTGAGTGGGAGCTGTGTCTGCCTGGGGTGATGTTTGCTTTAAGGACCGCGCCGCATGCGGCTACGGGGTTTTCGCCAGCTGAACTGGTGTACGGTCGCTCGCTTCGATCTCCGCTTCGCATGCTTCGAGAATCGTGGGAAGGTAGGGGCGACGACCCAGTCGTGGTGGAGTACGTACTTAAGCTCCTCGAACGCTTAAGAAGGGCACAGGAGTTGTCAGGTGAAGCAATGACAAAGGCCCAGCAGAGGGCCAAGGTTTATTATGATCGGACAGCCAGGGCCCGTCGTTTTGAGGTGGGCGATGAGGTCATGATATTGCGCACATCGCTAAACAACAAACTAGACGTGCAGTGGGAGGGCCCAGCACGAATTGTTCAGAAACTGTCGGACGTTAACTACGTGGTAAGTCTGCCAGGAAAGCGGAAAGCACAGCAAGTTTACCTCTGTAATCTGCTCAAACCTTATAGACAAAGGGAAGCAGTGGTGTGCATGATGGTAAACGTTCCTGAAGAGCTTCCGGTCGAGCTTCCGGGACTAGGCTCAGTGACGAACAGGGAAGACACCGGTCAAGTCATTAGTGACCTTATCAGTAAAGCACCGCTGTCGCCCGAACAGAAAACCGAACTACACCAGCTATTACAAGAGTTTCAAGGTCTGTTCTCTGAGAGGCCTGGTAGGACTTCTGTACTTACTCATGATATAGAACTTACCTCCCCAGAGCCAGTACGATCCAAGGCGTATCGGGTGTCACCCCGCCAGAGCGATATTATGGAGGCTGAGGTAAAGAAAATGCTACAGCTCGGTGTTATTGAGGCAGGTGAGAGTGATTATACCTCCCCTTTGATTTTAGTTGAGGTACCGGGCAAGGAACCTCGTCCTTGCGTCGACTACCGCAGGCTTAATTCCATCACTAAGGATCAAATTTATCCGATCACTAACATCGAGGAGCGCCTTGAGAAAGTTAGTAGCGCTCAGTTTATTTCCACCCTAGATCTTGTCAGGGGTTATTGGCAGGTTCCACTTACAGAAGAGGCTAGTAGGTATGCGGCGTTCATTTCACCAATGGGAACATTCCGTCCTAAAGTGTTGAGTTTTGGTTTGAAGAACGCGCCATACTGTTTTTCAAGCCTCATGGATAAAGTGTTGCGGGGACAGCAAGAATTCGCTTTACCGTATCTAGACGACGTAGCGATATTCTCCGCATCCTGGTCTGAGCATATGGCACACTTGCGGGCAGTGCTAACCCGCCTGCGCGAAGCGGGCTTGACAGTAAAGGCTCCTAAGTGCCAGTTAGCACAGGCCGAGGTTGTCTACCTCGGTCACGTGATTGGTCAGGGTCGTCGCCGCCCCTCTGAAATAAAAGTGGCCGCTGTGCGAGACTTTCCGCAACCGCGCACCAAGACCGATATTCGGTCGTTCTTGGGTGTCGCCGGCTACTATCAGAGGTACATCCCTAGGTACTCTGATATCGCGGCTCCCCTGACGGATGCTCTAAGAAAGACAGAGCCTCAAACAGTCGTCTGGGACGAGACAAAGGAAAGAGCTTTTAGCGCCCTAAAGAGTGCCCTAACAAGCCAGCCTGTGCTACGATCGCCAGACTATACAAAAGGGTTCGTTGTTCAGTGCGATGCTAGTGAGCGAGGCATGGGCGTTGTACTGTGCCAACGGGAAAATGGAGAAGTAGAACACCCCGTCCTGTATGCTAGTCGTAAGCTGACCAGTCGTGAGCAGGCGTATAGCGCCACCGAGAAAGAGTGTGCGTGTCTCGTGTGGGCCGTTCAGAAATTGTCATGCTATCTAGCCGGCTCGAGGTTTATCATTGAGACGGATCACTGCCCTCTCCAATGGCTGCAGACCATCTCTCCCAAAAATGGCCGCCTCCTGCGCTGGAGCCTCGCTTTACAACAATATTCCTTTGAGGTGCGTTACAAAAAGGGGAGTCTCAACGGTAACGCCGATGGCTTAAGTCGAAGCCCCTAACGTAGGAATCAGCCTCAAAATTGTTGGTTACTGATGTTTTTCTTCCTGAGGCAGGATTTTTTTTAACATATTGCTTTTGTTTAGTGTTTCAAAGTGATGATATGCTTTCTAGTGCAATTTTCCAATTTGTGGACGCGTTCTGAGTGATGCTAGACTACTGTAAGGAACTAGGCAGTGGTATAAAAAGGGGAAAGAGCCTGGCAGGGCTTAGTGAGGGTTGTGCCGTGCTTGCTGACTGAGCGGTTGAGTTTCAGCGTAGTTCTAACGCTTGCCGGGAACGAGAACAAAAATGTGAACTCTCCCGAAGTCACTTTGCAGTGTCCCGTGCGAACCTGAACGAGAGAACGAGGCCTTCTCTGTGCGCTGCGCTCAAGAAACGTCGAGGGACGCCCGACTTCGGTTATGAGCATCATCGAGCGACATCCCTCCGGACAGCGGATGCAGTCCCCTGTCCATCGGGATCTCCTTCCCCCGGCGGGGCGGTCTGTTGCGTTTCGCCTGCGACACGCGGTTTTGCCGGCGCGACTGCGGCGAGGCGGCAGACATTTTGGCCCGTTCGGCGTCGCCGCAACGCTCCCCGCCAGGCGTTTCCAGGCGTTTCCAGGCATGTTCCGATGCCACGTGTCTTCATGTGCGTGTGTGAGTGTATGTGCCATGGTGCCCGAACCAGGCGATGCGAAAGCAGGGGTCACCCTCTCCTTCCAGTCATTGTGCCCGAACCAGGCGATGCGAAAGCAAGGGGTCACCCTCTCCTTCCAGTCTTTGTGCCCGACCGGCGGCAGTGTGCGTCACCTTAGCCCATTGTACAATCACGTGCTCGTCTATTGAGGGGTTCCTTCTTGCCCTCAACTGCGAGAGTATAAAAACAGCTGCCCCCGGACGCCAAAAGGAGGGCTCCGATTTCTTCTGTTGAGTAAAGTGCTCTCCCGTCTCTCTACTTCGGTCAACCTGACCGCCAACTCTTTGCGATGTTAAAATAAACAAGTTGTTTTGTTGTTACCAGTCGACTCATGCTTTGCCGGGACCTTCGGATGCTTCCAGTTGTACCCCAGGCCGCCAGGCCAACGCTACCCTTGGGGCTTGCGACCCAGGTACAACCACGGGCGTCAGCGCCGAGTTCCCAACAACCGATCGCGCCAGCGGTGCGTTCCAAATAACTGGTGGCAGCGGTCGGTGGGTTCCAAACAGGTGCAAGGCTGGGTCACAGCGGAGCTAGTTCCGGCTTTGCCTAATTATTGCTAGGTTTTTTTTAAGTTTTGCGAGGGTATGCATGGCTCGGGTAGGTTCATACTAAGTTCATGTTGCTAGGTTTTGCTAAGTTTTGCGTAGTTATGCATGGCTTGGTTAGGCACATACAATCATTGCTACGTTTTGCTAAGTCTTACGAAGTTATGCATGGCTTAACTATGCTCATACTGATTGGCTAACTTTCGCGAAGTATTTGCGAAACCATACACGGCCAGTCCGGTAAGCCACACAAGCCGCAGCATGTTACATGTATACAAGCCACAGTACGTGCATCACAATTTATGATGTACAGTGCTTCAGTGCCAGTCGTCATCATCGTCGATCCGGTCCTCGTCCTCCAACCGTCGTTGTGGTTGGTGGCGTCGGGGAAGGCTTTGCGAAACACTTGCAAGACAGTGCTTCGCGAGGTTCAGTTCTGTTCTTCGCGAAGTTCTGCTTCGCAAAGTTCTTATGTTCAAAGTTCCGCACCGAGCTCACCATGGAGAGATTCACGTCGAACCAGAGCCAGTCACAGACGCGGCAGCATATGCCCGATCTCTCTGTCGAGGAATTCGCGCTGGAAGCGGCCGTTCGCACCTCCCATGGATTTGCGGGCTTGGCGTTGGAAGTGCTCGGTGACGCGCAGGCCCGGAAACGATTCCCGGCGGCGCCGAGCATTCAGTCGGCAGCGTTCGTTGTTTCTTGCCCGAAACTCTGGATCCTCGTCTCAGCGAAGGCATTTGCCGGCGGCGGCCTCGGCCCGATGGGCAGGATCAGCTCTCCTTTGATCGTAGTCCCCCTGAGCCGCGCGTCGTACTTCCTTGTAGGTCACAGACGCGACAGGTGTGCCCAAACTCCATGCCCACAAATTCGTGCGGGAATCGGCCGTTCGCGCCCGCCGTTTCTCGGTGGTCTTGACGCTGGAAGTTTTCGAGCAGTCGCAGGCTGGGATCGCTTTCTCGGCGACGTCGAGCGTTCAGGCACCGACTCTCGCGTTCCCCGGAATGAAACTCGGGATCCTCGACTCGGCGCCGCCTTTTCTCAGCCGCAGCTTCGGCGTGGTGTTACGGATCAGCTCGGCCTCAACCCATCGCTCCTCGCTTGGCAGTATGGCACTTTTCCTGGTAAGCCGCTTTTGCGTCGGGCGTCCGGACTTTCTGCGGTTTTCCAATGGCAACAGCACGTAGAGGGCAGAGTAGAGGAGGCAAGAGGTGTGCCGCCGCGCTGGCCCGAGCTTCTACTCGCCTGTGATGTCACTACTCCGCCCTACGCGCGTGGGGTGCGAGGAGGTTACGTGGCTCTGTGGACTCGCAGGTGGTTGCTAGGCAACGTGAGGGGGCGCCGAGCATGGCTGAGTTTTCTGGTAACGCTCAACAGCAGAACGAAAGCTGAAGCAGCTATTCTGTTAAAAGAAGTATTTTGTGGCATATTATACTATAGGCACATATTCTTGATGTGTTCAGATAAAAAGAATCTACGCCATGCGTCGAGCTCATGAATGGACTATTTTTCGCGGTACTTCACAACAAAATTCACTTGTCGAACACTCCAACTGTACAGCAGATCTGGTGCCAGCTGGAGAGCTATATAAGTTTAACAGCTATAAGCTGCAGTTGCCACGAAGCTTATGCAAGCCTAATCTTTACCGGGAAACACCTGCAGCGAACACTATGCGAGAAGGCGAGCTTTCTGGTTCTTTCTTTCTGCATTCTCCTGCTAGGCCGACGCCGCCGCTAACGTGGAAGAAGGCGAGCTGTCCGTTTTTCTCCCTTCCGTTCCCGGTCCTCCCGCCCACGATCACTTGGAGGTCCAGGAGTGATCATTACAAATAGTTCTGAACATATACGAAGGATATCTCATGTGTTTGTGATGACGAAGCAATTATGTCAAAATGAAATACATATTTGAAAATACTTTTTTCTCTTATTTGCAATGTATGCATAAAATAACTTCACTTGGGTTTTGCTCCTTTCACAGAAACACTGCGACATGTATGCGTAGTGTACTTCTCAGGACGAAACATTTTTCATATTGCTTGGCTCCCAGAAAAATGTTTCAATTGAAATACGTACATTTTCATGCAGCACTTTCATTCTTTCTTTTAAGAAAGCTGCGAGTACTTAGCTGTCCAAATTCTTCATTAGATAACTTACGCATAGAAAATGTAGCCTTACAGCAAGTTTAGGACGTGTGTGTGTCCTGTTCCTGATGTTGTACTTATCTGCTATTTTACACATTTTTGTTTATATGTAAAACTTTTTAATGCACAAGAAAACAGCGAAGTGAGAAGCCAAACTTTTGTTGGTCACAGCCGCAGGAAGTTCATGCAAGTTCATGCGTTATGCTTGTTTCACATTTTAAATGCTGTAGGCGCGAACACTGCCTGTCTGCGTTTGTATTTACTGATGCAGTTGGTCTTACTTTTTACTGTAAGGGCTTGGTATATAAGTTCTCATTCTGTCTGAAGAACCTTCAGTGAAACTATGCTGCACGCTTTGTTGTATTATAAATAAATCATTCTCATTTGAAAAATATGTTCTTTGTCTACAGACAGTTTTAATTTAGCCTACGCTATACCACTGCCTGCGCTATAAAATAGCGGGTCGTCACTGCGCATGCACAGAACGCTTAACTGCACACAACGTATAGCGCACCCACGCTATTTCTTAGATTTAGCGTTACCGCTTTCGTGCAATTTACGTAGTTTACGCAGTTTATGTAAAACATGGCGGCAGTCCCGGCTGCCCACTTCGAATTGAATTTAACATTACTTTTATAAAATTCACTTCGTTCGTAGCAAATGACTGTGTAAGCGGCTTTCGCTTAGTCTCAGGCGGCTTCGACGACAGACTATTATAGCTAACCTTGTGGAGTGGAGTAGCATAGCAGCAATACGTCGAGTAATAAGTCAAGTAATTACTCGACGTATTGCTGCTATGCTACTGAAGTCACTCTTTCAACTCATGTTCTTTTGTTTTTGTCTTTCGTGTTAATCGCGCACTGACCGCCTGACCGGCTCGTCTAATGCCACAAAAACATGCCGCCAACGACACCCCTGAATGCTTCCTAACCTCTCGCCTCCCCAACGCCCTCCCATGCCCCCGTCTTTCTTTTTTTTTCTTTCTTCTTCTTTCCATTTTTTTGGGGTCTTGGTGTCGACCTGGCTTTTTTTCTCTGCTTTTCTTTCTTTACTTTTCTCCCCGCGTTCCCACTCTCCCGCTCTTGTCCCCTCGTCTTGGGAACGAAGCTCACAGACGTCGGACGACAGCGCTCATTACCTCTGAAGTCACTCCCTTTAAAACCAGCCGCCAGCGACAACACCCGCACGTGATGTCATTGCACTAACCCTTTAAAACTAACATGCCGAGGATGACGAGGCCGCCATTGACGAAGATAGGTCCTCCTATCGAAACGTTGACTAGCCTTTCTGAGGCACCTTATCCCTGTTTACAAACTTTATACCACAGTGTGCTATTCCATCTGTCATCCCCTTTCTTGATTGTGTATATATGGAGCAGTTTATATAATTAAGGTAGAGGGATTCAACTAACACACGCGATACCTAAATCTTAATTTTATCTCCTTCTAGATAATTAGATATGCAAGTGTACAGCCCATCTGACCTTCTTGAAACCACTTACTGGCACACACCTTACTTTGCCTGACACTCAGTACAGTATAGCGTTGTGCCCGCTTGATACAGCGCGTGCACTTTTATAGAGTCGGTATGGTGCTTTCTATTTATGTTTACATAACTAAAGGTTGTTAGGGCATGAATACGGCTCGTCTTCCGCGCCGAGAATTCCTTGCATTCCAGATTGCAAAGCGCTCAATGCAGTGGTGCTGATCATATAAATGTAGTACAAGAAACAATGTGCAAATCGCTGTTATTCCAGGTTCACTTTTCTTCGAAGCCATTCACTTGCAAGGCTCGGAATGGAGCCCTTGTCAGCTTCGATACGCCGGCAAAATCCTGCCAGGTTGTACAACATTCTTCAACAGCTCAATCGTTCTTTCGACGACAGTCGCTCTTTATCAAGGTGGTTGTAGCGTTTCGGCAGAGCCTGTCACATTCCGGTGGAAATGCAAAAACCTTACTTTGAGTGCATGTTAAATAACTCCTGGTGGCAAGAATTAATCCGGAGCTCCCCATTACTGCGTCTCGTAATGCACAGCAGTTTCGGGATGCTAAGTCCGATAATATGAATTCCTTTACCACGCTTCGATTTCGTTGTTCTCTTTCTTCTTATAAAGTCGACTGTACTGCGGGCGTGGCAGCTTGTCTAGCCAGTGTGTCGCTGTGCTAATCTAGCACAGTGTGTCGCTGAGACAATTTGATCACAATGGGCCGACAACGACGCAACCAACGGGCGCGAGTTGTCGCACGATGGGCTTTCTTGTCGACGGCGCCAGTACAATCAGCGTGCCGACCTCGATCGCTCGATGGAACCCCGCGCGATCGGCCGTCAAACCGACAACGCGATATCCGCAGCGCATTCGCTTGTACATATATTTGTTCGTGCTCAAAATGCATCGACATTCCTTCGAAGTTGAAATGCGCGAGCTTCAGTCCTCCCAAGCCGTGCACGTTAAGTTTGAGCCTATATATATATATATATGTTGATCCTGTTTAGCGAAGCTTGGGCTAAGCCTGGCCCCGTCAAGTTCATGCACCCGCTACTAGTGGACCTGAACTTAAAAAATAGGCAGGTAGGACGAAGGAAACCGCTCTTATTGTTCAGTTGTGACCCTATAGCAATTCGATACCAACTACTCTACACTTCGCATGGCCCGTACACAATAAGTGGCAAGCGGCGACACTGCGCTGTGCCAACATCCTGTACTTCCGTCAACGTTCCGGAAGGCTGCCGGTCGCATTCGCTAAGTACAGGGTGGTTCTGTACTTATTGTTATGCTGGAACATTTCTTAACTCCAGAGAAGCACTATTTACCTCTGCGTCAAACAGGAAAGAAGAGACAGTGCATTCGGTACAGCAGCATATACTCGCTCAGTTACCAATGGTGTCAGCGATGGTATCCGCGCTTTCGCGCGAGAACTACACAGCCTATAAGTGAGGGCTAATACCAGGCACAGTTTTTCTAATAATATTTTATGGCACGACAAACTGAAAGTATGTGAAATTAAACAAAAGCGAGAATCAATAATAACAGCCCATAATATATGTGTCTGGATCACAGTTGTTGTTTAAGTGTCTCGGCCGCTCATATTGACTCGTCTCAGGGTGGAACAACGCGGCTCATATGCGCAGATTTGTATGTTTTGCCAGCGGCCGTGGTTTTGCTACGTTTTGACACTATTTCGTATCACTGACGCACCGTTTCACCAATATCCGAAAGTAACAGCGATTTGTGGCAGTAGATGTCGATGTAAACATATCCATCGTTTTGGCAAATCCGACGTGAAGTGCTGCGATAGAAAGCTTGAATATGCGAAATGTTTGATGAATGTGTAAAAGGAATACAAAATGCGAGGTGCTCTCAAGCGCACGCATCAGCGACAACAAATTCCAAGACAGCCGCGTCGGTAGACGGAACTCAGCGTGCCTTTATCGGCCGCAGTGTTAGCACAACAGTGCACTCGGGTCTGTTCACCCAGTAATCGATGGCTGAACGACATGCCGCCCAGGAGTAGCCATTGATAATTGATCGCAGTCCACGAAGGGCACAACCGACACACAGTCAACTTCGGCGCAGATACACAAATGCGTTGGGGGCAGAATTGAGCTGCGTCGACGGCTCTTAGCTTTGTGCGTGCTGTGTGTTCTCGGTGCTGAGTTTGCGTTGAAGCGATACACGGCACGAAGGTCATTGCTCGGTGCTGCTGCCGCGCTTGCTCACGCCAGCATTTCGACAGAGAGTATCCGCGGTCATCCAATGTAATGTGTTCAGGTTTGCCTTGCGCGCTGATAACATGTTTGTTGATTTAGTCATTAAGTGAATGTTTATAAGTTGACACGGCCGATGAAAATACTATCCTCACTTCGTATGGATGTCTGATAATTTGCTATGCCATTCGATGCTTCGCCTTTCTGGCGAAACTGCGACTTTTTTTATTCAGACGGATTGTGACCGAATATAAATTATCTGCAATATCCAATGGAATGACCCGTCTACCATATAACAGTAATTTACACTACGAAAGCTTTTAATTAACATACTTCATGCTTTTTTTTATATGGAGGAAAAGTCCAACGTTACGAGTTTGTTTTACATGTTCTTATTTCACATTTCGCTTGAACTAAAAGCATTTCATCAGATAGTTCCTTCTTTGAAACTAAGATGTAGCACTGTAAATGAACATTCGCGGTAATATTCGGCTTACATGTTCTTAGAGGATCTCGATTGCCGTCGACAATCTAAGTTGCTTTGAAGACAACTTTAAAAAATTGGGCAGAAATTCTGGACATCGACCACCAACGACTTCACAGCCATGAGCTGGAATGTAGCGATGGAACGGTACATTCCGCAAAGATCGAATCACAAAGCATAAAACTGGAATAGAGTCGGGGAAATGGATCCTACAGGGCAGAATACTACAGAAAGTTTTTACTTTATGATAAGTTTGTAAGGAGTCCTCGAGGCGAAAAGCTGCGAAATGCAGCCTAAGAGTGCCAAAAGGCTCTCATACGGCCGCAGTACACCTTCCATCGGCATACAACCTAGAAACTTTCGTCCTTTAACATGTACCAATACAGACAAGAAGGATAGATGGCGTACAATATTCATTATGAAAAACACTCGTCTCGTAACGTCTATAATTACAGCGTAGTTGTAAAAGAAAAATAAACGATACTACGCCATCAACACACCTACGAAGCATTAAGAGCGCATCCCCGTACTTACTAGCCACGCATTCCCCATGTGTCGGTACTGGTGTTTGCGTCCGTTTATTTTACTTTTAACAAAGCCCTCAAACTTTCAAACTTCAATGTTTACGCGTAACGATAAATCTTCTCCGAAGCAGATCTATTTGCTGGCACAGTAATGCATGAATTGCAATATAAAAGTGGATATATAAACTAGGTCCCTGGTTTAATTTCCTCCAAACAGCGCCTCTTCAAAATTCATGCATATCGAAGAAGCATGGGGAATCGAACTCGTGACCTTGGACTCCACTGCAGAGCACAACATATATGCCTATAGCCACCACGCTGCGTATGCGCATTAAATGTAAATCGTTATAGCGAAGAGAGACGGCGCCTCCAGGCACGCACATTCAATTACACATCAAAGTCTTTAAACAGAAAGTGCACACACAGCTCCGAGGGAGTACATAGACAGAATTTTCATGCTTTTGAACAACGAGAACAGCAGCGTTTTCTTTTTCATGCAACGACCTGCTTTTTCAGATGTTCCAGATAGCAGCCTGGCTTCTTGCCGTCGCAAGTGGGCTCACCTGCATCTTCGTGAAGACAGTATGGTACCGCACCGATGACCCCACTACCGAGTTCGGCAAACTATTCATGGCCTTTTTCGATCGCATCCTGTGGTCCATTTTCCTCATTTGGATCACCCTCGCTTGTGCCACTGGAAGAGGAGGTAATTATGAGAGGCCGTTTATTACGTAAAATATTTCAAACAAATCAGTTATTTTTTTAAGTGACGCTAGTACTGCGCTTATAAATGCTCTGAAGGATGTGCGCTTGAAAGTACGCTGCAAAAGACGAACAAGATTTATTGACATACACATTCGAAACAGCACAGTGAAGTTTTTAGGTGATTGTGGTACGTTTGTCAAGCTGGACAATGTTTTATTCCAACATTCAGAAGGGCAACCTGTATGTGTAAAGTAAATGTATGCACCTATATATGTCAATAATTATATGGTGAAAATGTTCGAAATGTGGTTTAAGCAAATAGCCTTTTAGAAATGTTCAAAACCAATAAATTATCTTTTAAGAACGCTTAGAATCAATAAATTACCGAAATACTGTTAATTCAACTTTGGAGCTTTGTAGAATATTCAAAAGTGCGCAGTTTCAGAACTACTGAGCGTATCAAGGAACATAGTTCGTAAGACGACAGGGCGTCTTAGGAGCAACGCGCTGGAGAAAGTGCGAAGTTGTCTTATTTTGTGGATACCTTGCGAAATTATGAAATTGGTACTAATTCAAGTTATTCCCGATGGTTCACGCAGGAGCACAACTTCAGCCGTTCGATAACTACCAGGGAAATGGGGATGAAACGTCGTAAAACTAAAACGCGTGCTCCTAGAGACGTGTTTCGCAGTTTTAAAATCTGTATGTTTATATTGGCCGCGCTGTAGCAAACTTCTAAAGAGCTGTCAATTAAATTTTAGAATGGTGGCTGCGAACAAAGCGGGACTGTGTATTTCTCCTTGAAACTTTGCACATATATACCGGATACATTCAGCACTGATAGCACCGACCATTGCAATTATGATCCAACTGTTACACGTATAGAATAAGATTTTATATAAGATCGTGGTGAATAATAGCCATTACACCATTACACAGATCAACGCTGCCGCCACCAGTGCCGCCATTGTAGCTTGAAGTAGCACGTGAATTTGGTGCACAAGGGCGTCGAATAAGTTCTACTGGAATCGGAGACGCCTCTTTTTCCGTGCTGTGGCACCAGTGTCTTTGTGACGCCAGAAAACGCTCGTTTCTTGGCAGAGTCCCGTAGTTGATTATAGGTACATGTTCTTGATGTGTTGAAAAATAGGTCAAACGCCGCATGCGTCGAGCGTGTGCATATAGCCTTCTTGTCTATTTATGAGTCAAATTTATTTAGGAAACAGTGTTTTAACCATGTAGCAAAACTGGCGCCAGCTGGAGCGTGCTATACGCCTCGTGCACCGCCTATAGAGGCGCCACTGATAGCCACCTAGCGAGCGCTTCCAACAGTACGCGGGGGAGCAGTAGCAGACGACAACCCTTTGCAGCAAGGATGGCTGAAGTTCGCGGCTGCGATTTCTCCTTTGTTCGGGCGCCAGACTACTTCTCCGGTGACAGCTGTAGGGAAGACGCTGACCTCTGTGGGAGCGGGTATGAACACGATGTTACCGGTTTTTGGGACAACATGGTCCTCATACGTGCCAGGTGCGTGCCGCAGACAAACGCCATGAACCCCATTTACACGAAGTGGAGCGCATGTTAACTTGGCGATAAGTTTTGATGAGTAATGCGATGTCTCGATCGTGTTTTTAGTTCTACCCTTGCCGTAATACTGCTTCTGTACATCAAGAATAAGCACCCATCATTAGTGGAGACATATCAAACGAATTCACATGGTGCGATGTCTGCATATGCCGTTGTGATTTTTCTGCCGATGAATACATGTGACATCGCCGAATAAGTGCAGTAATTGCGAATTTATTGATGGAAACGCGTACACTAGTCAACGAAGTCACCAAACGCACGGGTTAATAAAAGCGGGTGTTAGCGCTGTACCGCCGATGTAATTCGCTGCATACTCCGATGAACTGCCATTCCCGCTGCAGTTGTTGCAATTTTAAGTTCCCCAAGGGAGCTGCTTGGAAACGTACAAAGCTAAACTCTAACTTTTCAGTACTTTTATTAAATGTTACTAGAGAGAGGTGCCACATGATACATACTTAAAGGCAGAGCAGCGCCAGTCAAAGTAGACGAGCGCTGGCGGCAAGGCCGGGTTTAATCCTCTGCGGCATAAGCATAATAAGGAAGAATTCAATTGAGTACAAAATTCACATGCAACAAGAGACTACGTTGTGAAACAAACAAGTCACTCAGGCTGTTAAGTCTGCTCAGACAGCATCAAGGTGTGAAGACTTCCCAAACGCGACGCGAACTTTTCAGCAGAAAATGGAACAAAAATACCATATGCAGCAACTATTAGCAATTCTCGCCCTGTACTACCTATTTTCTAAACACATTTCCCAAAAAGCCACAATATGAAAGATGTCCTCGGGCGAAAAGAATAAAACCAGTAAGGAAGCACTTGCTTGGCATCATTTCGATAGGACACAGCGTAATTTATACCCTTTACAAATGAGGCAGGGAGAAAAACTCGCAGCTCAAAAGAATCAACAAGGGTTATGCATGAAGCAACTGGCAACAGTCAAACATGTGCGAAGCCACCCATAAAATAGATGTAAAAACATGAAGTGCACGACAGCTGCTACGAGGATTTACCGAGCCACATAAAACCAACAGTTTCAGTTCTTGCAAACTTCAGTAGCTTTAACATACAACACAATGCGCTGGTGCAGTCGTGCTGTCTAGCTAGCACAACGCGGTAAAGAAGCGGACAACAACATAGGCGGCAAATGGCATTCCGAACTTTAACGGAATGCCTTTAAACCGCATGCTGCACTGTAGACGAACTTCGTCGCTTACGTGTCTAACTATGATCGAGTACAAAAGAACACTGACGCCACAAAAGAAAGGATGAGAACAAGAAATTTCCCGCTGAAGCGACGATCCATTGCTACCGTTGCTCCCGCTGATGACACTTTGCGGGGAATGATTAGAACCGTATCGCCGGCACGTTTTCGCCGGTATTTGAGCCCCCCACCGTGCAACAATTCTTCTTCGACATTCCTTGAAGCTTTGGCCACCCCACACATGCGAACGGTGCTGCCCATTTTGCTCTGAAAATGTGAATAAGATGAAGACTACACAACTAACTACGGCGCGCGCCTGGCTCCTCTCCCGTGGGATCTGCGCAAGGCCACCACCAGTGGCGCTTCCATCGGCACGCACTACGCGTATATACTTGCACACTATTGCACCCTTGTATTGCTTGTATTCTCTTCATTCCACGAATAACATAGCAAGCTGTTAAAGAAGGCGAAACAGGAAGTATTTTGGATCCTACGTTTGCAAACATTTAAACTATAACATGAAAGCTCGCCGGGCCTCTGCATCTTGAGCTCTGCTTGCTTGAATGTTCGCTGTTATTCTGCATGTCCGCTCAAGTTAGCCTGCATAATATGTTCCTCCTCGCCGATAAATGCCACATTGCAAAATTCGGCAAGACGTCACGCGTTAACATATACTAAATTTCATGAAGCGAAATTGCTTAATACCTTGCGAGAATGAGTAAACCATGCTAAAATTATATTCGCCTCGTTTAACATGACCGCCACGAGTATGTTCAATTTATACACAACTCATTGGAGCGCAAAAATAAAACACACACGCACACACGCAAACGCACATTTTTTTTTAATTTTGCGCTCCGAAGAGTGGTGTATAGTTTCTTGGTTTCAAGTTTTCTTACTCAGTGACACCACTTTTATAGGAGCGGAAAAAAACCACATCAACATTTGCACTCCGGCCAACCTTCTTAAGGTACTGCGAGATGCCATGAAAATATGGAATAACTGCCTTCTTTGCGTTGTCCCGACTTTGTCCTTCTGGGAGCTGTGTCCGTGCATGACCATGTCTTAACTTTCTTTAGTATGCCTTCCGCGACACGAACGTGCAAAGTAACGCATATTCGGCTTCGCTGAGACGGAATAGCTGCGTCCGAAAGCTTTCTTCTGTCTTGTGGACACACTATTTCCTCAAGGCATTTGTGAGGCAGAGACAACAATATTTCTCTTCACCAGTTTAGAGCGTGCAGACCTAAATGGAAGCAAAGGCTTGTTCGCACTTGGCTCAAACATCCAGCACACGTGCTGTGTCAAAAACAAAAGGCACGGGTAAAATAAACATATTTGTTAAATGTGAGCGCTGTGTCTCCGTCAGTTCCCATGCTGTAGCCTTCCACCATTTATGTTTTACTAGTACAGCTATGGGAGTATTAGCCAGCGCCATCACTCACAAACCTTGACGGCGGATGGGAAACATTCCTTTTTCCGCAGGCCTCCGGAGTGCGTGATCTATTCGGGTGACGGCAACTGGTAAATAAACCCACACATGCTACCTGAAGGCATCAATGCTGCCGGATTACGGACCCTTGTAATGTAATGTAATGAATGAGAAGAGAGCGAACCGAGCGACCCGATCTTTATTAATCTTAAGAAGCCAACAAACAAAGACACCAAAAACAACGCAGGGGAAATTACTTGTACGTACTAATTCAGTTAAAGAAATGATAAACAAATGGAACTGAAAGTGGAGGAAAAAACAACTGGCAGCAGGTGGGATAAGAACCCACGTCTTCAGATTCCGCGTGCAATGCTCTTATCAATTCAGCTACCACGCCGTTTTCCCATCTACTTTCTGGGCTATTTATGTTTATCTGCAAGAACTAACCCTGGAAGTGCTAGCCAGCGCTACCACTCACAAACCTTGGCGGCGGATATGAAACATCCTTTCTGCTGCCAGCTTCACGACATCGTGATCTGTTTGGGTCGGCAGCTTTGAGGCCTTCAGGTAGCATGTGTTGGTATATTGTTCAGTTGCCTGCGCCTGCGGCAAAATGGATGTTCCACATCCATCGCCAAGGCCTGTGGATGGTGGCGCTGGCTAACGCTTTCAGGTTCAGTTCCAGTAGTAAAACATAAATATCCCAGAAAGTGGATGGGAAAACGGTGCCGTAGTAGTACAATTGGTAAGAGTTCAATTGGCAAGTTCAGTTGGCACGCGTAATGCGAAGATGTGGGTTCGTATCTCACCTGAAGCCAGTTGTTTAGTCATCCACTGTCATTCCATTTATTTATCAGTTCGTTACTACAAATTAAGAAGTGCATATAATTTACCCTGTGCAGTCCTCGGTGTCATTGTTTGCCGACTTCTTATGATATGGCTAATAAAAATAAGGCCCCTCGGTTTCCTTCCTGCTTGCTCATACATATATACATTACATTAGACATACATACACACACACACATATATATATATATATACATATATATATATACATACATAAAATCAGTGAAGTGGTTAAGCACAGAATCCGGAATTAAACGAAACAGGCCAAATAATAGAAAAATATCATGAGTTTACTGACGTTTCCGCCGGGGACCGGCCTTCCCTACTACGGTGGCCGGTCCTCGGCCGAAATGTCAGTAACATCCTGAAATTTTTTTACGTGCTCCTGTGCTTTGACACACACACACACAATATATATATATATATATATATATATATATATATATATATATATATATATATATATATATATATATATATAGCGCGCGACACCGGGGAACTTATTGCAATTAATAATTGAATTTGATAAATTAATGCAAAAGAAAAAGGGTTAAAAAAACTTGCCGCAACTGGGGAACGATCCCACGCCTTCGTATAACGCGTGCGATGCTCTACCAATTGAGCTACTTCGGTACCGCTTCCCCATCCACTTTCTTGGGTATTGTTTCTTACGAGAACCCTGATAGTGTTAGCCAGCGCTACCACTCACAAATCTTGGCGGCGGATGTGGAACATCGTTTCTGGCGCAGGCGTCACGAGTACGTGACCATTTTGAGTGAAGGCAACTGGCCAATAAACCCACGAATGCTACCTGAAGGCATCAATGTTGTCGGATTACATAACGTGGGTCTCAAATCTGTGAGTCTTGAAGCGACTGACCAGTTTCCGACATTTCATCTAATACCGAAGTTTCTGGCGACATTACGGTTACTGTTGACGGCCATCGAGTAACTGCTTTTTTCGACACCGGTACCGATGACTCTTTTATCAGTGGCACATTCGCAGCTGCACTGCGGAACGTTACGACGCCTTGGGAAGGTCCCCAGCTGCTGACCTTCCTGGTCATGCTGTAACACCAAGAGGGCGATGCACGGCCAGAATTCAAATCCACAATTCTACCTTTGTTGACCCTTTCGTCGTACTGCCTCATTGTTCGCGGGAAATAGACTTGGGGTTGGATTTCCTCGGGGAATATCAAGCCGTGATCTATCTGCGGGACCAATATACTCGTTACATTTTCCAGCCAACGCATCGTAACACCGTATGAATAACCCTCAGAGCGAACACCATTGCCTGCCGTTGATCGCACAGTTACAGTACCACCACGGAACAGCATGTTCGTTGTCGTCGAGTACGAGTCCGACCAAGATGTCCCCGGAATCGTCGAAGGGAACAGTTCCGTCCTACTTTGTCGGCAACTCTGCGTTGCAAGAGGTGTTGTTGAACTTCACCGCAAGCAAACAGAAATCATGGTGATGAATTTCAGTGGAGAGTTCCAGCATTTGTTTCAGCGCAGTGCTATAGCGCACTTCCAACCCCTGGATGCATCAGAAGGCTGCGCGTCTTTGACAGAACTATCGGTTAGCAGTACATATGACGCAAAGGCCGTCAGTGCCATTGATGTCAGCCCGCACCTAGTGCTGGCGCAGAAGGAGAGTCTCCTCAGCCTTCTGACTCGTCAAAGAATGTTTTGCGTCCATTTCCGAGTAAAACAGACTCCGCTCATGAAACAGCGCATCATCACCGAGTCGACTGTGAAGCCCGTGCACTAAGATGACTACCGAGTTTCCCAGAAGGACCATGATGCCATTTGTAGCCAAGTCAAAGAGATGCTCGAGGACTAAATTATCCATCCTTCCACTACTCCGCGGGTATCACCGATTGCATTGGTGAAAAATAAAGACGGCAGCCTACGTTTCTGCTTGGATTACCGCAAACTCAACCACGTGACGAAAAAAGACGTCTATTCATTGGGCCGCATTGATGACTCCTTAGATCGCCTCCGGTATGCCTACTATTTTTCGTTCATGGACTTGCGCAGTGCCTACTGGCAGATTGAAGTGGATGAGCGCGATCCTGAAAGGACTGCCTTTATTACACCGGATGGCCTGTACGAGTTTAGGGTTGTACTATTCGGCTTGTGTTCTGCGCCTGCAACTTTTCAATGAATGATGGACACTTTTTTCTGGCCTAACGTGTCAATTTTGTCTCGTGTACTTAGATGACGTCGTAGTCTTCTATACGACGTTTGAGCAACGCGTGGGACGACTTAAAACCGTCCTTCAGGCCATCCATACCGCTCGTCTCGCCCTTAAACCTGAAAAATGTCACATCGCCTATGACGAACTCAATGGCCATGTGGTCAGTAACGCGGGAATTCAACTTGACCCAGAGAAAAGTACGGCTTTTGCCTATTTGCTGATACCAATAAACAAGCGGGAAGTCCGGCGCTTTCTGGGGCTTTGCGACTACTACCGTCGCTTCGTTGAAAATTTTTCACACCTCGCTGAACCACTAACTTGACTTACGAAGGACGACGCCCCTTTTGTTTGAGCGCAAGAACAGCAAGACTTCTTTCGCAGGCTCCAGACCCGCCTCTAGTCGCCTCCAATCCTGTGCCACTCTGACGCGGATGCCGACACAGAACTACACACGGATGCAAGCAACGTTGGTATAGGTGCTGTTCTTGTGCAGCTACAACAAAGTGTGGAAGAAGCTACTGCGTACGCCAGCCGCACTTTATCGGCCGCGGTGAGAAATTATTATACAGTCGAAAAGGAGTGCTCAGAGGTCGTGTGGGCGATCACGAAGTTTTGCCTTACCTGTACGGCCGACCTTTCAGTGTATAAGATAACGCCATTCTCTGTGTTTGCTGGCGAACATAAAAGATTCTCCAGGACGCTCAGCTCGATTGAGTCTTCGATTGCAAGAGGTTGATGTAACGATTGTGCACATGTCGGGACAGAAACATAGCGACGCGAACTGTCTTGCTCTCCCATCAGCGCAGGCAGCATCGATCTCGAAGAGGACTGCGGTTTTCTAGCTGCTCTGGCAGTATCTGAAATAGCCCAACAGCAACGAGAAGACTTACAGCTGCGACCACTCATCGCTTACCTTGAGGGACGCACCTCATTGTCTTCTCGAGAATTCGCACGTCACGTGGCATCGTTCTGCCTCCGCAGCGAAGTACTGTACAAGTACAATTTCCAGTCAAATGACACCAGCTACCTCCTTGTGCCCTCAGGGCTCCGCGAGGAAATCCTACGCGCTTGTCACGACGACCCTTCCGGCCATTTGGGCTTTACACGCACATCGATCAGAATTCGCCAGAAGTACTGCTGGATTAAATAACCGAAGACTGCGAAGGTCCATGTGAAGACGTGCCGTGATTGTTAACGCCACAAGATTCCTCCTATGCGACCAGCCCGTTTTCTCCAGCCTGTTAGTTCTCCAAAGGTTCCCTTTGAACAGGTTGGTATGGACTTACTCCGTCCATTTCCGATGTCTTCTGCTGCGAACCGATGGATTGTGGTCGCCACGGACTATCTTACTCGGTACTGAGAAACCAAGGCAGCCACCGCCTTTGACATTGCGTTATTCTTTTAGAACATCTTTCTCCGCCATGGCGCGCCAGCCGTAGTCATCACGGATTGCGGCAAAGCCTTTGCAGCACAGCTTGTGCACGAAGTCATGCAACGAAGTGGCACTGCGTACCGAAAAGCTACTACGTACCATCCGTAAACCGGCTAAGTGAGCGCTTAAACAAGGTAATAGCTGACATGCTGTCATGTCTGACGGAAGGACAGCGCAACGGTTGAGCGAAACAATACGGCTTTATTTAGCCATCAACTTAACAACGGCGGGCGAACTACCCGGTTCTATGTTACAGGAATGAAAGCGCGCGCCAGCTTGAATATCGACACTTTTAAGCACAACCACAGAGAGATAACGTTAGCGCGGCTACTACAGCGCATGCCTAGTTGTGAAGCCTTGTCGCGTGGCATATCTCCCCCACACTTATTTACTGTCCCGAAGTAGGATTAGGTGCCGTAGCGGTCGGCAAGTCCGCGCTGACGTAGTGGGTAGCGGCGACCCGGTTCGGCGATTTCCCTGGGCGTCGTCGGCTGCTCCACAGGCTCAGTGGGGCTGCTAGCGCTAGTGCCAGCTGTGACGTGGTCTTCATCGTGGAAGTTGGTGGCTGTGATCACCGTGTCGTCAGAGTCCGGAGCACGTACGATGTGGTTACGGGGACGCACCCACTCACACACACCCCGGGGGTCACAACGCTAACACGATGCGACACTGGACCGGTGCGGGCGAGAACGGTAGCATTGGACCACCTGGCATGGTCCTCGCGAAAATTGCGGACACGCCCGAAGTCTCCTTCGCTGAACGTAGTCGCACGATGCCTGCGGCGAGGGGTGTTCTTAAACTGTTTGTGGGCGACCCGCTTCTCAACAGAGGGCCTGACGAGGTCTAGCCTAGACCTGAGGCGCCTTCCGAACATCAAAAGAGAGGGTGCCTCTGCAGTAGTCGCTTGCGGGTTGTTGCGGTGCGACAGGACGAAGTCTACGGGCTCCGACGGTGATGTGGGTCGGCTGGACTTTCAAAGTGCACCCTTCAGCGTCTGGACGAAACGGTCTGCCAGACCGTTGCTGCTGGGATGATACGGAGCTGGTCTCACGTGTCTGGTTCCTGCCCGCTGCAGGTACTCCTGGAAATCTGCAGAAGTGAACTGAGTGCCGTTGTCGGACACTAAAGTCTCGGGAAATCCGCATCTGCAAAACAGTTCATGTAGGCATGAAATCGTTGCTTCATTGGTGGTTGTCCCCATTGGGAACACTTCTGGCCATTTTGAATGTGCATCAACCACCACGAGGTACGTCACTCCGTTTATCGGGCCAGCAAAATCGACATGCAACCGTTGCCAAGGGCGCGTAGGCCATGCCCAAAGATGCAAGGGCGCTTTAGGCGGCAGATTGCGATTAGACGCGCAAGCGGTGCAAGACGAGGTGTAACGCTCTATGTCACTATCGATAGTAGGCCACCAAACATAGCTCCTTGTGAGTTCTTTGGTGCGAACAACACCTGGATGACCTTGGTGCAACTCGTCCAAACTGAACGTGCGGACTTTTTCGGGAACAAGTACGCCCATTCCCAGCATAATGCATCCTCGATGGAAGGACAGTTCTAGTCTTCTATGAAAGAATGGTTTGATTTCATCCGGGACACTACGAGGCCAGCCTGACAGGATATGATGAGTAACAGTACGCAAAGTACCATCACGTGAAATTTCACGCGCAGTATCATTGCTGTTTATCGGCATAGTGTCAAAGCGTAGGTCATAAAAGATTGTTATTGGCAGCCTAGACAAGCAATCTGCGTCAGCGTTCTCTGCAGAAGGCCGAAACTTTAATGAAAAGGAATAGGCCGACAAACCGATCTCCCATCGTTGTAGTCTTGCGGCTGCAACTGCTGGTATGCCATTCTTGGGACCAAGAAATGTAGCCAAAGGCGTGTGGTCCGTGATCAAAACAAGATGCCTTGCATATACGTAGTAAGGGAATTTTTCAATGCCGAACAAGAGAGCTAAAGCTTTTTCTAATTGACTATAGCCTTTCTCAGCACCACTCAAGGTGCGCGGGCCATATGCTACTGGCCTTATCTGACCATCGGAAAAATGTGACAATACTGCACCTACCCCGTAGGCGGACGCATCACACGATAACTGCAGGGACAGGCCTGGATCATAGTGCGCCAAGATCGGAGCTGACGCCAGCAGCTGCTTGTTCTGAAAGGTGCGGTCGCAAGCCGTGTTCCAATTGCAGGCGACGTCTTTCTGCAAGAGCCTGTTTCATGGGAAAAGAACGGCGGATAAGTTTGGAACGAACTTTCCATAGTAGTTGATGAGGCCCAGCCGCGATTGAAGTTGGTGCTTATCAGTTGGCGCCGGTGCCTGCCGGTGCCTTGGTTATAGCGGCCAATTTTTCGTCCGTTGGGTGGATGCCGTGTTTGTTGATTATATGGCCCAGATAAGTCAGCTCGTCGCGAAAGAATTCGCACTTCGATGGCTTGACGCGAATTCCACGTTCTGACAGCCTTTTGAGAACTGCGCCAAGGTTCTGCAAGTGTTCTTCCTTTGAGCGACCCGTAATTAGGATATCGTCAATGTATAAAAACACGTATATAGTTGAGGCCCTTCAAGATATTATCTATTATTTTTTTGGAATATTGCAGGTGCCGAAGCTACTCCAAAAAGTAGACGATTCACGGCGTAAAGACCATTGTGGGTGTTAAGCGTAAGGTACCGTTATGACTCTCGGCCCATTTCTAATTGCTGGTACGCCCTGTTAAGATCAATTTTAGAGAATTGCTGTCCGCCAGCGAGGGCTGCAAACAGCTCGTCGGGCTTAGGTAACGGGTAATGTTCTACGTCAAGTATGGGGTTCAGTGTCAGCTTGTAATCACCGCATACTCTTATTGACCCGTCCCGTTTCAAAACTGGCACCACCGGAGTGGCGTACTCGCTACCGGTGTTAATATGCCCATCTGTTGTTGTTTAGACAACTCTTGCTCAACAGTACCTTTTAGAGAAAACGGAACGCTTCGGAGCTTTCAAAAATTTTGGCGTCTGCCCATCTTTCAAAAAAAGAGTCGCCTTCTCACCGCGGATGGTGCCTAGCTCATTCCTAAAGTCCTTATGGCGGTCACGCAAGGATTGTAGCTCGGGAAGTCGTTAGTAATGTCTCCCCCTGTAGCTGATACAGGCCGCGAACTTGGTTCCGATCGACGCGCACTTGCTGAAGCCAGTTGCGCCCGAACAGTGCTAGCCGGCTCTGGGGAAGTACGTACAGCGGCAAGCGCTGGCACTGATTGTTGTGCTCAACTCTAAGAAAACAAACACCGCATGGCTTCACAGGTTTGCTCGTTTAAGCCCTGAGCGTCAACTTAGTTTGCCTCAGAACTACTGTGGGAAAAAGAGAGCGGAACTGACCCAGGGACAATACCCAAACGGCGGCTCCCGTATCAAGCTCCATTTGCAGGGAACACCCTCGACGATTAAGCTGAAAATGATGGGGTCTCCTGTCTCTACCTCTTTCGTTAGAACACCTTGCGGAGGTGTTCCCGATGCTTGTAACACCCGAACGTTCTGTAGTGGTCGCTTTCGCTTCGTCCGTAATTTTCCTTGCCGCCTTAGGCAGGCTTTCTGAATGTGCCCTTTCTTGTTACAGAAAAAACAAGTCGCATTGACATGCGGGCACGCATTGGAAGTGCGAGTTGAGTTACAGCGGAAACATTTCGTTGTTCCCTTGGCAGGCAACTGATGCACGCCGAACTTGGTTTCAGGCTTCGAATGAGCAGCTGTAGCTTTAGCAAGCGCAGCTTCCAAAGCTGTGGCGCGGTCAACGGCTCGTTGAAACGCTAGATTCCTGCCTTCCGAAAACAAGTGTCTTTGAATGTGGACTCTGAGCAAACCGCACACAAATCTGGCTAGAAGCGACTCGTCAAGAAACGCACCAAACTCGCATGCTTGCGCCAATGCCCGTAACTCCACCACGTGTTCCTTCTGTGTTCCTTCTGCCCTCGGCGATGAAACTTCGCTCGCTCACCTACGACTGACCGTTCAGGGGCAAAATGTTTACGAAGAAGCTCGCACAAGCTTTCCAGGGTCTTCGAGGACGGCTTATCTGGACCGGCGAGCGAATACATTTGCGGACCCAATATGCTGATGAACGCGTGTACCCTCCGGTCCTCCGGGACATTATCGGCTCGAAGGTACGCGTGCACGCATTCTTCGTAGCTAGTCCAACCGCTCGTAGAATTGTCGAAATGTTCTACTTGCCCCTGTTGCAGACTCGCGGTCGCCTTCACCATACTGTCCCAAGCGCCTGCTCCTCAGCTGTCCGTGCGTAATCCGTCATCCGGTGAATTCCGTTGCTGTCAGGCAGGAGCTTGTTCCTTGCTGGCAACGTCCCATCCTCGTCGCCAGTCTATGTCGTGTCTGACGGAAGGACAGCGCAACGGTTGAGCGAAACAATACGGCTTAATTTAGCCATCAACTTAACAACGGCAGGCGAACTGCCCGGTTCTATGTTACAGGAATGAAAGCGCGCGCCAGCTTGAATGCCGGCGCTTTTAAGCACAACCACAGAGTGATAACGTTTGCGCCGCTACCACGGCGCGTGCCTAGCTGTGACGCCTTGTCGCCTAGGCGCGCGACATATCACATGCTGTCCATGTAAATACGTCGCCAATGACCACAAGAAGTGGGACGATGTGCTTCCATTCATCACATTCGCTTACAATACGGCGTTTCAGGAAACCACAGGATTTAGCCCTGTTCGCCTGCTGTAGGGACGCGAAGTTACCACTACCTTGGACGCAATGCTATTGCCTGACACATGCACACCTGCTCTCCCGGACGCGGACTCCTTCGCCGAAATGGCCGAAGAAGCTCGTCAGCTTGCGCAGCTACGTATTCATCGTAAGCAAAGTTATGATGCCCACTGTTACAGCCTTCACCACATGGAAGTCATGTACAGCCCTGACAGTCACATCTGGGTGTAGCGTCCTATATGTCAAAGAGTTCGCTCCGAAAAACTCCTACACCGTTACTTTGGTCCACACGTGTTTTTACAACGCCTGAACGATGTCAACAAGACTAATCCCAGGAGACTTTTCACGGTGCTCCCACCGGTTCTTGTGGTTCTTGTGCCTGTGGCCGAAATTATGCACGTAGTCCAGATGAAGCCCTATTACTCGCGATGACTTACCTGTTCTTTACTCTCGTGTTGACACTACTGATATGTTTATTTCCGTAGTTTTTTTTTCTTGTCCATTTGACTTTTTTTCTAACCTGACTCAATCGTGTTTTAGCGTTGGGACGATGCATTTTCAGGGGAGGCAATACTGTCACGCTTGTTTCACATGCTTATTCACTAATCATCATGACCAGATAGGGCGCCCATTACAACGCGTGTTTTACAGGTTTATTTCATAAACATCATCATCAAATCGGGCGCCCAATGTCGAACTGATTGTGGGTAGAAGACAAAGTGAACGAGGTTGGTTTTTATGGCCATTTCAGTAAAGGCGCCGTTCGCTGCCGGTGGACGTCTCTTCCCTTTCCTCTCGCGACAATATAGACAATAAAAGTGGTCCTTAGTACAAGTACAGACTAAACACACTTGTCTGGAGTCTATGAGTGGCCAGCTGCAGACTGCGCCAGCGTCCGTAGCTCCTACCCCGTGGTAAATGCTAGGTTCCACATATGTTTCGCCTATAGCCTAATGATCCGACAAGAGGCATGACCATCCGTGGTTTCATTGCAGTGTCGGCCTGTGCTTTTTTTTTTTGCAATAGACCATGGGCAACTCGGCCTAAGTGCGATTCGGCCTGTACATGTATTCAGCATTCGTGTTCATCTTATGCTCATGTGTTTGTGTCATGTTGTGATTGTTGTACTTACAGTAATGTAAGCGTTTTTTGATATATTGCACCACAGTCATTTAACCGACTCGTGTTGAAACGTACACAATGTGACCATCCAGTAATGGCCATGATAGCCAACCGCATCGGAAAAAAATATGATGCAGATCGCATGCACTTGTTGGAATCGACATGAGGCGAATCGTTCACGCAACAGTCCAACTCTATAAATCTAATTGCAATGTCAACTATCCTCATTTTCATCCGATGCAACACAGACACCTATGCAATGTTTGCTTATGCATCACGCAGGTCATAAGTTTAATGTAATGTAATATAGTGTCATGAACTCGAGTCAGCTCACTAAGTCTTGGACCGAAACATGAGGCCGAGTTCGTGTGACCCCAGCTGAGTGGAGTTTTGGTGAATATGAGCCGGAGAAAATTCGGCTGAGTAAAATTTTACGGAGTCGGCACACTCATGCCATTAGATCACACCATGGAATAAATCAGCAAGCAGCTGCATCTTACAGTCTAGTAAAAAGAATGAAGGTATTGCGGCGCAAGGCACATTAACACACGGAAGAAAAAGGAGGTGACAAAAAGAGTGCCAGAAAAAACGTCTCGCGTTGTTTCTTCCGGCTGCCTTTTCTTCCGTATATTATTTAACATTGCGCAACATTACCTTTATTACTTATGCACCCACTCGCCTAGTACAGTACTCGGCTAAAATAAAAAAATGATTCCCACACGTAAATGTCATGCTGTCTTTGTATATCTCGGAAGTTGCTTGATATTTTAATTATAGAGGTAGCAACGACGGTATGTGGTTGCACGCGTGGTTGTAGTAATACGTCTAATCGCAGACTTATAAGAAACTTCTTTCTTGTTGGGCATGGCTTATGCCTTGTGGTACGTCTGCACAGGTGACTATCTGTGTACGTGGATGCACCGTGCGCACTTAAAAGGATGCTGTCATTCGCGGGAAGGGATGCAAGTGGCTGGCTTCACTGCACAATTTTGATTTACTTCTGTTTAATGTGTTATTTACTGTTTGTGAATTCAAGGCGCTTGCCTGCTTTTCACATTGCTGCATGTGTTTTACAGGAGCTAGAGAGAGAGAGAACCAAGGAAACGCAGGGATGTTTACGGTGAAGCAGATTTTTGGAGGACTCACTTTCACGTTGCTAGCAGTATTAACTAAACAAATCCAATGCACTGAAGTACATTAGTGATAAATAGCATCGCGTATAGCGCGACATGCATTGAAACATCTGATACTATGCTATCATGTCAACAGTCCTCGACACAGCATTTGATCGTAGTTACGCATTCTTTAAATTGCTCCGTCCGTAAAAAGCATGCCGCGCTACAACTATGGCATTTTTTGTATATCGCGAGTTGCTTCTACGCAATGAACCAGAAAATTGGTACGAGATCTGAGGGTCATGTCTTCTCGTGAGTGACACCTCGTAGTGTTTACAGCTAGCAGTCCCTGCAGTTAACTGAAAGGCACGCAAAAGCAAAAATACCTACTACCATCAAAAAAACACAACTTGAAAAAAAAACGCTTGATTAGCAACATAGTGCGTCAACAAACGCATAGCAGTCACTGAACGGTATTTGCCCTGCTAGTTTGAGAGCGCAGCTCTTAGGCGCCCATTTCTGCGGCGAGCGTCGGCGATTTCAGACGGCGTCACCGTAAACGAGCGAACGAGCACCGCAAAAATGAACGCAAACGCGGAGCGCTGCGGAAGATGAAAGAAAGGCGATAGCGCAGGGGGAGGGTGCAGCGGAACCATGAGGCGGAAAGCGGAGGTGGAGCGGAGGGAAGACGGCCTGCGCATGTGCTGAGTTGCCGGTGGTCTGGGCATCCGCAGTCGCGTGGGCGATCTCATCTGCGCTTCCGAGGTGGGGTCGCAGTGCCGTGAGGTGGGTAGGGCTGCGCTCGTCCGTCGCGTCAGTTGCTGAGGTCACTTAGCGGTACAAGCGTAAAGTGGATCACTGTTCATGCAAGGGGCGATGGCGAGCGGCTACGAGCAAGACTTGGGGTGCGATCGGAGATGATTGTTCGGCGCGTTAGTTCGGTTACCGGCGCGCGCGATTGGCCTACTCCGCGCCGACGTCGCCAGCCGCGGGGCGCGGCCACGTTTTTGGTGACGTCAAAATGACGACATGCTCTTGTCAATCATCCTCCCACCGAGCATTTCGTCTGCTAGGCGCCGAACCCGACGGGAGCTGGGAAGTTTGGAGCGATCATACGGCTTCGCATGGCGCGTCTGGTGGATTGGATTGGATCCAACAGGTGGCTGCGGCAATGGCGCTTCCGTTGGGAACTTAGGTCGTTGCGCTGGCGTTTCTAGAGGAAGGAGGGGAGCGGGTGGCGGTGCGAAACGCGTTTGAAGAAATGGCAGAAAGTGAATTCCGGCGTCGCTTTTGTTTCTCGAAACAAATAATTCGTTGGTAGTAGAGAGAAATCGACCCATCATCGGTGCCAGCGAGCCACTGGAATGTTGCAGCTGCCTCTTGAAAAGTGCGCCGCTCTTCCCGTCGTTTTTTTTTTCTTTTTTCTTCTCGCTGTGCGCGACACCACCTAGGGACGACGCAAAGAAACTAATAGTTATAAACTTCAGTAGTCACACGTACTACTATTTGAAAACGTTTTTGGGCTTGAGAAGAAAAAATACAATTTTTAGATAAAGACTTAATTCATTTGGAAGACGAGAAACATTTCGTTTTGTAGTATATTGTCTGCAAGCAGACGACAAACGACGGAAGCAAACTTCCTGAGTGGCTGCTCTCTCCGCCCCGCTGTCACAAATTTTGCATACTGCATCTTTGGGAAGTTCCAGCAACTGAACAGAACGCGTATCGAACGAAATATCTCCGATCGCGCCCTTGGGACGCTATTCCGGACATTCCGCCATTTTATGTCTACGTCGCCATTTTATGAATATGTCCTCATGACATATTCCTTCAGCCAATGAGCAAGCTGGCATGGCGCACATCTTGGATCGCCACCACATATTCGCGCAATTGCAGATGCATTGCACTGGCTTCTGCACGCTACCGCTCACATTCTTTTTGAAGCGCTAACATCACAATATATCTGCCAAGGACCAAAAAAATGTGTTAGTCCATAAAATTTGCAGCTCCACGTCACGTTTCGTCATCTTGATGAAAACGCAAAATGACATTTCGCAAGACTTCCGTTTCCCGGCACAAATTTCAATGCACGTGAGCTCTCCACAGCCAATCAGAGAGTCAACATGGCGGATAATGGCGGCCATGCATCCGCCATGCGTGTCGAGAATAGCACCCCTGGTGTGGCTGTGGCGACACACTCCGCGCACATTTCTGCGCGCCCTCCGTCGTCTTATCATCTGGCCCAGCATAACGCAGCTGCACGCTGGACTGCATGGTCGATAAAACATAGCGCCACCGCCACGTCACCCGAGGTATGCGTCACCGACGGTGGCTATAAAAACAGGCTGCCTGGCTGAGAAAGACCGCCTTCTACGTTCCGCTACTGGGACGAACGTAGCGTTTATGCCCGTCCGCTGCCATCGTTAGTCGAATAAAGAAGCGTTACGTTTTTATGTTGGGATTCGTCCTTCGGCAGGCACGACATCCCACATTGCGTTCCATGGGGTGTTATCGCCGCTGACACTGGTGGCACGACTTCCTGGCAACGAAGGGCCGCTCTCGTCGTTGGTGGAACGAAAGGGTGAGAAGAAAGGCTTAGTGCGGCGCAAGATGGGCTGTGCGGCGATGATGACTACGAAATGACGCCAGAGTGGCGCGCGTCGTCTCTATGGAAACAAAGCGCTGCATGAGCGGAGATCTCTCTGCGGCGGCTGCTGTGAATCGCACATACGCGTCACCCACGCACTGCTTCTCGTGATCTCCCGATTAGCGAGGCAGATACGCCACACTTCGCTCCGTTTGGAAATTTCCCCATGCGACAGATTGTCCGCGCCAGCCAACATATCGTGAATTGAAAACGCGTATGGAGCTGCGCTCAAATTTCGCATTAGGGAGTATCGTAATTGCCGGTGAATTTTTTTTATCTGCCTTTTTCGCGTGCGCTGATGAGGGCTTGATGAGCGACAGACGGCATTTCGCAAAAAAAAAAAAGACGCGAAATAGCACTCTGAATCTTTTGACGAAAAATCGGTGCGATCGCTACGACTTGCGAGCAACGTACCGCTTGGTCGCAGTCGCAGATTATGGGCTTCACACCTGATATTGTGATTTTCATTACATGCAATCGAAATCGTATTTCCGGTGCGATGACACTCGTATCGTGTGAAACATGCTTCACGAGTGCGATGCTCTTCGCCATATAACGGCGGACTGGTGGGCGTTCCAATTTCTGCCATGGCTGTGAGTGGCGCTCGCTAAACCTCCCAGAGCTATGCTATCAATACATCTACCGTACGCACAAGACTAGTGTATGGATGGACACCCATCGAAGTAGCTCAGCATATCGCACGTGCCATGCGTTGATTGTGAGTTTGGCTTCGTCGTTTGTCTTCTCTGGAACATTTATTATTCTTGTCTCTTATTAAGAATGTGAAGGCTATACCGGGTATTTCAGCGAACACTTTCAGAAGTTTTTAAATGTTTCCTGTGGCAGATAGGACAATTCTAGCTCATGAGCTGGTATACACGAAGAGGCGGACATTACTTGCAAAAAAATTGAAATGCATAATCGACTAATTAACAAAAATCACTAATTAAGTTTTTAACTAACCACCTTAGGCTCATATTTCAATTTACATATTCTAGCCTTGGAGCTCGCAAGGCGGATTCACTTGGAAGGAATTCTCAGGATGAAAACAGTGTCGAGACGTTAATTCCCGAACATTTCGGGGAAATGCATGGGCGTTCCAGTTACTTTCTTAACAATATGTCGTTTATGCACTCAAGCACAAAGGTAACTGGAACGCCAATGAATCAGTCACAAACCTTTCTAAATATGCCCGGGATGCTGCCCATTCAATCCTGACCGGCTAACGCCAATTTTAGCTTTGACAACGCTGCATGGTTTTCATGAGAGCAGGCGTGCTATTTGCGTGCGCGTGGGCATAAGTGGGAGCCAAGGGCCGCAGTTCTGTGGGCGCTTCCTTGCGATGGTAAACCTGTATTCATTATTCAAACCACGTCGGGCGAAGACGACTTCCTTTTGATGATGGTCGCCAGCCGCCACAGGGGTATACACGCTTATCAGGATGTAAAAGAGGCGACAATAATTTTTCCCGGCTCTCTGGAGGTCATCACTCGTTTTATTTATTTAGTTATTCTTTTAAAGTCAGAAGGCCAGGCGCATTTCCTTGCAACTGTTCCTTCCCGTTGTTATTGCTCGAGCGTCGCTGCACTTGAATAGGGGATGAGTTACAACTATAGTCTACTGCTATGCTATAACCTGCTTCACCCAGAACGAAGGTTTTCTTTTCCTGGTTTCTCTCCTCTTCTTTTAGCGTTAGCCATGGGCAGCAGCAAGCTTTCACGTTGCGTTTCAGAAAACTCGCTTATGTAAGTTTTAATCAGTATGCAGCTTCGGTTAAATTCATCCCTGTAATTTGCGTGAGGAAGCTTTGTCATTCTTTTCTGTTTTTTTAAATAGCCCCCTCAATTTCTGAATAATCACGACGTGCTTGCAGTGTGCCTTTCATTGGTACGCTGCGCCCGTTCTCTATAACAACGAAATATTGTGCCGTCGTGCTTCACTGGGAAAATGACGCCGCAGTCGATTACTTCTAGTGCAATAGACTGTATATGCGGCTTGACGATTCCTGGTGTCAGGAATCCGCTGCGGCTATGGTAGGAAACAAATGGGAAATAAAGTGAGATGCCTCCTTCTTCTTGGTACGCGTGAAAAGTCCGCGATGGGATGTGCTAAATAGAAGCAGTGCCGCGATCCTCTGATTATTCTTTACAACTGCTCCGCGTATTCTACTGACTACCAATCTTGAAGCAGCGCGTAAATATATACTCCATGGCATATGCAGTAATAACAAAGCACAAGCACATAAAGAAAGTCATAGTTTCCTCATAAAGGAAAAGCATCGATTGCGATAGCAAATTAGTCGACAGCTATTAAGAAGTAAGGATAGTAGCTTTATCGGCAGTATAAGCTTGTAAAGATAGGCATGCTACCCAAATTAACAAGCGTGGTGTGATGCGCGCACAAGCAAACATGAACACATCTTATTCGATGACCGCAGAAACTCGCTGTGAAAACGCTGGAGTGAGGAAGCGTGGCAGCAGCAGCGAGCGAATTGACCTTCGCGCTGCCTGCGCGACACAGCGCGCGGCGGACTCTGCCCATCGCAAATTGCTCTCAAGATACAGCGGCCCGGGTGGGCGCGCGCGGCCGCACGAGCCGCCGAGATTGTAACGCGCCCTCCCCCCTCTCTGCCTGACCCCGGAGCGTTGTGCGCGATGGAAGGCGGTGCGTTTGCTCTCCGACTTCCTCCCTTTCGTGCGCGAGATTGAGCCGCCATCGCCGGCTCACCCTCGCGCGCTTCCACTCGCTCATACAGCATACGGCGCGCCGCGCCACGATAATTTTATCGCCCTTGGACTTTATAAGGAACCGCACCGCGACGGCAGAAAAAAGCTTGGATGGTCCATATAACTGCTATCACAATAAAAAAAAGTGCCGTGTATGACGACCACCGTGGTGGCTTGACGGCTATGGTGTTGCGCTGCTAAGCACGAGGTCGCGCGATCGAATCGCGGCCGCGAAAGCCTCGTTCTTATGGGGGCGAAATGCAAAAACGCCCGTGTCCCGTGCACTGGGAGCACGTTAACGTTACCGCGATGCTCAAAATTAATCGTGAGTCCCCCACTACGGCATGCATCATCAAATCGGGGTTTTGGCACGTAAAACCCCAGAATTAAATTCAATTCAGTATAACCTATCATTACGGAAGTTCTGTATCTTGTGAGCTTGGATACCAAAGCTTTGTTGTAAAGAACTAGAAGCCTAAAGTAGCAGCTATGAGCAACAATTGCCAAAGGTTTACTCAGGCCTGTGGAGAGTTTGTTTATATTTTGTTTTTCTGATCACGCAGGCTTCCTGTGCACGTTCCTGTCATGGAGTGCCTTCACGCCCCTCAGCAGGCTGGCCTTCGGCGTGTACATTGTCCACTTACCCTTCGCACAGCTCATGATGTACATATCGCGGGAACGGATGCACTACTCGCATTTCTTCATTGTGAGTGAACAGCGTTAGTTTTCTTTAGCTTCAGGCGGAAGCAATATGCCACGGTTCGGTAGTAGTAGCTCTGATTATTCATGTAAAATATGGATATGCTATAACCCACACACTGACTCCACGCTCTGGAGCAAAGATCTGCAGCAAAGGCTAGTGTCAGCCGATCGGCGACGAGAGCCGGCTGCGTTTTCCAGAGAAGGGAGGAGCGTATCGCCCATTGTGCACGCCAAACGCTTCGGTGGCGCATTCATTCAGTCAGCGTCACGCACAGAGCGACTACAGGCGAACAATGAAAGAACGCTAGTTCTCGTTTGCTTTTATAGTTTGCAAGCGGCGCCCATAGCTTTTGCTGCAATACACAGATGAGGTGAGCCTACCTGTTTTTGTTTTCCTTTTTTGCTAATTCCGAGGCGTTTGCTATCTTCCCTAGCATTAATACTACGCTCAGAATTGCACTACGTGATACTTTTATATAGAAGTACTTGTTTAATATTTCGGCCAGCTGAGGAAATAAGACACCCTGTGTATCAAACAGCAGAACCGCACCCTCTTTTTGTTGGCGTGAAACGTCTTTAAAAAGTGTCAAAAGGGGCAACTTGCTGATACCTGTGTTGCAAAAACATGTGAGCACATATAATTTTGCAACCAGACTACCCACGCACCTTACCATGCATGGATTGTGGGCGCCGATGGTGCCGATGGTGCCGCCGTTGCGCCACGCATGACGCAGCCGGAGCCATATATTGTCTCAGACGCGGCGTTCAGAGAGGCGTAGCTGGGCAGTACGTTTGTCCATTTGAGCATGAACGGTCGCGTTTGACGGGGCTCACTATGCCATAGTCAATATAAATTGTCAAACTCAAAACTGACGTTCATCAGGCCTGCCAGTGCGGAATGTGCTGCAAAAATTTCACGTTTGCTCGGCTGTTGACGATATGTGACGCAAAGGTATGAAATTCAGTCCTCGCCTGTTTTACGTGTGTTGTGCACAGGACATACACTCCTTTCTTATAGAAAGGCTTACAGTCAACATGGAACGGGCTGTTTGAATAAACGGACTCTTACGAAAGTTTTTTTAACTGTATGTTTAATAGTCTTTATTATCTCACGTACTGTTGTCTATCCTGTTATTCTTGCAGGTTTCGTTCTTCTTCACCCTACTCGTTTGGAGCTTCCTAATCAGCTACTTCATGTTCATTTTCTGCGAAGCTCCAACGGGCAGACTGGACAAACTCATCTTCGAGGCTCGACGTGCGACAAAAAAGAAGGAACTCATGGACAAAGTTCCGAATGCCAACGTTGCGGAGGCAATGATGTCGCAAGTGGTCCCGACGTTACGAGATTCCAATGTCGTGCAAAACAGCAGCGGCAAGGAGACCTTAAATGGTTTGCATAACGATAATGGTAGGCCCACAACCTCTTATCTATAACATCAGTGCCAAAAGCCGCTTATTTCTGACAAGACCTTTTTATTTCCCAAATCACCAAGTCTATTCTATACCCGTTCTATGGGCACAGGAAAAAATGCTTTGTTTTCCCATCATTAGACGCAGAAGGGCCCTCGAGAAGTGTGTCCTTGTCGATGTTTCTGTAAGATTGGCCTCCTGTAGTCTCTGTATGTGAAAAGTGGTTATGGTACTACATCTGTCCGGACAGTTATAACAATTTTATTGTGGATAGCAAGCAGAATAAATTACGTCTATGAACCTACACTTGTCATATACATGTTCGATCGAGGTGTCGTGCTCCTCTTCTTCTACCTTTATCTCGAAGTTGGCTGAATGCTCAAATACGGAAATGAAGTGGCACACAATGTTGATTTTCTTGGCTGCTACGATGTGTTGACTCTATGCTGTCATTTGGTCTTCTTCATGAAGGTGTTCAGTGAAGCGCAATGAGCGCACTGACACCGAGGTGCGTGTGTGTCCTGTTTGTCATCTTTGTCCGTGTGCTGGTCGCGCTACATTGAACGCAACTTATGGCTTTGTGCGATAGCTGTTTCATCGGAGGAGGAGAAGGCAGGTAGGCTTCACAGGGTCCCTTTAGCGAAAGTGTCTGCGAAAGTGATCGGTCAATGTCGCCGGCCCCAGTCAACATGGTGGGTGTACACATACTCTAGAAGGCGTTGGCTATTGTGCAGCGTCCGTACCTCCGGCTTGTGGTGGTGTGTTTACCCGCCGTCGACGCATACTACTCTTCGCTACTGTGTTGTTTACGCTATACTTCTCGGCTCTCCACTCGATTCGCCTGGGCTGTACGCATAGTGGTCTATCTACAGCTTGCTGCACCGTTATCTGCTGATCGCATCCTCGGCTTCACAAAAGAAAAGACCACTAACGTAACGTATTTCTTGCGATATTTCTTACCCGCGGTGGTTGATTAGCGGCTATGGTGTTGGGCTGCTAAGCACGAGGTCGCGAGATCGAATCCCGGCCACGGCGGCCGCATTTTGATGGGGCGAAATGTGGAAACGCCTCCATACTTTGATTGACGTGCACGTTAGAGAACCTCGTGTGGTCCAAATTTGCGGAGTCCCCCACCACGCCGTGCCTCATAATCAGATAGTGCTTTTGGTACGTAAAACGCCATAATTCATTTTTTAACATACTTCTCTTTCTTATTTTTCTGCCACCTTTTTGTCTTCCCGCACTTCGGTCTGACATGTTGGGATTAGACAAAACGTGAAAATGCGCTAGGTGACAGTTTTTAACGCTGCTATAAGACGAAAAAAATATCTCTGCAGCTTTACTATATCCCTGACGTTTGTGCGCTAGCTTTGGCTTCACATGTGTTTACTTGCTTCCTCTATAGGGGCGGAGGTTGATCACGAGTAAGTGCCAGAAACACACGGCTCGTCGAGGACAGACGCGGGTAGCGATCGTGCAAGCGCGCCACACGACATGCAAAGGAAGGGCACCAACAACTTTTTTTTTTCGGTATAAGTGTTCCGCATCCGGTGCACTATAGAACGCACGCTACTGCAATGTCATCCATTTCTCGGTGTATCTGTTTTCAATTCCATTTCAAGCGAGCAAAGAGCCCAAAGCTGTGTCGTAGTAGAACGTGCGTGATTTTTCGATTAGGTGATTTCCACACAGTTCAAGCGCTCATATGAAGGAGGGGAGCCAGGCTTGTAATTTTCTCGCCGATGCGTCCAAGTCTTCTGGCCTTCGCTTCATCCGCTGGTTTCCCACGCCTCCAATCCAAGTTTGCGAAAATCCCTGAAAGCACTTCTCTGGGCTGTCAACTCAAACGAAGTGAACAGCGTTGAAGGTTCCGGTGGCCTGGGCTTGACGGGGCGTATTTTCCTCTGCTGCCATTCAACTGCAGGTGACACGCCCTTGCCTTCCTCTGGACATCACATAAGCGAAAACACAAATAAAATTGCAGCTCGATAGGTTCGAGTAGACCGTCTGACCTTCTGAGGGCGTTCATTCACCACCGCGCCCGCATGTCCACACGACCCTTCTATTGGGAAGGACGACGCAGATAATTACTCCCCCCCCCCTTTTTTTTTTTAAACACGGGCGGTTCGTATTCATGACGCCACTGTCGCTCTCCGCTCTGTTGTAATGACTTCAGGCTTGCTCTCTGCAGAGCACGGATGCCGCAAATGGCGCTACAGGAACAAATTGGTGTCACCACAGCGTTGGAAACTGTCGCTTCATGGTCGTTTTGCAGGTGTGCGGCAACGGTATAGCCCTCAGACAAAGATATATGTAAAGTTAAATTCCAAGCGAATCGCTTCGCCATTCGTCTCACCGGTACCTTATCGCTTACTATATTTAAACTAGTCGTGAAAGATTTGAAGCCTTTTTTAATCATACACTACGGTCCCCAGACCCGTCCTCGCATAAGAAGAGTTCTCACATGAAGAATGATAGGCGTAACGTTAAGAGACAAGAAGAGAGTGGTGCGGATCAGAGAGCAAACGGGGATAGCCGATATTCTAACTGGTATTAAGAGGAAGAAATCGAGCTGGGCAGGTCATGTAATGCGTAGGTTAGATAGCCGGTGGACCATTAGGGTTACAGAGCGGGCACCAAAAGAAGGAAAATGCAGTCGAGGACGGCAGAAGACTAGGTAGGGCGATGAACTTAAAAAATTCGCAGGCGCAAGTTGGAATCAGTTGACGCAGTACAGGGGCAATTCGGGATCTCAGGGAGAGGCCTTCGTTCTGCAGTGGGCTTAAAATAGGATGATGATGATGATGATGATGCATTTGCCTAAATTTCGGCCTATATCTTCAAACGACTCCGCAACTTTGTAAATTCGTCATTTTCAACAAAGTACTGTGTAATAAATAATTAAACATTATTAAAGCTGTCCGACGGCACGATTCGAGGACATAATTTCTAATACAGAAGCCGGACATTTAAACCATTACGCAACGGGCGCATGCATCGACAAGCGGCTTAGAACACCCTGATGAATTTCTCGCTGGCAAGCGAGTGCCTTAAGACGCTTTGTGCGTTTCGATTTGGCCACCTCGACAAACTGAACTATTGCAATCAGTAGCAATTGCGCATGTTTACAGATACTTCTGCACTTCGAAGACTATAGATTGCTCTGAAATTTACGACAATGAAGGCAGACAAAGCGTGTAATAAACAAAGCCATTTGAAGGCAGAAGGCCGAAGTTTAGGCAAATCCACGGGCTTCCCATAATTGCCATGCTGGTTCAACCGCTCTCATTTCAGCTCCCTTAGACATTAGCGCCAGAGTTCCCTCTATTAATTAGTATATGAAGCTGTATGGTTCATTAGGTGGACACCTGCAGAAAACTACGCACCACCCGCCCCCCCCCCTCCCCGCCCGTTCCTGGTGTCGATTATATGATACCGCTGTCATGTGGGAAAGCCCATATAGGGCAAACCGGGAGGTGAGCTAAAGAACGAGCACGGGAGCTAGAAATTGTCAACCATTAATAGAGGCAATGCGCATTTGCCCGCGCATTGACTGGCCTGCAAGGGTGAAGTACGGCTGCGTGAGCTCTGCTCTGGCTTCTGCTCTGGGCAGAAGAAGGGATACTACTGCTCGTGAAGCTTGGAAGCTTATCACATTAAAGGAAGAAGCAAGGATTGCGTCAACAACACGTCGATCTGCTTATTTGATAGCGAGACACGCCTTTTTTAATTGTCCTTTTTTTGTAAAAAAGAAGGTGTACGCATGCGCTATACTGTGTATATATATATATATTATCCTTTTCCGGAGCGACCCAATAAACCATTTGTGAGTTAGCGCCCGTGGTGTCCTGTCCTCTTCTTTTACAGCGAACCTGTTATGCGGACCCTGTGCCGTCGTTGTCGACTTCGCATAAAAGGGGCCACGTGACCTAGCGGCAGAGGAAAAGAAGAGCTCAAGAGAGAAAAGGGGTGGGAGTGACTCCTTTGCCCATGTGAGAATGCTATCTTACACGCGAATGTGTAGTGGTCGGTAGTCGGACCATCTTCCGTACTTACGAGCAAGGATCCTTGTGTCAAGTAGTTTTTGATCCATTGATATACTCGCCCTCCTAGTTCAATTGTCAGAAGTGCGTCTAGAATGGTTTGATGGGAAACGTTGTCGTAAGCGCCTTTCACGCCAAGAAAGAGTGCTACTGATAATCGCTTCCGCGAATTTTTGTTGTTCACGAGGTCGCGGGATCGAATCCCGGCCACGGCGGCCGCATTTCGATGGGGGCGAAATGCGAAAACACCCGTGTGCTTAGATTTAGGTGCACGTTAAAGAACCCCAGGTGGTAAAAATTTCCGGAGTCCTCCACTACGGCGTGCCTCATAATCAGAAAGTGGTTTTGGCACGTAAAACCCCAAATATTATTAATTTTGTTGTTCTGCAGATGATACTAGATCGATGACACTGTCAATCGATGAACGACCGCGTTGAAATCCCGCCAGAGAGTCAGGGTAAATTTTGTGGTGTTCAAGGTACCATTCGAGACGCATGAGGATCATACGTTCCATGAGCTTCCCGACGCAGCTGGCAAGAGCTATAGGCCGATACTATGCCAGTTCGAGTGGTGACTTTCCTGCTTTTAGAAGCGGTACCAGGCGGCTGCGTTTCCATTCCTGTGGGACGACACCATCTTGCCATCAACTATTAAAAAGGCTGAAAAGTTCTCTTCGAGCTTCTCGATTTAGGTGGCGCAAAGCAGTATATGTTATGCCATCGGGCCCTGGTGAAGACGAACACCTGCAGAGCGCCATAGCAGCTTCTAACGCTTCCATAGAGAATGGAGCCGCCATACTTGCATCTCGAGGGCTGGTGACGTTGCCTAAAGTCATGTCAGGGACCAAAACTGTGCCGCCGGTGACTTTCGCACAAAATTCCTCTGCGACGTCTATCTCACGGCGGTTTTGATAGAGGCGTTCCCCAAGGCGGTGTTCTGAGTCCAATTCTTTTCAACCTCGCGCTTCTTCAGCTGCCCGAATCCCTACCGGAAACAGTGAGTGTCTTAATCTACGCCGACGACATCTGCATCTAGACATCAGTGGTCACTCTCCTGCAGGTTCGCGCACGGCTACAGAAAGCAGCAACACAGGCATCTGACTACCTTCCCACACAAGGCCTTACCATCTCAACAGAAAAATGTGCCTTAGTCGCTTTTACGCGAAAAGCGATGACTCGTTATCCAGTATGCATCAATGGTCAGCCTATCTCCTACAGGAGAAATCACCGGTTTTTGGGCGTCATTGTAGACCGGGACCTCACTTGGAGCCCTCAGGTTGCCCACTTAAAGAAGAAGCTCACATCTATTGTTCACGTCTTCAAGTTCATCGCCGGCTAGACATGGGGATCGTCAGTGGCCTCCATGCTACAGTCATATCGAGCACTTTTCATCGGATTCCTACTCTATAGCTCTCCCGTGCTTGCTAAAACATGCAAGTCAAATCTTCGAGAACTTCAGAGCATGCAGGCGCAGGCACTACATGTTTGCCTAGGCCTTCCGCGGAGCGCCTCAACAGCAGGAACCATTATAATGGCTCAAGACCATCCGATCACGACTTACATTAGCACCGAAACGCTTAGAGCCCATATTCGTCATGTTTCACGGATGCAGTCAAGCTCTCTTGCGTGCCTGCCAGAACGACGACCACAGGCGTCCTTCTCCAACAACGTCAGCATCCATCGTGCCTCCTTACCATCGGGCTTCACACCCTCAGCACGTTCAACCTCAGCTTTGTGGTGTTTAAAACAACCTCAAGTGCGTCTTACGGTTCCAGGAATAAGAACGAAAACCGACCTGCCTACCTTGGCCTTGAAGCAAGCAGCTCTGGATTGTTTGCACACTTTCTACTTTGATCTAGTCCACATATATACGGATGGTTCTTCCACTCAGACCAGCTCCACCAGCGCAGTGGTTATACTATCACTATCACTAAGCATCCAAGCTTTCTCACTTGACAACATCGACCGGTTCTGAGCCTGTTGCCCTCCGAGGTGCGGCTGATTATATTAATAACCAACCGGCTAATCGGTGGGCAATATTCTGCGATTCAAAGGCGGCCTTACAATGTCTTCTGTCATCTCTTCGTCGCGGGTCATGTGAACAACTCGTGTCGGAGATACGAGAAACGCACCATCACATGATCACGAAAGGACACGACGTCGTGTTTCAGTAGCTGCCTGGTCATTGCGGTATCTCCGGCAACGACCTCGCTGACGAAGCTGCTTGGAAAGCACACGAAGGAGCAACCCTTGTTTCTATACCTTTATCACGGACCGACGCAGCCCAACACGTAGGCAAGCTAGCGCACTCTTTGACATTGGAGGAGTGGCAGACACCTGAATTGACTCAACATCGATTGCATTCCCTCGATCCCTCTATGCAACTGCGGCTGTTACCAGGTCTTCCACGCAATGAGGAAACAGTGCTGTGCCGCTTACGTTTGGGCGTCGCATTCACCAATGCATATGCATTTTTGATTGGAATGACTGATAGCGCCAAGTGCAATGTCTGCGATGTCGAGGAAACCATAGAACACCTACTGTGCTACCGCCCATCTTTTGAAGATGAAAGGCAAGACCTCTGCACAGCTCTCAATCAGCTAGATGGAAAGCCGTTCACCTTGAACAAGATCTTGGGACCATGGCCTCGCATATCGCAGCTACAAAAGGCCACGAAAGCGCTGCTGCGATATTTGAATGGTACCGGATTGAGTCAGCGTCTGTGATCCGGAGGGAGTGACCGACTGATATCCCCAGTGGACTTTCTCTTCTTTTAATCTTATCGCCTCCCTTTCCCTTTCCCAGTGTAGGGTAGCCAACCGGGCTCAGTCCTGGTTAACCTCCCTACCTATCATTTATCATTTTCTCTCTCTCTCTCTCTATACGCGAATGTGATACGTTGTCACACGGTGCATTTTCGACGATCGAGCTAGATCGGCATCGAATTTATCGACCATTGATTTCACCCTGCCGCGAAAGAAACAAATGGTGTAATCTTGCTGGCGATTTGCGTCCAACGAACACTGCTCAACAATTGAAGCTCGATACTAGGAGCACGTGGCTGACGGCGCTTCTTGCGCCAGCAAGAAGGGCGGGCAGGCACATCAATCGTTAAACCGATCCAACCAGTCGTCAAAGCCATTGCAGCGCCCGCATCTGCAGCGGTGAATGTTGCGCCCAGTATACGGAGCTTTGTATTAGTGGTTCCGCACATTCCATCCCAGCTACAACTACGGGAAGACTCCGAGTAGTGCGTACTCCTGATGGAGAAGCTACCTACCGCGAGCGTCAGCGAGAGTGGGCTCGTGAACGTGCTCGTCGTTGTAGGGCCGACCCTGAGCTGCGTGCCACAGATGTCGAGTTTAAACGGCAGCGCAAAAAAAAAGAATACTGGGAGAAACGCAAAAATGAAAAGCACTCCTAAAGCATGCTCGCCAAGTGAAGCCCGCAAAAGCGAAAATAAGGTGAAAGAATGGTGAAACAAAAGATTTACAATGTAGACTGCTTGCGAAGTTTGACTTTCATGGTGTAACACTCGGTGTAACTAACAGAGATTCGCTGTTCGACCATCTTCACTGACTGGAAGGGGTGATGATTTTTTCTGTGTTTATTCGCGCTAGAATGACCTCAATACATATTAAACAACTCGCCGAAGAATAAGTTGTAACATCGTGTTATCTGTGTGTCCGGATACCGAGAGTAATTCTGCGCTACGCCAGCCTATCTGCAGGAAATTAGAATCACAGAAAAGCAGGATTCGAGCGTTTGGACGGGCTGTTACTAGTTCGCTTATGGCGCTGTTAAGTTGACAACAAAAATCAGAAGTGGTGATGAGGGGGGTCGTCACAGACACCATGGGCATGATCGGCGATCTTTGTTCGAAACGCGTTCTGTTCAGTTGCTGCAACGTCTCAAAGTAGGCAGTATGGAAAATTTGTGAGAACAGGTGGTAGAGAGCAGCCACTCGGCAAGCGGTGAACTCACCGAAAGGTTACGTGCCTCGTTTGTCGTCTGCTTGCAGACAATATACTAGAAAACGAAATGCTTCTCGCCTTCCAATGTATTTTTTATAGGGTTTTACGTGTCAAAATCACTTTCTGATTATGAGGCACGCCATAGTGGAGGTCTCCGGAAATTTCGACCACCTGGGCTTCTTTTACGTGGACCTAAATCTAAGTACACGGGTGTTTTCGCATTTCGCCCCCATCGAAATGCGGCCGCCGTGGCCGGGATTCGATCCCGTGACCTCGTGCTCAGCAGCCCAACACCATAGCCACTGAGCAACAACGGCGGGTTCCTTCCAATGTATAAAATCTTTATATAAAAAAATGTACTTTTTCTTCTCAAGCCTAAATACCTTTTCAAATAGTAATACGTATGAGTACTACAATTTATAACTATTAGTTGATTGGCGTGGTCGCTAGGTGACGTCGCGCACAGCGACAAAAAAGAAATAAGAAATTACGGGAACAGCGGCGGGCGCTTTTCAAGAGGCAACAACGGCATGCCATCAACACGCTGGCACCCGATGATGGGGTCGAGTTCGCCGCAAAACCAACGCACGGTTCTTTTCTAGATACGAAAGCGACAACGGATTTCGCTTTCTTCCATCTCGATCTCCTATCGCGCGCCATGTAGCACTTATTTTTTTTTCTTTAGAGGCACGGATAATCACCCATAATATTTCAAGATCTGACGTAATGTTAATTAGCGAGCATAGTTCACAACTTCTTGTGAACTGCGACTAGTACACCACCACCACGGATTCCTGCGTGGTCGTTATGAGAGAGACAGAAACCCGGCAAGTCTGTCAAAAGTTCACTATCAGTAACGTCACTGCCAAGCCACGTTTCAGTTGGTAAAGGTATGTCGCTACCGGTTGATAAGACCATGTTGAGCACCAATTCGCGCTTTGACAGGAAACTGTGCATGTTCGTGTATATTATACAAAGCGAAGCGCTATTTGGAGCAAGTCTGTGTTTTATTTTTCTGTTTGTATTTATGTAACTGCTACGCTATTTTGAGGCGGCACTATTTGAGGCGGCTCTTTGAACCAATGAACAAGGTCTTAAAGTGGAGAGAAAACGTAACGCCGTTACCTTTCGCGAATACAACGAGATACTAATACTACTAATAAATAGATTCTTTATCTGTGTATTTACAGGGTACAAATGGGGGCCTGCCCAAGCCAACAGATGGCGTGTGGGGCAGTGCCTCGTCAGAGCATACGCCACTGTTGCTTTACATCGCGAAAGTAACTGAACTAAGCAGGAAGAAAAGGGAAAAAAGTCAAGCATGCAAATCAAAGATAACAGACTTCACGTCTTTCCCACTGCCTAAAGAGAACACACTAATTTGGAGCTCATTCGGAACACTTGGAACATAGAGAGCATGAACACGTTCCCCATATCCAGTCCACACTCTGGGAAAGATGAAATGATCTCGTGAACGCAAGGTTCGAGCAGGGATATATGGGAGGAAAATTTAATTATTCCACAGATACGTCAGAGTACCACTTTCTTTAAATAACAACCTGAACGGAGGCATACGTGTAGAATTCTACAGAGTAGAATAGTTGGGAATTGGAACACCCCACATCATGGCAAGAATTAGATTTTAGCGAGCAATGAACCTCATTGCGCCAAAAGCGCTGAACAAAAGTAAAAAGAACAAATTCCATAGCGCAGCACACTGTATCCCAATGCTTGGGCTATCATTTTCCTTAGATAAATTGGCCATAATGCTTTGATAGAGTATAGCAGCCACACTATTTTGCGCAGCTGTTCCCAAACGTTAGCCAAATGGTGGTCCCAAGAGATGCTGGAATCAAAACGAGCACCCAGATATTTGAGAATTGAAAGGTATAGAGTAGGAGAGCAGTTACAATTATTACACTGAGGAGAATTACGAAACAAGAGAATAAGGACAGGAATACGTTTCAGGGGATTGTAGAAACATACGAGTTTAGTTTCCTTTTTATTGATAGAAATTAAGTTATTACAGTACCAACTCATGACATTTACAGCGTCAATTTGTAGTTTGGTTACGGCTGATCATAATTGGAATGACGATACCTAGAAGCGTGTCGTCAGCCCGCTGAAAAACTCGGCAATGAAGAATATATTGAGTGAGATTGTTAACATATAAGTTAAAAGGGCTGCTAAAATCAATCCCTGAGGCACTCCACTGCACAACTGTGTGGGCCTACTTTTAATAATACAATTACTACGCGTACAACGTGACACGGACCATGCGAATTTTTCGCAAGGAAAAATAAAGGCCCTCGGAAGCCATAGGTATGAATTTTACAAAGTAGAACATCATAGTTCACGCAATCAAAAGCTTTCGATACATCTAAAAATAATGCGCAATAGAATTCGCTGTTTTCAAGCGCATTATTCAGGAAGTCAGTTAGTTAGCCTAACGCTAACATAGTGCCGCACCTGGAGGTAAATCCATATTGGTGGGGGTGATAGGAGATACTGTGCATCAACGAAGCTTTGCATTACATGAAAAATATGATTTTCAAGTATCAGAGCAATGCATAAAAGTATGGAAATAGGACTATAGTTGGCGACGGAATTAACCTGTCCGCTTTTGAAAAGGGGAACTACAAGAACTTCCTTGACGCCAGGTAGCATGATTTGTGCTGCTATGATGTCGGTCACGATTTCTAGCAGAACAGTCTTCGAGGCCTCAATGTTTCTGCGAAAAACGTCCGCAGATACGCCATCTAACCCCACTGACTTGCACTGTGTTAAGTTGAATAGGATAGAATGAATATCGTCTTCAGTGCACTCCGGCAGAAAGGCAGATTCCGCCGCCGATTGCGGCACAAGGCGACTGGTCGCATTAGGAGATAAGTTTGCTGCAGCAAAGGAGAAAAATTATTAAATAAGTCCCCTTGAAGAATAGACGGAGGCCCAAAATTTTTAGCAATGGTTTCATACACACCTTTACGGGGAGAACCCCTTATTTCGTTAACAACTGACCAAGCCTTACGTGAATTATCCCTAGCTTCAGGAAATTTATTTAGGAAGTGTTTTCGTCTTCCACCTCTGAGCACGGCAGTAACTTTATTGCGAGTCATAAGCTGCACGAAGAAGCTTATCTTTAGGGGAGGAACGGTAACACGCCCAAACCGATTCTTTTTCTGCTATGACGGATAAACCATTTTCATTTATCAATGGGCAACCCGGTTTTCGTTGTCTTATGACGACCACCCTTTTACATGTGTGTACTGTCGGTGCGTACACATTAGTAAAGAGTCATACAGTTTACTCGCGGGAACTTCCGCAAGGAAAGATCGCCAGTCGTAATGCTGTAGCGACAAGTCAAGCTTTCTGTTATCCACCACCTCTATTTCTGATATTGGTTTCTGGACGGTAATATGCTGTGAAGATAAAAAAGTACATCCCGCAAAGTGGTCTGACAGCTTTTGCTCAATAATAAACGGACAGACCTGGTCGTCCTTGTTACGCACATTCCCGTGATCTAGAAATGAAGACGCGAATGATGCGCCCAAAACTTCGACACCTGTTGGAAGGTTGATAACGGAAGGTTGATTCCAAAGTCAACAAGCCTATTCAAGTATTCAGCTACGACGTGCTGTTCTTTCTTCAGCACGCCAATGTTAGCGTCACCTATCATGCATATACTTGACCAGAGAGAAAAGTAAGTAGACGTAACTCATCCACAAACATTCTGACGCTTTGGTTTGGAGGCATATATATAGCAATCAAAGTGAATGGTAAGATAATATGTGTGAATACGAAGAGCTACCGATTCATCAGTTGTAAAGGTTATGCTCAGAGGACTCGAAATACAGCAATCCTTTATATATACAGCAACTCCACTACCCCCCCCCCCCCCCCACCACGGCCATCTTTTCGCGTAAAGAAAAATGATTGTGGCAACCTTGGAGGGAAAACAGACTAATATGATCTTGCCCAATACTGATTTCAGTTAAGAAAACATCAACTTTGTCACGCACAGCCCTTACTTGGAAACAAAATTCATTCCAATGCTTACGAATACTGAGCACGTTTACATAAAAAAACAGTGAAACTACTCCCGCCAACTTTTGAAAAGATATTTGACAGAGAAAGAAGATCACGGAATTGTTCGCACACAGCCATGAAACAAAGACAAAACTACAATAGACAAAGCAGAAAAACAAAAAGAAAAAGAAGCTGTCAAGCTAGCTCAGTCAAGTCAGAAGGACCCATTATACGCACACTAGGGTCACCCTCCCTCTTCCGAGCCTAAATCTTGCCATGTTTCACCAACACGAACTTGAAATTCACTTCCTTAGCCTTAGACTTCATCACCCAGAACAATTCTATGTCGTATTTTGTTAAGTTTTTGGGAAAGAAAATCAAGGGCTCATTTTCCTGCGCCAAAGCATGAATAATTTCCGCTTTTTCAGCTAGCTGTCCCGTATGTCTGCCGAAAGAAAGCGCACCAGAATTGCCGCTGGTTTCTTGCTCTGCCCAAGCAAACGGTGTAAGGCTACGACGAGACCTGGAAGGAATGAGTCAATAGAGACTTTTAGCTTGTACGCTATTCCGGTAAACGGGAGCGGTTTGGGAGGATTACCGGATGGTCGGGGCGTAAACGTGAGCGGTGAAGCCGCCTGGTGTTGTAGAGCTCAACCAGACAAACGCATAGCTAAAACTGCAGTAACTCACCATATCCTGCTTCGCCACTCGTGCAAATTTTTGGCAGCGCCGTAATTGTGAACACGATTACGCCACTGTCGAAAATTTACGCCAGCAGCTAAGCAGAATATAGTAATTAGCTCTGTGTATGTGTGGTTGAACTTTGCGCCACCAGCTGGCGCCACCAATCTGGCCGCTCACGTTGACGCCCCCGCTAAACCGGAAAACCGCCCGCGCTTGCCCGAATACCGGACACGCTAAAAGTCTCTAATGCCAAGCTTAGGGGCCAGTCCGGAGACAGCAGCAGTCAAGTACTCGCTGGGAGTTTGGGATAATCTATGAATTTCGAGGTTTGAGGACCTACTATACTGCTCAGAGGCGTTTATTTCACTTCGAAGGCTTTGAATCATAGCTGCTTGTGAAGCGACGTGAAACTTAAGTATCGCCACTCTCGACGACAATGCAGATACGTTTTTGTCACGAGTCTTGCAGCAAGTCGATTCTTGCAGCAAGCAATCATCTTTATTTGACAGGCATTTAACCCAGTCGTGTATTTCTTCCATTTTTGTATTATGAATAATAATAATATTTGGGGTTTTACGTGCCAAAACTTCTTTCTGATTATGAGGCACGCCGTAGTGGAGGACTCCGGAAATTTTGACCACCTGGGGTTCTTTAACGTGCACCTAAATCTAAGCACACGGGTGTTTTCGCATTTCGCCCCCATCGAAATGCGGCCGCCGTGGCCGGGTTTCGATCCCGATTGTATTATGAAGTCTGCCATCACAGACTTCAGTCGTAGCAACTCGTCTATCTTAGAGGGAATCAAGGAAAGAGACTCGACTTTCTCGCGAATGGAACCCAGCAACGATAGCTTTTCAGCAATGGCTGTTAACTGACTAGAACTACCTTGGGGCGCATCCACTGATCTGCATGTATTGCGTCGCCAGTTTTCTCTCCTTTACGCGACCATGGATGAAAAAGTGCCTTCAGCCACACCCGAGCAGTTATGACCGAGGTGATAAAACGATGCACAGCTAGAGCACTCCATATATCGGTCCTCATCAGCAAAATCATCTCCACACTGAATGCACTTCGTTTCCTTCATCACACAAAAATACAAAAATGCAAACACACAGTCGCACAATCAAAGGGCAGTTTTGCAGTCAGCGGCACAAGAGGGGCACAGAATTGCGGTGATAGCGAAACTAGCTCACCTGCAGTAACAAATGAATAGCTTAGTGCCGGCTTTGAACGTGCATCCAACTGCACTTATTGACACTGCTTGCTGCTTGAAAGGGACGCCATTTTAAAGGCAAGATGACGGTCTGGGTAGAGCAGGGCAACACCTTGCTCTGCGAACTGAAGTCACGAAGAACCGGAACAGTTCTCTGTATTTCCAGTAAAGCTGTCACGCCCACTCGTGCCGAAGGATATTCGTCGCCCGTAGCACCACTTGAAAATGTAGTGACGTATTGACGCACCTGCAGTAACAAAATGAATCGTTTAGTGCCGGATCTGGACATACTGCCAACTGTTCTCGGTCTGCCATTATTTGCAGCCATTTCTTCTTCTTCCTTTTTTATTGATACTATTAACCCTCGCTTGAGGGTTGTTAAAGGGAGGGAAAATAGTAGAAAACAAGCAAATGTGACATTTCATAGTATCATGTTGGGTGCCCACGACGCAAAATATCAATCGAGCATTCAAGTTTGCGCACATCTGTCAGATCTACAATAACAGCAGGTAAGGTATTCCACATTTCAATTAGATCCGGGAAAAAAGAGTAACGAAAAACATCAACACGCGTGTTATAAGGTTTGACCGCTGTGCTGTGGTTTATTCTCTCGCTAAGTTTTGCAGGGGACTGGGCGCATTTTTCCTTTTTTATCTTCAAAAGCCTTTGAAGTATCTGAAAAAAAAATCTTAAGTCTGGCTTTTTTCCTTCGGGTTTCCAGCAACTCAAGCCCACACGAACGCAGAATTGTTGTTACCGAGTCCGTCCTTCGGTACCTTGAAGCAATAAAACGAGCGGCCATTTTCTGAATTCTTTCTAGTTTGTCTATTAAAACTTTTTGGTGGGGGCTCCAGACAGCACAAGCGTATTCTAAAGATGGACGTATGAGAGTTCTGCAAGCAATTAATTTGGCATCCTTCGTTGCATGTTCCAGCTTTTTCTTCAGTGAATACAGTTTTTGTGAAGCTGTCGAGCACAGGTTATCGATATGTTTACGCCAGTCTAAATTATGTGAAATTGTGACCCCTACATACTTGAATTTATCTACATTTCTAAGTTTGTTACATGCAATGTTATAAAAGAATGGCGCCGGACTTTTTTTGTTAGTAACATGTGTAAAAGTCGATTTGTTGTAATTGATCTCCATGTCCCATTTTTCACACCAAAGGTGCAGAGAATGAAGGACCCGGTTAATTATGATTTGGTCCTCAGCGTGTGTTACCATAGAATAAATTAAACAATCGTCAGTAAAAAGCTTCAATTTTACAGGAAACTCGACAATCTCTGTAATGTCATTAATATAAACCAAGAACAGCAACGGGGCCAAAAAGGACCCCTGGGGGACGCCGAAAGCACTTCTAACGGAGGGGACAAGCACTCGTCCACACGCACAACCTGCCTGCGATTGTGTAGGTAGGCTTCAATCCATTTTAGAATCGTATCATTTATTCCTGCTTTATGCAACTTGAAAAGTAATTTATTGTGTGAAACTTTGTCGAAGGCTTTCGCAAAGTTGGCGCAGGTGATGCCAATTTGCTCTTGGGCGCACATAGCTGAATTAAAATCACGAATAGTTTCTATGAGCTGGATTACTGTAGACAGTCCCTCTCGGAAACCATGTTGGTGCTGATAAAGAAGTCGCTATTTTCAAGAAAAACGAGAATATGCTTACTTATGATATGCTCTAAAACTACAACAGACGCTACTCAGGGAAACTGGGCGATAATTATTTTATTACCGCTTTTAAAAGCAGGAGTTATGACTGCGCAACGCCACTCTCGTGGCGACAAGTGAGTTTGCAATGACTTCACAAAGATTATATTTAAGAAAAATGACACCCATCCGCGTATCGCGTTAGAAATTGGGTTGGTATTCCATCCGGCCCGCTAGCCTTCTTAGAATCTAGAAGTAGCAGTTGGTTAAACACGCCTGCTTGAGTGACAAGATTTTCCATTCCACATGAAAAGGAAGACGGCAGACAGGCGTCTGCGCAATTGCTGTTAGGCGCTGAGAAAACTGACTGGAAGAAATTATTAAAATGACTCGCAATATTTGCTTTTTGCGTTACTATTACATTGTTAACTTCGATCTTGGTTATTTGTTCTTTTTTGTCCTTCAGATAAAGCCAGAATTTTTGAGGTGATGTTTTGATAAAGATATTTAATATTTGGTTAAATAACCGCTCTTTTGATTCCTTCAGAGCCGTTTTGAATGCCCTTCGCGATTTCGACCCCTCAGCGGAGATACCTTGCCTTTTGCGTAAGCGCTTTATTTTGCGCTTAATATGAATGATATGTCAGTTAATCTAAGGGTTCCGTAGTTTTATATTTTTAATCGAGTTGGGATGAAACTGTCAACGCAATATCTTATGATTTTCTTGAGGCGCTGCCATAGTTCGTGAACCGACTCACAATCGCAGACAAGTTCAAACTGGTCAAATGACAATTCTAAGAAATCGAGAATAGATGTGTCGTCAGCCCGACTATAGTCCTTAACTTGCATAGGTATATACGGCTGAGAACGAGTGCTTGCGCTAGACACTATTCGTACAAGAACCATTTTATGATCGTATAGACCATCTTCCACAGACACTGTATAGTCACCTATTTTATTCGAAAGAAACTCCAAATCCAACAGTGACCGATATTTCGTGTTTGCTTTCATGATTTGCTTTAGATTGTGCGAGATCATTATTTGAAGCAGCTTTTCGCTACTAGAAATTTTTACGTGCCCAGGTAGTAAACTGTCCCAGTTAAAGTTAGGTAAATTGAAGCCCCCGGTCATTATTATTCCGGTGTTACGGTCCAAATTATTGCATAGGAAATCATTCAGCTTATCCAAAAACTCGGGCGCAGTGGCACGTGGCCTATATACTGTGCCAACAAGATATACAGTGTTCGCGTAAGTAATTTTGCACCACGCTGTCTCAGGGATAGTACATTCAATAATTACAACATCAATGTGCTGTTTAACAATAACCGCAACGCGTCCACCGCGACTGTCTCTATCCCATCTAAACATTCGGTAGTTTGATGGCACTATACAGTGACTAGGTACATTGCTGTTCAGCCATGTTTCGCTTACCACTAGCACATGAGGGGTCTCCGTCAGCAACATGTATTCTAACTCTGTTACCTTATTAACAATACTACGTGCATTTAGCGACAAGATTCGGAGCTATGAAAGGGTTGAAGTACACGGTAAATCGCTGGAACTGCCTGAAGGACCAGAATCATCATGCGTGTCATCTGCCCTTTGTGCGCGGTGCTTGTTCTTATCTCGGTGGCTTAGAAGTAGACGTGCGTTATTTTCGTGGTCATATACGTAAAGCTTATCGTTTAACTTGAGCTTGTCGTCGATTAAAAATACCTTCGCGTCCTTCGCCCTTTCGGTAGAAGCGCTCGCCCAGAACTTCCGTCGCACATCTACTGTTTCCTTTGCATAATGATTGCGGATACTAACTGATCTTCCTTTAAGTTTTTTTGCAGTTCTTCAGTATCTGATCCTTTTCTCTGGTATCATAAAACTTCATAATAACTGGTCTCGGTCGTTTACTGCTTTCTTTTTGCCAATGCCATGAATTCTTTCTACAGTTTTAACTTGAACCCCCAGTTTTTCATGAAACAGTTCATCAAGGACAGCTGCCCTCAAGTTCGCCTCTGAGTCACCGCTTTGCTCCGAGATTTCAAAAACCAACAAGTTGTTACACCGGCTGCGGTTTTCATACTCGATCCATTTTTCAGCCTGGTGCCGAACTGTAGCCTCAAGGTGTCCAATTTTCTTGTTCATTTCCCGTATCATGACAAGAAATTCAGTCAGTCGATCTGTTATTGCGTTTAACTGCACGACGCTCTCGCTTATTGAGCATAGCCGGCGATCAATCGCCGCCTGATTCTCTATAATTGTTTACAGCAGCTTGCCCGATTTAGGCCCGGGATTTTCTTCTATGTCTCCTGACACAGCAACACCATTGACCAACAGTCAACAACAATGCAACAAAATCTGCGAGGGCACGGCAGGATAACCAAAAATCTGGTGTCACTTCGGTAGGAACAATCAGTGCACTGATGACCAACCTGCACAAACAGCAGAAGCGGGTGAGCCATGCTGCCCGCCGGCCAGGTGCCGTGACCTCTGATCCGGTCGTAGCTGTGTCGCTCCGTTAGTACATCACACCTTGCAGTTCGTAGCTCACGAATGACAAGTTCATTGTCACGTGATCAGAGTGAAACACCAAAAACGGCATCATTCCAGTGCTAGTCGCCGTTATCGAGGCTGGCGTTTCATGCACGATCCACGGCAGTACCTGCACAAACAGCAGAAGCAGGTGAGCCATGCTGTCCGTAAGCCAGGTGCCGTGCCCTCTCGTACTGATACACCATCGTGCTGCCACGTGCTGCCAATGTTTCCAGGAATTCCGAATTGGCCTTGAAAAGTCTTCTCTAATGCTGTAATCGCTGCCCTTAAGACCCGCCGTGGTTGCGTAGGGGCTGTGGTGTTGGGCTGCCAAGCGCAAGGTCGAGGTAGCAGATCCCTGCCACAGCGGCCCCATTTCGATGGAGGCGAAATGCTAAAACATTCGTGTACTTAGATTTAGATGCACGGTCAAGCATCTCAAGTGATCAAAATTATTTGGAGGCATCAAACTAAGTCTCAGATTACGCTCAGCATACGTCAACTGGTCAGTTTTACACAAAATTTTTTTATGAACTTGCTCTACCACAATACACTTACCACCAAAGCCACGCACACACAAACGCATGGAGCTACGAAAAGGAGCGCTAACATCGCAATCAAAATTGTCGTAATATACCTTTCTACGTCTTCCTCCTTTCTTTTTCCCGCTTTTCTTCTTAGCAAATTTCGTTTGAATCAATGCAGTAGTTACCTTGTGTCCCTGTAGGAAAATTGTCAACGACTACACGGGCCGAGACTTCCTCTTGGGCGCACATTTGAATTACTTTTCGCTTCCGCCCCACGGTGGCCTTTTTAAATATGCATGGACAACGCTCCTGGCTTTCCGCCAGAGCCTCGCGCCAAAGCGCAAGGAAGTGACGTGCGCTTGTTAAATTTACTTCTTTTCTTTTTCGATCAGCTCGTGCATGTCAACGGGCACGTGTGGAGAACCAGGCAAATTATAAACAGCCTTTGGCAACATCCTTTGCATCTCGAAATAAAAGGTGCAGAGCTGTCGAGGTCGGAGCAGTCGAGGTCGATTCACAACATCTCCGAACGGGAAACATAGGCGCGAAGATAGTAGGCGTAGTTGCTGTGCAAGAGAAAGAAAGAAAATGATTAGGTCCCACGCACGCGAGAATGTTACGCGATAGGATGAATGGACGGACGGACGGACGGACGGATGGATGGATGGATGGATGTTATGAGCGTCCCCTTTAGAACGGGGTGGTGGGTTACGCCACCAAGCTCTTGCTATTATACTGCTTAATGTCCTACTTAGGTTTAAAAAAAGGAAGAAAGAAGAAAACCACGATGAACTCCCACAACCAAATTTTCTGACCCCGATCGGGAACTTTGCTTTTGTGCGTCTGTTTTTTTGTCGTTTCCCTACTTTTCTTCCACCAATCTTCCAATCGCCTCTTGCTTTACTCTATTGCGGACATGTTTACTTTTCCCCTGATCTCGCTGTACCAAAGGGCTTCAAGGAGGCCAGTGGTGCCTAAATCGACCGCTGGGCAGATGTCTTCACATTCTAATAAAACACGCTTCATCGTTTCCCTAGCTTTACCGAAGCCCAAGCACATCTTTCTTCTTCCTTCTTCCTTCTCGCTTTATAGATGCGTGTTCTAAGGCATCCTTATCTCGCTTCAGGAAGTAATGAGCTTGCCTTTGAGTTATCATAAGTTGTTTTTTTCCTGATCTGGTGGGCAGCTTTCTTTTGCATTGCCGCCCCCCGTAGCATTCGCGATGGGGGCACCCTCCCTTTACGCTGCATTCCACTTTGGAAACTTGTCCTGAATAAAGTGTTCTCTTGATTAGTTGTCGGCCCCGGAAGTCGAAGCAAGTTGTTTAACCTGCTTCTTAACATTCAATTTATTTTGCCCAGTCGCAACGCATACGTGCAACACATGTATCTTTCGCTACAGGCATACCTCCGGCAACGCTTCACTGCTACAGGAATTAACTCGTGCTGGTATGCCGCTGTCGTCATGCCGTAGTGGTGCCGTTGTCATCCATCACCTACGTGTCATTGTCGACAGGTCAAAGAATTCTGCAACCGGTGTCTTAGCCTACGCAGATTGTATCGCTAGAGCTCCGTTAGCGTAATCACATCCTTCAAAGGGGTCCTCGGCTATGGAAACGTGACATGCAATACTCGCCTTGTACTATGTATATAATACATCAAAATGCAGTTAAACGTCACAATTGACACTTGTCATTCAATGGTGCTAATAGTGGGCTATTAAATAATGCCGCCTGCTGCACTGGATATGTTGTTAAATTTTCGTGTATGGCATTTTGAGAAGCACGAAAGTGAGAATTTGATTGGAGACCGCGGTGGCAGAATTTCGGCAGGCTAAATACCGAACAGTATGAGTGCTTAACGTTCGGTGTGAGATTTGTAGGGCCCTTAGGCCCTCTCTGTAGCGCGCACGGGGGAAGCCTTTGAAACGCGCGCCACAACGGCACTCGTCGCATGGAGCATGCGCACCGATCGCGTTATCGTAAGAACTCGCGCAGGGACTGCCGGGGAGGGAGCTGCCCGATAAGAAGGCAGCGAAGACGGCACTCGAGGCTTTTTTGCGGGGCGCGGGCCTGGGGAGGCGCTAGTGGGGCGTGGCCCGTCTAGGTTTCTGTCCGAGCGTGCTACAGAGCAGGGGGAAAAGCGTCTTTGTATTGTGTCTGCATGAAAGAGTGCTCTTGTTGTTCGCTTTTGGGACTATCTGAGCGCCTGGTTCGGTGCTTGCTTGCTTTCTGCGCTTTATGCATTCTGCTATCGCCCGAAAGATTGTGTTGTTTGATGGTTTGTAGCGGCCGTTCTTTCGTCGCTCCCTTTGGCTTGTATATTTTGTTGCCTCGCTGTTTTGCTGCTTGCTTCCTTGCTTTTGCTGCTTTTTGCTGCTTTGCTTCTTTACTGCTTGCTTCTTTGCCTTGTTCTTTTCTGCTATTGGCCGCGAGGCTGCGGTAATTTTGAGTGTTACATTCTATCGTAAATTAAAGCGGTTCTTGTTCCTTGCGCCTTTGGTCCTTTGTCGTGCTGGTCGCGGCTCACGGACCTCCTGAGCGAAGGCGAGGGACCTTCAGATTCAAAGAAAGAAAGAAAGAAAGAAAGAAAGAAAGAAAGAAAAAAGAAAGGAAACGCAAGTAGTCGAACTGAATCGAAAGCCCTGCGTCACTGCCACGTACGGTAGGCGTAGGCTTTTAATGTGGTAAGCAAATATAATGATTACTGTATAAGTAACGCCAAAATCGCTGTAGAAATAGCATCATATACTGATACTAATTGATACACGCACAAATTAACAGCCATAATTTCATGCACACTTTAAATAAAAAGTACAAGAACCAGGGGCCGAATTCACTAAGTGCTTCGTTCGTAAACACTCTTGTCAATGGCTGGCCACCGTCAATGTGTCCACCATCATTACTGGATGCAATTCACTTTTTAGGAAAAATTCTAGCGTAAAGGCTTTTTGTGAATACGGGTCCAGGCCTGCCAAAAGCCGCATGGGATGTCATAGGTAAGGCCTGGTATGCAGCGAACACCTAGTAGACGCGAAACAGCCGGTATATAATACAGTGCACCTGATAACGTAAGAAATAACAGATAAACTAAAACAAAAGGCAACCAAAGGACTAAATGTAGTAGCCATTTATACAAAAAGTTCAGTACCCGTCTACTCTGTGAAGAAGCAGTGATGACCAGCGAAGCTGTGAATGTGGGCCCCTTAATGGCGAAGTGCACCTCCACCGCGGGTCCGCCCGGCATTGCACGATCTTCGGGATCGGCCCACGTATGGCGAGTGCTTAACGCCTGCTTCACCTCCACCGCGGGTCGGCCCGGCATGGCACTACCTTCGAAATCGGCCCACGTATGTGGAGTGCTTAACGCCTGCTTCACCTCCGCCGCAGACCCGCCGTGGTTCCTCAGCGGCTATGGTGTTGGGCTGCTGAGCACGAGGTCGCGAGATCGAATCCCGGCCACGGCGGCCGCATTTCGATGAGGGCGAAATGCAAACACACCCGTGTACTTAGATTTAGGTGCTCGTTAAAGAACCCCAGGTGGTCCAGATTTCCGGAGTCCTCCACTACGGCGTGCCTCATAATCAGAAAGTGGTTTTGGCACGTAAAACCACATAATTTAATAATAACCTCCGCCGCAGGACGGCCCGGTATTGCACTATCTTCGGGATCGGCCCACGTATGGGGAGTGCTTGAGGGCTGCTTCGCCTCCACCGCAGGCCGGCCCGGCATGGCACTACCTTCGTATGAAAAATTGTTGGTCGATGTTATAGTGAACTAGAACATATTCAAGTGGCACGAACGGCTCCGCGCAGGCGGCCCGTTTTCGCATGAATGCCGCGTGATGGCACCACTGCAATTTCCTACTGCTATGGCGAGGCGCCCTACGGTTTCTGGGGCTTTCGCGCGCGCAATAATTACAATTTTCAAAAATATCCGTGCTGTTATCTAAACACACTCATCTTACACGTGCAATTACTCAATATTTGCATATTTCTGGTTGTGAATATGCTGGTAAATCATTTAAGCCCGAACATCACGTTACGCATTTTCAACCCAGTACAAGCTAATCGTCGGCTGGAGGTAGAAAAAAAGTTCATTCGGTTGCCTTTCCACATCAGGTCGAATGGGTCACTTAATTACACTGTGCTGAACTAGTACAAGCTATTCTGAGGCCCTGTAGGCTGGAGACACCATGTGCAATGCTGGCTGCTGCAGCTCGGTGCTTTATCGTCAGAGAGTGGGAAATCTGACTGAAATCCTCAATGTTCATGGCTCATTGGCAAGCATAGCTTGCATGTGCATCTCTAAAGATATTTCTTGCCTCAGACACAAAATTTACTGCTTTTTCAGCACATAGCACATCTTTTATGTACACCTTCGCAGTAATTTCTCCTCCTGAGGTTGTAAAAACACAGCTTTTTCATGCCGAATCTTTAGTCTTTTCTCCATTTGGTCATACGTTACAAACATTACGGCCTTGAGACTCCCCAACTCAATTCGGCACCAATCCTTGGACGGAGCTTCCATCGTCCGGAGTTACTCTAGAGAGAATGAAGTACGGTCGGCTGCGAGCGAATCTTCATGCTCTGGCGCTCCAGCATCATCCTCGCCGCTGCAGGACCGGCCCCTATTTTGTTGGCACGCCCTCTTCTGCTGCACTTCAGTAGTTGGTAAAACTTTCTTCCTCTTCCTTTCTGGCCTTCGTCGCGGTGATGCGGTGGGAATGTAAGTTGGACAGCCTGGAAGTAGCGTTGGTACCGCATCCCGAGCAAGCGACGGCTTCCCTCGCGGAATCAACACTTCGTTGCCGTTTATCCCGTTCACATAGTCGCGCAGAACTAAGTGTGGTTCTAAGTGACGCTCACATACCGCCGAAGAAACGGTGAGAGCTTTATCCTGCCTGTGAAGGTTGCGCTCCCTCTTCTTGTGGAGGCCGTCGTGTTTCAGCACCGCGAACAGCGAAGCTTTGCGTCCACTTGAGTAGCCCGTGCCGCCGTGCGGAACGAAGCAGTGTGAATGTGTCCGCCTCTTCGCCACGTCGCGGGCTGCACGCGGCGAAGACAGGCACGGCACACGGTCCGCAACGAGAAGGCCCTTCGACAAGGCCAACAGGTGCACACAACACTCACGACAGCCTTGCCAAATGCAGGAGAGGCAGGCCGATGAATGCCTATCCGGGCCCTTGCAGGACGACGTCCGCGCCGCAGTATGAAAGAGAGCGGCAGCGCCTCTGGCGGCTTTCCAGAGTGTAACGGGACGCCGGAAAGCTAGGCGCGCCCCTGCGGTCGAGTCAGTATAACATTGTTAAGCTAACAAAGGATTGAGACTGCAGAGTATTTACAAAGTATATTTACAAAAGGTAACTGCAGCGCTGGCCAGTTCAGCCGACAGCTCGAGAGCCAGAGAGCGTTCGTCGCCTTCGTCGAGGCGCCCGCGTGCATCGGCCACAAGAAACACGCAATATGCATGTATCATTACCCCCGGCGGCAGAAACACCGTCCCGTGGCGTCCAAACATCGGGGATAACAGGAGAGAAATATGGATTGAGGCGTGCGACATGCACAACGTCAGTGGAATTTGGGGCAGATGAGGCACTGGTACTGACTGGGGTGATTTCGTAGGTAACTGGAGTTACGGCCCGCAGCATTCGATATGGGCCTGTGTACCAAAACAGGAGTTTTTCTTTGAGGCCAACGTGACGAGTCGCGGACCACAGGAGTACCAGAGATCGAGGCGAAATGTGGACGTGCCTGTGTTGGTGAGAGTACAAGCGCCGTTGCTTGTCTTGAGAGGTCAGGAGGCGAGCGCGGGCAATTTCACGTGCTTCACGTGCCCTGGTGATGGCATCAAGTGCGTACTCGCTGGTCTCTGCTGCAGCGGATGGAAGGAGGAAGAGGAGAAGTAGATTTTAATGAACATAAAGGAGGAGAGGTCGGCCTGGAGAGCGTGTCTCTAGCCTGCTACTCCTCACTGGGGAAAGGGGAAGTGGGGATGTGTCCAGTGACAATGTGGGTTCTGGCGGAATAGCAGAAAGATCTTGACGCGAAGAATTATATGCAAGAGTGACATAACGTAGAACAAGATCCCTATCAGTATGGTCGGACGAGACGCACTTTACAAGCATGTTTCTTAGGGTGTGATTCAGACGGGCCGTGAGACCATTAGTCTGTGGATGGTAAGATGTAGTCAGCTTGTCTTTGGTTGAGCAGTTCAGCAGGACTGCAGGATGTCGGCGATGACTCGAGAAAGAAATGTCCGACCACGGTCTGTGAGCAGTTGGTGTGGAGCACCATGCTGCAGAATCACGTCGCGTAAAAGAAAATCGGTGACAACTGTGACGCAGCTTGTTCGAAGCGCTCTGGTGATGGCATAGCGCGTGGCGTAATCTGTTACCACAGCAACCCATTTGTTGCCAGACGTGGATAACCGGAAAGGGCCAAGTAAGTCCAAGCCAACGCGAAAAAACGGATCCGAAGGAATGTCGAGTGCTTGCAGGCACCCGGCCGGGAGCGTCGCTGGTGTTTCTCGGCGCTGACATTTTTCGCACGCCGCAACGTATTTCCGGACGAAGCGGGCATGGCCTGGCCAAAAGAAGCGTCCGCGGATCCGATCGTAGGTGCAGGAGACGCCAAGGTGACCGGCCGTTAGTAAATCTTGAAGTTCTTGGAGAACAGCTGACCGGGGCTGCTTAGGAACGATGAGGAGTAGAGCAGGACCGTCGGGGCGTACATTGTGGCGGTATAATACACCATCCCTGAGAACAAACAGGGGAAAGGACGAATCAGGAGGCGAATATTCCAAGCCATCAATGATGGCGCGCAAGGTGGCATCACGGCGTTGGTCGTCGACAATGTGTACCAGCTGAGAAACGGAGAAACCGCAAGCGTCGGTATCGGGGTTGAGGTCGGCGGGTGGTTCGTCCACTGGATAGCGTGATAAAAAGTCTGCGTCTTGATGTAATCGGCCCGACTTGTACACTACTGCATAGGAATATTCTTGCAGCCGCAGAGCCCAGCGACCAAGATGGCCGGTAGGATCCTTGAGTGAGGAAAGCCAGCAGAGCACGGGGTGGTCCGTGATTAGAGAGAAGTGCGTGCGATACAAGTACGGGCGGAATTTGGAAACCGCCGGACGAGAGCCAAGCGTTCACGATCTGTAATCGAATAGTTGCGCTCCGCTGCTGTGAGGAGGCGGCTAGTGTATGCGATAACGCGATCTCGACCCTGTTGGTGCTGGGCTAAGACGGCTCCGATACCGTGACCATTGGCATGGGTGGGCACCTCTGTAGGAGAGGACATGTCAAACTGGGCCAGTATAGGTGGCGTGGTGATAATGTTGGTGAGGTGGCTAAACGCGGCCGTTTGAGCGTGGCCCCACATAAACGGCACGTCCTTCTTCAGAAGATCAGTAAGAGGTCGGGCAATCGCTGCGAAGTCTGACGAAGCGTCGGAAGTAGGAGCAGATACCTACAAAACCTCGGACGTCTTTGACAGACTGAGGTACAGGAAAAGACGTGATAGCACGAATTTATTCCGGGTCTGGTTGAATACCGGAAGCGTCGACGAGGTGGCCCAGTACTGTAATCTGGCAACGACCGAAGTGACACTTCGAGGAATTTAATTGGAGCCCAGCCTCGCGGAAGACTTAAAGAACAGCTGATAGGCGCACAAGGTGCGTCTAAAATGTTGGCGAAAATACGAGCATGTCATCTAGGTAGCAGAGGCATGTTGACCATTTGAACCCTTGAAGAGTCCTTCATACGTTCGGACGTTGCTGGGGCGTTGCATAGACCGAATGGCATATGATTGAATTGATATAGATCATCAGGAGTTACAAACGCGGTCTTCTCTTGGTCTTTTTCATCCACAGAAATCTGCCAATAACCAGACGGTCTATTGGTGAAACCAATAACCAGTCTATTGGTGAAAAGTAGTTAGTACCGTGGAGACAATCGAGGGCGTCGTCAATGCGAGGCAACGGGTAATGCGGTTTAAATGGCGATAATCTGCGCAGAAACGCCATGGTGACATCTTTCTTTTAACAAGCACCACGGGCGATGCCCAAGGGCTCGACGAAGGTTCAACAGTGCCCTTGGCAAGCATCTTGTTCACTTCATCTTGAATTACCTTACGCTCTGAAGCAGAAACTCGATAAGGCCTGCGATGAATAGGAATGGCATCATCAGTATTTATGTGATGCTTAACAATTGAAGTCTGGCCCACTTAGCGATTGCTGAGGTCGAATATGTCGTGGTATGAAACCAAAAGCCGACACAGAGGTGCGGCTTGTTCAGGCAGTAGGTCCGCAGCAACGACGGGACGAAATTTTGCGTCAAGGCAAATAACATCCTGTGGACATGGTGAAGAATGTGAGCAGACGTCTACGGAAAACGTCCTGACGTGATCATCTCCGACAGCACGGAGCGTTGCAACCGATATGCCTTTGGGTAGAACTTTGTCAGGCAAAATTAACGACAGGGAGGCATGTCCGGTTATCGGCGACGGTGATGATGGAGTGGGGCACAGTGATATTGTGGATCAAAAGGACATCAGGAACTGGTGTGGCGACGTAATCACCATCGGGCACAGGAAAAGATTATAGCAAATCGACGAAATTCAAGGCTTTAAGTGGCAGGCGGACGAAGGCGGTCGTTCTAAAGTTGTTCGGCAGTTCGGCACGAATATGGGCGAGTAGAGGAAGGGTACCGGCAGAACAGTCGATCAAAGCTGAATGCGCCATCAGAAAGTCGAGTGCGAGGATTAGGTCACGTGGACAATTTGTCAGCACTGTAAAAAGAACAGGAACGTGGCGGTCGGCAATACTTATATAAGAAGTACACATTCCAGTGACGTAAACAGTGCCGCCATCGGCCACGCGTACGGCTCGAGTAGTAGGAGGCGTGAGAACATTCCTCAGTCGTTGACGGAGGTTACAACTCATTATGGATACCTGGGCTCTAGTATCTACTAACGCCGTCAAAGGGACACCGTCGACGTGAGCATCAAGTAAGTTCTGGTTCGTTTGGAGCGTCAATGGAGGATTTAGACACGACGAAGATAATGCAGCACTACATCCAGGAGCTGCATGGTCTAGTTTTCTGTCCGGGAGGGTCCATAATTGGTCGGCGACGAATAGCGGCGTGGCTGGGGCGACGGGGACCGACGACGCTGAGTTGACGGCGAGCGAGCAGGACGACTGACATCGACGAATACGTCAAAGGTAGGAGCCATACGGCGAGGCGAGTAACGGCGCGGGTCGGCATGTGGGCGAGGAGACGGGGAAAAGGAGCTCGAATACGGCGACGTCCAGGAGGTGCGGCTGTGGCGAGCGATGTGGCCAATGCGGAGGCAACGGAAGCAAATGGGCTTGTCGTCCGGAGTTCTCCACTCGGTAGGCTAGCGGTATCTGGGAGGGGAATACAGATCGCCGTGAGGCGGAGCAGTCGGCACCGGTCGTCTGTCAGGTCGGGAGACGGAGCAGGCAGCAGGAAAACCTAGGTTTGCAAATTCTTGCCGTACAACTGGCTGAATGAGAGAGATCGCAGGGGCTGGTTGGTCAATGGTGGGTTCAAGTGGGCGTGAATGAAACGAAAATTACTTGTGACGTGCTTATTTAAGGGTGGTGAAGCGGTACGGTCAACGCAAGACGACGTCGAAGCCGTGTTAAGCAGCCGGGAGAACTGTGGAATGACGCGGCGACTTTTGACGAGCTCAAAGTGGCGGCATTCCTTGACAATGACGTCGATGGTGGACACATTGTTGAAAACCAACAAGTTGAAGGCGTAGTCCGCGATCTCTTTGAGTACGTGGCCGACTTTGACAACCTCGGCCATTTTCTCGTCAACTTTCCGGAAAAGAGCGAGCACGTCTTGTATGTACGAGACATACAATTCAGTAGAAGACTGAACTCGGGTAGCATGCTCTTTTCTAGCAGCCAGCTGCCGACCGGTGGGATTTCCAAAGAGGTCAACGAGCTTCTCCTTGAAAGCATCCCAGCTAGAGATCTCGTCCTCGTGTGTCCGGGACCAGACACAAGGAGTTCCACTCAAGTAGAATAGGACATTGGCTAGCATAATGGTTGGGTCCCAGTGGTTGTTTTGGCTAACACGCTCATACAGGTTAAGCCAGTCCTCAACGTCGACATTATCTTGGCCGGGGAATATGCCAAGATCGCGGAGATTGGTAACCGTAACGTACGTTGTTGTCGAGGTCGCAGGAGTAGAAGGAGACGAGGTGTCGTCACCGGGAGCCATGTCGGAAAGCCGGACGGTGCGGCCGCTGCGGAGCTCCGTGGCGAGGACGGGGAACGGCACCCTCCACCAAAATGTTAGGTAACCAAAGGATTAAGACTGGAGACTATTCACAAAGCATATTTACAAAGGGTAACTGCAGCGCTGGCCAGTTCAGCCGACAGCTTGAGAGCCAGAGAGTGCTCGTCGTCTTCGTCGGAGCGCCTGCGTGCATCGGCCACAAAACACAAGCAATGTGCGTGTATCAATATATTCTAGTTTCCTATAGTCTATGTCTGCGGAGACGAGATCCGCGAGAACCTAGCCGTTAACAGGTTCACTGCAAAAGTAACAGGCCTGCGTGGCGCAGGCAGCGCATCCAAATCCTAAGCCGGAAGAGCTGCTTCATAGGAGCTCCATTTTCGGCAACCTGCAAAAGTGGGTCTTCTCGGCGAAGTCTCCTGCGTCTTTTTCGAGAGAACGCACTGAACTGTCCGCCCACCGTCGACGGCGATCTATGCCTTGTGTTGCTCTCTGCACAGCGGTCTGCTGAGCACGACTTTGCCTGGTTGCAGCCGCGGGTGCAGCTCTACGATTCGCTTCTTCAGCTGCGGTCAGTACTTTGTGAAGTGGGGCCATAGTCTGTACCGAAGAGTAAACACAGGTATGGAGACTAGGTGGCGCAGATGCCACATCCCTTGACACGTGGCACGATGCGATGCAACTGTTACATGTCGTGACACCTGTTGGAATGGAACACAGCTGCAAACAAAGTTTGCACGTATCGAAGCTGCGCCGCGTGCACCTCGCATCGCGTGACAAGTGACCCGATACGATGCTGCTGCTGTTGCTGACAATTTATTAGCATCCGTTTGAAAAGAGGCGGTGGCAAATAGTCACCTAGCCTGTTTGATTTAATCAGGTATGCGGTATGCGTTTTTCATTCTAACGTTCTTGCATACATTTCCTTAATCTTCTTTTTCTTCCCAAAACCTTCTCTATCTGCCTTGTGCCACTACCTATGCAAATGCTACATGGCGTGGCACTTGATACAATAATGTGCAACTGCAATGCAAAGTGCGCACTTATCGACGCTACGCGGCTTGCATCTCACGCAAAGTAGATACAAATAGGTCGCGAAACTTCCGTCGAAAAGCGGTTCAGAACAAATTGTCAACGAGGTCAGTAAGGGTGGTTATGGGAGGAACGATTGAAGCGCCACTATGTGAGGAGGGAACAAACATTGGGAAAGAAGAAAACCGTTCTTTAATTATAACGAGACACACAATAATTCAATAAAAATAAAATTCCTAATCAATCATAAGGGCGCGTGACGACAAAAGAAAAGTCAGCCCTGGTTTAGTTTATCATTATAAATAAACCACTTTTTTCAGTGCCTCCATAAGAGGCACTGAAAACGTTGACGTCGTTGACGTCGCTAACACTTACAATGCAATGCAGCTCTTGAAGCGTGGAGAAAGGCGCGCTCGTAACGTTCACGTGTTACAATACAACCCCACCACATGTTGTGTTGTTTCGCTTGTCGATGCTTGTCTGAATTTGATGACGCGGGTAACTTCATCGTTTCTTAACCTGGTTAGTAAAAAGTAGTGAGTTACGACCACCAGATAATTTTTACTTTAGCTGTTTTCGTGCGACTGCGCTGTCTGACGGGCTCAGTGTCCGACGATGGGACCAACACTCTACACCGAAAGCTTTCCTCGGCCTCCAAAGAAAGTATGTTCTGTACAGGGGCGCGATTTCGACACCCGTAAAGCTGACATGTCGCTGCATCGCTTCCGCGCTGAAAGCTCGAGACGCCCATCAAGCCGAATGGTGGGGCATTTGAATATATAACTCTAATGGCAGGCCACCAAAACAAAATGACGTCACTTCTATTTATAATGGATATGGCGTCACATTATTTTGTCTTTCGCCGGAAGTGTTCCGTCCTCAAACAGACGGCGCTAAGCCCCATGCACCGCCGATGAACCGCCATGTTTTGAACGTATGGGCTTCTGTTGAAGCTTCGCCACCAGGTAAATTTAGCTTGTCTCACATCGCGTGGCTCCTCGCGCGCTATAGGATGAGTGTATAGGGCAGGTTTCTGCAGCTAAATTCCCTCAATAATTTCAAAGTATCGACAGGCATTGATCCAGCCGACGACGCCAGTGATAGGCTGAACGGTGACATGTGACCTTGCTCCGCCCCTTTGCCGCCATGAAAGTTCCTGCGCGCCGGGCGAAGTGCGCGCGTTTCGCCTGTTGTGCTATGCACATTACTGCGATAATTTTGTTCCGGGAGGGCCGAAATGCCTTGTTGCTGTGCGGTTGAGTGCCGAAACCGGACGAAGGATGGCAAGAAGTTATTTTGCATCCCGCGCGGCAACCAGAACCTAACCAGAAGAAAAGTATGGTTCCACAGAATTTAACGGAAAGACTTTGAACCGTCGCTAACTGCACGACTATGCGAGGCAATTGATTAAGTAATGTAGGGCGATACGAAGGTGCGATAGAAAATACACACGTGCGTGTGTCGAGCTGTGATAATATTTCACTCGCGTGTATGAATGTTGATGGCCAAAGTTTGTAGTGAATATTTATTTTAGTTCGTTATGGAGCCCGCTGAATAGCTCAGTATGATCTAGGATGCGAACGACCGAAATGCCTTGTTGATGTGAGGGTGGGTGCCGAGATTAGACGGAGGACGGCAAGAAGGTATTTTGCATCCCACGCAGCAAAAAAAAAAAAAAAGAAACCTAACCAGAAGATAAATGTGGTCGCATAGAATTGGACGGAAAGACTGAACCGTCGGTAACTGCACGACTATGCTAGGAAAGTAACGTAGAGCGATACGAAGGTGCGAGAGAAACTATACACGTGTGTCTGCAGAGCTGCGATTGTATTTCATTCGCGCGCATGAATGCTGACGGCTGAAGTTTGTGGAGATTATTGATTTTAGTGCATTATGAGCCCGTTGACTTAGCAAGTGCAGCATGACCTAGCATACAAGTAAATAGTGTGGCAGAAGTCCATTAACTCGCTGACAAATATCCGCATTGCGTTACGTGCGCAATTTCAGCAAATTTCAGCAGCGAATTCTACTTTTATACTTTCCTATGTTTGTGCGCGCGGTATTACCTGCGCTTCACAATATGTCCAAAAAGTCATCCAACTCTGCATATCCTAATCGTATTTGGTGCTTTGCATATGTGAATAAATATATTCCTAAGTGCCTGCATTACTCTGCTTTTGAAAACAAATTCTGCATAGCCACTGCTATCGGCCATCAAATAATAAAGTGTAATACAATATATCAAAGTAGATTACATACAGCTGTGAGCTCGTTCCTTCCACGTTTCTCTCACACTCGAAGATGTTTCAATAATCGGCGAAGCCATTTTACTGATGAAAAACACACAATTGCAAATTAACATAAGAAAAACGCCAGAACCGATAGAAGGATTGCCAGCAAAACACAGTGCAGTAATAGCTAGGCCAATCCGCGTGCGTTTCGTATAGGGGACCTCTAATTCTTACGGGGCTTTAGCGGTGCACGGAGGCGAAAAGGCATAAACACAACAATGCACGTCATGATTCAAGTTTACGTGGCGACGTCGCACGGTTCACGAGAGCAGTCAACCGCATTCACACACGCGCACACACTACGCTCGATGTCGGTGTGCCGCGAAATTACATCGCTCTGGCAGCCCGAACATGATCGAGGAGACTCGCTGACACGATACCACCGCTTCAGAATGTCATGACAGTTGCACTGCCTCGTAGCATTGAACCGCAAGACACAACAGTCGTCTGTAATCGTTACACGTGTCGTCGTGTAATCGCTACACGACAGACACACTCAGCGCCAAGAAGACTGTTGGCGCACTCGTTTCCATACACACACAAACACATGCACAAGATGCTTAGTTACCGTGAGGGTCGCACGTTTCAGCGACGTTATGTTGAAAGTTTTTCGGTCCAAGCGACTGTCAGCCTTCTTTTTTACACGAATTCTTCGTTCAAAGTAACCGCTATGCGTACGCAGCACACTTACAAGCAAAATAATTAACAGAGCAAACGGGATTAAGCGCAAGCAATCACCAAAGCTCGCGCGGTGGTTGAGCGCAAACGAATGAAATGTAAACATGCGGAATCGAGGCGATTAAGCCCTCATTCAGCTCTCTTGAGCGTTTTTCTTTCATCGCTCATTTGAAATTAAAGGACTAGATTTAGCAGTTCGGGCCCTTCTTTCGTTTTTCGCCACAGTCAGGCAGCAGTAGGTTTTATTTCCGCGCTTGTGCAGATATTTTTTCACCTCACGAATGCCTCGGCGCCGCAGTTTAGAGTGGGCGCCGTCTATTACAGGAACTTCCTAGGTGGCGCGCGCGGCAGATGTCGCTACCTTAAAAATTATAGAGGGACCTTATCCGCAGCAGTTAGCAAGCGCCTCCCCTACCGCTGATGATGATGATGACTTATTCTATCCCTTTTGAAACATGGTGGTGACAAATGGTCACATAGCCTCTTTGATTTAATAAGGTATGCTATGCATGTTTTTCAATCGCTCATTTTTATACATCTCCATAATCTTTTGCTATTTCAAAACTTCTCTGACCACCTTGTACCGCTACCTAAGCAACTCCTACATGGGGTGCCACCTGGTGAACTAATGTGCAGCTGCAATGAAAAGTGTGCACGTATCGACACTACGCGGCGCGCATCTGATATCGCGTGAGTCCTCGCGCGCTAGGACGCGTGTATGGAGCTTGTTTCCGCAGCAGCTAGCAAGCGCTGGCGTGGAACAGTGATAGCTGACTCCCACACGTAGTGCTCGGATTCGATCCCGGCTGGAACTGTCTTTTTCCCCCTCATTTTTGGCGACAGGCGTGACGGATAACGGCGGCGGCGGTGGTGCACAACATCGCCAACCAAAACGGCTATTGGAGTGTTCCCATAACAGTTTCCGTTATCAAAATCAAATACAACTCTGTGAAGCTGAAATTGGACGTGTTGATAGCATATAGAGATCTGACTAAAAGGCCTGATAGGAAATACAAACTGTAGCGAAAGCAAAATCAATCATAGACGTGTAATATTGGAGCAGTATACCTCAAATAGTGAACGAGGAGGGGTTTGCTTTGAAATAGAGGCGGTCGGGTAGTTCTTGCATTCTTGTTAAATCTTTCAGCGCAAAGTGATAGACAGAAACAAGCGAAAAACAGAGAAGGACGAGTGATCATCCTGGCTTGTTTAGTTTCTTGTGCCTGTCTGATATTTTGGTGCTCATATATACCACAATCGAAGTTTTATTGTCTGGCTATAAAATAGACGGCAGCATCAAATAGTTAATGTCCAGCCATCACCGCGACCTAAGCGGCTATGGCGCTCTGCTGGTGAGTACAAGGTTGGATGGAGGATGGCGGACTTTGATAGAGGAGGAAGGCAAGATCACTAGGGGACCAAAAGTTTTGTGCAATAAAAGTACTGCAGCTGGTTAAAATTTATCTGCAGCGTCTACTAAGGCGTCCCTCTTTAGCGCCCAGCGCATGTAGTGTTCGCACGTGAAAGTCCCGCATTTCTTGTTGTATTGATATCCCTATACCATCTGTTTTCTTTTTTTAATAGCCTAACACATCTTTAATTACCTGTGCCAGGTTAAGCCGTTGCGCATTTTATGGTTGATTTACGGAAAAGATTTACAAAATATAATTATCAGGTTTTCCGTGCCAAAAGCACGATTGATTATGAGGCACGCCGTAGTGGGGGACTCCGGAAATTTGGACCATCTGGGCTTCTTTAACGGGCACCTAAATCTAAGTAGGCTGGTGTTTTCGCATTTCTCTCCCACTGAAATGCGGTCGCCGCGATTCGATCCCGCGACCTCGTGCTTAGCAGCCCAACACCATAGCCACTAAGCAACCACGAAGGGTACGGAAAAGATGGACGTTGCTCAAGTGACAAATCACAATTACCAGGTACCTAATGAAAAATGTTCACTAATTTACTTTAGTACAATCTTGAAATCACAAACTTGAAGCCAAGCAGCAAGGAAGTCATGTTTGCTTAGAATAAATGGTTAGTCTGCCACCACTTTCCAGATCACTATTTCAGTACACACTAAACAGCATTTTTCTTGCTTCGGTCTGTGAATACAAATACTTAGGAATATTACTAACCTCTGACCTTAGATGGGATGCTCACGTTAACAAAGTCACGGCAACCGCACTAAAACAGTTATTTCTTTATTAATAGACGCCTCAGACTAGCACCATCTGATATAAAGCTATAGAAAACATTTGTCAGACCGGTACTAGAGTATGCAAATGTCGCTTGGTTTCCTTTCACTAACAAGCTGATTAAAAAACTTGAAGGTGTTCACAGAAAGGCGCTCAGGTACATTTTTAACAAACGTAGGCTAACAGACTCGCCGACAGAACTACTCAAACAAGCCGGGATGCTAACTCTTCAAAACAGAGCAAAACTAGCACGCCTTAAAACCATTTACCAACTCGTAAACAACCAATTAAATCTGGATACCTCATGATACATAACAAAATCTCAAACGAGGAAAACACGTCATAACCCCTCCCGCACACTAAACGAGTATTCATTCGGTACTGACACTTTTAGGTATTCTTTCTTTCCACAGACTTTACGCGATTGGAACGCTTTGGACGCGAGCTCTGTTAATAGTTCATCACTAACTGCCTTTATCACACTTGTTGAAAACGATCTGCTTACTCAGTAATTATTGTTGCTTATTGTCAGTATCACTTTGTTACTACCTTTGTTTTTCGCATTTTGTGGCACAATTATTCTGCCCAACCCAAATCCTGCAGCATGAACCTCATTATATATATATATATATATATATTTTTACTCCTGCTGATGTATAAGCTTATTCTATGTATTAATGTGTATTTCTAAACCGTTTTAGATTGTCATGTTTGTATGTCCATATACTTTTTGAATGCCCTTTCTGTTACGATCCCTGACGGGATTGGCAGTATTGCATAAATAAAAATGAATAAATAAATATCCGGCCTTAAGCTGTGCTAAGAAAAACCTGGGCGTACTACGTAATACCTTCGCACAGGCGTGTCTTGTGGAGTTCGAGATGATGTGAACTAGAATGTCGATGCATTGTTTAACAAATGTTGGTGGCGAATATCTCAAAAATGACGCCTACACCGTAGGCCGAGAGTTTTCATACATCCGGGGGGGGGGGGCGACCTGCCTTCCGAAATCCATATATATATATATATATATATATATATATATATATATATATATATATATATATATATATATATATATATATATATATATATATATATATATATATATATATATATATATATATATATATATATAATTTTGCATTTGAAGAAACTTCGTGTGACCTCGAAGAATTGGGTGCTGAAGGGGCGGCGTTATATGAGTTTATACAAGGCCTCGTAGCAGGAGACAGTTCAATTTCATAGCCTAAGTCCTCTCGGTGGTGTAATCTTCCTTCGTGTAATTGTCGCATACTTACGTATCTCTAACACTGCTTCCATAAAGAAATCAACAAAATCCCAATAAAGAAAGGCGTCAGGCAGGGAGATACGGTCTGTGCAATGCTATTCACAGCATGTTTACAGGAGGTATTCAGAGACCTGGATTGGGAAGAATTGAGGATAAGAGTTAATGGAGGATACCTTAGTAACTTGCGATTCGTTGATGATATTGCCTTTCTTAGCAACTCAGGGGACAAATTGCAAAGCACACTCACTGACCTGGAGAGGCAAAGCAGAAGGGTGGGTCTAAAAATTAATCTGCAGAAAACTAAAGTAATGTTTAACAATCTCGGAAGAGAACAGCAGTTTACGATAGGTAGCGAGGCACTGGAAGTGGTAAGGGAATACATCTACTTAGGGCAGGTAGTGACCGCGGATCCGAATCATGAGACTGAAATAATCAGAAGAATTAGAATGTGCTGGGGTGCGTTTGGCAGGAATTTTCAGATCATGAACAGCAGGTTGCCATTATCCCCCAAGAGAACAGTGTATAACAGCTGTTTCTTACCAATACTCACGTACGGGGCAGAAACCTGGAGGCTTACGAAAAGGGTTCTACTTAAATTGAGGACGACGCAACGAGCTATGGAAAGAAGAATGATGCGTGTAACGTTAAGGAATAAGAAAAGAGCAGATTGGGTGAGGGAACAAACGCGAATTAATGGCATCTTAGTTGAAATCAAGAAAGAGAAATGGGGGGGGGGGGCATGGGCTGGACTTGTAATGAGGAGGGAAGATGGTGAACCGATGGTCATTAAGGGTTACGGACTGGATTCCAAGGGAAGGGAAGCGTTGCAGGGGACGGCAGAAAGCTAGGTGGGCGGATGAGATTAAGAAGTTTGCAGGCCACAACATGGCCACAATTAGTACATGACCGAGGTAGTTGGAGAAGTATGGAAGAGGCCTTTGCCCTGCAGTGGGCGTAACCAGGCTGATGATGATGATGAAAACTGCTTCAGCTTTCCGGCGAAAGTGCAGCCTCTCTCTCTCTCTCTCTCTCTCTCTTTGAGTTTGAGTATAAGCACTGCTTCGAATGACTGCTGTGGATTCTGATTTCGAGTGAATCCGGCTTGGCATTATTTCGGTTACTGGGGTAAATATACAGTGTTTCCCAACTCTAATGCACTGAGACTTTAAAGAAGATCAGTTGCGTTACTCGAAGAAAACCTAGTGCACATTGTTTACAGTACAGTGGAGTAGCCGCCTGTAATTCTTTCGTTATTGTGATATAATGCAGTAATTGCAATTAAGTATCTAACTCGAGAAGTACTGCCCTAATTTTCAAAGTGTCAATGAGGCACTTGTCAACACCCCAAAATGACATCTAAATGCGGTGTTTTCTGCGACGTACTAATTGCCTATAGTTTTTTCCGACTGGCTAAGAAACCTCGCGAAAAATGAAAAATGCAACGTGACTGCGCTCTCATCCGCATCGTAAAGCAGCGCTCTCAAATAAGCTGATCGAAAGCAACTGCATTGCCTGTCGCAAACCCGAAGGGAGAGCGCATCATCTTGATAATGGTATGGAAGGCGCACCAAAGCAGGTTTCGCGACTTCGCAGCTATTATTTCCTCTCTTTTCTACGTCACACTTATGATCCGTCTCTAAAGACCGACTGATCACATTGATAACAAAGCCCCTTGTCAATGCGGCCGAACCGCCGCTCTGACCACGCACGAAACGCGAAAAGCAATGGAATAGGCTAGGAATGTTTCAAAATGCGGGCATTTCTCGCACAGCATGTAAAAAGTCCGCACGAAGCTATATTTCGAGCCAGAAACTTGCTTCGTAACAAAGCCAAATAACGTGACCGTTTCATTTTTTATGAATGTGTATACGTGCTGAAAAAACAGGTTCGTACGTGTCATAAAATAAAAGCGAAATAAAAAGACCGGGAAGCGAAAAACATGTAGATAAAAGGCAAAGCCGATGCGTCGAAGAAAGCAAATATACCTCTTCTAATCGAGCCGAATTGGCATTCAGAATGTCAGCACAAGCAAAAAAATAACGAAGAAAGAAAAAAATGAACAATCAGAAGCATCAGATCTCAGTGTGCCCTTATTATCTATGAATTAGTAAGCTCCGTTGAACAGTAGCCTAGAGGACGTGTTCGAATAGGTCTTCTTTTGGACCCACACCAGTACTGTGCCTGTTTTATCACAACTTCAGTGGCTTTCTTGATGACCAACGCCGGAATTCCACGGGAAACATCTGTTATCCTTGCCTTGAACTAATTGGATGTCCGTCTCGATTCTGTAAGGCAGGATCTTTCACATAATAACCCCAAAGGAGGAAATCGAACGGAGAGAGGTACGGAAGCCGGCCAATTTACAGGCCCGTGACTTCCAATCTACTGCACATGAAAAGTCGCATCCAGCCAATTTCGTGCTCGGCGGCTGCTGTGTGCGGGTGCCCCATCTTGCTGATACCACAGAAGTGGAACACGTGACCGCGGGACTTCGCTGAGAAACTAATCCACCACTCCTTCAACGATTTCATTCACGTAACGCTGCCCAGTCAGTGTGTGATGGAAGAAGATGGGATCGATTATAGCACCGGCGTAAATTCCCAACCACACATTAAGCGACCACTGGTACTGGTGCCGATCACGCTTTACCCAGTGTAGTTTGGAGTCCCTCCAATAGTGTGCATTATGTAAATTTACCTAGGCGTTTCTGCGAAAATTGGCTTCATCTGTGCACATGATCTTGCTCAAACAGTCCGGTGACTCATCGGCTTTTTTGCGGACCTAATCTGAGAAATCTAGACGATTCTACAAGTCCCTATCTCCCAACCAATGGGATGGTTAAGGTGGTACGGGTGAAAAGCTGCCATTTAGAATCCTCCAAACTAATGACTTGGAAATTGGTACCTGAGCGGCCACGTCCCGCACGCTAGCCCGAGGGTTTGAGGCCGTAAATGCTAGAACGTCCATGCTTAGGCTAGGACTCATAGATGGAGTCCTATGCCGCTGCTTTTTGATGCTGCCGGTTTGTCTTAGGTTCTTATAATTTGTGATTATATATATATATATATATATATATATATATATATATATATATATATATATATATATATATATATATATATATATATATATATATATATATATATACATATATACACCGTATTTTCGCGATTCTAAGCACCCCCCCCCTCTATTTTCGCGAAATAGTTAGGAAAAAAGGTTGCATGCGAATCTAAGCATCCCCCTGTTTGCTAGGAAGCGCGCGTAGCCAAGGCCGCCAAACGCGCTTGCTCACTCCGGATTCATTGCTCGGCGGACCTGCAGGCACGCGGTCGATGCTTCTGTTGGACGCGTTTCGCGGCCACCTGACCCCGGAGGTAAAGACAAAGCTTCGGAACATCAATAGCGACGTGATTGTGATTCCTGATGGCATCACGCCAGTGCTGCAACCCCTCGACGTTTCAGTCAACAAGCCCTTCAAAGCCAATCTCCGACAGGAGTACGAAGAGTGCGTGCGAAACCCTGACCGGAAGAAGACGCCGACGCGAAAGCTGCAGAAAGCGTCCCCATCAACCATCGCAAAGTGGATTTCGGACGCGTGGAAGAGGGTCCAAGTGGACGTTGTCGTCAAATCATTTAAGTGCTCGATCACAAACAAATTCGACGGAACGGAGGACGACCTGCTGTGGGATACCGAAAGCAGCGGTTCAAGCGGTGCGACGAACTCGAGTGGCAGTGATAGTGACTGAGCAACCTACACAAGCGGTGGGTTCACTGTCTGCACCGATTTTTCTTTTGAATGTTTGCAAAATAAAATGTTTTTTCTCGCACCCATCTCGTCGTGATGTCGCAGCGAAAAGATGGAGGGGGGGGGGGGGGGCATTCTAGATTTTTCGAATCTAAGCACCCCCCTCACTCTGGGCACTGCGATCGTGAAAAAAAAAGAGGTGCTTAGAATCGAGTAAATACGGTGTATATATATACCATGGCCTTCCTCTTGTTTTCATTTGCAGATCCCAAGGCAAAGATCATGTTTGCCTTCTGCGGATTAGAGAAACGCATGGCGAATGAGACGAAACAAAACGCCCCTTTAAACCTTTGCATTGACGTTGTCAATTCGATTTTGTGGTGATAGATTTTGTGCCCCCACCAAAAAATCATCCGTGCACTTTATCTACGATACGACAACAGTTATCACAACTTCTTTCCAACTAACACCAAACGCGTGCCCGCCGTGGTTGCTCAGTGGCTATGGTGTTGGGCTGCTGAGCACGAGGTCGCGGGATTGAATCCCGGCCACGGCGGCCGCATTTAGATGGAGGCGAAATGCGAAAACACCCGTGTGCTTAGATTTAGGTGCACGTTAAAGAACCCCAGGTGGTCAAAATTTCCGGAGTCCTCATAATCTGATTCTGATTATGAGTGCCTCATAATCAGAAAGTGGTTTTGGCACGTAAAACCCCAAATATTATTATTAACACCAAACGCGACGTGTACTTCGGCCGGGGCGCGGCAGATAAGGCACCAGCTCGATCACGATCATCATCAGCCTAGTTACGCCCACTGCAGGGCAAAGGCCTCTCCCATACTTCTCCAACTACCCCGGTCATGTACTAATTGTGGCCATGTTGTCCCTGCAAACGTCTTAATTTCATCCGCCCACCTAACTTTCTGCCGCCCCCTGCTACGCTTCCCTTCCCTTGGAAACCAGTCCGTAACCCTTAATGACCATCGGTTATCTTCCCTCCTCATTACATGTCCTGCCCATGCCCATTTCTTTTTCTTGATTTCAACTAAGATGTCGTTTACCCGCGTTTGTTGCCTCACCCAATCTGCTCTTTTCTTATCCCTTAACGTCACACCCATCATTCTTCTTTCCATAGCTCGTTGCGTCGTCCTCAATTTCAGCAGAACCCTTTTCGTAAGCCTCCAGGTTTCTGCCCCATATGTGAGTACTGGTAACACACAGCTGTTATACACTTTCCTTTTGAGGGATAGTGGCAACCTGCTGTTCATGATTTGAGAATGCCTGCCAAACGCACCCCAGCCCATTCTTATTCTTCTGGTTATTTCAGTCTCATGATCCGGATCCGTGGTCACTACCTGCCCTAAGTAGATGTATTCCCTTACCCCTTCCAGTGCTGCGCTACCTATCGTAAACTGCTGTTCTCTTCCGAGCCTGTTAAACAATACTTTAGTTTTCTGCAGATTAATTTTCAGACCCACCCTTCTGCTTTGCCTCTCCAGGTCAGTGAGCATGCATTGCAATTGGTCTCCTGAGTTACTAAGCAAGGCAATATCATCAGCGAATCGCAAGTTGCTAAGGTATTCTCCATCAACTTTTATCCCTAATTCTTCCCACTCCAGGCCTCTGAATACCTCCTGTAAACATGCTGTGAATAGCATTGGAGATATGGTATCTCCCTGTCGGACGCCTGGAGTCGGATCACGATAGTTTCCATTAATTCCTTTATTTCGTTTTGGATAACTTGGAAGGAGCCTGTCTGAGGGCGCTGCTTTGTGATCAGAATGGGAGCGCAGTCACGTGGTATTCTCCATATTACGCTGGGTTTATTTATCAGTCGGAAAAGATTTGTGTGCGATTAGTACGTCGATCGCTGAAAATACCGCAGTTAGACGTCCTGTGGCTTTGCCTTCAAATGCCTCATAGACACTTTGATAATTAGGGTAGTACATCTCGAGTTGCATAATTACAATTACATAATTAAATCCTAATAACGAAACAATTACTAACAGCTACTCCAGTGTACTGTAAATAATATGCACTAGGTTTTCTTCGAGTAACGCATTGCTCTTTCTTTTAATCTTGGTGTATGATAGTTAATTGGGACCCCGCGTATATAATGACCTTTGGATGCTACTGACGATGTTTCTATCCCTAATAAATGTTGTAAATTGTTAGAAATATTTTTTTCAGGAGTCATTAGCATTGACTGGAAAGAGAAGCAATAGTAAGACGCACAACCTTCACGTGCATTTCACACACCATTGATAAAAGACTTCTGAAGGGGTCACTGAAGTCTTTGGGTGTTTTTTTTCGTGGTCAAGAAATCACGCGAAGCAATTGGAAGCGCCGTGAACATACAGAAACACATCAATTCTCTAGAGATAGGTTATCCATAAATTTAGAAATAAATTTTATTTGCCTACCTCCATATCTTTCAAACCTGTAATAACATTTGGCCTGTGGGCATACTTAAGAATATTGTTTGTGTGCAAGCTGTTTACAGAGGAAATTTAGAACAATGTTGAAGTGAGAAAATACGGATGAGGCAGCCGCCGCTAGAGCTTCTAATGCGCGTGTCCTGCTATTGTGAGTATTTGCAGAAATAAAGCGAAGCAATGAATTAAAAGCCGTGGACGTCCACTTCAACACTGATGCAGAAAGCTATTTGCCCCAGGAAAATTTCAAGTGAAAAGGCCGAGCAAAGTCAAAAGAAACCTCAAATAATCTTCGTGACAATACTCTGGTAATGGCGCTTTAGGTGTGTATGGGGAGGGGGCTCCGGCATCGCCCGGGGGAGGGGACCGGAAAACTTCGGAGGGGGCTCGAGCCCTGGAGCCCACACGTAGTCGGCGCCTATGGCCTATACCGTCTTATGATTTTTGTTCAGCAGAAATCATAACTAAGATATATATATATATATATATATATATATATATATCATACTACCGCTCGGCTGCTAAAGCGTGTTTCTTTTTTCAATTTTTTAGCTGTACCAAATTTTTTAAAACGGTCTTTGGCAGACGAAAATAGTACAGTTATAACCCATGATTTAAATTTCTCGATGCGGCGATAACTACTTCTACGAGAAATGAAAATTCTTAATTGAATATTTATTATAATTACACCAATTATCTTTTTTAATTATCGCGTTACGGCACATATTTCAATATACGAATTGTAGGCAGTGAGTATGCAAGACATACCGACTAAGAACGAATTCTGGGGATGGCACTGGTTTTGATATATGCGCCGTCAAACTTGCAGTAAAATTGCACTGGTGTTCCACTTACTGCTTTAGGAAAGCGCTGTTTTATGCAATCTCCATTGCATAAAATCTCCATTGCATTAGAGCAATTGGAACGCCAGTGTATTTAGTGGGACACCTTGAAAGTTATTATCTTGGTACTGGCGTAGTCCTGATAATTCGTTCTAAGATGACATGCCTTGCGTACTTACTATGGCTGCAATTCTTAGACGGAAATATGCGCTGTGTCGTAATTAACTGACAATTTAATTACCGTAATTATGTTAATTATTCAGCTAGGCATTCTGAGTTCTCGTAGAAGTAATGGGAGGATCATCAAGTAATTTAGACCAAGGGGTAGAATCGTTATTTGCCTCAGACAATTCTTAATATTTTGGTGCTGCTGAAAAAGCCCTGTATTTCGCAGTTGGCATACATACTTTAACGGGAATAATTTTATATAATTATCAGGGAATATTCGAAGTTAGCTACTTGGATACTGCGACTTGTACCGCAAATGTCTGCCTCTTCAGGTAATCCACCTCAATACGCTGAATTACGCTATGTACCCCGGGCGATATTTAAAAAAAATTTTAAAACAAAAAACAGTAAAAACGGTAATAATTATTCAACTACATTTGTTCATTTAGTTGTTATCGTGGTTACGTGCTCACGGACACCGGTCAACGCCAGTGGCTGTATAACGCAAAACTATTCCATTCTGACTTTATTTGATGCTAGATCCTATTGCTCATAGCATTGAAGACACGCATTTGCCTAACACGTCATGAAGATATTTGGAGCGTGCCGTATTCCGGTACGTCTTATGGTACGCAGATTCTTCGACACTCTCTCCCTGTTCTTCTAAATTATCTGCATGAGAACGAGACTGAAGTAGAAAATGTGAATAAACAAAACTTCATGAGCATCTTTGCTTATGTAACTGTAGGACACCTCGTATTTATGTTGCGTATATTTTTTGTAGTTCTCTCAAATAACACTCATTCACATTCACGTTGTTATATGCTTCATATTCTCGTTTACATCCCATTAGCTTACTCATATCTGTGCTTGTATCACACTTGTATGATAATTGCGACCGAATTGTATTGCTTAGTGCATTTTGTTTCCTTGGTCACCTTAGCTGTCTGTCATGTAAACGGGGGCCAGAACCTTCGTCAAGTGAACTAGTTTTCACTTTTTGTTCAGGCCTCCCTCCATTTCTTTATACAAAAATAAACTTGATTTGATTTGATTCGATAGTTCTGACGCCAAATTTACGTAACTGTCGACGCAAGCTGTTGTCGTCAGCTCTCCCCAGTCCCTCGCTAGTGTTTGACTATGGGACCTCCTAGAGTTAATTTTTCTGTAAAACATTTCAATCGCATCAATAAACTGAAACTTAAACTTAAACGGAAGCATCCGGCAGTGAACCGCGGCGTTGTTTGAACAGCCCAATCAAACTCTCTCCTTGTTAATGGGAGATCACTTTTGTTTTCTTTGAAAGCAACTAGCAGTTGCTTAACTTGACAGGTTTTTCTTACGAAATGGGCTGTCAAGAGATGAGGAGCATGCTGATATGGAAAGGGTTGCGGCAGGGCCGAGCTAGCGCAGTGAATCTAGATAACTGGATGAGGAGGGTGGTGCCGGCGTCTGAGGTCGGTCCGTTTTTGCTTAGTTTGCGGTGGCTTGTCGAAAATGGAATATGAACCTGGCAACGTTTAACGCTAGAGCGTTATCTAGTGAGGAGAGTCTAGCAGTACTATTGGAGGAATTAGAGGGCAGTAAATTGGATATAATAGGGCTCATAGAAGTTAGGAGGCCAAAAGAAGCATATACAGTGCTAAAAAGCGGGCACGAATTGTGCTACAGGGGCTTAGCGGAGAGACGAGAACTAGGAGTAGGATTCCTGATTAATAAGAATATAGCTGGTTACACAGGAATTCTATAGCATAACGGAGAGCGTGGCAGGTCTCGTTGTGAAACTTAATAAGTGGTACAAAATGGAGGTTGTACAGGTCTAGCTCCTACATGCAGTCATGTTGACCAGGAAGTCGAAAGCTTCTATGAAGACGTGGAATCGGCGGTGGGTAAAGTCAAAACAAAATACACTATACTGATGGGTGACTTCAATGCCAAGGTAGGCAAGAAGCAGGCTGGAGACAAGGCAGTGAGGGAATACGGCATAGGCACTAGGAATAGCAGGGGAGAGTTATTAGTAGAGTTTGCGGAACAGAATATTATGCGGATAATGAATACCTTCTTCCGCAAGCGGGATAGCCGAAAGTGGACGTGGAGGAGCCCAAACGGCGAGACTAGAAATGAAATAGACTTCGTACTCTGCGCTAACCCTGGCATCATACAAGATGTGGACGTGCTCGGCAAGGTGCGCTGCAGTGACCACAGGATGGTAAGAACTCGAATTAGCCTAGACCTGAGGAGGGAACGGAAGAAACTGGTACATAAGAAGCCGATCAATGAGTTAGCGGTAAGAGGGAAAATAGACGAATTCCAGATCAAGCTACAGAACAGGTAATTGGCTTTAAATCAGGAAGAGGACCTTAGTGTTGAATCAATGAACGACAATCTTGTGGGCATTATTAAGGAGTGTGCAATAGAAGTCGGTGGTACTTCCGTTAGACAGGATACCAGTAAGCAATCCCAGGAGGAAAAAGATCTGATTAAGAAACGCCAATGTATGAAAACCTCTAACCCTACAGCTAGAATAAAACTGGCAGAACTTTCGAAGTTAATCAACAAGCGTAAGACAGCTGACATAAGGAAGTATAATATGGATAGAATTGAACATGCTCTCAGGAACGCAGGAAGCCTAAAGCAGTGAAGAATAAACTAGGAATTGGCAAGAATCATATGTATGCGTTAAGAGACAAAGCCGGCAATATCAATACTGTCACGTGGTCGTGGCGTCAAAAAACACAGGAGCAATACTGTGAAAGGCAAAACTAGCTTTTATTAGGCGAACCTGTGCCCACAAAACAGGCTACACTTAAAGCACAACGAGAGCAGCGAACACAGTCGGCGATCGTCGAAAATCTGATCAGCGGGTCAAGCGCGTCGGCTTTTATACAGCAGTCGTCGAATGTTCCAGACTAATCGTTCGGACCCGCGTGCCTTCCACAAAGTTCTACACCATTCGCGTCACGCGATGAAATCAGATAACACAAGGTTCGGCGACAACAGACAGCCGGGTAGGAGCATTGATAACTTTATCTATCCATGCGATCCTTCTTTGTAAGCACCGAGGAAGGCCATACTTCTCTACATTATAGCTACCGCGGCGTCCCCCAGGGCGGTGTACTTAGCCCCGTGTTATTTAATCTAACACTAATTGCTCTCCTTGAGCACGTGCCAACCACAGTCAGGCTATCAATGTACGCGGATGACATCTGCATATGGACATCTGCAGTAACACGCCTTCAGCTGCGAGCGAGGATTCAGAAAGCCGCGACACAAACTGCTATCTACCTCCGTAATCGAGGCCTGGAAATTTCCTCCGAGAAATGCGCACTTGTGCCATTTACGCGCAAACCCATGGCAAACTACAGTGTAACGATAAATGGCCAAATAATAAGACGGGTCCGATCGTACAAGTTTCTAGGTGTCATAATCGACAGGGACTTGTCATGGAGCCCACACATATCTTACGTGAAAAAACGGTTGACAGGCATTTGCCACCTGTTCAAGTTTTTCGGTGGCAAGACCTGGGGAATGTCGCCTAGTGCCATGTTACAACTGTACAGGGTACTTTTTCTGGGATTTCTGCGATACAGCTTGCCAGCAATAAACAACACAGGCAAAACGAATCTACGCACAATACAAAGTCTTCAGGGTCAAGCGCTCCGGATCTGTCTAGGCCTGCCTCAGAGTGCTTCAACAGTGGCGACGATAGCAATCGCTAGAGACCACCTTGTCAAGACCCACATTGAAATTGAAGTACTCAGGACCCATATAAGGCATCTAGCCAGGACTCCTTATCACCATTTAGCCTCTCTACCAGCGGACAGGCCACACACATCTTTCAGCCAAACGATAACTGCATATGATGAATCATTGCCAGCTTGTTTCACTCCGGCTGCGAGACCTTCGATCCCTCCATGGTGCCTCGCTCATCCAAAAGTCAACCTCGCAATACCTGGTATCTCGAAAAAAGCTGATCTGTCATCACCAGCCCTTAGACAGCTCACGCTACTATATTTGTACGAGACCTACCGTGACTCTACGCATATTTACACTGATGGATCTGTCCTTCCAAGCAGCTCCGCGGCGGCAATCGTCATACCAGCGAAAGCTACAACAATCAAATTTAAGACGACCCACGCGACAACATCGACGGCAGCGGAGCTCGCAGCGCTCTTTACTGCTCTTCATCACATTGGTGATGAACCGCCACACAAATGGACAATATTCTGCGATTCGAAGGCGGCACTGCAGTCTCTACTGTCACCTTTACGACGCGGACCGCACGAACAACTGATATTCCATATTACAGAGACATTACACCATATAAGTGATGCAGACCACGAAATAACCTTTCAGTGGCTTCCAAGTCGCTGCGGGATCAGCGGCAATGAACGTGCAGATCACGCTGCCCGCTCAGCCCATACTGAGGAGTGCCATGTCCCAATTCCTCTTTCTAGAACTGACGCGGCACGGAAGCTCCGCCTACTTGCTCGGCAGTGCACCGCGTCGCAATGGAATGAGCCACATTTAAGAAATCCGCGACTGTACTCACTTGATCCAACATTAAGTCTTCGAGCACCCTCACAGCTTCGCCGTAGAGAAGCCACGCTTTTATATCGACTTTGGTTGGGCGTTGCCTTTACTAAAGCCTATGCCTTCCGCATAGGGATGACCGACACCCCAACCTGTGACCACTGCGGCCATGAAGAATCAATTGGTCATATTTTGTGCACCTGCCCGCAGTACAGTCCACAGAGGGCATGCCTTAGCCACGAACTTGAACAACTGGACGACCAACCGCTATCCGAAAAAAGAATTCTGCAACATCGAAAGGACCTACCGTCACAGAAGAAGGCCGTGCAAGCGCTTTTGCGCTTCTTGCGATCTACCGGCCTGTGTGAACGACTTTAACTGGAACGCCTTTTGTGTGTGTGTCTCCAGGTGTGCGCGTTCGTTTTTTTTTTGCGTTTTCCTCTCTGTCATCTTTCTAACCCCTATCCCCCATCCCCAGTGTAGGGTAGCAAACCGGAGACTCATATCTGGTTAAGCTCCCTGCCTTTCCTCTTCATTCTCTCTCTCTCTCTTCCAGAAACTTCGGGTACATGCAGGCGCGTCCTGCGCTGTGCGATTACATTTGTTAGGCGGCGAAACGTGGTCGCCCGATAAAGATAAGTACACGTGTCAATACCCCCCTCTTAAGAAGCATCGACCCGATGCTGCATACAAACGAAAGTAATAAAGAAAAACACCCGTAGCAAAGAAAACAACAAAATAAGGAAGTTCGTCAGCGTCCGTAAAAGGCTTTCAGACGCACCACGTGGACCACTTCAGATCGTGCGCGGCGCCGCTGTGAATGCGAAATTCCGTCTGGCACGACCTCATAGTCCATATATATATATATATATATATATATATATATATATATATATATATATATATATATATATATATATATATATATATATATATATATATATATTTATATTTGGGGTTTTACGTGCCAAAACCACTTTCTGATTATGAGGCACGCCGTAGTGGAGGACTCCGGAAATTTTGACCACCTAGGGTTCTTTAACGTGCACCTAAATCTAAGCACACGGGTGTTTTCGCATTTCGCCCCCATCGAAATGCGGCCGCCGTGGCCGGGATTCGATCCCGCGACCTCGTGCTCAGCAGCCCAACACCATAGCCACTGAGCAACCACGGCGGGTCCCTCATAGTCCAGTGCGCCAATACGTCGAATGACCTTGTAGGGTCCGAAATAGCGCCGCAATAGTTTCTCACTCAGTCCTCGTCGGCGTATCGGTGTCCAAACCCAAACACGGTCGTCGGGCTGGTACTCGACGAAGCGTCGTCGGAGGTTGTAGTGTCGGCTGTCGGTCCTCTGTTCGTTCTTGATCCGTAGGTGAGCGAGCTGTCGGGCCTCTTCGGCGCGCTGGAGATAGCTAGCGACGTCAGCATTCTCTTCGTCAGTGACGTGCGGCAGCATGGCGTCGAGCGTCGTCGTCGGGTTCCTGCCGTAAATTAGCTTAAACGGCGTTATCTGGGTTGTTTCTTGCACCGCCGTGTTGTAAGCGAAGGTTACATACGATAGGACCGCGTCCCACGTCTTGTGCTCGACGTCGACGTACATTCCTGGCATGTCGGCGAGGGTCTTGTTCAGGCGCTCCGTGGGATCATTCGTTCGCGGATGGTAGGCAGTTGTCCTCCTGTGGCTTGTCTGGCTGTACTGCAGAATGGCTTGGGTGAGCTCTGCTGTAAAAGTCGTTCCTCTATCGGTGATGAGGACTTCTGGGGCACCATGTCGCAGCAGGATGTTCTCGACGAAAAATTTCCCCACTTCGGCTGCGCTGCCTTTTGATAGAGCTTTAGTTTCAGCAAAGAGGGTGAGATAATCCGTCGCCACGACGATCCACTTATTCCCGGATGTTGACATCGCAAACGGCCCCAAGAAATCCATCCCAATCTGCTGGAATGGTCGGCGAGAAGGTTCGATCGGCTGTAGTAATCCTGCTGGCCTTGTCGGTGGTGTCTTGCGTCGTTGACAGTCTCGGCATGTCTTGACGTAACGGGCGACGTCGGCGGTTAGACGCGGCCAGTAATACCTTTCCTGTATTCTCGACAGCGTCCGGGCGAATCCGAGGTGCCCACCGGTTGAATCGTCGTGTAGGGCGTGCAGTATATCTGGACGCAGCGCTGACGGTACAACAAGAAGGTAGCTGGCGCGGACTGGTGAGAAGTTGTTCACGAGCAGGTTGTTTTGTAGCGTGAACGAAGACAACTCGCGCTTAAATGACCTAGGTACAACGTCGGTGTTCCCTTCCAAATACTCGACGAGGACTTTTAGCTCCGGGTCTGCTCGTTGCTGTTTAGTGAAGTCTTCCGCGCTTATTATCCCAAGGAAGGCGTCGTCGTCCTCGTCGTCTTGCGGCGGGGGATCGATGGGGGCGCGTGATAAGCAGTCGGCGTCGGAGTGTTTTCTTCCGGATTTGTATATTACCGTGACGTATTATTCTTTCAGTCTGAGGCTCCACCGCGCCAGCCGTCCTGAAGGGTCCTTTGGATTAGCTATCCAACACAACGCGTGATGGTCGCTGACGACTTTGAATGGCCTGCCATAGAGGTAAGGGTGGAATTTAGCTGTAGCCCAAATGATGGCGAGGCATTCCTTTGCAGTCGTAGAATAATTGCTTTCCGCTTTTGACAGCGACCGGCTAGCATACGATATCACCCGTTCAAGGCCTTCTTTCCTCTGGACTAGGACGGCACCGAGGCTTAGGCTACTGGCGTCAGTGTGGATTTCGGTATCGGCGTCCTCGTCGAAGTGTGCAAGTACCGGCGGTGACTGCATGCGTCGTTTGAGTTCTTGAAATACCTTGGCCTGCGGCGTTTCCCACTCGAACTCGACATCACATTTGGTTAGATGTGTTAGCGGCTCCGCGATGCGTGAAAAGTCCTTGACAAAGCGCCTATAGTAGGCACACATGCCAAGGAATCTGCGCACTGCCTTCTTGTCGGTTATCTGCGGGAACTTTGCGATGGCAGCTGTCTTCTGTGGGTCGGGGCGTACTCCTGATTTGCTGATGACGTGGCCTAGGAACAAAAGCTCATCGTAAGCGAAGCGGCACTTTTCCGCTTCAGAGTGAGCCCTGATGACTTGATGGCCTCTAACACTGTCGCAAGCCGCCTAAGGTGATCGTCGAAATTTCCGGCGAAGACAACGACGTCATCCAAGTAAACAAGACACGTCTGCAACTTCAATCCTGCTAACACCGTGTCCATGACGCGCTGAGACGTTGCAGGCGCCGAACACAGTCCGAATGGCATGACCTTGAACTCGTAGAGACCGTCTGGCTTGATGAAGGCGGTCTCTTCGCGATCTCTTTCGTCGCCTTCTATTTGCCAGTAGCCAGACTTGAGGTCCATCGACGATAAGTATTTAGCGTTGCAGAGCCGATCCAATGCGTCATCTATCCGTGCAAGGGACTACACATCCTTCTTCGTGACCTTGTTCAGTCGACGATAATCGACGCAGAAGCGTAGGGTTCCATCATTTTTCTTCACCAGGACTACAGGAGAGGCCCACGGGCTTTTCGACGGCTGGGTGATGTCGTCGCGCAGCATTTTGTCGACTTGTTGCCTAATAGCCTCACGCTCTCGCGTCGAAACTCGGTAAGGGCTCTGGCGGAGTGGTCGATCGCACTCTTCGGTTATTATGCGATGCTTTGCAACTGGTGTTTGTCGAATCTTTGATGACGTCGAAAAGCAGTCTTTGTATCGTCGCAGAAGGCTCCTGATGTGTTCCTGCTTACTCATAGGAAGACTTGGATTCACGTCAAAGTCTGGTTCGGGGACTATGCTCATCGGGGTAGATGCGTCTGAATCCGAGAGTACAAAGGCATTGCTGGTTTCCACAATTTCCTCGATGTGTGCGATTGTCGTGCCCTTGGTGATGTGCTTGACCTCTTGGCTGAAGTTGGTTAGCATAACTTCTACTTGCCCTCCGTGGAGTCGAGCGATCCCTCTTGCGACGCAAATTTCACGGTCGAGCAGTATATGTTGGTCGCCCTCTATGACGCCTTCAACGTCAGCGGGTGTTTCGGTGCCGACGGAAATAATAACGCTGGAGCGCGGCGGGATGCTCACTTGATCTTCGAGCACACTCAAGGCGTGGTGACTACGACAGCTCTTCGGCGGTATCACTTGATCTTGCGACGGCATTACCGATTTCGCCTTCAGGTCGATGACTGCGCCATGCTGATTCAGGAAGTCCATGCCGAGAATGACGTCTCGTGAACACTGTTGGAGTATAACGAAGGTGGCAGGGTAAGTCCGGTCATGAACGGTAATTCTTGCCGTGCAGATCCCAGTCGGCGTAATGAGGTGTCCTCCAGCGGTCCGAATTAACGGGCCTTCCCATGCAGTCTTAACTTTCTTCAACTGGGCTGCGATGGGTCCACTCATGACGGAGTAATCGGCTCCTGTGTCTACTAAGGCGGTGACTGCGTGGCCGTCGAGAAGCTCGTCGAGGTCGGTGGTTCTTTGTCTTGCGTTACAGTTAGGTCTTGGCGCCAGATCACGGCTGCGTCGCATTGACCTGTGGCTGATACGTGGCGTCGTCAGGTGGTCTTTCGTCGGCGCATTCTTTGCTTCCAGTCTTCCTCGGTACGGCGGCGTGTCGTTGTTATGTCGTCGAGGCAGTCTCTTCGTAGCCTTCGTAGGCGGCGGAGAATCTTCGTCAGTTCGACGAACAGCAACCGCACCTCCATCGGTTGTTGCTTTTAGTTTTCCGGATATAGACTCACGGATCGGCCCCGGGCTGGGCCAGTGTATGCCTGGCGCTGCGGCGACAGGTAGCGGCCTGGTGATGGCGAACGCGACGGTCGTCGAGAGCTCCACTGAGTAGCGGCGAGGTAGTCGGCGATATCGCGAGGGCGTTCACCTTGCTGCGGGCCCGGAGCGTTGACGGCGAAACATCGCAGTCCCATCTCCAGGTATAGGCATCGTAGGTAGACGTGGCCGGCTTCGCCGCAGTGGTAGCAGAGCGGGCGGTGGTCGCGGGCGCGCCAAATGTCCGTCTTCCTCGCGTAGGTGCGCTGGGCGACGGGTGGTCGTGCTAGCGGCGGCGGCGGCGGACGACGGAACTGCGGCGTGACAGCTCCCTGGCGCGGTCGCGGAGGGGGACCTTGACGGCGTGCGACGGCGGCGTAGGTCATCGCTTCTGGCTGGGGCTGCGGTAATTGAGGTTGCACCTCAGGAGCTCCCAGCGATCGCTGAACCTCATCTTTCACGATGTCAGCGATCGAGGCTACTTGAGGTGGCGACGAAGGCAAGACCTTGCCGAGTTCTTCGCGTACAATGGCCCTTATGGTCTCTTGGAGATCAACGGAGCCCAGCGCTTGGATAGCGCACTGAGGCGTGCGCACTTGGCGGTTATATTGCCTAGTGCGCATTTCTAACGTTTTCTCAATCGTCGTAGCCTCTGTCAGGAACTCAGCTACGGTCTTCGGTGGGTTGCGGATTAGTCCGGTGAAAAGTTCTTGTTTTACGCCTCGCATCAAGAAACGCATTTTTTCTCTTCGGACATTTCCGGGTCGGCGTGCCGGAAAAGACGGGTCATCTCTTCTGTGAAGACGGCGATGGTCTCATTGGGTAGTTGGCCTCGGGTTTCCAGCAGAACTTCGGCCCTTTCTTTTCGGACAACGCTCGTGAACGTGCCCAGGAAGTTACTGCGGAACAGGTCCCACGTTGCTAGGGTGGACTCCCGGTTCTCGAACCAAGTCCTCGCGGCATCTTCCAAAGAGAAGTACACGTGTCGTAGCTTATCCTCAGAGGTCCAGTTATTGAAGGTCGAGATCCTTTCGAAGGTTTCGAGCCAGGTCTCAGGATCCTCCGATGTAGCTCCACAGAATGTAGGGGGCTCTCTGGGTTGCTGAAGTACGATGGGTGAGACTGGGGCAGCCATTGTGGTTGTCTTGGCCACAATCTTCTTGGTCTTCTCAGGTAGAAGTCCGTGCTCCGGGGGCAGGTGTTGAAGACGACGGCTAGCTCGATAGTCCGTGATTACATTGGTGCTCTCTTTACGGTCCGGGCTTGGATCACGGCTTGTCGGGGGCGTCCGGTACATGGACGAAAAGCACCTCCACCAGACGTCACGTGTTCGTGACGTCAAAAAACACAGTAGCAATACTGTGAAAGCAAACTAGCTTTTATTGGGCGAACCTGTGCCCACAAAATAGGCTACACTTAAAGCACAACGAGAGCGGCGAACACAGTCGGCGATCGTCGAAAATCTGACCAGCGGGTCAAGCGCGTCGGCTTTTATACAGCAGTCGCCGAACGTTCCAGACTAATCGTTCGGACCCGCGTGCCTTCCACAAGGTTCTACGTCATTCGCGTCACGCGATGAAATCAGATAACACAAGGTTTGGCGACAACAGACAGCCGGGTAGAAGCATCGATAACTTTCCAGAAACTTCGGATACATGCAGGCGCGTCCCGCGCTGTGCGATTACATTTGTTAGCGGCGAAACGTGGTCGCCCGATAAAGATAAGTACACGTGTCAATACTAATATGGATGAGATAGTTCAAGTGGCTGAGGAGTTCTATAGAGATATATACAGTACCAGTGGCACCCACGACGATAATGGAAGAGAGAATATTCTAGAGGAATTCGAAATCCCACAGGTAACGCCGGAAGAAGTAAAGAAAGCCTTGGGAGCTATGCAAACGGGGAAGGCAGCTGGGGAGGATCAGGTAACGGCAGATTTGTTGAAGGATGGTGGGCAGATTGATCTAGAGAAACTGGCCACCCTGTATACGCAATGCCTCATGTCTTCGAGCGTACCGGAAAAACGCTAACATAATCGTAATCCATACGAAAGGGGACGCCGAAGGCTTGAAAAATCAGAGACCGATCAGCTTATTGTCCGTTGTCTACGAAGCATTTACTAAGGTAATTGCAAATAGAATCAGGCACACGTTAGACTTCCGTCAACCAAAGGACCAGGCAGGATTCCGTAAAGGCTACTCAACAATAGACCACACTATCTATTCACACTATCAATCAGGTGATAGAAAAATGTGCGGAATATAACCAACCTGTATATATAGCTTTCGTTGATTGCGAGAAAGCATTTGATTCCGTCGAAATCTCAGCAGTCATGGAGGCATTGCGGAAACAGGGTGAAGACGAGCCGTATGTAAAAATACTGAAAGATACCTATAGCAGCTCCACAGCCACCGTAGTCCTCCATAAAAAAAGCAACGAAATCCCAATAAAGAAAGGCGTCAAGCAGGGAGATACGATCTCTCCAATGCTATTCGCAGCGTGTTTACGGGAGGTATTCAGAGACCTGGATTGCGAAGAATTGGGGATAAGGGTTAATGGAGAATACCTTAGTAACTTGCGATTCGCTGATCACATTGCCTTGGTTAGTAACTCAGGGGATCAACTGCAATGCGTGCTCACTGACCTGGAGAGGCAAAGCCGAAGGGCGGGTCTAAAAATTAATCTGCACAAAACTAAAGTAATGTTTAACAGTCTCGGAAGAGAACAGCAATTTACAATAGGTAGCGAGGCACTGGAAGTGGTAAGGGAATACATCTACTTAGGGCAGGTAGTGACGGCGGATCTCGATCATGAAACGGAAATAATCAAAAGAATAAGACTGGGCTGGGTTGCGTTTGTCAGGCATTGTCAGATCATGAACAGCAGGTTGCCATTATCTCTCAAAAGAAAAGTTTATAACAGGTGTGTCTTACCAGTACTCACGTACGGGGAGAATCCTAGAGGCTTACGAAAATGGTTCTACTTAAATTGAGGACGACGCAACGAGCTATGGAAAGAAGAATGATAGGTGTAACGTTAAGGGATAAGAAAAGAACAGATTGGGTGAGGGAACAAACGCGAGTTAATGATATCTTAGTTGAAATCACGAAAAAGAAATGGGCATGGGCAGGACACGTAATGAGGAGGGAAGATAACCGATGGTCATTAAGAGTTACCGAATGGATTTCAAGGGAAGGGAAGCGTAGCAGAGGGCGACTGAAAGTTAGGTGGGCGGATGAGATTAAGAAGTTTGCAGGGACAACATGGCCACAATTAGTGCATGACCGGGGTAGTTGGAGAAGTATGGGAGAGGCCTTTGCCCTGCAGTGGGCGTAACCAGACTGATGATTATGGTGGCGGCGTGCAAAGGAAGGTTAAAAATTCCCCTAAAACGGATCCTCAGGGAAGAACAGTTGCCAAAGTGAAGTCTTATACATGCCTAAAGGGCTCGACAACGTTGCGCTTTCGCCGCAAAATTTCTAACATGCACAGAGAAATCTATACTCGCAGGAAGCTTTGAACAGACAGTGCCAGAGCGATCGGTGGGCAGCCGTCTTTTATTCCTTTCGGAACTGGACAGACTCAGGATTTTCCGAAAATTTTTCAGTTTTGTTAGGCATATTGATGGATCTTTAGTGCGTACCTATCATTTGACGTTGTGAGCTTTTGCGGTTTTGTGACGTCGCGTGACAGAAATCGGAAATGGGCGCAGCCCGAACATCTTGACCAGTAGCCTAGGGCTCATGGCGAAAGCGGCGTAGGATCGTAAATATTTATGTTTTCTTTTGTTCGGCATAATCATGCATAGTCAGTGTGTACACTTCGTATCAGACGGGGAGTTATCACGGTTTTCGTGGCGTGGCGTGACAGGAGAAGGGGGGCTAGCGTGAAAATTTTCTCACCAATCATGAAGGGATATATAGTGGCAGAATTGGAACAGAAACAGATTGGAATAACTTTACATCATAGCGGCGCAGCTTTGTGAATTCGGGCTGCTGTTAAGGCCGATCCACACGACGGACCAAGTCTGCGGGCCGATCAGTCACGTGATGCGACGTCACGGCCCGCCGCGGTCCGGTTCGGCGCAGAGCACATCCACACGGCGGATCGCCATAGCAGACGGCAGAGCAGACGGCAGAGCAGACCAACCAGCTACACTGTCGGCCAGAGTGTTATCATTGTTATCATTCCGGCTCGAGTCCCACAAAGCCGGGAACTGCTCAACTAGATATAAAATGAAAAAACCTACTCGTCACTCCAAGAGGACAGGGTGTACAAAAAATATACCATGCTGCACGCACGTGTAGGCGGAACGGCGGACATGAAACGACTGGCTTTACTGGCTTTTGCTGAGCCGAAAACTAGATTGGATTTGGCTGAAGACACTCTGTTGCCGGACAACATTCGTTGGCTAAGCCAAAATCGCTGCGGTTTGCATGCGGTCCGCCGCCAAAACGGCAGCGGGAAAAGCCTCGGCGATTTGTTGGACCGCGAGGGCCGTGGTCTTGCGCGGGCCAACGGCGGTACGCACGAACTGGTGGCGTCCTATCACGTGATGCGCGGACCGCGGTCCAAAAGAGCAATTTGGTCCGTCGTGTGGATCGGCCTTTACGATCGCCAGCGAATGCCCCCAATGCTGCGCGTTATTAGCGAGCCAGAGGGGAGTCTGACGTCAGAGGTCACAAGCGACGACTGCCCCGCGGCGGTAATAACCCTCGCATAAGCGGCAGTTTCTTTCCGGCGCGTCTCACAGCGCCCCTGGCGGTGAAGATGCGAGAGGAAACAAATAACCGCGAAAGCTCAAGAGGCGCGACCTTCGAATATAAAGGCGCAAATGCCCCTAATAAAGGCGAGCTGATTCCAGACGATTTTTCTTGTTCGAGGCGGTATTTGTGCGCGGCCTTTCCCCTCTGTCGCCTTTGGACATTGTGCAGGTGCGAGCATGCGTGCGCGTGTGTGTTTGTGTGTGTACGTGTGCTGGCGCGCGTGCGCGTTTGTTTTCCGGGTAGCAGTTTTACGTAGCCACGTGGCTCACTTCGAACACTGATTTTCCGAAGGAAGAAGTTGCTTCTAATGGAGCCGTTCTTCATTTGTGGTACGCTGCGCCGTTCAAAAAATAACTTCCTTGTTTGTTGCTTCACGCATTCGCTGCTGCGAATACGCCCCCAAGCCTTGACGACCTGCTATACAGCAGCATCTAGATTCCATATACTATCGGTGGTGGGGCGCTGACCGGCACTAAAGGAAGAAAACGTTCATGCGCTTAAACTGCACGGTACGGTAAGCAACGCGCTGTATCTATGGTACAAATACACGGTCGCGCGCCGCTGGGATATATAATACCTAAACAGTGCCGTACGTGCTCGAACATTCGTAGCCTCGAACAAGAACTATGCAGTTATAGAATGAAGGGGCAACGAACGCTTCATTGCAGATTGGCTGAGGAAGAGGAATTGGCAAATATTTGGTTTTGATTTGCATACAGCGGGACTTCCATCTGCTTTCTGCCCCTATAGACTTAGGTTAGTGAACCTCTCGGCCGTTTCCTGAATAATTCTCTCTCTCTCTATGCCAAGTGCTTGCGAATTCCACTACCGGTAAAGTTCACAACAAACAAGTAAATGATATTGTGTAAGTGTTTGTCAGCAGTTTGTTTCTTCGACGCTTGCGTTCCAACTCTTTCCAGCTTTTTCCAAATTTCTATCAACTTTATTCACATCGTATGTAACTTTACTTCCTATTAACGCATGTTACAAGAAAGTTGGTAGGCTCCGTTTTTACTCTCGTTCAAAGAAAGTTTGTTGAAAGAAAGGTTAAAGGAGGTTGGTAGGCTCTGTTCTTATTTTAGTTTGAAGAAAGTTTGTAAAGTAATAAAAGTTGGTAGGCTCTGTTTTACTTTAGTTTGAAGAAAGTTCGTTGAAAAAAAGTTGGTTGGGGTGTTTTTATATTTGTTTAAAGAAAATTTTAACAATTTTATTCATTCATTCATTTGCTGACATAACACTCCCATAAAGAAGCATAACACGCAAAATTGGTGAAACAATTAGTGTGAATTCTTGCAGTTTAAAAGAAATCAAGGAGACAGAATATTTTTTTCTCTTTCGCTGCGCATGCATATGTAATCATCAGAAGCAAAGGTAAGATATATTTGCCTGGTCCAGCGAAAGTGTCTATTTGTAACGTTTCTTCTTCCGTAAGAAAAGAGTATTTTATGCATTGAGAGTCGAACCCTTTACTTCTTCGTGTGAGGCGGAGACGCTACCTCTGCTCCACCTTTCTTGACCCTTTGGCGTATTGCAAGGCTGTTTATTTTTGTTCGCGACGCTTTCTTTTTTCTTTTTTGACCTCACTTCGTTAAGAAACCTGTCCTCTACTGTTCTATGCAAGCTATATACAAATCTCGGCTGTCTCACAAGTGCAGTATCCATGGTAGCTGTTTGAAGCATCTTTCTTTTCATAACTGCGGGTGATCGCTGTGTTTAAATTGGCGGTCGAAGAGAAGTACGGCAGCAGGAATACCGTGAATGCTTGCTTGGGCGTACAACTGAATTGATTCTCAGTTGGCTGAGTAGTAAATGTTGTGTACCTAGCACGGCTGTACCTGTTTGTCTACACGTGCGTGGAAACAGTACGCCTGTGGCACTTCAACCGAAGCTCCAGCTACTGTATCACGCCGGCCATCGCCACGTTTTGTCGGCTATTCCTGATGCTAAGAGGAAATATGGTCTCACCAGTTCAAGATGAGGGCACATATTCTCGAAAACACGACACTTGGCGCCATAGGAAGCGTGTATATGGGCGGCGATCATGAATGTGTGCTCGGTAGGTGTCAAAGAATCCCGTAGGCCGTCCGCCATTGCAAGGAGACGGAGCTGCGCGGCCAACGCGTTGATTGTCTCGTGTTCGCCAACTAAATTTTGCTCATGGTTCGGCTTAAATCCCTGTATAGGTTTTATAAATGAGGAAGCCTACGCAGGTACTGTAAGCCCAGCAAGTGGGGCCTAAATACCTGCCCTCCTCCAAACTTCCACTTCCTTTGAGTAACAAAAGCCAATCTCGAAGGCTATGCTTTGGCAAACTGCATGCGCCTGAGGCGAACGGGGATCTTGGAGTCAAGATCCGCTTCTTTAACCGTAGTGTGACGCTGCTGCGGTATTTTTTATCTGATAGAAACAGGCGGCTACGGTAGTAAGCATGCAGCTTCCAGGTTTGTTTTATGCGGATGACATTGTGTTCTGGCCAACAAGCAAAGTGATATGCAACGTCTGGCTAATATCTGTGGAAAGGAAGGCGGGAATTTAGGTCTGAAATCTATCGTTAGACAATCAGGTGTTATGATATATATATATATATATATATATATATATATATATATATATATATATATATATATATATATATATATATATATATATATATATATATAATCTTAAGAACAACATGTCAGCTCTTGCAATCATAGGTTAGGGCACTACCTTGCAGCACCGCCTAAAGAAGTCAGAACTGCGATTTTGTAGCGGCACTTACCACTGGATTCTATGCACCACTTATCTCTCACCGTTAACGGCCGGCTATTCCAGTACGTAACACGAGTCGGGGCGTCGGTCAGACCACTGACGAAGAGCGAAAATGAATAGCATCGCTACAGAATCGCGGCCGAACTCTAAGAATGCTTTTCATGTGCCCAATATTTTTTCTTCATCCAATGCTCTATGTTTTACTACATATATGCGTTTTGGTTATTATTGTCGTGGTAGTCTGATATTTGCTGCTGATTTTGTAACTTCTTGAAATTTTACTTGTAGCAGTGTAGCAGTGTAAGTAGTAGCATTGTAACCTCCTGAGATACAACGAAGAGACATTAGTAGCAATTAAGATGTAGATTGATGCAGTTGCCTCTGTGAGGATCTTTTTGCAATTCCACATGGCACTGGTAAATCACAAATTTCCAGATTTACAGCGCAATAAATTAAACATTTCTTACGGTTGAAGGCTATGCGGATACTGTGGGCATCCCTACATCCCGCAGGAAGCTGGACAGCGCAACGATAAGATACCATTTGCGTGCTTTCATAGGTGTGTAAAAAATTGTAGCTACCTTGCGAGTCTTAGGATATGTTTGTGCAATATGCAATAATTTTACTGTATGTGTTTACTTCAGGATTTCTAGTGGCAGATCACTTGAATTTTATCTTTTGGTGATCTGGAGTGGCCGTCACTTTAATCAACGTGCCTAATGTAGCCTCCTCTAAGTTAAATATAATCGGGGGCTTGAGTAATTATGTGTGTATTATACTCCATACAGACTCTATTGAGTATTATACTCCATACAGACTCTATTGGTCTAGCCAAATTGCCTGAAACCTCGTTGAGATGCATGAGGTGTCCAAACGTGTATCGTTTTTGTCTTTTTATTCTGCAGCCTTATGGAGTTCACTTCTCACACTTTTGCCTGTGTGCCTATATTGTTCCCTCCAATCGATCACAGTTATGCATTGCATACTATACTTCATCCCCTAAAAACATTTGCATAAAACAATAAATTTTGTCCCTTTATTAGGTAGCTTCTGAATTCCTAGTCACAGTATGAGAGTTCAATTCCTCAAGCTTATGACAAACAATTCACCTTCTATTGTGACAAGCTCACTATGAGTCCCAAGTGCAGGTTTGCTTCAGGCTGGAAACTGGTCTCCTTTATACATTACAGAAAGTGCACTTAGATTTAGGTGCACGTTAAAGAACCCCAGTTGGTCGAAATTTCCGGAGTCCTCTACTACGGCGTGCCTCGTAATCAGAGAGTGGTTTTGGCACGTAGAACCCCATAATTTTTCTAACATTACAGAAATTTGAGGTGGTAACGTGGTATAAGAAACTGCTGAATCATATAACAATCAGCTCAGTGCCCTAGTTCCTAGCCACACTATGACAGCGCAGCTGAACGCTGAGCATTCACTGAGCATTCACTGTTACATGGCCATTTTTTTCTCCCTTTCTTTGCCCTTTTCCAGTTGGCGTGGGATGAAGCTTGTTCCTTGTAGTCATTTATCTGAAATGCGGAGAATCTGTTTTACTTTCCCTCGGATTTACCGAGATGTCACAACGAGGCTTGCTTCGAGCTCAAGCTGCCCTGCACTTAATTTTTGAAATATTCACTTTTTAATGTACTGTAATTATTTGTTGCACTCTCAGCTAATTGAAGTTTCGTACTGTAATCTGTAATGCGCTCTGGAGCGCTTATAAAATGTGTTCTATCATCTAATTGCATGGTTTAGGTAAAAAGTACCTTAATGCCTTCGCGCAAAGATTCTATCATCGAGAGTTTGATGGAAGCCTGTCTGGTCGGGATGAAAGATGACAAACAAAGACATAGACCAACTAAATAAGACCCCAAAAGGAGACATTTCGGCTTCCATATAAAAGCCTTGTTCACAATGGGGCAAAAAAGTAGAAGTACCTATTTAAGCAGGTTTTCGCATATGACGCAAGAACCGCGCATAAGACGGGGGAAGAATACTTTCGTTTTGATGAGCGTGTGTCCTGTTGATTGTATCTTTAGAGGCTCGAGGCACAGGCGTGGCTTCCAGTTTCTTTCCTGGCCAATTATACTAGAGTTCATCCAGTCAGTATTGTACTTAATCGTTGCTGTGTGCTCTGCCAAAGCATTTGACACCACGAGTTGCCATTTGCTTCAAGCAAACTGCTCTTCAGCTGCCTGCATGCCATAATTCAAGCTAGCTGAGCAAAATGCAAAATTGCATGCGCATTGTACTTTTGAGTGTACGGCAAGTAATTGCGGAACATTGCTGTAAAAGTACATATATATTTCTTTCGTGGTGTATTTAATTACTTCAGTGTGCAAGTCAGAAGATATAGAATTTGGCAATTACTGTTTTCGAAATTTGTTCATAATTATATCTAATATAGAGCATTTTTTCGAAATACTTGTCCTGAGGTAATCTGTCAAATACAATGTAGAATGCTCTTTGTAAGACACTATTGGTATGGATATTCTATAGCTGAGCCGTCCAGGCAGTTGCATTTATTACTGATCAGTTTACTGTTGCTAAATACAAGAAAATTGTAGTAACAAGGACTGTTTGAAGGACGTTTCAAGTGTGACTGTAAAACTGTATACTGGAAAAGTGATGTCATCACATTTATTGACAAGCATGTCTGGCTGAAGAAGTTCTAAGAACTTTGAATATCCTTTCTGCCACTGACTTATGGCTACTTCACACAATTGTATGATTCCTACTTGTAACAGCTGCATATTCTGTCCAGCAGTACCACTTCATTCGCTTTTTGGGTGGTGTTCTATCGCCCACAAGGGTGTCGCCGAAAAAGAGGCCTTGGGCCCCAGATGTATGAACGCCATTCAAGCATATGTGGCAAGGCAGTCAGTTGAAATCATCGCTATCATTGTAGGGCACTCCAAGTTAAATTCTTTTGCTTGACGGCTACATGCTGTCTCGTCCACATACAGTGACACAATGCATCAGGCTATTCTATTTTTGCAGTCTTTCCGCCCTTAGGCCGCGGGGATATGAAGAGTTCATTATCGTCGTTGCATGCTTGTGGCTTCGAAGGACATATATGAAAGGGTTGCAAAATAAATATCAATGTGTGAAAATAGTGTTGTTTTCCTAAAAGATGTATTTATATCTACTCATGTTCAAAGTTACATCAGAACAGTACCAGAATATTTCAAAAAATTCTGGAGAAAGCGCGAAATGTCACCAGGATATTTCTGAAACGTACAAGAAAGTTGCAAGGGTGTTTCTAGGGTGAGTGACAGAAAGCTGGAAAAACGTTGCTATGATTTTTCTAGGTCCAGGAATAAAACGTTGGTAGAATGTTACTATAAAGTTTCTAAGAAGTATGAAGACGACTAGTAAAACCTACTTTTAATGTTTGAAACATGTTCATTTATCGTTTAAATAAGTTTGTAAATAAATTTCTTATTGAATAGCGGTGGCCAACACTCGACAGGATGTTGTTATGAAGTCTGTAGGAAGCTTAAGAACGGTTTGAATGCTTTTAATAAACTGTTGGTAGGTTCTAGTAACATTTGTATGAAAGAATTTTATTCAAAGTTACTAGAATTTTTTGTAAAGTTTATATAAACAACCGTGGGCCAGTTTAATGTAGCGCTTATCATCCACCGTTTGCGGCCAGCTGATCCCGCTGATTACGCTGTTGGAGCACCGCTCAAACCACGGACGAAGCGCGATGAGGAATGACCATTAACATTCAATCATTACATTATTCCGGCCCTGATCTCTACTAACAAGGCACTTCTAGTGGCGTCCTCAATGTGGTTGTCCCTTGAATATACAAGCACTGATGTTGTGTGATTGTTTCGAACACATAATTTTCACCATCCGCTTATTTCCTGTACATTGCAAGATGTTGGCCCTACCCAATAATCCCCAGTGACAACCTTGTCTTAGGTAAGCTGGTTCCACCCTATATGCCTGGAAATTTACTAATCTCATTAAAAAACTTAATCTCATACCGTCCTCGTGAGCATTTTCTTGCCCTCGGCACCAGTTCCACTGCTACAATGAACGACTTGTCTGCTCTACTCACTGCATGATTGGCCCTACTTCATTTCTTTCTCTTAATTGCAACAAAAATATCAGCTGCCCTCGTTTGCTCTCCAATCCCTGCATTAGTGCTCCTGTCCCTTTTACGCCTATCATTTTGCGTTATATCGCTTGCTGCGTGGTCCTTAGCTCCTTGTTAAATTTCCTTGTTATACTCAAACTTTCAGCCCCCGGGGCTAGTACTTGTACAGTGCACTGATTGCGCACTTACTTGTCAATCAGAATGGTAAGCCGCTATTCAGTTGACAGTGCCTGTCGCACGTGCTCCAATCAATTTTCAGACATTTGGAATTTTACTTCTGACGATCCGAGTCCTATATGACTATTTGGTGGGAGTCGAACCACGACCATTTTTGGCAGTCAAACCCATAGCATTTGGTGATAATGAAAGCGAAGTTAATTAAGATATATTTAGTTAAGGCACTCGAACCCGCTAATTTTGGTGGAAGTCGGAGCCATGAACTTTGGCGTTAATTGAGGCGACGTTAATTCAGGTGCAGTTAATTAAGGTAGAGATAAGGCACTCGAATCCACGACCTCTGGCGGGAATCTGAAAGGAAAAAGGAAGAACAAAGGAGGGTGCTTATGACAGCCGAAAAAACGGGAGGGGGCAGGTGTACATGAAAAATCGGCTCGTACCTTTGATATTGTTACGCGCTATGAACCTTCTCATCGGGCGAGGAGGAAAGGGCGCGCGGCGAGCCTGTCCTCCTCTCTGGCTTGGGCGATCCGGCGTGGCGCTGCTTGAAAGTATTGCTGTCGCGTGCTGCGGAACGATTTCGAGATGTTTAAGATCGTACTCTGGGAAGTTTACGCAATGTCCGTTCATATAAGATCACCAGGAAAGTCTTTCTACGCATCTTACCGATGCATAGTACGCGCAAATATCTCTTGGGAGCGCAAGCATGTGACGCGCATTATCAGCAATATCAGTGTAGGAGTTGGAGCGGTCGTAGTTGTCGGGAGGACCTTGGGACGACAGGGCTAGGCGAGCAGGATTTTTTTTTCATATTAACATTTTGAACAGGACATATATCGACAGTCTAGCGTGACTCCCATATGGAGCCCGCAAGACTAACATACAGCAAACAGCTCACGAGTACATTTCTAGCATGACAACGAGCACTCAGCTCCCGACGACGAACACACTAGCAGCCGGCAAACGCTGCTTATAAGCACTTGATCCCCCCTTGATTCCCAGTGGACGGAAACGTTCGTCCAGTCATCGTTCGACGTCACCGTTCGACGTCACCGTAGATGACCCGCCCTTTTGAAGGAGGGTTCACAAACACGTGTAGCACAGGTTTCAGTGCCGCACATACACACAGGTGTAAAGGTCCGGAGGCGACGTCAGAGGGGCTTCGTAGAACTCTGCTTCGTCCCGGGTGGCGCGGCCGAGTACCACATTCCTGAGCTGACCTCGCGCCACGTGGCTACCGGTTTATTCGCAGATCCCTGAAGTGCGCCCCGTCCGGTTGGATAGGAACACGTGCAGCGGGCACGTTGCCACCCCGTCCGGCCATTCCTAACATCAGCCGCGCTGTGTGTATGTGTTGGGAACCTTTTGGCGTATATCGGTTTTAATTCAACGAACAGAACCGGTGTGTCTGTATTACCAGCATGAAATGGTAAATCTGCTCACTATCTGGTCGCTTGGCGCAGGGACCAAAAACATGAAACATAAGAGCCATAATATATGAGAGCGATCGCATAAAAAGAATGCGATCACTATTTTGAGGACAACATTTCCGTAATACGTGTGAATGTTTAGTAGAGAACGGAACGAACAAAACCGAAAAAAAATTCGGTTATCATCCTCTTTCTCGAAAAAGAGGGAGAAAATGGGCTAACGTCGCAATATGAGCTCGCATGGTCACGCCGCACAACGTTTATAGATCTATAAACGTTGATGACGCATGCTTGGACCATGCGCTATATAGAACAAAGGTATTTGTAATCCAGAACCGACCACTTCTTAGGACGCTCGCGCAGTTTGTAAACGGTCGCTTTGCTGGACAAGTATTGTTCACCCTGTAATGCATGCCGTTTTTACTAACCAAAACTATCTTATTCTAACTTATATGAAATAAAAGCGCTTATCATTGCAAATAATTATCAGTAGATTGTTCCTCATGAAAACGAAGCGTATTGAGTGATGCTAGAGGTAGCTTAGCTAGAGGTTAGCCTCCCTTTTAACGAAGCTTCAAAAGGCATCTGCTTCGAACATGCTCATACCCTTTATTTGAGCACGCTTTCCATAAAACACATTCCCGCAGGATTCTTTCATTGTAGGCAGGTTTTTTTACCCCTGAAGTGGCCATCTCGTTGCTGATAAAAACAGCAGCTTTGTCTCCTTTTTCCGCTCTTTGTAATACCTGAAAAAGGACTGAATTTCGTTTTTGTTTTCATAAACTAAGAGGCGGTTTTTCATTTCTTCCCATTCGGACTGCAATTTTTTCAACTCTTCTCCTTGACGGGCAACTTTCTTTTTCAATCTCTTGACTGCTTGCTTTGACTGTTCTAGGACGTCCACATTATCTAATGTAGTTTGGAATGCCTGGTCAACAGAAAAACTGCGTTCAGAGCATGATTCCAAGGCAGTCTCTGGAACTAGAGCTTCCACCTCGTCGCTGAGAAACTGCAAGGCACTTTCGATGGTGGGGGCTTTCTCCTGAGCTGCCGCAATTATCGCTTGCCTCAACTACTGCGTGATGAGTAAAATTTCTTCGATGGCGTTTTTGGGCAGCACATTCTCTTTTTTCAGGTACTGTGGATATTTGCAAAACACGGTCGGTACCGCTTTCGGACGCAGGAGCCTAGGTTTCGTGTTCGTTTTATAGTCACTTTCTGTAAAGTGCAGGGAACATACCAGAGACCTATCGCTCGGTTCCCACTTGCTTCCTTTTCCCGACACTCCTTGGCGAGAAATATTTTTAGCCACGCTTCTCGACGCTCCAAGTGGCAGGGGAACTCGTGATATTTCACAGGCGGGTCCTTTTTGGCATTTGTGTCGTAGAGTGGCACACAACAGTTGCGCGGCATCGCGCCACATGAACGAGGCTGGCTACGGCACACACGCACACAGAAGAGCCTTAACAAAGCACAGCAAGCACAGGCGAACTTGCTCACAGACACGCACGCGAAAATGCACGAGATTAATGCATGTCGCATGAGGCGAACACGTTCTGACGCGAACCGACTTGCTCACACACACGCACGCGGAAAAGCACGAGATTAACGCATATAGCACGAGGCAAACACGCTCTGACGCGAACCAACTTGCTCACACACACGCACGCGAAAAAGCACGGGATTAGTGCATAGAGCACGAGGCAAACACGTTCTGACGCGAGAACCAACACCCGCTTAGCACCGGCGCGAAGTCGCGAAAGCATCCCCGAGCAGTGGCGCCCTCACCAAGAAAAGCGGTCGCAACTGTAAACTCGGCCGAGACGCGCCCGCCTATTGTCCGCGGCGCGACGTAGCTGGCCGCGCCTTGCTTTGCATCGAGCGGCCGTGGTCCTGCTCTTTGCTGTAGTAGCCTAAACTTGGTCACACAACAACAGCAAGACCAACTCCCTAACCTCAAACTGATTCAGTGTTATCGGAATGTATGGTACAACCCGTACGCAGCACATGCGTTTCTTAAGGAGTGTGAGGCGGCAGTTGCGAAGGCAACCACAGCGTGTGGAATCGTCCTGCTCTTTGCTGTAGTAGCCTAAACTGGGCCACACAACAACAGCAACACCAACTCCCTAACCTCAAACTGACTCAGTGTTACCGGAATGTATGGTACAACCCGTGCGCAGCACATGCGTTTGTTAAGGAGTGTGCAGCGGCAGTTGCGAAGGCAACCACACCGTGAGCATCGCTAGGTTGCATACATGCATACACGCCGTTGTAGTGTCAGCAATGTGTGCTGGTCTATTCGCGTTTTCCAGATACGCTAGCGCCGCTGCGCGGATTTTTTCGGAACCCGGGAGGGGGTGATGGATTTCGCGCTCACGCAGTTTCTGAAGATGTGTTGGCGTTTTGTTACTCTTCGATATGTAAAAAAAAAACAGTCGTCGAGCGAAGAGCAACCACATGGGCAGTGTGCCACAATGCACAAATCATGCAATATTGGGAAAAGTAAGCCTGCACCGCTTTACAAAATAAAAAAAAACGGAGGAAGTTGCGGGCGATCAATCTCCGCATCAGGAAGCAAGTGAGCTAAGAAATGGTCGTATGTAGCGAGCATTTCAACAAAGACTTCTTTTGGGGCCACCTTGGTGATTGTAATTGAATGTTGCTCAATGATTTCATATTATTTTTGTGGCGAGCCCTTACGACAGCGGCTGAAGAGAAACGCCGTGCCTTCACAAAAGATCCGGCTGCGGTCCCACGAAGCAAGAGTGAGACCTAGGGTTGGCCGAAGAACTCCCTCTAGATTCCCAAAGCAAATTTAGGTACGCTAGTGTCGCCGTTTATTAAGTTTTCTGCCTGCACTCGCGCTGTTTCGACAAATATTCTGCGACGGTGCCTGACGCTGCGTCGCGAGCATTGCAAACTAGAGAACGTATTTCGCAACTGTTCTTAGTCGTTTTGTGTGAGAATGAAACAGGCGGTCTATGCACAAGGCGCTCGCTGATTTTTTTGGCCGTAGTGAAAGGTGTGTACCGATAGGAGGTCGAGCGCATGCGTTTCTGATTTTGTATTTTTGTTTAGTCTTAAAGCATCTCTTCTGTAACAATGTTGCAAGAAACAAGGGCCAGGACTACGTACCTGAAGCGGCCATTGATGAAGATTGCGCATGCGAGCTTCCCTACAGCACGCGAAAACGCTAATCATGCTGGAAACGGGGCGCGCCGGCCCACCCCATCGTCTCGCTCATATATTGTAAATCGGCACTACTGAAATGTTTACATGTTATCTGGCATTATTAACAAGCATTCCGCATCTAAGCCGGTGCATGGAGCCACTTATCTCGTCGCGAATGCACACGTTTACTTTATGCAGCGGCATGGGGGGTACTGCGCTTTGTTTACATCCGAGCGCTACCGATTAACTGCTTGGTGTCAATTCTTGTACATCGCGTATATATTGTCACGTGGTGGTGACGTTGAAGAACACAGTAGCAATACTGTGAACGACAAAACTAACTTTTATTGGGCGAACCTGTGCCCCCAAAACAGGCTACACTTATAGCACAACAATAGCGGCGAACACGGTCGGCGATCGTCGAAAATCTGATCAGCGGGTCAAGTGCGTCCGCTTTTATACATCAATCGTCGAATGTTCCAGAGTAATCGCTGGGACCCGCGTGCCTTCTACAAAGTTCTACATTATTCGCGTCGCGCACACATGCGATCAGATTACACAAGGTTCGGTCACAGACAGCGAATGGAAGCATCGATAACATTCCAGAAACTTCCCGCACATGCAAGCGCGTCCTGCGCTGTGCGATAACATTTGTTAGGCAGTGAAACGTGTCGCCCGATGAAGACAAGTACATGTGTCAATATTATAAAACTTAAGGATAAATATAGTGACCTTTACGGCGCCGGCTACACTGCAGACTTGAACTTCTATAGTATGCGGCGGGCCTCTCACGACGCTTGTCTGCAGGCCTGCAGAATGACTCGACCTGGACAGCCGCGCTTGTTGTCACTCGTATTTCACACCATATTATATAGCCAGCGTTAAACGTAGCATCTCCCTCTACAACACATCTTTGCGTTCCCTTAGCAATTATGGCGGGGATAGAGGTGATGGAGGCAATACGAAAGCGTGCGCATCTCCAGAAGCAGGCGGCTTACCAGAGGCCCGTAAGCCGCCTGGCTCTGGTAAGCCGCCTGCTTCTGGAGATGCGCACGCTTTCCTATTGCCTCCATCACCTCTATCCCCGCCATAATTAAACGTTCTCCGCACCACGTATAGGCGCTCGAAAGTGCGAATACTTGCGGACAGCTTATCTCGGCTATGAAGTGAAAGGTACGGGGGCGGAGCTTCTGCACATGATTGTATTCGTACGCAATGTAGTCCGGGCGCGCTCGGCACCGGTTTCGGCTTCGCCAACCTCTCACAACCTCTTTACTTTAGTGAAGGCAGATACAAATAACTCGGCGTAAATCAATGTTTGTTCACATCCGATATGTACAAAGTTCTTAACAGCGAGCATCGCAGCCGGCGTCGGAGCTCCTAAGCATCCGTATGGCGTCGGTTAGGACTTGGACGCGCAGCCGACGTCGGTAAAACCGGCGCAGAAGTCGGCTCGTTCACTCGTTTGCTTATGCCGAAGGTTGCGACTTCCAGATGCGTTCGCTCGGTTTCCGCTTTTTTTGTGTGCTTCAACAGTTTTTGGTTGCTAAAGTTGGTCAAGAGCCTCTCAGGGGAGTTGATTGGCGGGACAGCAAGCGACGAAGACTCGCCAGAAGACACGGGCGTCATATTGCGTTTGACGAATGTGCAAAAGGTGCGATGGTCTCGGGAGTGCGAAAACTCGAAAGAGCAAGCTAAAAATACCATAAAATACCAATAGCTGACTGGTGAATATTACGTATCGTTTCAAATTAGGTGCTGTAAAAAGCAAAAAAAAAAACATATTGTTTTCTATTTCCCACGTAAGGAAACGTGAGCAAAACTGCGGGACTACTTTCAGCAGCGATGAAAGAGGCGCGCTTAGTTTCCCTAGCCGTAACACGCACCTATAAGGCGAGATATAAGAAGCAAGAAGAAGCATGTGCTTGCTGCGGTAAAGCTACGGAAACTATGGAGCATGGTTTATTAGAATGTGAAGACGTCTTCCCAGTGGTCGAATTAGGCACCGCTGGCCTCCTTGAAGCCCTTGGGTTCAGCGAGAGCAGTGGAAAAGCAAACATGTCCGCAATAGGGATTAGTGAGAGGCGTTTGGAGTATTGGTGGAAGAAAAGTAGGGAAACGACAAAACACGGAGACGTACAAAAGCAAAGTTCGCAATAGGGGATCATAAAATTTGGTTGTGGGATTTCATAGTGTTTTTTTTTCTTTTTTTCTTGTTTAGCCTAGGTAGGACATTAGGCAGTATAATAGCAAGAGCTTGGTAGCGCAACCAACCGCCCCGTTCCAACGTGGACGCTCATAATATCCATCCAGCCTTCGTTTCATAGCCAAGAAAAGTTCTCCGCGAGTATAGCAGATACCAAAGAATTGCATTGTGCACTTAATGCTGTGAAATTTCTGACACAACATTTTCCGTACTCAGTTGTAGCTTGTCCGCATAATGCAAATCATTCATGTAGAGAAATATAAAAGTTGTCTAGTCAGAGGTTATGTCGAGCCTACATTTATGATAAGTAAAACAAAGTATTTACTGGTGGGATACAAGACTGAAAGCAAAATAAAAATAAATATCTTTTAAAAGTGTCTTCTCCATGATTTCCTTGCTGCTGCTGTCGTCACCTAGATGCCCTGTGTGCCGTCGATGTCGCCTGCTGTTTTGTTTGTAGCCTTTTTTTTTCCTTACTGCTATCCCTGACAGGTATCGGCTCCCCTTATGCAGTGATGGACACTAGCGTTCGTGTCCTCGCTTTCTACTCGAGCAGAGAAGCTCACAACAGCCAAAATGCACAGTGCACGTCACACCTTCCACCGCCCCTCGAACGTGCTGTTAAACCCTCACCTTCTAGGTCCACGACTATTTTCCCTCGCAGCAACCGCAAAGTTTCTTCCTAGTGACGAATATGCTGTCAACTGGTCATCCAACATGTCAAACGCTGTGGCTCCTGTAAAGTGTTTTCACGCATGAGCAATTGATAGATTTCAACAAAGTGCCCTCGCTTATTTGCAAACAGTAGGAGCCAATAACTAGAATTTTACACAGTAATGATTTTACAGTGCATGCTAGCACTGTAAATGTAGTAGTGACATGTAAATAAAAGCATTAAACGAAACTGCAGCTTTCTTTATCATTTCCGCCTTCAATCTACAGCCCTTTTTTTAAAGTAAAACGAGTTTATGTACACATTACGTGTAATAGTCTCTATATTAAAGAACTGTGAAAACTATCAGGCTACAGTAATAGAGACATAAGCAACATATCAGAGAGACATGCTGCAATTAATATCACATCACCCTGTAGTTGCATCGAAAAAATCACAGGTAAATGCCGCATAAGTTATCACAGATAAATGCACGCGCTGTTTATGAACACTATTGTGTGCTCCACAGTTACACAGAAATAGCATCTGGTTTAAACGGTACCACAAAATATGTACATATGCATAAATCATCACGCACAAACAGAAAAATATTTCTCATAGCCAAATGTTTAGGTACATAACTACATGTGAAAGGTACATGCTGTCGTGGAGTTCCATACAGAAGGAAAAACCCATAACATCATACTTTGATATTCATAAAGAGAAACTTCTGCATAAACATTGCACACAGACTGCACCACGAGGGCTAAACATACAATGCATCACAACCTGTCAAACATCCCGATGAAAACACGATATGCTGTGAATGAGAGAGTTGCACAAGAAAATAGACGTTCAAGGTCTGTATAGCCGTAATAAAAAATTATAAAGATGCAAGGAAACAAACACAAAATAGGCAATACAAATGAACTGAACAGAGCATAGCCAAGGAATTTTCATCACTTTTTTGTGTTTGTTCATAGGTTACTTTCGACATTATATTAAGGTCCGGATTCCACCGCCACTCAACAAGCGATTGTTGCCATTTGATGAGAGAGGATGAAATAGTAGAACAATTGTGGTGTGGTCCTTAAGGGTTACGGACTGGATCCCAAGGGAAGGGAAGCGTAGCAGGGGGCGGCAGAAAGTTAGGTGGGCGGATGAGATTAAGAAGTTTGCAGGGACGGCATGGCCACAATTAGTACATGACCGGGGTAGTTGGAGAAGTATGGGAGAGGCCTTTGCCCTGCAGTGGGCGTAACCCGGCTGATGATGATGATGATGATGATGCTGATGATGCTGATGATGATGATGATGCGGTGTGGGCTCATGCTTACATTGACATGACAACAATCAGGCACCTGGAAATTTTAGTGTCACAGTCAGAATGCCCGAACCACCAGGCTTACTGGCACTTGCGCAGGTGAGCCTCATGGTGTGGATAAGGCTATTACGGCAGTATCACTTCAAGTGCAAAATCATGTTGCATCTGATATTCTATTTGTGGTTGCATTAAAGGGTAACATAAGCAATTATTTTTTGCAAACGAGCAATCGTCGGGCTTCATATCATGATTACATCAGCAACTTTCAAGTTAATAAAACAAATGAGATGGAAAATGCCTTGCCTGTGCTTGCTACAGTTATCATGAAGGGGATGAGAGGGCCTAGGGGCTTGGCTGCCACCATGAGCAAGTGCAGCCAGCAGCAGCTGCAAGAGGCATTATTTTGTCTACTGGGACTGGCGCTCCTGCTCGAGGCGCTGCTTCTGGGTGTCCGTTCAAGCTGCGCACTTCTTGCGTCAGCTGCCGCAGGCCGGCCATGTGCGCCCCATGATGCTGTTTGCAAAAAAAAAAATTAAATTAATTTTATTACAGAAGCTCAGTAACAAGGACGTGGTATGTTGTATTCGTCCGCATTCGGAGGCTTTGGAGTTACGGCCATAATGCTATCGTCATTCTATATTTAGGCACCGAAAATATATTTCTGGCCCGTCAAAATTGTGACGTCCCATTTCTTTACGATGCCTTACATGGCTATATCTGCTTCCTTGGACTTGACGCAACTTCTTTGTTTTAGTCCCCATAAGTGTCTAGATATTGCCAGTTATCATGTCATGCAAATGTGCACATCATCATCACAGCACTACGTGTAAATTTTTATCCTTGTTTACTGATCGACACAATCTATACAGAGGTAATATTCACTGCAATTCCATGCGCAAGAAATCCATCTGTGCCCTCACACATGCCTGCCGGTTTTGTTGAAGCAGCTTCTGGCGGAAACTCGGCTCCTCTTGGGCCCTCGCCTCCGACGACCGCCCTAGCCGAACATACTGGGCAGTCGCCCTGCTTACGGCGTCTATCAGCTGCTGCTACTTCGGCTGTCTGCTGGGCGCCTGCGAAGCTGGCAGTGCTTGGTGTGGCTTTGGCTGCTGGGGGGCCACCTCAGCAGATGGTTGGTCTTCGTGAAATATAACAGCAAAGATTGCTCATTTAATGTTATCCCACCCACAAAGCTTGATTATCCTAACAAGTAACTTTGAAACATCATTGTAGTCACATAGCTACAATAGTAATGCACAAAGCAGCCACGTAATTAGAACAAAAAGATGCCACAGAAAGTTGCTGGTAACAGTAACCTATAAGAAACGCAAGAAATCTCTGTTATAACATAATACCTTACAGCTAGTATCTACGCATCATGCTGAACGATACTGGCAGCTACATCTTGTGATTTCTAGGGTTGCATTTCTACTCCATGATTAAGTGCAGTAACTTATTCCAGACATGAAAGTGAGAGCAGATTCCCAGTGGAATACTTCATAACAAGATCATAGAGCAACTACAAACAATGCTATTACAATAGTTAGTTAACTGCCTTACGTGCAAGACCACTCGGCCCTGAAAGAGCACCATGGGCCCGACATCACAAAGAAGTTTGTCACTGGCATCTCTGTGAGGGAAGCGCTTGGTCCCGCTGCTTCTTCAGCGCTCGTGTCCTGCAGTCAGAATAGAGTTTAGACATTGTGAACAATGTGTACAGTGAACATCGTTTACACAAGTCGCTTCTGAGAGTACATAACCTTAGTATCAGTCGCACGAAAATGAAGGAAACACTTAAAACATTTTGCAATCTTGTGTTATAATCTACTGTGCAGATATACGATTTGTAAAGTCACAGGTAACACATACATTACTTTCTACATCCAAGTGTACGCACTTCGCTATCGGCTAAGAACTGGGGAGGAGACACGAGAACGCCACCCGTCCTCCCGAGCACTACGAGGACGCATCTCTCGATGCCAACCCCTTTCCCGCCTCCCGTAGCCCTGCGAACACGTCAACAACAACAACAACAACAACAACATGAAACGACGTTGCTCTCAGGATTGTTATACAGCTCACTTCCTTCCGCTCGGCACCCTGGCAGTCTCCTCCCTCGCTTTATGGGCCATTTTGGTTCAGCGATTGCGCCAGTGGCTGGTAGTTTTCACCTCTGGACCTTTTCATTCGAAACCCCCGCGATCTCCTCCGACAGCTCGTTTTTTCGAGAAGCACTCATACGCGGCGAGAGCTCTGTAAAAGGTCTCGTCATTTATGGGTGCTACTCGATAAACTGCAGCAGAATAGCGGCCTGTTCTTTAGACACACATGGGCCTTTTGCCGGCATTCTGCAGCCTTTCTAAAACCTCGCAATTTCAGCCGGGCTGCATCTCAGTAACAAAGCTAGAGGCAAACATTTTGTCTAAGCTCAGATCCCGTACTTCGATTTTATTACTTGATGTCTTACCTTTTTATACCATTATTGAAAATAGTTAAAGTAGCTGCTCACACTTACCGTTGTAACAGTTTCATTCTCGGAGCAGAACCGCCAGTACAGGCGCGTGTGACTGAGGAACGGTTACCATCACTGCGATCACTTTGACGAAGCTATTGTTCTGTTGTGGCGGTGCCCTATTGAAGCGTACCCAGTGCCTTGACAGTTCTCGATCCATTATGTCCCGAATTTCGTCCTCTGGTGTTATGAATAATTCTTGCTGGCTCTTTCTAAAAACAAGGATCACACGTAATACAATAGATGCAGCGAAAACCACAGAACAATGCCAGCACTACACGAGCAATATTTATTCAACTCACTCTTGTATCTCACGGCTTCCGGAAGAAGCGTCTTAAATACTTCTCAGACGAAAGTACAGCGCTGTGGGTCGCAATTAATTGCGCTGCAGTACGGACTACGATCCCCGAGACAGCTGATCCCCTAGCGTGCAGTACACGCTCAGGGATCAGCTGCACGGCTTCAACAGAGGCCACCATTTTGCCTGCGCTCGACAGCATGGATTGGATGCAGATTCGACAAATACTGCTTCAAAAATAGGAGCACTTGCGTTTGCGTTTATTTGAGCTGTCGCAGCTTTCGTGTTGTAAGGTCATAAAAGAAATTTGCTTTACGTAGCATGGAAGTATGCTCTTATGAAATATGGTTTTACAAAATAAATTTGTTTCACAGCCCCGAAAAAGAGAAGAGAACGCGAAAGAAACGTTCGGTCAACGAAGGTGGCTTTTCATTGGACTATTCAAAAAACGTCGTGCATACGCACCCATCATTTCCAAAAGCGTGGACGTCACGCGAAAAGGCATTGGCATGAAAACAGGCATTCCTACAAAATCGCCCCCCAGACAACATCGGACTCAGCAGGCCGCTGTGCAGAGAGGAGGACAAGCCGAAGCACACGCCGCAGCTCGACGTCGACGCCGGGTGGACAGTTCCGATAGTTCTCGTGAAAACAGCGCAAAGAGACTTCGCCGCGAAGACCCTCTGGTGTGTGGCGCTGAAAATGGAGCTCCTATAAGCCGCTCCTCCAGATTACGCTGTGACTGTGCTGTGTGTCTCGCGCAGGCCTGTGACTTTTTGTTACTCGCACACTGTCCGGCTGACCGGCTTTTCTAAAACCACAAATTCACGCTGCCTACGAAACCTTCGAAAGCTCCTTAACCTCTCGCTGCCCCAACAGCCCAAGCTTCCTATGTCCTTGTCTTTCCTATTCTCTCTTTTTCAACTTCTTTTTTTTCTGAGCCTTCCTACTCTTCCGCTTTTGTCCCCTCGTCTTAAAAACCACGCCTAGAGACTTCAAACGACAGAGCTCATTTTCTTTTCAGTATCTCCCTTTACAGCCAGTCGACACCGGCAACGACCGTACTTGACCTCATTCTACTAACCTGTTAAAACTAAGCTGCCGAGTATGACGAGGCCGCCTTTGACGAAGAGAGGTCCTTCTATCGAAACGTTGGTCAGCCTTTCTGACGCTGCTCATCCCTGTTTCAAACCTTTATATCACGTTTCTTCCTCTAGAAGTTCTAACGCGCCGTACAGGATTCTCGTATGCCGACCCAAACCCACCGTTATGTTTGGGAATCGCAATCGTGTCGGCCTCAGTGCACAGCGTGTAGGATATCTTTGGCGGTGACAACGCGGACGCTTTTATTCCGCTTGTTTGCGGCTGCTGCGGAGCTCGGCCAGTAGCTTCATCGACTGGTTAATACTCCTCTGATTAGTATAAAACACAGATTTAGGAGAACACAGTCGGTCGTTTCGGTGTCATTGTGTAGGTAGAGGTCACAGTAAGAAGTTCCATCTCACTTGTTTTGCCAGCGCCGCGTCATAACTCGGCAACCTTTGTAGCTGCTGTCAGTAATCGCCAGAGGTTGCCATGCGCGCGATCACTATCGCCGCTGCCGCCGCTGCCGCCGCTGACCCTCGCGCCTCATTTAAGGTTTTTTTCATTTAGTTTTGGAGCAGGGCAAGAATATCAGGGAATCAGCACTCCGAGAAGTAAGAAGAATAGCGTTGTCATGATGTATTCATAAGCACGATCAGCTTCCACGTCTTGCAGATGCCGTCTGGCATCGGGAATTCATCAATATAATTTCTCAGCGCTTTGTTAAGCTTATCAGATAAGGAGCTCGAAAGTTTGATACTTAACCTATATCGAACGTCGACGACGCACTGAATTCATATCGCATTTACATTTTATATTCTCTAGTTTATATTAGTGCAAAATAGGATACTTTAGAGTTATTGTCATTCTTGGTTCACACAATCAAAAAAGCGTACAAGAGCAAGATAACAGTATTGTAGATAGCTGTGTTCACAGAAACTGTCTTCGATTAAAACATTCACGCTGACAGATGCCTATTTTAAAGTATCTACAAATCATAATGACCTTGACGCTAACGACGCAGAGGGAGATGGCGCCTTTTGACATAAGTGAAATAAAAATAAAGCACAAAACTGGATTCAAACAAATAGCAGAGTCTAGTTGCACATTCATTCGAATTTCCACTAAGAAGTGCAGTACCCAAAACACAGGAAAGTAGGAATGCTTTTCCCAACAAACAGCCCAAAATAGAGTCCTGCTGTAAAGTGCCTAGCCGCACAGCATCGTTTTGAAGCGAATAGCGCCAGCGACGACCGCTTCTCAAAGGGAAACTGATGAATCGCCTAAAATGGTCATTCGGAACGATTACTAAGAAGTCGCGTTGTGCTCATCATTGCTGTTTATTGCAAACATACCGTGAGTGATGGCATATTCCTTTTTGCCCCGGCACCAAATGAGACAGTGCAAAAAAAAAAAAAAAATACGAGCGCACCCCAGCTAATGTACAAATGCAAGAGAACAAAAGACGTTGCGTCATCTGTTCAAGCGACGGACCGACAAGCTTAATGTTCTGTGACAGGCATCTTTCGCTACCTTAATTATCTCTCACGCTTTTCTTTTTTTTCCTTTTTCTCTCCCTTTGTGTCCCACCCTCTAAGACATTTCTTTGGGAAACCACAGCAATTTGGAGCGCGTCGAATGCAGTTTTGATGAAGCTGGCGGTCATAACGTCTGCACCCACTTCCGCTAAGTGAGCTGGCCACAGAGGCAGACAAGAAGTGGTGTTGAAATGGCTTCGTGTGTGTGTGTATATATATATATATATATATATATATATATATATATATATATATATATATATATATATATATATATATATATATATATATATATATATATATATATAGTGTATATATTAGTGTATAGTGTATTAGTGTATATATATATATATATATATATATATATATATATATATATATATATATATATATATATATATATATATACACACACTAATGAGCTTGATGCTAGCCACGCAGAAGTAGAAGGTGCCTGCCGTACACAGTCGGTTCGAAAAACACACAAGGACGCCAGCCTTTATAAACACATACTCAAAAATGGCCGCTTGCGATTCTCTGCATTTTCTTCATCATCTGTTCATCCCAGCAATCAGGTCGGGCCATGGAAAAGTCGTGGCTTTGTGTGATCCTGTAACAAAGCGAAGGCCACTTTACAAATAAACTGGAAATAAAAAGTAGTCGTTACGAAACACTGTCCCTAGAATTATACGTCCAAAATCCACAAAACGCGGTAGTGGGCGACTCCGGAATAACTTTCACTGTCTGATGGTTTTTAGTGCGCCCCAAATGCATAGTAGCGGAGCGTTTTCGCATACCACCCCGCGTTGAATGCAGCCGCCGCGGCCGGGACACTCAAAGCCAAGACCCTGTATTCAGCAGGACACGTTCTGGTGCCAAACGTCATGGGCAGTTAGCTAGTGCGGCGGTTTAAAAAATACTATATGCGCAAACAGTAACAAAGAATCGGTTAGAGCGGCGTACCCGTCTATCAGACATGCTTGCTTATAAACACGCGACCAGCAAAACAGTAATGCAGAAATTGTTTACGTTGTAATAAATATTTAGTACGCTGCACTAGGAAGCTGGACAGCCTGCTTGGCAATTCCTTTCCTTTCCTACAGGAGCAATATTAAGCATGAAATCCTACTTTTGTCATTCCAGGCAGATTGGGAGAAGACATAAGTAGTTTTGTGACGTGCAAACGAATTAAGTCAAGTATTCCGCTTGCTTTCACCTTTTGTTATTCGCCTCTCCATCGCCGAAAGACAGGGCAGCCTACTGGGATTAATTCTGCTCAGTTGCCACCTTTCTTTTTTCTCACCTCTTACTTTGTTATTTTTCTCTCGATAGAAGTCATCGGTTCACCATGCAGCAATGTAAGGCAAGGTTTCGTTCGCTAAAGTAGCTAGGTTCGATCCGACGGTTATGGATGCTAGGCGGAGCTCTCGGCCCAACCCGCTAAGCTATATTAAGCTATATGCAAGTTATCACCCAAGCGCACACTACGTCATTATAATAGGACAGCGTGGCGTGGGCAAATCACAGCTACAGCGAGGTACATTTCAGCCGTTTGAATTTCACATCCGACTTCCGTTAATTCAGCACCGGCACGAACGCACGAACGCAAAAAAAAAAAAAATCCGCGTGTTGATAAAATTGCACAAACAGGCCTGGAGTGTGGCCTGATCCCGGTGACCTTAACCGGTAACGCACTCACTCACCAGAGCAGGATTGGCCACCTTGGTGCAGTACTTGGCCACAACCTCCTATGAACACAACGAAAAGAAATGGGCATGGGCAGGACATGTAATGAGGAGGGAAGATAACCGATGGTCATTAAGGGTTACGGACTGGATCCCAAGGGAAGGGAAGCGTAGCAGGGGGCGGCAGAAAGTTAGGTGGGCGGATGAGATTAAGAAGTTTGCAGGGACGGTATGGCCACAATTAGTACATGACCGGGGTTGTTGGAGAAGTATGGGAGAGGCCTTTGCCCTGCAGTGGGCGTAACCAGGCTGATGATGATGATGATGACGAACGCACGACAAGTTGCTGGAGTAGGAATTAAGTGGCCAGGAAATACGAAAAGTGGCCAGGAGTATAAGTTAGGGGAAGCGAGGAAGCATCGTGGCGTCGGATACAGGGCGAGATTGGCACTGTAACAACTGCGTTAAATAAATTACAACTGCAAACTTCTTGTTTGTAGCAAAAAAAAAGAAAACGAATCCAGCGATTATTCAGGTCAGTTTTCTGCTTCTTTTTTTTTTAATTTAAGAGCGCGCGAGGACGTTGGCGCTTCTGAACAATAAACAAGGGCAATTCGTGCTAAACAATGCCACCGTCTTTCTTACGCATCTGCACGTGACGCGGAGTATGCGCTGGCTAAATGCGGACAACTTACCTAATTATTAGCATTTAGATTGTTCACATGTCCGCACTTTTTATTACTGCTTGCTCTCTTTGTATAATTACTCTTTCTATGTATCCATAGGCGGTTCATCTGTCAGTGTCTTTACTAATCTCTGAGGCCTCCTGCAGTAATACTTCATTCAGATGTGATTCCAACTACTACTACTGCTGCTACTGCTACTGCTACCGCTACTGCTACTACTAGTACTACTACGACTACTACCACCGCAGCCGCCATTGCTGCTCAGCCAAGAGCGGGCCAGAGGATGACAAAAAAATGTAAATTGTCCCGAGAACAGACTAAGACCAAGTGGTATGCCGGGCCGCTTCACCACCGACGCTTTCCTTCATTAATAATTTTAATGAATGTGGCCGTGGTCGCCTTCAGTTCACACAGTCATTTGCGATATTTTGCCTCGCTTCTCTTGTTTCACGACGCTTCTTGTTGTTGAATTTTAGAAGATAGACCGACAGTGGCCGGTTTGCATTCCCGCGGCAGCGCAGCGTGCTGACATGCGCCTCGGTGAAAAAGGAGGTGCACGAAAGTAAGAATGATGATAAGCGTGCCTGGACTCTAGCATGGACGCATCGCGCCCAGCGAACCCTACTACTACTGCTACTACTACTACTACTACCACTACTACTACTGCTACTACTACTGCTACTACTGCTACTACAAGGAAACAAAGTTGAAAGCACGCACATTGTGCTCCGGTAATTATTTGTATTCTGCCTGTAGGCGCCAAACTGACGTTAGATCATGACACGTAGGCAACATAGGTTTTTTCGTGCCATTTATAGCCGTGGTGGCTCGCACATTGCGAAGGTGACGGCATCCACTAGCAACCGCAGCGTTATGGTTACAAGAGGCTGTGCTACTGAACCTGGTGGTTTTCCCATTTTGCCTTCTCGAGGACATCTCCTTTCTGCCTCTCCGTGTATTCTGGCGTGTGGTTCACGTTTCTTTTTTTGTTCTAGTAACAGTAGCGAGCTGACCTCACCGCCGAATTGGGAGCTTCAACAGAAATGGTGATAGCGCGAAGACCCTGAAATAGTGTTTAGGCAGCGGAAGAAAACTGACATTGCTGAGTTCCAAATTGCAAGCGCATCCGGCTAGGTGGCAGCAGTTACCAGCAAATACCTATCGTCTATCCTTATTGTCGCACACAACGCAACTTGCGAGTCGTAACAATCTGCCAGTGGGGTATGCTGACTGAAGAAGTAAATATTTCAGAGAATCGCTTACCTATTGAGCACCCGTTTTCTGACCCCTATTTTATGATGCACGCAGGTTTTCACAACACCCTTAAAATAGCAATCAATCCAAAATAAACTTTTCTAACTTCATTACGTTTGATCCTTTTCAATCACAGCTAACGAAAAGGAAATGTGCGCAAAATTACACACGCTGGAAGTATTACACACGCTGGAAATGTGCAAACAGTTTACACACTGATAATGAATCAATGCATGCAGCGATAATTTTAGTATTACAAGCATTATTCGCTGCTGACTTGGCGTTCAATAAACACAAGCAGGATGAGAATAGCTTATCTATTAGCGCCCGCTGTCGCCCCATATGCTTGAACCTTTTCCTGCCAAACCGGCAGCCGTTATTAACTTTTTTTTTTAGTTTGTGTTCGGTTCGGATTCAGGCATGTTCGAAGAACATCAATTCGAGTTAGAGTTCAGTTCCGGCTAAAGATTTCGATTCGGGTAGGGATTCGCTTTGACGAATCCCTACCCGAATCAGCATAACGCCTTCGAATGAAGTCAACTGGTCGAAGAAAAGCAGGGTACCTTGCCTGCTTGTCTTCGATTGTGGTAGTTTCCATCCACCATGGTACAGAATGAAACCTGTCCTGAAAAAAAAAAAAAGGCACACACCCTGAAAAGGCGCAGCAAGGAGCCTCCGGCGAGCGAGTGCATTGACAGTGGGGCAGAGTCGCTGCTGTCCTGCAGCGTTACGGACGTACAAGGGGGATTTCCCCTTGCGATGCGCTGTCCCTCTTGCTTACGACGAGCAAATGGAGCGTGGAAGGCGCCTTTGGGATGGCGTATGCGGTCCGCTAACGAACGGATATAGTCTTCAGGAACAATATAGGCTTCAGGTGGCCTTGCTTATGATCTTGTGTTCGACATCGCGGTTTAAATTTATTGTCAACTTTAGCTTTGCACTGGAGGAACAAAGGACGTAGCTTTCATGAATACATCTAACAAGGAGCCAAAGAATAATGATAGTGCGCTCGGTGCGTTTAATATCAACGAGAACTGCACATGTAGTTGCTCGTCTCGTGCACGAGACGCAAGTTCCTTCCTTTTTTGCTACAGAGGCAATACGAATATAGAGAGGAGCCTACTACACTTCCCGGGATACTCCCGGCTCAAAACTCGTGTATGCAGATATTTAATATAACCGCTGAGAAGGAAGAAAGCAAGCATTTTTTCTTTTGATGCACGAAAGGAAAAAAAAACGTGGCCATGATCCAAAATAGCGAAACCTTGCCTGCGGCGTGCGCAAGGCATGGTGCCCCTTTTGGCAGCACAACTCCTGTGCGTTCTCACGCGCGCAATGTATTCATCGTCAGCACATCTCCCTTCTTCACTTCCAAATTTAGCACTTAAAGTTATACCATGCCTGTGAGCGGGCGTTATTGCATCAGTGCTCTTATGGGAGCGCGCGCCACTAAATAAACAAAAAAAAAACGCGCTTGACATGCCTGCACAGGTACAGTGGCCTCGACACCAAACACCACCGGACGCCAGCTGTCCACGTATCCGGCTTACAGACATCCAGCACGCCGTCCTTAGACGTCAGCATTCAACCCATACTTCGACCGCCGCGAAACAGTCGGCCCCGTCCTCTCGACTCCTACAGACTTCCCAGCCTGACTCTCCCTTCGACTTCGCGGACATCATGTGCACGGCGTTTATGTGCCATCACGCACTACATGTAGGTATACTGCACATAGCACACTTAGTATATACCCTCACGTTTAGCGAGTTTTTTTTTTCTATATTCCCTACACCACCGCAAATAATTTTGAATATAGCGCTGCGTGCAGGGCGAGAACAATTGGTGGTGGCGCTGCTATCACGTCAGCCAAGAGCGTGCCAGATGATGACGAAAAAAAATGAAGATGGTCCCTAGCACCGACCAAGGCCAAGTGAGGCGCCGGGGCGCTTCGCCACCGACGCATTCCATATTTAATTTATTTAATAAATGCGGCCGTGGTCGTCTTCAGTGGCGACCTTCACGCAGCTATTTGCCATATTTCGCCTCGCTTCTACTGTCTCACGACGACTCTCGTTGCTGCATTTTAGAAGTTAAAGCGGCAGTGGCCGGTTTGCATTCCCGCGGCAGCAGAAGCATGCTGGCATGCGCATCGGTGAAAAAGGAGGCGCACGAAAGTAAGAATGATGATAAGCGTGTCTGGACTCCAGCATGGATGTATCGCGCCAGCGAAACCACCCTTGTATACCATCCAGTTCGTTTGCAGAGACATGAAAACAGGGAAGGTCTCAAAGACAAATAAAATGCGTACATGTAGGCGGGAGCATAGGGGCCCATTTTAAAGCCGCCCATATAAACGTACACGCACGCGCGCATGCGCATGCAGGCCCATTCAAACCCACAGCACGAATACTCCAGCACACTCGGACATGAAATTCGCTAAGTTGCCGTTGCATCGAGTGGCGCGCTACCTGTCATCGTCAGCGCGGTGTTCAAAGCTGCCAACGTCGCCAGAGAAGCACGAATACAGACGTGCGTCACTACATCGCTTGGTCTTCTGTGAGTCACCGCCTGCGCTAACGAGACCGCTGCGTTCTCCCCACTGAAAGGCTGACAAATTTTCCTACTTACCGACAATGCCCGACAGGCGGCGCTTGATCACCGGCTAAAAGGTGGTAGTTTATACTGTAGAAGGATCACCGGTGGGGTAGTTCATAGTGTTTTCGTTTCTTTTTTATTGTCTAACCTAGGTAGGACATTACGCAATATAATAGCAAGAGCTTGGTGGCGCAATCCACTGCCCCGTTCCAAAGGGGACGCTCATAACTGCTATCCATCCACCCAAAGAAAAACAAGGCAACCACCAAGATTACGAAGGCCGCGAGCATCAATTTTGTGGAGAGACAACCCACTCCTTGTTTACGCGCCTCGTGGTCCTTCTCTCGTGACCCCCATTATCGTCCCTGCATTTTCGGTCAACAGCTGCGGCAATTATCTGCTTCGCTACATTTATGAATAAGAAGAAAGGGAACCGAGGGGGCCCGATTTTTAATTAATCGTATCGTAAGAAGCGAACAACCAAATACACCAAGGACAACGTAGGGGGAAATTACTCGTACTTTACTAATTGAAATAAAGAAATGATAATGCAAACTAAACTGTAAAAAGAAACAGCCGGCCGCAGGTTGGATACGAACCCACGTCTTGGCATTACGCGTGCGATGCTCTACCAATTGAGCTACCACGGCGCCGTTTTGCCATTCGCTTTCTGGGCTTTCTGTTTTCACTACGAGAACTAAACCTAGGAGTGCTAGCCAGCGCGACCACCGACAAACCTAGGCTGCCGATGTAGAACATCCGTTCTGCCGCAGGTGTCACGAGTACGCGATCTATTTGAGCTAAATCAGAGAACAAAAGGAGAGAAAGCTATGAAACTTGCGCTTTTATTCTTTTTCTGCAACAGCTTTATACAAAGTAAATTATTGCTTCGAATTAAAAACTTAACTCCATAATCATCATCTATAATATATACAGGGTGTTTCAGCGAACACTTTCAAATTTTTTTAAAGTTGCCTGTGGCAGATAGCTCAATTCAAGTTTATGGGCTGGTCTACTCGAAGCGGCGGACACTACTTGCACAAAAAATTGATATGCAAAATCTACTAATTAACAAGGAATTCACTAACTTTATTTTTAGCTAATTACATTATAAGCCATATTGCAAGTTACAAATTGTAGCAGTGGACTTCGCAAGGCGGATCCACTTGGAACGAATTCTGAGGACGACACAAGTTTCGAAATTTAAATTCCAGAACTTTGCGGAGAAATGCATTGGGGTTCCAGTTACCTGTGTGCTACTGAAGTACTAAAGCGCCAAGCAGACGACACAAGAAGAGACACGGACCTGTGTGATTCAGTGCATAAAACAGCGTTTTTTAACCAAATTAACTGGAACGACAAGGCATTTCTCCGCAAGGTTCGGAAATTGATATCTGGAAACTGGTGTCATCTTAAAAATTCGTTCCAAGTGGATCCGCCTTGCGAGCTCCACGGCTATAATTTGTACATTGCAATATGGGCCATAATGTAATTAGTTAAAATTTAATTAGTGAAGCTTTAATAATTATTCGATTTTGCGTCTCAATTTTTTTTTGTGCAAGTATTGTCCACCGCTTCGAGTAGACCAGCTCATGAACTAAAATTGTGATATCTGCCACAAGCAACTTTTTTTTAAGTGTTCGCTGAAACACCCTGTATATATATATGTGTGCGTATTTTTTTTACCTTGGTCGGCGTCCGTTTTATTTTCTGCCATGATTCTTCCCGACCTGACGAGATATCGTCACACACTCGAGATAATGATCATGTCAACAATTCAGTGCCATATAAAAAATTTCATTTTCGCAACCTACGGTGTACATTTTGCTTAAAAAAATTTGCACCGGTTCGAGAGTCGTCATCATCATCATCAGCCTGGTTACACCCACTGCAGGGCAAAGGCCTCTCCCATACTTCTCCAACTACCCCAGTCATGTACTAATGGTGGCCATGTTGTCCCTGCAAACTTCTTAATCTCATCCGCCCACCTAACTTTCTGCCGCCCTCTGCTACGCTTCCCTTCCCTTGGAATCAATTCTCTAACTCTTAATGACCATCGGTTATCCTCCCTCCTCATTACGTGTCCTGCCCATGCCGTTCGTGAGCGCCCTTCGACAATCAAACAGCAACGCTTCGCATTACGTGGTACTCAAGTGAACATGCCGCTGCGAAATTTTTTTTCCCGTAAATGGTATCACTCGAATTGTCACTGTTATCAGGTTATGGCTAGCGCAACGCGCGTTTCCTGTATCGGAAACTTGTGAACGTCTTTGACCATTTGACATCAAGACAGGCGTATCTTGCCAGGTTGCATGGGCTGCGCGAACAGTGTTGTGCGATCCCGATATTATGGGAGCGTCAGTGATTCCTGTGCAATATATGTGCGGTGACGTATGTGTGACCGACTGACTTCGATCAGTTGTACTATAGATTCGACGACCACCTATCTTGAGCTCCACTATCTTGTCGTCACTTGAGCGTTGTTTCTCTTTCTGGCCACAAGTTCCCCCACTAATGAGCTAGACCCTTAATTTACTATTCCTGATATAGATTGTTGTCTTTTCGCAGTCACTATCTCGTTAAAATCTCTGGTGTAGTTGCTATGCGGCACCTGGCCTTTAAAGATCTCCTTTGGCTGACAGCTGCTTCGATGCAGGAACAATAGCTTATTGTAGTCAGTAGCTGTACAGCGAGCGGGAGCTCTTTCTCTCTCGCTCTTGGCGGCGCTGGAGGTCGCGGTGGGTTGTGCCTGCTGAAACTGGTGGCTGCAGTCCTATGGTTTTGAAAAAAAAATATTCTCAAGTTCAAACAATAGGTCCGTTACGACCACGTAAATCAGGGGCGGGCGAAGTCTCGAAGTATGTTTGAAAACTAGTATGTGGAAAACTGATTAGCATTGGAAAAGTTTCGCCAGAAAACCGCAGTTTCTAATTGATGGGAAGCTGACGACCACGCTACGAGCGATGGGGTGATTAGAAAAGCGATAGCCGTAGCATTAAAAAAGCAAGTGACGTTACTGTGAATGAGAGATCTAAAGTGAGCAGTTAGTATTGCAGTTGATATTAGGAGAGTACTAATTAAGAGGTTAAGATTATGTCGAGAAGTTTCCGGCAATGTACCGAAAGGTGCTTGGTCACTACAGGAAGGAACGAAGGAAATATCCACAACCCCTCGGGCGGCTGGACAGGTCCCAGGCGGTCGACCTGAGACGGTTGCAGACAGGCACTTTCACCAAACCCTGCCACCTGCACCACCTGTGGCCCGCGCTGCACCCATCTCCCGGCTGCCCGTGGTGCGAGCACGAACGGATCTATATGTCCCATGTGCTTTTGTAATGTCAACGCCATGAGGAAGAAGGACCAGGAGAAAAGGGGAAGACAACAGCAGGACCTTCTGAAGCTGCGCGCCTCGCTGAGAGATGGCAAGCTGCCCTCCTCAGCGAGGCACCCGAAGACCAGAAGTAGGCCGTCCAGCGGGCCAAGGCCGTTGCCGAGGATCTCGGAAGATTTTCCTCGGGCGATGGACCCCTGGCAGCCTAGCCCCGGGCACCAACAGCAATGACCGTTGGACAAATAAAGTTTATTCTTGTCCTATCCTAATCTGTAGCAGTGAAGCAGAGTGTTTACCTATGGGCCATGTCGTTACAGGAACCTATGATCAAGCTGTGGAAAGCTTCAAGAGAATTGAAGTGAAAAAAGTTGATTTGGTATTCATGAAGACCAGCTTAGTAATAGCCTTGAAAAATAAAGTAAACAATCGCTGCATTCTGCCAATAGTGAACTAGGAGGCGGAAACTTGCAAAATAATCAATAATCCTGACGGGAAGCTGAGGGAACACACTACGAGCGATGGGGTGATTAGAAAAAGCGATAGCCGTAGCATTAAGAAAGCAAGTGACGTTACTATGAATGAGAGATCTAAAGTGAGCAGTTAGTATTACAGTCGATATTGGGAGTGTACTAATTAAGAGGTTAAGATTATGTTACGTGCTGAGGAAATAACCAATGGTGTATGACTGAAAGTAACACAATGGGTTCGTGGAAAAGGAACGCACTTGCGCGGCAAAGTGACGAAACTTTACCATTATGGTTCGGTTCTCGCAGAAAATAGGTGATCAAGTGATTGATTGATTGATTTATTTATTGATTGATTGACTCCACCTATCGCCCTTTTCAATTGATTGATTGAATTTCACGTCCGACAACGATGCAGAAGTTAAAATGATAATTGCAGATTTCAACGAAACTATAGGCTGCTGAGGATACACTGAATGTGAAAAATGCGATAAAATGTTAGGTGAATGTATTACACAATTACGAATACATTTCTTATTGCACCACACTGCCACTTCTTCACTAGAGGATATAAAAATTGTGCAATGAAAATGTTCAACAATACAGAAATATCACAGCCGTTTCTTCGGTACAAATTACCCGACTGAAACAGAGCGCCCATTAAGAATGAATGAATGAATGTATGAATGACGCGAAAAGATATTTTACAACTAAATGCCTAAGTCATTCTTCTACCATCCTCATGTTAGAATTATTGCAAAAAACATTGAATGAAAGACGTCGTATAGCAATGTTTTCAAAATGGCATATCTCAGTGCCACGTATTTTTTACCTGCACACATCGAATATCCAAGAGCGACGAAGTTCAAGGTCCCCCCCCCCCCCCCCCCATTGCAGACTTTGAATACTCAGTCCCTTTGACAGAACGATGGCGTCAGTAAATTCCAAATACAGTGTATAATATACATCAAGTGCAACGATGTTTACTCACGGTAAACGACGTCAGTCTGTCACCGAATCAACAGTGGCTCTTCTTCCATGGCTGAACAAACCTCTCATCTCGATGCATTCGCGTGCAGCGTAAATAAATGATAAAATTTCTCTCGAAGAGGTCATCGAAAAAGTGCATGATGCTGTTATTCGGCAAGGCAGCGCACCTTAGACGCGAAACGCAAAGCAAAAAAAAAAAAAGAAAGAAAGAAAGCAGCCGCTCAATCGAATTGCAAACTTTCGATGCCTGGCTATTGGTGACAGTGTGGAAATAGAAGGAGCAGATTGCAAACATTATGCGAACGGGCCATTTCGAGACTATGACCGCTGACGAGTTCTCGTTGAGTGAGTCAAGAGCTGTCAAAGCTGTCTTTGCTGGTTCATCGCTTTAATGCGAGCAGGCTCGGAGGACGGCGGACGCAAGACGCGAGCTATCTTGCGCTGCACGTGGTGAAGAAAACACGGCGGGGTTCAAGGCTTGGCACGCTAGGCACGAGCCAACGCCGTCTCGCAACCGCCGCCTCCAGAAGGTCACCACCGCGCGAAAGAAGGCGAGAGTGAGAAAAAAAATAAGGAGAAAGGTGATCGGTATGGCCTGTGTTTCCGTGTTTCACGTGGAAAGGCCATCTCGAGGGGATCGACGCACCTTCCTGGCGTCGTGACGACATGCGTGGTTATAAAAGAAGGTGGGCATCGAGTCCACGCGCTGCTTGCCATACGTGAAGTCGCTCTGTTCAAGGCGCCGGCTATTGAGAGGTCTGCTGGAGATGCGACGGGGCGTCTCTTTTACGCTCGGACTCGGAAATGCCATTATTATAGGTGGTAACGAGCGAACAATGTGCACTGTGCGGTTTAGTTCGACGAGCTAATATCACGTTTAAGAATTCAGCGACTTTATTAAACGCCCATGAATAAGCAGTGTGGTCTTTCGGCACCTTGATCCGGGCTTGGCGTGTTTGGCACACACTCTTTTTGGAGTCCGTCATGAGTTTTCAAAGGAGCGCCAGCTGTTCGTCGACGACGTCGGCCTTCTTTGCGCTAACTGTTTTTCTGTGCGCTTTGGCGACGTCCTGCCTCTGTGATGGCGTGACGGACTCGGACCTCACGACCGCAGCGACGGCGCAGCCGAACGTGAGCTACGTGGCCAAGCTCAGGGAGTTCATCGGCAATGCCATGGACGGGGCCTCCCCTCGACTCGCGCGCAAGGTCCTCGAGGCGGATTTATCGGCCGACTGCAGCATCGGCCTTTTCAAGTTGGTGCGTGGCATCCGGAACCTAGAACCATGGGCGATGCGATGTGAGTCCTTCAGCGTGCATGCCTGGCCTTCGAGATGAACGGAATCGCTGTGTAGTTTCTATATCGTGCTGACTGCACTGTTGGAGGATAAGGGCATCATTGCTAGACATGCCCTTATCCTCTGCTTTAGACGCACGACACCCAGCACATCATGTAGAATGGGACATGTGTACGTTATGCAAATTTGAAACGGGGTCGGGAAAATATAGCGACTCTAAGTGCTACTCTGTTTTCGCGCTTCGACAGCAGCTCGAGCGGCACTCCATCACCGGGATCTATCGGCGTATGTCGATGGTGATCGCGAGCAATGAATAGAGTCGAGCGAAAGGAATCCTCACAGTGTACAGGCCCTGAGGTGGTATTATGTGGCGATTTTCTCTTTGTTTTTTATTGTTTCTGACCTTCGCCATTAGTCGCAGGACGCCACGCCTACACGTTGTTGCTGATATCGGCCACTCGTAGCGATGGGTGATCAGAAAAAAAAATTGAATCAGCGTAAAACAATCCTTACATACAGCCCCCGGGCCAGCATAATGTAAAGAATCCTTTCACTCGATTTTATTCATTTGTTATCGCACACATTAGTCGATGCTGGGAATATCACAGGCGAGCTGCCTGCTGGGGGGCTCTGTGTGCATGCATGGCTATCGACAATTAAATATTTTGGTGCATATGCGAGCTACTAACGCTATCTTCTCAAGTATATCTAATGTTCTGAAGTGCCAGAACTACTCGCGGAGTGTAAACGTGGTGTGATTAACAATGTTTCTGTGTTCTATCATGATCAACCTATCGCTTGTCAGCTGCGGTATTATAAGTGTTCTCCTTCTTCGCTAACCATCACGACACGTATGCTCGTAAAGGTTCTCTAGTATTTGTGGCTAGTATTGAGGACGCCTGTCAGCCTTCATAGGGATGGGTGTCATAACGAGACGGCCGCCTCCTTATCAAGCCACCCACTATCATAATTTGTGGCCGCCTGGACGCCGGCCAATCAGAAAAGGCTCCTATAGTGAGAGAAGTTTGTGAATACGAGCATGCAGCTACCGCTCGCTACCAGCTTGAAAGTGAATGCCGTAGCCCCACTCTTTTTCGCACCTGAACTGTGCACTTTGCTCGGTGATGACACGCTTGACAGGGCTCCAACCGAGGCGTGCAACTGACATTGTGACGTTCTTTTTCTCTTTCTCGTGCTTTAAGGATTTCGCTTAGAACCCGGAAAATAGAACCGCTTTAGAAGTCTATATATAACCAGTCAGGAGGAAATAATTAGAATGCGTGTGAACGTGGTGTACAATTTTGTCGAGCGACAACTGTGCCCCTGAAAAAAAAAACATAAAAAATGTTAATCAAAAAGTTTGCGCAACTGATTGCCGCATTGTGCACATCGACTTTATCGCTACATTAGTGTTATTTCCTCCAGACGGTGGTCAACAACGTCTATTCGGCATCATCCGGCTACTCTGTAACATTTATTTTTTTTAACCTGGGAAGATCTTTACGTAATATATACTTCGGCCCTTACAACGTAAATATTCCTTTCGCTCAATTATATTCGTTCCTTATCATCCGTCATTCCCGACCGGCGGATCACGGTGATCAGGCGCGCGGAGTGCCACTCGGGCCACAGGGTAAATCCTGAAATGAAATAACTCGGAATGGAGTAGTTACGAATGGAATCCCAGCCCTGTATTCACTTCCCGGTACACGTAGTAGAGCTCGCGCGCCTCACTCTCTCTCTCTCTCTCTTTGTGGTTTCGAGCGCGCTGCTACATTAAATCAAATCGCGGTTTGTAACTTATGAAACTGCACAGTGAATTATGAGGGACGCCGTAGGGGAAGGCTTCGGATTAAATTTTGACCACCCGAGGTTCCTTAACGTGCACCAAAAGTATGGTGCACGAGTGTTCTCGCACTCCGCCGGCATATCAGTGCGGCCGGCACCGAACATGCGACCACGTGCTCGGCAGAGCAACTCCGTGTAAACCGCTCAGCCACCGCGGCGTGTATCAGCCTCTCAGACACCGCTAGCAAGTCCATACGTGTACTTATCGGTAAGCCGACACGCAATGGAGCTCACAAACAACTATGAGCAACAAACTTAGCATATCGTTATCCAGCGCGTGCATTTGTCCCCCCTCCACTGCCTACTCAAGCGAATGGGCAGTGCGGTGGGCCGCTGAGCTATAACGATACGAATGTCTTTAGCATAATAGTCAATGACGAATACAGAATGGAGCATTGCCAAACAGCAAAGAAGACGTAAAGAGAATAGTTTCTCTTTTGAGCATTAACAGCGAAAACACAGTAACGAATGATTCACTAAAGGCCTGCATCCCAACAATCAAACACGTTCTTTCCTCACTGCGGGGTATTTGACGGGTCCACCGCCACGCAAGGAAACGTTGTAGAGAAAAGCATGCGTGGGCACACGAAGCGTGAGCCGTGCACGCTCCGCAGGCGCGTCGTGTCGGCAAAAAAAAAATAAATAAAATAAACGCAGCGGTCTCGACTCGGTGACGCGCAGAGGCACAGAAAGAGGAAGAACCTCGACAGGCCGCAAAAATTAGAAAAGAGAGCGCATTGAACCGTAACACTTTTTTTTTCTCGACTTCACAGCGCGAAGCGCGCCAACGACTGCTCCGAGAAAAACACGTATTGTCACGGCGTGGTCACGGAATAGTGTAGCCACGACAATATTCGGGTGGTTTTACGTCCATTTGGTGCAGGTGTGCACGGGCAGAGCACGCGTACGGGACATTTGAGGAAGTCTGTGGGTAATCGAAGCGAGCCGGAAAATTAATCGGGCGATTCCGCGAGGTCCCCTACGTGCGCTCGCGGAGGCGACGTCGTGCTTGTGCCCCTCCGAGGGTCGTGTACGTATACGACCTTGGCCAAGTTACATTCGCCGGCATGCGGGAAAGGCCCCTGAAGCTTGACAGACTAATATATGCCACCCTATCTCAAATGAAGACGAAGACTACGGGCTTAATTTATTCGAAACCAAGAGTTTAATCGAAACAAACACGTATTTGAAAGCAAGTGATGAGGCCAGCCTGCGTGACGTGGCATTCTTTTATTCAATTTAAGCTTCTACGCTTTTTATAACTTTTGTTTTAATCCCTCGCTCTGGTTTGATTTTCTTTTCCTGACTTTCACCTGGACAAAGTGGTCTCGGTAAAAAACATTTGGTGCCTGTGCAGTTAGTACCGCTTGCTTTGAAACATTTTTTTTCGTAACCTTTCAGTAGCGAGTGAGGGTCTGTGGCGACATTATTTGTCGCGGTACCCGCATATCACCATGGATCTCAACCAGTTCGCCCAAATCTTTGTCTAATTTTGCTCGCCTCATAATCTGTTTTTTTTTCTTTTTTTTTCCTGTTTTGTCTCAAGTTGGGGCCCTTCGAGAACATGCCCTGTATTCGCGCGCCATAGGCGTTGACCTTCTTCTATGCGACTGTACTCCTTAAGATGCAAAGAGGCAATCACTCCGGCCCGTAATCACAAACGGACGATTGTTCTTCATCCCCAGACCGAAATTCTCAACGCATAACTAACCTTCTATGGACGCACAATGCTCAGGAGTCTCTATGGCGCTTTTTTTAATATCAGTGCACCTGTGTAGACGCCTCTGGCCAAATTACCCTATTACCTCGTGCGTGCATGTGTGCAGGAAATTCTCTCTTTCTCTATATCTCTGATCTTTACATTTTTTTCTCTCTATTATCCTGCGTATGATAGCCTATCGTACGCTGTTCTAGTTAGCCTCCCTAGCTTCCTCGTTTTCTATTATCTTTCTCTTATATAACAATTAATCATCAGAAGCCTATTTTGTGTCCACTACAGGACCAAGACCTCTCCCCACGATATATAATTACCCCTGTCCTGTGCCAACTGATTCCAAATAGCGCCCGCGAATTTCCTAATTTCAGCGCTCCACCTAGTCGTCTGGCGTCCTCGACTGCGGTTCCCTTCTGTTGGCACCCATTCTGTAACCCTAATGGGCCAACGGTTATCTAACCTGCGCATTACACGACCTGCCCAGCTCCATTTTTTTTTCTCTGAATGTCAATTAGAATATCGGATATATCCGCTGGCTCTCTGATCCAAACCGCTCTCTTTCTGTCTCTTAACGTTATACCTAGCATCCTTCGTTACATCGCTCTTTACGCGGTCCTTAACTTGTTCTCAAGCTTCTTTGTCAGTCTCCAAGTTTCTGCCCCATATGTCAGCACCGGTAAAATGCACTGATTGTACACCTTCTTTTTCAATCATAATGGTACGATTCCAGCCAGGAGCTCACGATGTTTGCCGTATGCGATCCAACCCATTATTATTCTTCTCTGAATTTCCTTCTCATGATCAGGGTTCCCTGGGATTAATTGACCCAGGTAAACGTACTCCTTCACCGACTCTAGAGGCTGACTGGCTATCCTGAACTCTCGTACCCTTGCCCGGCTATAACACATTATCTTTGTCTTCTGCATATTAATCTTCAACCTCACTCTTACACCCTTTCTTTTGAGGTTCTCAATAATTTGTTGTAACTCGTCTGCAGTGTTGCTGAATGGAACAAGGTCATCTGCAAACCGAAGGTTGCTGAGATATTCGCCGTTGATCCTTACTTCTAAGCCTTCCCACTTTAACAGCTTGAATACTTCTTCCAAGCACGCAGTGAATAGCATTGGATAGATTGTGTCTTCTTGTCTGTCCCCTTTCTTTATAGGGATCTTCCTACTTTTGCTTGTGGAGAATTAGGGTAGCTGCGGAATCTCTGTAGATATTATCCAAGACATTTACGCAAGCGGTCTGTACTTCTTGATTACATAATGTCTCTATGACGGCTGGCATCTCTGCTGAATCAAATGCCTTTTCGTAATCTATGAAAGCCATACAGAGAGGTTGATTGTACACTGCGGATTTCTCAATTACCTGATTAATGACATGGATGTGATCCATTTTAGAGTATGCCTTCCTGAAACCAGCCCGTTCCCTTGGTTGACTCAAGTCCAGTGTCCCTTATTGCAAATTATATTGGTTAATATTTTATTTGATACTGGAAGTAAGCTAATGGGACTATAATTTTTCTCATCTTCAACGTCTCCCTTTTTGTGGATTAGTATAATGTTTGCATTCTTCCAGTTTTCTGGGACCTTTGAAGTCAATAGACACTTCGTATAAGGAGCCGCCAGTTTTCCATGCATTATGCCTCCTCCATCTTTGATTAAATCGACTGTTATTCCATCCTCTCCTGCCGCGCTTCCTCATTTCATGTCTCACAAGGCTCTTCTGACCTCATCGCTAGTTATAGGAGGAGTTCCTTTATGCTGTTCATTACTGTTTCTAATTGAGGTATGCTGACTCCTCTGGGTACTGTACAAGTCAGTGTAGAATTCTTTTTCTGCTTTTACTATATCTTCGAGATTGCTGATGATATTACCCTGCTTATCTTTCAGTGCATACATCTTGGTTTGTCCTGTGCCAAGTTTCTTTCTCACGGATTACAGGCTGCGTCCATTATTTACGGCTTCTTCAGTCGTTCTCACGTTATAGTTTCGAATATCCCTTATTTTCGCTTTGTTGACCAGTTTTGACAGTTCTGCGAATTCTATTCTGTCTCTTGAGTTGGGCACTTTCATTTTTTGTCGTTTCTTTATAAGGCCCTTTGTTACTTGGGAAAGCTTGCCGATTGGTTGCCTTGATGCCTTGCCTCCCACTTCAATTGCTGCCTCTGAAGCCAGCCTAGTTACTATTTTATTCATTACCTCTTTGTCACCTCCATCTCTTTGTTCTAAGGCTGCTTATTTGTTTGCAAGTACCAGCCAGAATTTGTCTGCCTCTACAGTTACTGCATCTAGATTGGCCTGTTTCTTCTTGACCAATTTTACTCTTTCTCTCTTCAAATTGAGGGGAATCTTAGCCCTCACTAACCTATGATCACTGTAGTATACCTTACCTAACACTTCTACATCCTGCACTATGCTGGGATCGGCAGAAAGTATGAAATGAATTTCATTTCTTGTTTCCCCATTAGGCCTTTTCCATGTCCACTTTCTGTTGCTATGCTTCCTGAAGAAGGTGTTCATTAATCGCATCTTATTCCTTTCTGCGAATTTTACAAGCACCTCTCCTCTGGCGTTCCTAGGATCGACGCCATAGCTGCCAATTGCTTGTTAGCCAGCCTGCTTTTTTCCCACTTTTTTCACACTTTTGCACTGAAGTCACCCATTGCTACAGTATACTGATTTGCACTTTTCCCATCGCTAATTCAACATCTTCATAAAATTGATCTACTTCATTATCGTCGTGACTGGATGTTGGAGCCTAGGCTTGTACAACCTTTAATCTATACCTCTCATTAAGTATGAATACGACTACTGCTACCCTCTCAATAATGCTGTAGAATTCGTCAATGTTGCTTTCTATGTCCTTATGGATTAGGAATCCTATCCCGCATTGCTTCTTACCTGGAAGGCCTCTGTAGCAGAGGATATGGGCGTTAGTCAGCACTGTATAAGCCTCGCTAATCGATGCATAAATGCTTAGAAAAAGGATTTCATGGCACTTTTTACGACACACGAGGGTATAAAAGCCACACGACAAGCGTTGTAGCTTTTACAAAGAGCTTCTGTTCTGAACTTGTGCCTGTCGTTTTTTGATGAAGACCCCTCTTATGTGGTCTTGATAGTTTCAGCAGAGTAAAATCTTTATTATTATTATTATTTTTACGAGTCACCATTCCTCGCAGTGTTCGACGCCTCTGGAAAGTACCCGACCGGGGCCCTGACGACGACGCGAGTCGATCTAGGTGCTTTCGACGAGTGCGTCGAGACCGTGGTGCGTGACGACTACGGCCACGAAACGCTGCGCGCGCAGTACTGCAACCTAATGGTCTACGCCGGAAACAGGACGGACCTCGACGACCACATCGCAAAAGCCGTAACGCTATCGCACCCGCGGGTGAGCTGGCACTTCGGCCATTTTTGTTGCAGTTACTCTTGACCCCGAAAAAAAAAGGAAATAAGAAGGAAAATAGCTCTTACGCTAAAACTCTTCCTAAGAGCAGCATCGAGCCAATCATGGTGTTGGACGTATCATTAGAGGCGGCGACTGGCCAATGGCAAACAGTGCTTACGAACAAAAAGCTTTGTGGATTCAACCCCTTTTTTCTAAGGTAACATCGGCAGCCTACAGATCGCAAACGGGTCCTCGCGCAATGCGCTATGCTTGTTTTTGTTTTTACAGTGAAGCTATTAGCCTCTATACGCCCTTTCATACATAGCAGTCAACGCTGTGGAAGCTACGCAAAAAGTTCGGTCAAGAAAAGTTGTCATTCCGCGCGTTCCGTCCATGCTTCGCTGCGTGCCAATTGCGTTCGCTCGCGCAAGCATGCACGTGAGGCTCCTCGCAACGGGATGCAAATAAAAAGCCCGAAAAGAACAAAAAAATAAAAAATGATCTAAAACAACGCATTAGCAGCGGCATACCACAGTGTGTTTGTTTCTAAGGGTTGAAACTTGTTTCATTCAATACTGATCCTACATAAAAAACAGTTGCGCACAATTGCGGTCAAAAAGCGTCCAACCACATCCGAGTGCGAACGAAACCACTGCAAGAACTCTCTCTAGCCACCACAGCGTTAACTGCTATGTATGGAACGGAGCATAGTTGATCACAAATTTCTTGTCTGCCAGCAAAAAAAAAAGAAGTTAAACAAAAAAATTCGCATATCTCTTTTGGAATGAGGCCCATACAACACACAGCTCAGTATTCATTTCAATAAAGAAAAGCACTAAACAAGCGTCAGAACTGCATGATGGATGATAAGGCGGCTGTGAACAATGCGAGGCACGTTCCTTCTCCCTGCGTGTGTTTCCTGGTAAAAATTACTGTTGCAAAAGCTGCACCAGTGGGAAAGGCAGTCCAATAAAACATTTCATATGCCCATTGACGTCATTTGCGTGGTTTTCTAACAGCTTCGCTGGCCATCCACTTTCGCATGGTCGGGATGGCGAATCGATTTTTTTCAGTTAATCAGTATCGGTTGGCACAAAATACCGCTGAACAAAAAAAAATTCTGAGAGCCCATCGACGATGATTGTCCAAGTTATGACAGCACCACGGTGGCAGTGCCCTTTCGATGTCGCCAAATATCGTCTGTCCCGAGAAACATCTCGCACATTAGTGGCCTGAGAACATACAAAATGCGAACTTACTTTTGTCCTCTCTTCCTCTTTCTTAGAGCCTGACTACTACCGTGAGCGCACTGAAACTATACCAAGAAAAAAATATGCAGATCCAACGCACATCTTGGAATCTATGTGAAGCGAAGCTTTCGTGAAGTGGTTAATCAAATGCTATCCATTTGTCCCCTTCATTCCTGCATCAATGGAATAAGGGAAACAGGTGCGGGCACATGTGCGCATGTGCGCGAGAGCACAACGCCCACTAGCTCACAAAACGCTAGTGGGCGTTGGCACGGTTGACATGGTGGCCTAATAGTTAGAGCAACCGGCTGCTGTGCAGGGGCGCAGAAGCTCGCTCAAACCATCGGACACATAATTCATTTTAAATGTGTGAGCATTTCTATGCCTATCCAGTGAGGAAACCCGTCCGTCAGTACGTCACCTAAGACGATCGTTTTCAAGATGGGACACGCAGCAGCGAGCGAATTCACATTCGTGTTGCCTCTCGTTTCAAGGCTAACTAAGCGGCAAGATCACAGCGCGCAGGAAGCTATCAGCACTCGGCGCACTGCGTCCCATCGCCGATCGCTTTGAAGATACGGCCCACGCGTCCCGCTTCAACGCGAACTAAGCGGCGATAATACAGGCACGCATGGCCTCGCCATACGCAGCCGCCGCCGGAGTACAGTTGGTCACAGTTGATAATGGTTCGACGAGGATGGATAAGGCACGAAAGAGCGATAACGGCTTATATTGATGGGAACATCATCAGCACACCTTGCGCCACCACCTGCAGTAGTTTACTTGCGTCATCATTTCACCTTGCGCTGCCGTCAGCAGCCATTCGTGCCGCCACATCGCGCTCGTTTATACTCGTCGGATCAAGTTTCATAACATCGCTAATGAAATCTGGCTACGTAGAGATGAGGTAAAACTCTTGCTTGGGCTAGTTGGTTCATGCTTGAAGTAGTAAAGGCAAGCCGCAGAAGATCAGGACTCAGGAAGAAGTACACAAACGACAGGACCGGCGTCACCCACAACTAAGTTTATTTTCGCAACAAGCCTGCCTTATGTAGGTTATTCACGCCGAGTCACGCACAAAACTTTAGAAGCAAAAAACAGCAATCTATCGACCATTCAGGAATGTTATCGGCACATATTGTCGAATGAGCAAACGAGAACCACACGTGGATCAGCACAGGAGGCAATCGATCTAGTATAGTCTTTTTCCAAGCCAACGGGGACATAAAACCAGACATAAAAAGTACCGTCTACACTTCACTACCAACGATTGGTTGGTAGTGAAGTCCCCGTTGGCTTGGAAAAAGACTATACTAGATCAATTGCCTCCTGTGCTGATCCACGTGTGGTTCTTGTTTGCTCATTCGATAATATGTGCCGATAACATTCCTGAATGGTCGATACATTGCTGTTTTTTACTTCTAAAGCTTTGTGCGTGACTCGGCGTGAATAACCTACATAAGGCAGGCTTGTTGCGAAAATAAACTTAGTTGTGGGTGGCGCCGGTCCTGTCGTTTGTGTACTTCTTCCTGAGTAGAGATGAGCAAGTGGCGGAACGCTTACACATACTTAGACAACTCCTAGAGGAGTTACTGCGTGAAAAAGCATAATCCATGCCGCAAGGCAGCAGGAGCACACACTGTCAACAAAGTACGGGAGGGTTCGCAAAGGAAGGTTCGCTTTAAGTAAAAGAACATACCTCGGGTAGTGCATTTGTTTCTGTGCATCTACTTGTCTTCGTCAGGACCTCGACGAAGACAAGTAGACGCTCGTAGGGTCTTCGGTGTAAGGCAGAAAACAAACAATGTAAAAATGCCTTGGTGTGACTAAAAACACACCATTTTTGAGGTGGCTTCTCACGAATCATGTGAAGCGTGCTACGAAGAGCAGCAAGCTCCGTGGCTGTCGATGTCGTCTGATGAGATGTCTTGAACTTTACGGTGGTGGCTTTCTCAGGAAAAAAATCACTGATCCTGCAGACCCGTCTGGAGGTTGAAGCATCATTGTACAGATTGGTACGATCATTGTATTTTTCGTACAGTAAGAGCAGTGAAAGTTGCTTGGGAGCTTGTGATAAGAGTTGTGCCTTCGTTCGAGTTCCTGGTACTGTCAGTCGAACTTGTGGCTGAACCAACCACCAAGGCGGAAACAGAACTATTGCTGCAGCTGTGTAATCTTATGGAAGATATACACGATAAGGCAGTATCCTCTAACAAAAAAAAAAGCGCGTGGTTGGTCTTCTGGCGGTGACGCGAGATAGTGGAAAGGGGCGTGAGCAAGGCCTCTAAGTGTACTCTGAACGCTTCCGTAACAATGTGAATTATGGTTGGGTAGTCATGCGCAATAGCAATGGTCTCAGCTGTTGATGAACATCGTGATAACCCTACAGAAATCCTAAGCGCCTGGTCCTGAGCACTTCCGATTGTACGGATGTTAGTTCTGCAGGTATTGGTCAGCACTGGCAAGTTGTACCTCAGATACCCGAGAAAGAGCGTCCTGTAAACTTGTATCATGCCGTGTACTGAAATACACCAGGTTTTTTCTCCAAGAAACTTCAACAGATGAGATATGGCTGTCAGGCCTTTTTTAGGTAGGTCACGTGGGGACTCAAGCAGAGGTCACGGTCAACGATTACCCCTAAGAGTCTGTTTGTCCTGACATGGGAATTTTGTCCATCGTTGGATAATGACGTTCGAATTCACTGACTTCCGACTAAACGCGACCAATGCCCATTTTGCTGGGCAAATCTTGAGGCCTTGTTCGCTAAGGTACGTCGATATCAACGTCGCAGATTTCTGGAGGCTTGCACGTACCTGAGGAAGTGTCATGCCAGATGCCCAGACACAGATGTCATGAGCACAGATTGACAACTTCACCGTGCTGTACCGTCTGTGGCTAGGCGTTGCGTTTAGGAGCTCATATGCTTTCCTTATTATTATGGCCAACAGCCCCACGTGCGACACATGCAACAGCGATGAGACGCTCGCACATATTATCTGTGTCTGCCCGCGATATAGTGCCCAGAGACAAGTGATGTGCAGAGTACTGGACCAGCTGGACATTCGCCCAGCATCAGAATTCAAAGCTTTATGAGTACTCCAAAGGACATCCGCGCTGAAGGCCTTACTGGCGTTATTAAGGTTCCTGCGGTCTACGGGGATAAACGATAGACTTTAAGAACGCCGCCTCTACCGCTATATAGTCTACGTGGTTTGTTCGTGCTCATCTCCCTTTCTCTCTAGCTCTCCCTTCCGCTCTCTTTCTCTTTTTATCCCCCTTAACCCTTCACCCCGTGCAGGGTAGCCAGCCGGAACTACCTCTGGCTAACCTCCCTGCCTTTCTATGCATCCGTTTCTCTCTCTCTCTCGATACAAATGAGCACAAGCTTGAAAAGTGTGGGGCTCAAGACACCGCCATGCGGAACTCGATGGCGTGTGTAGCGTTAAGAAGTTGGAACGTCTTCGGTATTCACAAAGAGAGACAACATATGTAAATAAATGCGTGTCCAACAATAGAGTCGACTGCCGAGGCCAACCATTTACAGAGCCTCAAATATAGGCTCATGAAGAACTTTGTCGTATGCTCCTTTTATATCGAGAAACATGGCGACAGATAACAGCTTACACGACTTTTGATGTTGAACGTATGTAACAAAATCGATCACGTTGTCAATGGAGCATCGGTGACGTCGAAAACTAGACATAGCATCTGGGTAAACTTCGTAACGTTCCAGGTAGCATTCTATTCTAGCGAGGATCTATCGTTCCATCACCTTTCCAATGCAACTAGCCAGTGCAAGTGGGCCGTATAAAGTAATCTCTAGAGGAGACTTGCCAGGTATAAGGAGCGGTGCCAGGCGACTGGTATTTCATTCCTGAAGAGCATTTCAAACCTGCCAGGACTCATTGAAGATGTGCAGCAGTGCATTTCGCGCCTGTTTACCGAAGTGGCACAATATACGGTAAAAGGATGATGACTGATTAGGTGATGACGACTGATTACACAAGACAATAAGCGCCGTATCAAGCTCTTAAGTGGTGAATGGCAGATCCATGAGTGACTCCCTTGCTTCCGTAACGTAGCTAAAAGTAAAAGTAAACAGCAATGTAAGCCGAATCACAATTACTTATGGCCACTTTCTCTTCCTCCTCTTTTCTTTCTTTATTTTTTAACGTTTACTGTTTTCCTCAACTTTTTACGAATACAGCCACCATCTAAGGCACACATATTAAGGACGGACGCTGACAGGTAACTTCGTCTGCTTGCACGCCAAAAGTCACAAGCTTTCTGGAGTTCAAGTGCCTTCAATTGCCATTGCGTAAGCTGGACCTCTTGCTACGGCTACAGCGGCCATCTTGCCTTTCCCGCGGCGAAACAACCTTGCTATTCCGCTTGTGGCTGGGAGTGACGTTCACGGACGCTTACTCCTATCATATGGGAATGACCGATAGCTCTATGTGCGACTCCTGTAGGGGCCAGAAAACCATCCATCGCCTATTGTGTATCTATCCTCGCTACGATGCACAATGTCTCTCGCTCTCTCAGGACTCCTTTAAACCCACTGGAGTCGAGACCGTTCTCTGAGGGAAAGGTGCTCAAGCCCTGGCCGCACCCATGACTGGCACAAAAGGCAATTCCTGCGCTAGTACACTACTTCAAGTGCACCAGTTTAAGAGACCGCTTATAGTGTCCCTGTGCATCATCCCACCTGCACTCAGTGCTCACTTTCTCCCTATTTTCCTATTGCTATTCCCCTTTCCCTTGCCCACAATGTAGGGTAGCAAACCGAATGCTCATCTGATTGACCTCCCTGCATTTCCTCTTCTTGCTGTCTGTCTCTCTCAAGGCAAAAGTATATTATCCATGGAAAAACCTACCACGCTTTCGAACTAGGTAATTGCTTAGTGGAACATTACTGTTTCTTTTTTTTTCTAGCATTTTTGAAGACAACGCGACGATTACTTGAATTTTCTGTAAGACGGGTACCGTATATTCACCCGCTCTATAGTCTGATTATCATTGTTTCATTGATAAAAATAAAAGGGTCGCGAAGCACTGTGTCTTCTGTGAATTAAAAAAAACGAACAAGAAATAACCAAAAATTCAGGCACAACTAATTTACGACGACTACCCAAGCACGCGAATATCATTCTTTCGAGAAAAAAAAATAATTTCGGACAAAGTTTTGAGGATCGTTCTTTTATTTTTTTATTGAAAAGCTATATGAACCAGGTTAGGCCGACATATTTAGGCACATTATCTTCATTTGAGATCGGCCCGTTAACACGATTTGGAAGATAGCCGGAAAGAAAACTGGTCGTATAATGGAAAGACTGTTAATCGCATTAATTTCACCGACGATTACAATACTCCTTGGTGGGAATTTCTTGGGTGTTTTAAGTACGCGTTATATTATGGCAAGGAATTTGATTCTGACGGACAAGGCGCTCTCAGTAGCGACGCTGAGCCTCTGCTCGGGCATCTCGTTTAGCAGTAGAGGCAGACGAAGCATTTTGACCGGTTGCGTCGCCCATTGTTCAGAAAGAAAGCGCGTACACGGGAACGCGTGGCTCGCGGGAACGCATTCTCTAGCGGCGGTGGCGCCGCACGCGAAGCAGCGTATGTGCAATTGGTCCGAAGCCCATGCTAGCGCTTTGATTCGTCGCTGGCCGCATACCTGGTCGTGCCGGCTCTCCGTCTTCCCCCTCACCCTTTCGCCATACCCTCCTCTGCATTCCACCTCCTGGTTGCGCTGCACCGTCCTCTCCCCTTTCGTCCTCGCGTCTTTCATCCCCCCACGGCGCTCCGCGTTCGCTTTCATCTTTCGCTGTGCTCGTTCACTCGGTTACGCCGACGTCGAGGCCGACGCCGACGCTCGCAGCAGGAACGGGTGCCCCACAGTTACAAGAAAATTTCGCAATTACAAGAAAATAGCACGGAGAACAAGCAATATAAGGTGTAAGCAGGCCCAAAGGTTATAAAAAAGCATTCATTCATAAATTCATAAAATAGTGTAAACGCGCGCATACTATGCTTCCCGTGAATTAACAGTCGTTTTTGACCTCGTGCGACGCGTTGATGCGCATGGGTGCGAATGGGCCATAATTGGCTTTGTCCATGCGTTATTGAGGATGGACACCAACATCGTGTCGTGTGTACCGTTTACTTCGAGAAAACCTATACCGTCTCTATATTCAAAGTTTCGAGGTCACAGCGCCCATGACCGTAACGTCATGTTATCAGGCCCTGAAGTGCATGGCCGAGCTCATTCGATATTCGCGGCCTTCCGAAGGAGGCGTGAACTATTCCTCTCAGGCTCTGTTCCCTTAGGTCTCTAATGGGAAGCACTTATTGGCACACACAATTCTCGTCAGTGCGATCTCGCCCAAAGAAGCGTATTCATACAAATTAACGCTTATCTTGCCTTCTGTCTGTCCCTGGCTCAAATTTTTTGGGCTATAATCACACGCAGACTTCTCTATCATTTCATCGGTGACTGCTTTTCACCGGCTAACAAATGTTAAAGGTTATGGTTCGGCGCAAGGCGCGCCTGCGTGTATCAGGAGTTTCTCAAACGTTATCGATAGTTCTGGACAGTGGCTGTCGTCACCAAACCTTTTGTAACCTGATTGTATGCGCGACGCGAATTGTGTAGTACTTTCTGGAAGCCACGTGGGTACCAATTACGCTGAATCTTCTAGAAATTATGAGTAAAAGCCGACACGCTTGACCTGCTGATAAGATTTTCGACGGCCACCGACTTTCCTCACCGCTACCTTTGTGATTCAGTTTTACTTATTTTGCTGGCCACAACTTAGCCCAATAAAGAGGCAAATTTGTAACTCACAGTTTTGACATTTTCTCCACCGTCAGACAGCGTGACAATACACTAGAAAACCATGTCGTTTCAACAAGTTCAAAACTGTATCCTTGGAAAGTTTAGGTTCCAGAGACTATATTGCGTAGCCCTTATTATCTTGTACCAGCAAATGTTGGTTAAGGGAGCCACGACAACGAATATATGTTGACAATTGAATAGTGCCTTGCGTAAAGCAGCAAGGAAGAAAACAACAAGAATATATGCAGTGCAAGTATACACTTGCAACAAGGCAAGCAGCTATGATATAACAGTAAGTCCTGAACCTCTAGTAATGAAGAGATCATATAGCAGAGCGTAGCCCGCGCATGCATTCTGTAACACTGCCCAAACTAGTTTCACAAATTTTATTCTTCACATATGACGTATACTGCAGCGCCACGGACTGACAGCGAATATCTTTTTTTAATTTTTTTTCATTTCTTAAGTATGCATGGGGGGGGGGGGAGGCGTACCAGCTTACGGCGAAATTTGCTAGGTATACTTAGCTAAACAAACCACTTCGTTCAGTTATATTGGGTATCACCGTACGGCATCGTTATAACGTGTCCTATGTATACATACCTCTTAACTACTACGTCAAGGAACCCTTCAAACGCCCCCCAATGGTCTCCTAAATACCGCACACATTTTCTTTCCGCTATACGAATACATTATTAGGATGGTCGTGTCATTATGAATCCTTGTTGTATGCGTGTCTACCAAGTAGTTAAGAGGAGCTTTAGCTCGGGTGCTCTTATCTAAATACACGTAAAAGGAGAATTCGTTTTTCTCAGCAACCACTGCACTAAATTTGCCGAGGTTTGTTGCATTTAAAAGAAAAACTTAAAATCTATTGACTGTTGGTTCGAATTTGTTATTTAGGTCGTCAATTCTGTATTAAATATGGGTAAAAATCGAAAATTTCTCAGAAAACAAAACTATCAAGTTTACAACTCGTCAATTCAGCAATGAAAAATGATATCGCGATTCTGTGCAAGCATTGCACCTAATAGTAAACTTCAAGCGGAGAAAATTGATATGTTGGACATGAATCTCAAAAAATTTAGTGGTATGAAAATACAGCTTTTTCAGAACCCTTGTACAAAACGTAACAAGTTCACATAAGATATAAAATGACATACAGAATTTGTCCGCTTTATATGATCTAATGGGTGCAGTTTACAGAACCGGGATATCTATTCTTGATGCAGAGCTTTTAATTTCTAAACTTCGTGCTTCTATTATTTTCTAACTGGTGAACTTTTGAAAATCTTTTTGACAAAATTCAGGCCCTAAATCGAAATTCCGCTTCCATCTGTCCCTAGAAATTAACTTTCTCTCTCAAGTGCAACAAATATCGTTAAAATCTGTGCAGGTGTTATCTCGGAAAAAACATTCTTGCGTTTTACATGTATTTGATGAGGACGCAACGGAGTTGAGCCCAAACTGAAGCTTCCTCTTAAAGTGAATTCGGGCGGGAAGTTCTCTAGGAAAATGAGATTCTCGTTCTGCTTAATTTTGCTTTTTTTCTCTATTCAACGTAGTTTTTCGCTGGACTGGCATACAAAAGTTGTTTTTAAGGGGACGTCATTTGCATTCTTTTCGCCATACACGCCTTTCTTTGAGGGAAGTTCTTGCAGCCGCACGAAGCTCTTTATGGCGCGCCTAAGCACATGGGGGCACGTGTCTGTCGCTGTTTGGCTTCTCGGGAAATCTCATTCGCCCCTAAAGTAGCAGCGAAATTCGGCTCAATTCCGCTGGAATAGTTGGAGGTAATTGGGCAAACAACTATAAACGAATTCCCTCAGATACTATGTATCCTACAGGGAGAAACAGGTGCGTTACGCTCTCGTCTTTTAAAGGCCTCCGGCAATAAAGTTCAGGGCCGGAACGGTGAGAACCGCCGCTGCGCTTAAGCATGAGCACGACTTCCATGATTGGGCGACGACCGCGGCGTGCTCAAAATCTCAGAGGTGGTTGCATGCGATTCAGACCGTAGCCTCTAACCACCAGATACCCTGGTGGCCTGCTTATGTGCTATTTAAAGGCTGTTAATAAGAAAAGTAGACATTTAGCAGCCCAGCAGCCGGAATTGCTTCAATAGTATACGTTTACATTCGACTCCGGTTACTTCTAACTTTGCGGGGCTGCTAGTTTTGAGAGAATTAGCAAACGCTGGCAAAATTAACCAATTCGAGTGGTTATTTATTGCTTGAACTATGCCGTCATCGAAATACTACTGCAATACAGTATCATAATAAGCGTCATCGTTGATCAGTGGCCCACAGACCTCAACACTATGTCGTCCGCGCGGACAAAATCGTCATATGAGACATCGCCCACGGCATAGCACCGATCATCATCATCGCTGCGGAATGGTTGCTGATGTCACTGTTGTCGCTAAATTTCTTAAGCTTTCAAGCTTTTAGTATACCGCTCACATAAGGGGGCTCCAGCGGGTGGTCGAATTAGCCGACGCGATAAATTTTCGCATTTGAACTAAACGAGCTTTCCTTCCATGGCAATGTATCTCGCTGATACTTCCCAGTCCATTCGGATTGAGCAAATAGTCGAATTAATCGAGGTGGTATTAACCGGAGTCGATTGTACAGTACTCATTTTAAGATAATTTAGCCAAAGGGGCATTCTATTGCAGGGCGCCTTTACATGGACACTAAGGAGCAACACTGCATGAATTTATACTGGCAGAATAGTCTATAAAAACTCCATTGCTATTATTTAGCGGGAAAACGTCGGTTTTTACTCAAGAAAACAAAATCCATACTTTAGCCTATTTTCACGCTGCATGCTCCGCGCCGGTTCAAGTTCTTGAGACCCGCCGCACTGGTCGTGGCCGCGGGTTTGGACCCGGCCGAGGCGGTCTGATTCCGGTGGGGACGGAATAAAAAACAAAAGAAAAAAAGAACGAACAAGATACTCGTGTACTTAGATTTACGTGCATGTTAAAGAACGCCAGGTGATTAAAATTAATCCGGAGTACCCTATTACGGCGTGCCTCATAATGAGATCGTGGTTTTGGTCCCTAAAGCCCTAGAATTTAATTTAAGTTCCTGACATTGACTGGCCTACGTTGTAGATTCTAAGGACGCCTGCTGCTGCTGTTATATAGTGTGTGCAGTTTACTTCTTTCGGGGGGTGCTCGTCTGTCTTTCTCGTCCCCTACCCTTACTTTCTCGCTGTCATCAAACTGCCTTCCCTCCGTGTGAGGTAGCAATTGCGCCTCTCGCTAACCTTCTTGTTTTTCTATACATTCTTTCTCTCTCTCAATCACTCTCTCAGCACTCAGTGTGACCTCCCGGATTTCGGAATATTTCATCGTATTTAGGCCATTTTGGGCCAGTATAAGTTCTCGAAATCTGCCATGTTCCGTCTTCGGTTCCTTCCATATATAATTTAGTCCTTCTTTACCGATAAACAGTTAGCTAGATCCGAGTAGACGCCTACCCAATGACGTCACGATGAACTTGTGTGGCAACTTAAGGGCAGCGTCGCCACTTTTCCATCGTTACCATGTGTATTCTGGCCGACTAAGTATAATCTCACAGCAAGAGTCGCCCTTTGCTACTAATGTAGCTCGGGAGCGTAGATGTATGGGCGGGCAAGGAGCTATCAGTGTGGCAACCACTTGTAGCTACGCCCACTAATGCAGCTTAAGTTACTGTTCCTCGTTAGACTCCCCTTAACATGATAAAAAAAAGAATTGTTCTGTTATGATCACTTATTAAACATTTCCTCCTGCTCCACTGCGCGCAAGACCTTCATTACGTTAATGTTCGGTTATATATATTACATACAGAGTTATTCATGTTCGCTTCTTTTTTTCTTGCTATGCTACCTTCACAAAGCACGCATTTGTTGTTTTGAACGCACTGGTTTAGTACCTGTACGAGCATAAACGCTGATCACCCTTCCTACAGCCATTGCGTACCTTACTTTACGTATATTATCTCTGTAGAAGGCACTAAAGACGTGGACCTCTGTGGCTGGATGGTGGCATGCTCTGAGGGTACATACAGATATATTTTTTTCTCATTGTTGCCATACAGATTTGTATAAAAAGTTTATGAGCCTAGCCAACGTGCCCGCTCTTGCAGTTAAGTTGTTCAACTTCTTCGGCGAGGCGCACCTACTTTGCCGCTGATAACGTGAGCATCTGAAGACTAATTAACAAAATAAATAACGTTTTTATTTGAGCCTCGCAGACAGTTCTTTATGTGGCAAATTTGGAGCGAGTCACATTATAACGCACCGGTGTTTTTTTTTATTTCTAAAATTGCGCCTAATTTGAGATGTTCCGCGTGGAATTTCGAGGCTCAATCCGAGGAACATCGAAGCCGAGCACACCCCGCAGTTACGCCAAACGGAAATGCGCTGCGACGATATGGGTAATGAGGTCTGAATGATGGCATGTCGCGGCAAATGCGAATACAACGAGTGGCGGTGTCACGTGGTATCAGTATCTGCCGCGACTGGCCGTGACGTTGTTTCAAACATCGTCGCGCTTTTCGCCACGGGGCGTTTCCGTCTGATATGATAGCAAGGTCACATTTTCAGTGCTCATGGCACGCTCGGGTTTGATATTCGCTGGATTGTGGGCTCAAATTCGACCGTTATTTTTTTTTATTACGTGCGATTTTGAAGGTAAAGAAAATCGGGTGTTCTAAATGTGGATATCATCAAATTTCTTATATAGACAACTGCCCCCAAGGCTCTAATAAAAGAGTTAAACAATTTTTTTTGTTAATCAGTCTTTTGATACTCACTGACTTATCTGAGAAAACGAAGCGTTCGCTACACTATTAGCCTTTTAATAAAAAATCTGTACGGTATAAAAAAGAACAGCCTGTATAGGCATGGCTAGAGTAAAGTCGGACGTCTTTCAGCTATGGCAACGCACAAGTTTACGAACGAAAAGTTACGGTAAGAGAACTTACGAACGAAAAACTCCGTGACTTTCTACAAAGGTTTTCGTTCGCAGGTGCTACTAGCCATTGGCCAGCCGCCTTCGTTAATAATATGTCCAAGACCTGGATTCGCTGGAATGTGCTCTTCTGAACAATTCTAGCATATAAGAGCGCTTTATCAATGCGGGCCTTAGAGAAAAAAACATAAGTTCAGCAAGGTATCGGTTTATCTATACTCGATAAACAATAAACGCTCGGCTACCGCACACTCAACACTCGCTTAGCGTTTAGTTCGCAGCTGACGCCAAATAAGGCCGGAAGCTATGGAATAAATTCGAAATTTATTTTCACCACGGGAGATTTCAGGCCCAGTGCTGCTGTCCATATATATCTGCCCTACCACATACTGCCGGCAAGTTTCACTCAAGCAAACATACTTTTTTTGTGGATCCCCTAAACGTCAATTCAGCGGGTTATCATTGTAAAACAGCCAGTGTCTCTGTCGGTTTCCTGTGATAAGAGGGACAACCCAGGTCCGCCGACGTCAACTGTGCGGTATAACTGCCGAAACCGCGCCTTATATTGCTGAAACGGCCGAGGACTTTCCGCGGTGTAGGCGTTCACACGCGTATACGCACTAACAAAAATTTTTGTAGAAAATACATATAAAGTTTTTAGACAAGAGTCTGTGAAGTCAATAGACTTTCTGTAGATATTTATTTAGACTAGTCTATAGGGTATCTAAAGACTTACGGCCTTACACTTTTTGTAGACTAGTGTGCAAAAGGTCCGAGTCTATTCGACTCACTATATATGGTCTATAGATATGAAAATTGACTTTTATAGACAAATGTCTGCAAAATGTCTATAGACAAAAGTGCGTAGGCTTGTATGGTTTTACTTTTGTACACTGAAGTCTATGAAACCTCTATAAGCAAATGTCTAGACGGCTCATAGCTTTGTACGCGCCGTGTTCTCGCCGCTCTTGCGTCGAAGCGATAGATAAAGATCGCTTCGCTCGCTGCTGCTGCCACGCTTGCTCTCACCAGCGTTCTGACCGTGAGTGTTCGCGCTCATCGAGTGGGATGTGTTCATGTTTGCTGGCGCGCGATGACACCATGCTCCTTTATTGAGTTAGTAAGCGAGTGTCTCCAAGTGTATGCGACCGATAAAGCTGTCATCCTTACTTCGTGTAGTTGTCTACTAATTTGCTATCGCAATCAATGCTTCGATCGTCTTTCGGGCGAAACTGTGACTTTTCTGTCTCTCTAGCTCGATCTCTCTCTGCGTACCATACGCTCGAAACGGGTTGCTTTCTCTACCATTTTTAATTATTTTTTCTATGGAGAAAGGAAATGCGTTGGATCGCTGTATTACAAACGCTTTAGGCTATCATATGCAGCTGGAACGCACACTTGGATGAATGCACTGTTTGCAAAAGCTGTTGTAAGGCACGTCAGGCGCTTCTGTTATCGCCAACGACGATGAGTAATACAGTGCGTTTCTAACATATCTTCAAGTGTACCACCAAATTGGATACCAGCACACAGGTTAGTGCCCATTTGTCTGTTCCGCTGATTTCTCAAAGCAATCAATACAGTAATGGCGTGCGCACATGCTCGGCCACACAGGCATATCGCCTGCGAAGGACTGGGTGGACTCAGAGGATTTGGCACATATTTTAAGTGAACGAGAACCTTTGATAAGTTTAATATACCGCATATCCGTCTACGAAAACCACCCGATGTTAGTGATGCAGCCGAGATATGAAGACAACATGAAAAATATCTGAAACTCGGATGACACATTAGGCGCACACCACACAAGTGGCATCACTTCATCTCACACCTACAAATTCTGCGTTGTCAGCAACAAACATTACGAGTCTCTGTGCTGTTAGCTTGATGTCTGTTTGGAATGCACTTGTCGCTAAAGTTGGCGTTCATAACATCTATTATCACGATTGGATCGGTGTTTTTATTAAATTGAATGGCATCAACAACGCAATCACTGGCGGCTGTTCGTTGTACTGGACAGTGAAAAATATGCACCTGGTTATTTTCGCGTAGAATGGCCCATTCATTTAAAAAAAACCCGATGCATGATAGCTGCGACAGCCTGTGTATAATGCGACGGCGTGAGACTCACCGTGATAGAGTGGCAACAGTTGGACGTGTAGATGAACGCATTCCTCTGTGTGCCGAGTTGGTGGGTGACACCAAGTCATTTCGCTCGGCTGGCGCGCAGCCAACTTGTGGCACTAACGACTGTTGTCGAGGAAAGTGTGAGGCTGGTAGCCACGCAATATGTGGCGCGTGGGTGACTCTCTTGACATAACGAGAAGCAGAGAACGCGGCGGGCTCCGTGGCGGGAGCCCAAGGGAGCATTTCATGCGTGAACTGTAATGCGGTTCCACTCGTCGCACACCTGATATGCACCGCAGTTCGTTACACACTCAGGTCGCACGCAACGTCGTCAAATGGGGTCGTTATTGAGGCTCCGCTCAAAGAGATCGGCTGCCAGGGTGCCTGCATGGTGCCATGCTTCGAGCGTCGCGTTCTCGCACCGAGCGCAATGCTTATTGGACGGCAGATTGACGCATGAACTTTTCAAAACGGGTATCATGCAATTGTCGAAAAAGCTGTTCAATGAACAACATGGCCGTTTTGAAGCGCACGGGATGAAGGAGTCGGAGCACTGCGGCGTTGAGAGTCTGCAGGAGATGCACAGAGAGATACTATAGCTACCACTCTCCTACACACGTTATTCTGTCGTCGCGATGCCACAGAGGCTTCTGGTTTTAGAACGTCGAAACGAGAATAGCAGGAATATTATAAGCGTCAAACTAAAAGAGGACCGTTTGCGAGAATTTTAAGCCGAAATTTCGCCGTAACTATATAAATTATATTTCCATCGACCGCCTATCTTAATTACCGTGAACGACACCTTGGTCGAGTCACTGTGGGCTTCGACTGGGGATGTGCTGCGCTCCCGTTGTCAAAACGAGTACATTTGTGTTTGCACTAACAGATACTCCCACGTCTTCCCCGTTTATTCTCCTCCAATGACAGTGTCACACGCCGCATTCATTGGACAGTAGGTGTTTCGTTGTTTTGTTTTCTATCCGAGTGAACTGTGCTCTTCTCTGTATAAGCGGCAGTTGAACGAGGCAATCGGGAGGCGCGAGCCAGCCCACGTGAGGCATGCCATCACGCTGATTAGCGAGTCTGTTGAACGTCTTTTGATGAGGCCTTCAGAAATATTCCTCCAAGACAGGCACACATGATTTGTATAAGAAAGGTCTAGCTCTCTAACTCGTATAATGTGCCGACATATGTGTAGAGTGGGCCACTCCTGTACTATTTGTGTTCCTCGGGGCACTGTCGTTGTGCGTTTCTGTGCGTAAATTTCACGGCGCTCCCATCGCATCTTTTCTATTGCGAGTCTGTGAGTATCTTGTTGAATATTAGGTGAGGGGACGCGCTTCTTCATGTAGTTGGTACAATCATTTACTTATACACCTGTGTTGCCTTGTCCCCAAACATAAGCATACACAATTTCGTGCACACTTGCTTTCAAGTGCGTAAGCATTTCTATGCCTACCCAAGCAGGAAACAGGTGCGTCCGTCCCTCCGTCCGTCCGTCGCGTAAAATGATTGCTTTCAGGACAAGGCCCGCAGCAGCGAGTGATTTGGCCTCACTGACCTTCGTGCTGTCTCTCGCTTCAACGCGAACTAAGCGGCGAGAACACAGCGTGCACGAAGCTATCATCACTTACCGCACTATGTTTCCATCGCAGATCGCTTTCAAGATAGTGGCATGCGTGGCCTCGCCATACGCAGCCGCAGCCGAAGTACGGTTGGTCACGGTTGATAATGGTTCGACGCGGATGCATAAGGTGCAAAAGAGCGATAACGGCTTATGACGATCGGAACGTCATCAGCGCACCTGGCGCCGCCACCTGCAGTAGTTTGCTTACCTCATCAATTCACCGTGCGCTGCGAACACACGTCTCACGGCAATTTTGCTTGTATTTGCGAGCTTCTTTCACGCTCGAAAAAACGCTTTTATGCAGCGCGTATCAAGCAACGAAAAGCTGCATCGGCAGTTTTTGATGTTGCTCTACAATTTTCTCATTGGCACTTGTAATCGAAGTATAATATTTGAGAAATTGGTTAATTAATTAAGACTAATCATCTAATTAGGCTGAATGCAAAAAAATAATCTGAATATTTCTAAACGACGGCAAACAACATTACCTTGGTCCTGTCCAGCTACGTGGCATTTGCATATATTTAATGTTTGGCTCAAATTACGTGGGACACCCTGTATATTTACTGCTTCGTTACATAAAGAGGGAAGCGCTTATCCGTTTTGTAACACGTGCATTTGCCCTTATACTTAGCGGAGCAATATGGCTTAACTCGATCTTCATAAATCTTGTTCAGGGTGAAAAGGTGGGGAATTATAGGGGTTTGCCTGAAAACGAAGAATCCAAGCATATGTAGGTACTGGTGAATCGTTTACACTAGACCCGATAAATGCCTGAAACCTGTAATTATTTAACGAAGTTGTAAGGGACCTTTCAAGCCGTAGCGGTACATTCCGATGAGCTAACTTTCGGTTTATCCCACTCGGAGCGTCACCGGACGCGTATACAAAAACTTCTGGCCGCAGCAGGATAGATGGATCGAGGTGAAGCTTTGGAGGTTGGGAATATACCCGGTGCAGATGCCAGTAAGTGCAACGTAAGTTATCTGGTAAAATACTGAAGATTGACTATAACAACAACAAAATTATGCGGATTCCGCGCACTGCGGTAATGAATGTCAGCGACACTTTTTGTACTTTCAGGTGAATGTTTAAGCTCATCCTCGTTTAGTGCAATACTAGAGTGGTGAGGTGGTGTTAAACATTACCTGAGTGCACCGCGTGGTAAACAGAACACACAGCGAGACGTGTTTGCTCGAGGCGTTGTGCAACATTTTTCATAGCCCGCTAGAAGGCTAGCACGGTCACTGCCTCACAAGGTGCAACGCATCGTGTCAGAAGTGTTAAACATTCATTAAAATAGGGGACATTACATGCCAAGCCCACAATATGCTTATGGAGCATGCGGCAATGGGGGACTCCGTTTTAATTTTGACCGCCTGGGATTCCTTAATGTGTACCTAAATCTCAGTACACGAGCGTTTTTGCATTTTACCCCCGTAGAAATGCGGGTGTAGCGGTCGGGATTGAACCAGTGACCTCGAGCCACGCCATAACGACAAATCTACCAGGCGGGTACAGATTTGATGGGCAGTCGCTTCCGTAGTGGGGCATAATATAATTATAAAATGTGGGATTTTACGTGCCAAAACCACAATCTGATTGCGAGGCATGTCGTAGTGGGAGGCTCTAATAATTTGGACCACCTGGGGTTCTTTAATGTGCACCTAAATCAAGTTACACGGGCGTTTTCGCATTTCGCCTCCATAGAAATGCGGCGTCCGTTACCTCTGGCTTAGCAGCCCAACGCCATAGCCACTAAGCAACCACGGCTGTTCGTAGCGTCGTATAGATGCTGATGTGCTTCAATGCGGTTTTGCGTACGCATACCCATCAGTTGCCCGCGGTTGAGAAATTTGTACGGTGTTATACTTTTGATTTCGGTCGCCCAAAATTATCTTCGCATTAGCACGCGAAATACAACTTTTGAATGTACTGCAGTGCAGTGAACGCATCTCGCCAAGTAAACGACAGTCTTTGGATACTATGGGCCCTGTAAGGAAGCACTGCTGCTGCGATTGCGCAGTTCATATTTCGAGCTGCGCTGCCAGTGTATGTGCACTCTCAATGAAGTATACATTATCACTCACCGGTGAAACCAGCCTAGGCTGGAATACCAAAGAAACGGCACGGGCGAATCTGGATGCAAGCGGACATGTATACCTAGCGCCGAACTCGACAATGCTATTGTGGCGCTAAACCGCCAAATACGCACGTGCAGACTCAAATTTGCCCGGAACCACCCATAGGCAGAGCAACATTGGACAGAGTCCCACTGGTCGTGTGTTTGGGCGAGTTTTGATTTAGCCGCGCGTATCCGTGCTCCGCATATAAATTAGCCGCGCATATCCGTGCTCCACTGCAAATTATGTATTCGCACTTAAGTGTGGTTGTGCTACGTCAGTCCGCGACATTCAGAAAGTTTATGCTAATATCTTTTACATTGCTGTCGTGAAGTTACGCGCTGTTTTGACACCGTCCCATTCTGTAAGGGAAGTGCGGCGCTCATCTTCCTTACATTTCTTATAAAGTTTCGATAATCTTGGCCATTTGGTCTAGTTGCAAAACATCTTTGGACAACAAGAACGTATATACGTGCTGACGTCTTCATGCGTGAATGTAACTTCTAGCAGTAGGCTGTGTTGTTAGCGTGCCAATTTGTACAACATTATTTCCTCTTAAATCGAGTGTCTTCATAATTAGAATATTTTAATATGTACTTAAAGTAGACGTCAGCTATAAAATGTAGTGTCTATTTGCATCACACGCATAAGACTGTGATCACAGAAGACAGATTGATGCTGAAAACCAAATTTCGCAGAACTCTAGGGAAATCTAGGGAATCATTTTATCCGAGTTGAAGCAAAGCTGGCTTTGGAGGTGGGCAGCACTGCTTGTAATTGATGCTAGAAGACGGAGGACCCACGCTCTAATGGTTAAAATTGAAAGGCTACCCCGCATTTGTGTTGCGGTGTGGGCTAATGTAATCTATGCTGATGGAACTCACCATCGATGCATCCTTGTCTTCATCATGTTTGTTACTCTCACTTTTTTCATTTATTTTTTTTCTGTAAAGTACAGCAAAATGACGAAACTGATGTACAATTCCACAACAATCTCTTCAATGCAACCAATTTATTACCGAATAGAACAGCTCAAACGTTTTTTTTTTTTAATTAAGAAAATCGGAAAGTGCGTTAGATATTCTTTGGAAATCCTAGTGGGTCTTTAGCGGCTTACATTGAACAGCTAATACTAATCGTGATGTAAGCCTACAAAGAGATTGCGTAGAGCTGATAAAGGTTTTGTTGTTGTTGCTGTTGTTGTTGTTGTTTGTCTCTCTCTGGCTTACCGAACTGCCACATACGGTGTGTCGTGTTTTGTCTAGCAATAGAGTTGACCTAATAATTGCTTTTACGGTGATTTTAAGGAACGAGAATCTCTTCTATAACGCTTACATTGAAATGCTCTTGAACAAATGTTTCTGATTCAAATATATTTTTTGTTTCTTACACAGGTACCGAAATTTAGAGAGCACGTTTACGAGCAGAGGGTCCCGATACTTCGATTAGGAATCTGCGTGCTCGACGCCTGCAGCGAGCAAGAACTGAACTCCCTGTTAAAAGCAGGTGAGTTCCTTCAACCCTTCCCACCCTTGAATTTCATCTCTGGCTTCAGCGCACATACAGTATAAGAAACAATATGAGCCAAACGGTGGTATTTATTGTTAAAAATGAACAATAAATCCGGGGCTTTATGTGCTAAAACAACGATCAGGTTACCAGGTACACCGTACTGCGTAGACGGGCACTCCGAATTAATTTTGCCCACTTGGTTTGTTTAACGCGTATCTTCATTGTATTGGGGACATCATGCGTGCTCAACAAGAATCGAATCCTACAAGAACAATCGCCGCATTCACGCTGTGCATCGCTTTACTGTTTCAGTGCGTACTGGTCTTGTAGACTCCATTATCACAAACTGCGTCACATCTCTACCTCCTGTTATTACGAAGACACAACTTATAATTCTGTAAGTATGTGCAAAGGCCGTATGCACTGATGCTTACTGATAGGCGTGGTAAACGTCGAGCGACATTCTTCCGCCATTCTCGTGTGTTTTTCATTTTGGCAGAGCATGTCTCGGGGCTCTTACCTTGCTGATCGCGCTTGGAACAGCTGTGGACGTGTGCTGCTCCGGCAGCAAGGAGAAAGGGCCAGCCAAGAGTGAGTATAGCGAAGGTAGCGTAACTGATCTCGGGCTAGTTTGTAACGCATTATTCTTTGTCTAAAACGCGAGCGTTTAACAGAGAGCAACGAAGACGAATACGAACGAGGACGAGCGCTTGTCCTCGTGCATTCTTCTTCCTGACTCGCAGTTAAACTTTCTCGCTTTATACACAGTGCAAAGTAACGAGCGTCTCACTAATTACTGACCCCATAAACACGCGCTTTATTATTTATTCCTCTGTAAGACATTAGAGAGGCGGCTTTAATGTCCAAGTGCACGGACACGTAGCCTCGAAGTGGAGAGTGTTTATAAAAATATCATGACTGCATTCAGACACACACTTACGATTCTTCCTGTTCTGTTATTTTTTTATTTGTTGAAGCACGGTTTATCACTTTGATAAGACATTAGGTGCACTTAATCACGAAATGCCTAATTCCATCTTAATGCAATATTTCTACTTTGCTTTTCTTTTCCCTTTGAAAATCTGGATTCTTAATGTCTTTTGCACGCAAAAACGGTTTGTAAAAACGTGCTCCGGACAATAGCGTTATCGAGCGATGTTGTGCCGACGACGCTGGCCGATGACGCAGCTCCTCCGAGCGATAGGACTGGTAAGCTGACTGTTTGGAGGGCTGAAGAGGGGGAGGTGTAAGTGAGATATAAGCCAACATAAGCTTCATATTAAATTATATTCTATCTCATATCTATTTCTAGTGAAATTTCAGGCATGCGGGCTTCGTTCTTTGGAAACAAGCTTGAAAAAGCTGCAATCCAAATGCGCAAACTCGCAGTGATACTTTTTTCTTCATATTGTGCAGTCTTTTTTGAAAGCCACATAAAATAAAACGTAATAGACACAACCTATTTGATGTTTCTTAGCGCACACTACAACTTTTGAAATACTAAAGTTCTGCCTTCAAAGAAATATGTATAAAATTGTGTGTAATTAAACTTCTAGTTGTATTTCCAAATTATTGCATAGTCTGTGTAAACAACGCCGATTACAAATAATTTTCCGTTGGTCTCATTCCCGTAAGGTGCACAACATTGCTTTTTTTTTTAAATACCACGAAACCCCCGATATTGCTGCTCGTTTTTCTGCAATAACAATTTGCCGCAGCTCAGTGGTCGTCCTAAGCAATTTCATCTCTGTTCTCGCTGCTCGCGCTTTTGTTAACAAATATTCCCTCTCTCCCGTTTTTTCGTCTTGCTTTCAGATATGCTACTTTCAGTTCTGACGCCATTTTCTGTGGTGTCCAATACCCGAATGATGCTCCACATAGCGACAGACAAGACCTCCGACTCCTACAGCATGAAATTTCTGCATGGCATTCGTTTCTTCAGCATTGTCTGGATCCTTGTAGGACACAGCTATGGTGCTCCTTCGGATGTCTGGTGTACGTGAGTCTTCGATTATTTTAAGTCACTTCTTTGACAGGAACTGAAATACTAGAACACTGGAGTTGTTGTTCTTATCATTTCGCATGTAAATTTCAGTGGCAAAAATAAACAAGCACGAAACAGAGAGCTAGTAGAGATAGACTACGAACTGGGATTTAGGCCCAATCAGGAAACATGCTTTGTCTGTTTCGTTTTGCCTCATCTCGCCGGCATCATACATTTTTGTCTATGTACACATGTCACAATAAACAGTATTTATTAGTATTTATCATTATTAAGGCAAAGCGCTGGTGTCGTATTATCTTCCCTACAAAATATTGTCACGGGATCGAATCCCGGTCACGGCGGCCGCATTTCGATGGAGGCGAAATGCGAGGCCACCCGTGTGCTTATCTTTAGGTGCACGTTAAAGAACCCCAGATGGTCCACTTTTCCGGAGTCCCTCACTACGGCGTGCCTCATAATCAGGTAGTAGTTTAGGCACGTAAAACCGCATAATTTAACAAAAAATGCAGAAAAATGTTTGAAACGTTATTGGTCAACGTCAGCTAATGACATTGAAAGTGCACTGAGGTATTGTTATGGCATCATTGAGGAAGTTGCTGACAAGTGTTGATAATTGGCCCGCGAAATTTTGTCGAAACATCATTGACGCATTTCAATTTGAGAGGTCATTGGCGTATTATTGAAACCACCTTGAATCTCAATATTAAAAGCCCAATAAAGCATTGTTGCAGATGTGTTGATTGCCAACACTGAACTACCAGTAAAGGATTGTTGAATATGTTGCGCGTCAGTATTGAAAGCCTATTGAAGTATAGTTGGAGCTGTATTGTACGTCAACGTTGAAAGCCCATTGAAATATGCCTGCAATGTATATTGAGCAGTGTTGAAAACTGCATTTTTCTTAAAATACTGCTATGTTTCGTCACATAGAATTACCTTTGATGTCACGTTGATACAGTCCTTGTATATGAAAGGACAGGACAATTTTAAATACAGGCGCTTCTCTGTATAGCAAGCCTAGGTCACCCGCGGCTCAAGAACATGCTCTTAGATTGCCTATAATAAACTATATTCTAAAGCTGTTAGCAGAACAATCATGCCAGTTTTTTAATTGGCTTAATACAGCAAAGCCAATGCTCCTTCGCGAAATTAACATTGCAAAATTTATACGGACAAAAAACAATTTTCTAGGCGAAGTTTTTATTTTTAAACAACCTTTTGTGTAAATATACAACTATTTGTAGCTTGAGAATATCCAAAACTTCTTAAAAAGTATTGCAAAGTACAAGCTGGGGGGGGGGGGGCTGCAGCTTGACACCATAACAAAGTTGAATATTGACAAACGTAAAGTTTGTGTAGCCTTAAAGTAAAAAAAAAACATTTCGACATAGAAATAAGTAGCGAAAATAAGTAAATAAATAAATGATTAAAAATGAATAAATAAATGTGCTACCACACTGGCACGACAGCAAGCAAGAAGACTCATAAAAGGTGCTTGCTTTATTTATTAGGTCTCCAGTGATAGTAACCATGACACGATTCGCTCGAGACCACGGCAGGCACTTGTATACGGGGTGGTTATTTTAAAGTTTTATGGAATTTTTACAGATTGGCTGTTGCAGATTGCACAATTCTCGTCCTTGAGCTCGATTATTCAGAGAGGCAGACATTACTTGCACAAGAAATCAAAACCCATATTCATTTAATAAAGAAAAATACAAATTAACTTCTTAATTACTTTACGGCACCAAGTGCAATTTACCAATTATAGCCGGTGAGTTCAGAAGGCGTATGTACTTGGAATCAATTTCCAGAATGACACCAGTTTAGAGATACGCGCCATCAAACTGGTCGTAAAAATGCACTCGTTTTGCAAAATGCAAAAGGCTCTTTGATGCATTGAAGCATAAAAGTAACTGGAATCCTATGCATTTCATCCCATATGTTGGAAAATACCTGGAAACTGGTATCATCCTGGAAATTCAGTTCAAGTGGACAAGTCTTGCCAACTCACCGGCTATAATTTGTAAATTGCAATATGTACTAGGAAGTAATTAATTAGGCAAATTAGTAAACTTGCGAGAATTTGTTAATTATGTGTTTAGAATGTGCTAGTACTTTCCGCCTCTTTCAAGAACTCAGCTCAGGTACAAGAATTACGCTATCGGCCAGAGACGAATTTTAAAAATTTAGTAAATCTCAAAGATGTTCTCTCTGTATAATCCTCTTATTTATTGGTTCAATGGAATGTGCCAGTTTCACCAAACATCACCTACCTTTGAAACAAAATGGCAAATGGAATAAGTGATGCCATGGTATCAGTTTACTGTGCTGCATTGTTTGTTGCATGATCCAGCTGTATTTTCTGTCATAATTAGTAGGTTCCTGAGTGGATCATTCTCTACCAGGCGGTTTATTAATTTTGACTACTTCAGGCTTTTGTATGAAATACTGTGGCCATTAGTGACCAGCTGGAAGCATTTAAGAAATTATTCCTCATGCGAGTTCCATTTCAATCTTGTTAAGTGTGCCAAAAAGGTAGAATAAAAGAATTTGAAAAAAATCTGGTTTCATGCATACATGACCGGCACATCATTGACATTACAGCAAAGCTCTTGTCGCACTTTAATATCAAGCTAACTTATACCTCTTAATTCTTACTCATGTATTGGGACCACAAAATAAAGTATTTGTGCGAAGTTGTGTAATATAGTTTTTCTTGAACGGAACCATTCTAACAAATTCAGAGATGCATTTTCATATGTATGTATGAAACCAAAATTTTCGTGAAATTTTTCGTTCTACCTAGTTTTGTTTCATTATAAAAACATGAAATGGTATGCCATGTGGAACAGTTTCCTACAAAAGTGGGTTGCTTGGCATGAAATGACCCGACATACCAAAAAATAAATAGTAACAAAGCAACATCTTTGTTGGAACTACATCAACAATTAACATAAAAATGTAGTGAGAAATTACAAAGCACAACACTTGTATGTTGGTTTGAGCCATCCTACGTGGGCTTTTCAAGAGACTAGAATAATTTATTTAAATGAGATTACCATGAAAATATACAAAAATTACAAAGCATAACGCTTGTATTCTGGTTTGCGCTATCCAACACGGTCTCTTCAGGAGGCCTGCATAATTATCATCAATAAAGTTGAGACGAAAATGTCAAGAGTGACAAAAGCACAACATTCGTATGCTTGTTCGAGAAATCCTAATTAGGCTCTTCGAGAGACTAACATAACAAACATAATTGAAATAACTATAAAAATGTCGAGCGCTACAGAAGCACAGCACTTGTGCTTTGGCTTGAGCTGTCTAACTCGTGCTCTTCAGGAGACTTAATGTCTCATGCGAGAAGCGAGACAAGGATGTTCGTTACATAGGGCAGGTTAGTACCAGGAAATGTGCGACAGGGGAAGCCTGCAAAAAAAAAACACACAGAACGAGTTTTAAGAACCAAGTTCCACATGCAAGAGTGTGACTTACATTATACCATCATTTAACGAAATTGATTTATTTCTTTGGCTTTATATAAAGTTTTGGCAGGTAGAACTACAGAGCATGACCAGTTCATTTTGTCCAAAGTGGAGTGGCACTGGACTTCACTTAGTACGACAGACAGACAAACAAGAAACTTTAATTGGTCCAAAGGGACTACGTTGTCGTAGTCGCGGGCCGCACCCGCACCGCAACTTAGTACGACATGCAAAAGAGCGCAAAGAGAAACAGCGCACACCCTCGATGTCATAGATCTGGGGCGCTATAATGTAAATCTATTAGGAACTTTTCTATTCCAATTCTGCAATCAGCCCTTCGCGATTGGTCACTTTTTTGGACTACTGCCCCTTCGCCTGTCTGTCATTCGACGGCACAAAAACCGCGCAAGCTCCCAATCTGACATGACGTGTGGACACTGATGGTGCATAATTCGACCGAACAAAAGAAAATGAATTATTTATGATTCGATGCCGTTTCGCCATTGACCCTATGTTATTGGTAAAAAGGTTTCAGGCTGCACCCACTTCACCTGTCTGTCACTAGACGTCACAAAATCGCGTAAACTCATTGCGTCCAAGTGACGTGTACGCGATAAAGATGCATTAATATGCTGTACAAAACTGGATTTTTTGTTCTGAATAGCCAGAGGCTGCCCCGTTCCGAAATTAATAAAAGATGGCTACCGCCGATCACTCAGGCACTAGCTACTCGCACTTGCCGGAGAGCTTGGGTTTATTTTCGTATTTTAAGCGCGGCGGTATAACGTTATCGAGCACTTTCGGCACGTATACGACATCGCTCTGCCAACTCTTCCATGCTGAGGAACCACTTTAGCGGCATTTCTCACTGTCCGTTGCACGCCGCCCCTGATTTTAGACAAGCCACCCCAGTCTAAATAACGGAAAGCGGACCAATCGCAGAAGCCGGCACCTGCCTCCTCATCCGGTTATCGATCTTCAGTGCAGTGGCTCGGCCCTATCGAATCCCTCTCTACTTGAGCGTGCTCCTCATTTTTTGTCAGCCAATTAGATAAGGAAAACCGCTCAATGGAGCAATGGTATTCATTTTGAAAGCAAGCAAAAGTGACCTCCTATAAACGAGGGGAGAGTTTGATTGGGCTGAACTGTTCAGGCAACACTGCGGGTCACCGGCGGATGCTTGCGTCAGCGCTTACGTAAGTTTGACGTCAGGAGATTGTAATAAAAACATATTGGAATAGTTTTACTTTATAGGGCCCATGAACTTTGCTTGCTTAGAAACAAAATGATAAAAAAACGTCATGTCTTTCATGAAGAAACCTAAGGGGAGACAACTAACAAATAAAATAATTTATCGTAACTTCCATAATTACAGTGTGCAGCACTTTATTGCGTTTTTCCATGCTCCAAATACAATATTGTCATGTCCCCAGAATTAGGTGCGGCTTCATTGGAATTTACGTTTTACTAGCTGACATGCAGTTTGAGCGCACATTTCGCCTTACAATGACTCTTCTTAGGACTCTATTTAAACGAAAATACTGCCTATAATGAAGTGTATTTCCTGCCTCATTGACTCTGTTATACGGAGGATTCTCTGTAGCTGTGCGCCAAGCTGGTTAGACTAACACATGCAGAACCTTACAGCTATACGAAGAAATACTCCGTCTTCTAAGAGCCATATGCAAGTGGATTGGATTGGCCCTTTGAGGGTCACCGACAGGTGACGGAATATCTGAAAAAACGCGCCTTTTTAGAACCGAAGCGTCACCTTGCATTACTCTGGAGGTGCTGCAACCTTCTGGGGCTTTAAGAAAATATTTCTACTGTCCTGTCGCCCCTTGGCTTTCTCCAAAGCAGATTTTTCTCTTAGCTCCATGGTGGCTGTCACTGCAGTAGTTTGCGACTATTCCCGCTTCACCTAGTTTACTAAAATAAGTTTTGTAAATTTCATTACCTTAGAAACAGTATACTACTTTAACCTGCATACAGCAAGAAACCATGTTTACAACTGCAAACACTAAAAGGTTTTGTGAGTGTATTGTCACATAAAAAACTATTGGCCCATTTTTTCTAGAAAAGTAACCCCAAGGAACTCAACTCTGCAACTAAAATATTAGGGTTACGCGAATAGTGATTTTTGAGACCGAATAGATTATGAATCGAATAATGTCAGAAGCAAATCGAATAGAACATGGAGTATTTTTCGAATAGTTTTTGAAAAATTAACATTTGTTATCACAATTAATATAAAACGATGATCACATCCTAGTATTCTTGAAGTTAGCAAGATTATAGTACGTTATGAAGCGTTGTTTATTCAAAGCGCGAATGGAGCAGCAAACAAGTAGTTTCTTCACGTGCACAAGACTCTTCAGTAAGAGTGAATGATCGCTGTATAGACTATAAAGTAGGGCTTCCTAAACGATGTAGCCTGCTCTACTACGCAATTTCTCCTTTTTTATGGCTATACTAAGCCCACGAAGGTGAAAACTGACCGTGCTTTTGCTCGAATTTTATATTTAATAAGCGTTTTGAAATATTCAAGAATATTGGAACTTACGAATAGTGACTTTTCGATTCGAAGGTCAAATCAAGTAGAACACTATTCAGTTCTTTATTCGAAAGTTTCCAATATTCGCACACAACTAAAAATATGTTACTCCTAAATTGAGACGCATTTCCCCCCAAAAATGTGATCCTCAATAGGGTAAACTAGAGAAACTTGAAAGCCCATTCATCTGTTCCATAAATTCAAACCCATAAGCAGTTTGAACTATGGTTTGTAATAACCCTGTAAACACGCAAGTGCTCCCTTGAAGTAAGAAAGCAGCATACACTTCCAACGATTTCAGAATGCGAGGTGACATGTCCCATGGCCTGGAAAAAGCTCTAGATAGCAGCTGCCAAGAAACTAGCCAGTGCTGCTCAATTTATTTAATCATGTGAGAAAAAGTCGCATAAATGTATTTTGTTTTAGCATATCTTAGAATACAAAGCTATAAATTGCATGTTAAGAACAGCTTAGGTGCCTAGATTGAATTAATGTTCGCTAAACATAGTAATGTTGACAGCGATGCTGGCAACTCTGTCCCCATTGTTGTTTTTATCCAAATAACCAAACAAAAACGCCACGCAAAAGTTCCCTCTGCTGAAAGGCTGCTGCCTGGCACTTCTGTGGTCTGTTGAGATAGGTGAAACCCCACTGCGTTTTGTGTTACAGAACCTTGAGGGTCATTTTGATTGCTGAAATCTGGTGGGAGTACTGTCCCTCGACTTGAGCAGTAACTGCATTGATCATAGCTTCTCCATAACTCCTATATTACAGTAACACTTTCAGGTTACTTGAGCATGTCTTCCACGCTACTAGATTGCTAGCGGGCTTCACAGACAACTATCCATTGCAATCACAGTCAATTAGCATTACTAATGCGCAAATGCAGCTCATTTGCACTGGTGGAGCCTCCAAGGACTTCTGGATCTTGAGGCTTTTATCCAGCACAAACAAGAAAGATAGCAAGTAAGCCAAAGCACAAAAAGCATTCAGGATTTTTTAATGTGATTAGTATTCTTTGGATACTCAACATATTGTCGGGTGTTTGTCTCTAACCATTTTCCCGCGAACTTGTGTCACTGTGTAGTCCATGGTCTGATGGGTATAGTATGGGACTGCTATGTTGAGGGAGGCGGGTTCGTAAGCAACCATCGGAACAGCTTGGGTCACTGGGTACGTGACCTTGGCTTTGTGCCACTCTTCAATTAACCTCTTTCACACCATCTCCGTAGCTGCTGCTTCTGTTGGCAAGCAGCAGTAGGAGCTAGAAGAGGAAGATGACTGTGGACGTTAATGCGAGTACCACTGCAATCATTCTCGCTTGCAGTGCCCCAGAAGTAATCTGCGAGGTTCTACTCCGTTGTACGGTGTGTACATGAGCCACAAACGCAGAGTGCGCCTTCCGCCACTTCATCATTTAAATGAATCACCTAGCGAAGCACAGGCTGCACAAGGTAACAAAACGAACTCCGTAGTTTGCGGACAAACACTACTTTGAGAAGCACCAAACCCTTGCCGCCATCAACTTGGAGTCGCTCGATGTCCGCAGGCGTCACAAGTGGCCCCTGTGGCAGAAAGGATGTTCCACATCCGCCGCCAAGGTTTGGGAGTGGTGGCGCTGGTTAACACTCCCAAGGTTAGTTGAAGTAGTAAAACATAAATAGTCAAGAAAGTGGAAGGGAAAACGGTGCCGCGGTAGCTCAATTGGTTAGAGCATCGCACGCGTATTGTGAAGACGTGGGACCGTTCCCCACCTGTGGCAAGTTGTGTTTTCAGCCACTTTCATTTCCATTAATTTATAATTTCTTTAATTCAATTAGTAAGTATAAGTAATTTCCCCTATGTGGTCCTTGGCGTCTTTGTTGGCCCCCCTTCTCATGATATGATAAATAAAAACAACGAACACACTTGACTCAATAATAGGATAACACGCATCCCTGATTCTCATTAAGGTCGGATTGCCAGTATAGCAGGGGTCACGCATTGGGTGTCTAGGTGGGATCCCTGCTACCTCCTCCCCACCCCAAGTTCCAATTGTTTTTATGTGTCCATCGACCCGATTTCTGCATCTTAAGAGACACAATGCCAAGGAGATTCATGTCGAGCTGGTTGCTATATGTTGACCAACACTTCACACCGTCCAGCTCGGCGTGAGTCTCTTTAGAATTTTGTCCCTTGAAATGCAGAAATACCGGATCACTGCTCGTTCTTCAGCCAACTTTCTGAATTTACTTTGCTGTTCTTGGTTTGGCGCCTCCAGCGCTGAATTCGAGTGCTGCATATGACCTAATATTTATATTCTCTTAAAACTGCAAAGATGTGCACTCATGTTGATTCCTAATGTGTACACCTGTCCCAAATTTATAGTGCTGGTAATGCCAAGTTTATGAATGCCCCTCGTATATTAGGCATATACTCTGAAAAGGCACGTTCTGTGTTTAATTTGTTCGCAAGTGGCACCAAAATTTACTTTCAGTCGCAGTGCAGTTGCAAAGTCTCTGAGATGAATGAACAAAATTATCATGTATGTTACTTAAGGCACTGTGCACCAACTGATCAATAGAGGAAATGCTTGCGGTTGCGTAAGAATATTTTTCTTCTGCTTCCCGCAATGCATTCTCACGACATCACTGCATTTGATCATGGTGACGCTAGAACTCACCTTTCCCGTTCCGGCTGTGGCATCTCCAGACTGATTTTGTATTTGAAAACAGATTTCAGCATTAAAATGGGATGCCACGATGTGTCAAAAGCAACATTAAAAAGTGTTACATGGACCATTAAGCTGCCATAAATGGATGGGTATCAATGACTGATTGAAAACATTAAAGTGTGGCTGCTCTTGTGAGGTGGGTCAATTATTAATTTTTCCATTCCGTTCCTCATTTTAATTATTGTTTCTGCCCATCTACTGAACTGTTATGGCTGCCTCTTAAAGGCAGCTCCTTCATATAAACCATAGTTTTGCGTTTTTTGTTCCCCGTGTAGCTACTACTAGTCTCAATGTTTCCTTACTCTCAAAGAAAGTACTCCATAGAACCGCTCCACCAACAAAGAATTGTTCCAAACTTGTGGTAAAGCGTCATTTAGTTCACAAGGATGCGCTCCCCTTTCACTCTGTCCTCTTCATAGTGTGCGAATTCAAAGCAAAAATACCTTTTTGACATAACTATCTACTTCAATGGTAGAAAAAAAACACTGCTAATTTTTGACGTTTAAGCTGTCGATAACGCATGCGTGTCGTGTGGAAGCACAGTGGTGGGATGACACGACACACATGCCCAGGGATCTGCTGCCCTTGGTATTTTCGAATTTGGTTAAATCAAGGAGTTATTGAAGTGTCAAAAGCTGAAATTTCACACGATTACATCATTTTGAATGTTCTAACCCACTAAAGTAAAACCTAGAATGCTATGGAATCTGGCTTTTCCGTAAATGCTAACAGCGTCTTCGCAAAGCCATTTGCACGAAGCACTCGATGCCGTTGGATGGAGAACATGGGAAAAAAAAAGAAGTTGAACGCGCGCGATCTTGTGGAAAACAAAATCGGCACATGTTACACCCGTGTAACACGTGAAGGCGAAAGCGTGCTGCGCACGTGGTGATGCATTAAAGGGAAGCTGAAACACTTTTCGAAAAAAATGAGTTCTCTGCGGCATTCTACAGTTTTGAGTCCCCTGAACACGAATATCTGGTTCAAAAAGGGCGGAAACAAACGCAAGCGGCTGTTTTTCAAGAAAACGCGCACCAGCGCCTCAGGGCATCGCGCGAATGCCGCTGTTGCCCGGGATTGGTAGGGGCAGCTGTGACGTCGTTGGCGGTAGTCGCCGGTCGGCGCCGCCGCATGTCTCCGTTTCAGAGCGTAGCACCATTCCTTTCTCTCTGGTAGCACGCGGTTCTGCTGTTCTGGCTTCATAGCTGAGTTGTACGATGGAACGTTCTCGCTGTCTCCGACAGCTTGTATTTTCCCCGTACATGTTTGAACCCACAGCCGATACGGAAAACGATGGCGGCAACGGCGGCAACGACGATGTTGAGTGTGCCAACAGTGAGAGCGATGTGTGCACCTTCTCGCGCGCTGGAAATTTTAGCTGGTACGTATGTTTTTTTTTCATGTAGCTGCACGTTGCAAGGACGGGAGAAAAAATGCTCTAAAGTGTCACTGGGAACATGCTGCTGGAAGAATGCCGAAGCACTAACTTCTCATTAGATTCTAAACACGGGTGCAATTCCGCGATGTCAAGCACCTTGCCGCTGCTTGTCTAAAGTCCCGTGGTTTTTTCAGCGTTGATACACGATCGCGAACCCAAGTGCCGCGTTTCAAAGCGCGCACATGCAGCGCTGCGAGGTGCAGTCATGGAAGTTGCTTATCATACACATCCAGAGATGGCCAGAGGTATTATATGTGCAATATTCACACTATGGTTCGACGACTTTGCGAGTGTGGCTCGATCAAGAATCGGTATGCGTGCGCCATGCTAGTGTTCACATAAAGATATTAGGCAGTTTTAGCACCGCCGTGTGGTAAACACGATAACTGAACCGTACGTCGAATGTCACTAGGCAAGCCTACACTCCATTTGATACCTCAGATGCAACGCTGTGGAAGCTACGCTCGAAGTCCGGTCACCAAAATTTATTACTGCGCGCGTTTCCGTCTATGCTTCGCAGCGTGCCAGCGGCGTTTGCTCGCGCGAGCATGCACGTGAAGCTGCCGCGACGGGCTGCAATTAAAAAATACCGAAAAGAAATTTTTTTTTAAAAGAACGTGTTAGCAGCCGTATAAGTATAAATCTACGGAACGAAGTTTTTACACGCCGAGTTCAACTACTCTAACGCGTGCATGAAAATATTACCGTAACGCCTCATGTCGTGCGATTTGAACACGAATGCTGAACAGCTAAATCTGCGGGCACCGCGAGGTAGGACGAATAACAAATATCACTGAATGCTCAAGCGTACCCCCGGCCAGTTGTTTCACCGTATCAGAACAGCGCCGAACAAACAGCTGTAGTACAGTGTTCCGTCACAAAGCGGAGAGGCAAAACAGGATGAAAACGGCAAGCACTTTGCACGTAGGTGCATATTCCTGGCTGTGCCTCCACCTCGCTTCGTCGTAGACCGTTTATTCGACACTAAGGTGATCATCTGGTAAAAAATTGCCCGTGTGCACATTAAAACCCTTACCTCATGCTTTCTCCTCTTGGCGAAGGCCGTTTTTGGAGGTGGCGAGGTGTTTCTCTTGTAGGAGAATATAGACGGAACAACGCCGGGCTTCAGTCGCGCCGATTTAACTGGAATACCGATCAAATCGGAGGGGTCAGACTTCTTGCAAGACATAACGAGCCGCAGTGTGAAGTAAACGTATTGCGCTGCAGGTCGATCTCCTCAACGCCCCTTTAGAGAGCCTAAAGCACTATCTAAAGCTTCTTTCGTTCTTTCTCCCGTTCTATCTTTGTTTCTGTCTGTTCTCTTTTTTCTTTCATTCTTGCTTGTTTCTTATTTCTTTCTTTGTTATTTCGTTCGTTCTTTCTTTCGTTCTTTCGCTATTTCTTTCTTTTGTTTCATCTTTCATATTCAGCCGCTCGCTTACGGGGGTATGAGTCATTCCTGGTGTTGATATTTTCTTCCTTTCCTTTTCTTTTCTTTGTTCTTTTTTTACTTTCGTGTCTTCAAATTCAGTCATTGCACCTTTGCTTGATTGCGGTGGTATGAGCCATTCCAGATTATGTTATGTTTTTTCGAGTATGAATCATTGCTGCTGATGATGATTTTTGCACCACTCGTCAACTTTTTTGCATCACTGAATTTTTCTTCGGTGATATATTTCATTCCGATTTTACCGAAATCTGTGGACGACAAACTTTGGTTGCTGCCGACGCAAGCATCGGGTGATTACCCGCAACGTTGAACAGTCCAATCGAACGCTTTCCTCGTTTACCAGTGGTCACTTTTGTTCGCTTTGAGAGCGAATATTTGCCTACCTTGACAGGTGTTCCTTATCAAATTGGCTGACAACAGAGGAGCGCGTAGAAGTGGAGAGGGTTTCTATGTGTCCGAGCTAAAACAGTGAAAGGAGATAACCGGACGGGGAGGGCGGTGCTGGTGTCTGCGAGTGGCTCGCTTCCTCTTGCTTAGCTTGCGGTGGCTGGTAGAAAATCGCGGCGGCGTGCAAAGAAATGTTAAAGGTGTCGCTAAAACGGACCCTCAACGAAAAGAGTTTAATGAGCGACGTCGCATATGAGTTGAAACATTTCGACAACGTTATACATCTACGCAAAATTTTTATTATACGTAGAGAAACCATTATTCCCGAGAGATTCTATATAGTAACCGACGCCAGAGCGATTGGTCGGTAGCCACCTTTTATTGCTTTCGAAAAGGGCCCCAGTCTCCAGTTATTCCGAAAAAAAAAATTCAGTTTTGCTCAGCACATGAATTCATCTGTAGTCTGTACATGCCACTTTGACCTGGTGTTCTTTTTTTTTTTCTCGTTCTGAGACATCGCTTCATAGAGAAACGAAATGGCCGCAGCCCGAAAAATTTTGAATAGCGGAGAGCTAATGGCGGAGAAGCCGCATAATCGGAAATATTTATTTTCTTTTGCTTGGCTCAATCATGCATATTCAACGTGTGCACGTCGCTTCAGATAATGAGCGTGTGCACGTCACTTCACTTTTCGCGGTTTTCTTGACGTCGCGTGACAGACACGAGAAGTGGGGCAGGCATGAAACCTTTTTTACCAATCGTGGAGTGTGTTAGGAATGGCCGGACGGAGTGACAACGTGCCAGCTTTCAGCCCGCTGCACGTGTTCCTATCCAACCGGACGGGGCGCACTTCAGAGAACTGCGAATAAACCGGTAGCCACGTGGCGCGGGGTCAGCTCAGGAAGGTGGTACTCGGCCGTGCCACTCGGGACGAAGCAGAGTTCTACGAAGCGCCTCTGACGTCGGCTCCGGACCTTTACACCTGTGTGTGTGTGCGGCACTGAAACCTGTGCAACACGTGTTTGTGAGCCCTCCTCCAAAAGGGCGGCTCATCTACGGTGACGTCGAACGGTGACGTCGAACGATGACTGGACGAAAGTTTCCGTCCACTGGGAATCAAGGGGGGATCAAGTGCTTATAAGCAGCGTTTGCCGGCCGCCAGAGTGTGCTCGTATTCGGGAGCTGAGTGCTCGTTGTCGTGCTAGAAATGTACTCGTGAGCTGTGTGCTCGTAAGCTGTTTGCTGTATGCGTCGTCTTGCGTGCTCCATATGGGAGTCACGCTAGACTTTCGATGTATGTCTTGTTCAAAATGTCAAAATGTAAATAAATCCTGTTCTCCGAGTTCCTCTCTACGACCTTCAACTCCTTCAAATGGTGGCAGCGGTGAGGTCGTCCGACGACTCCTACATCTGGTTGACAGCGGTAGGATCGTCCGACAACTCTAACAAGTGCTAGCCGCAGAAATGGAAAAAAACATATTGGAATAGCTTTGTGTTATAGCGCCTCAGTACCGGGATTATGTTATGACATTATTCCAATGCTCTATACCTTTTCACGCTTCTTCAGTGGTCCAAATGCGGCTCCGCTCAGGTTATCCCCGGTATCGGCCGACTATGAGCGGTGGGTGAAAACAGCGGAACAGAATTGAGCGAAAGGAATACCGGCACAGCACCCGCAAAATGCTGGAAAGACAAAGAAAAACGTCGCTTTAAAATTTATCTGTTAACTTCCGCAGTGCTTTCCCTAGATTTATTGTGTTGTGGCTTCTTATGCCTTTTACTAAATGTCATGCCCCTTGGTGACACTGTTCTACTCGCTCTTCACGTAAAACCCGTACCCAAATATCTCGAGTGACTTCATTTTCGCGAGTGCCAAATTCTCCTGCTTCACGCCAACTACAGTTTGAAATTCGCCAAAATTTACCTCTCGAACAGTGACTGCTGAGATTACAATAGTTATCTAATCTTTCCATTTCACCAAATTGACTGCCCGTGAATTATTCGGAAGCCAAAGATTTGGTCCAAAACGCAAAATAGTGAAGCTCGCGAATAAAAAGCTCATCACAGCGCACGCCACTTTCACAAGGCATGAATGCTTTTTTTTTTCTTTCATGGGGGAAAGGGGGGGGGGCTTGCCTTAACTATGAATGTTCGAATTGAACATGAATATATTAGGTATCGTACTTATATTCGCATATACCACTTCTCATAGCGCTCTTTGGCCAAACCCGGCCCTTGCGCCACAATACACCACATACCATCATCATATTTGCATACACCTCTAATCCCTATAATTCTCTCAACGAGCATCATACATCGCGTTCGTCCTCGTGACGTCATTTCGTAACGCCTCAGACTGTACATCCGCATGATTTGGCGTTTGCATTTCGCATATCTTGGGAAAAGTGTAGTGCATAAATAAAACTGTCATGAGAATGAGGTTGTGACCTTCTCGGTGCATAAAAATTAACGTTGCATGAGTTTGCACTTGGCATAGTTTGAAATTGCTCATGAGCGTTAGTTGTATGACATTTATTTACCGCTTCAATAAACTCGCCTTCAATTTGCCTACTACACTGAAACATCTGCATTGGATCTGCATCTTTCTTTTTTTTTTACTGTCTAATTAAAAATTAAGGTTTGGTCAAGTTCTACAAAGAAAAAAACATGGGCGGCGAATGCTGCAAAAAGGTATGGTAAAAAAAGTTCATGCCATTTCATACCACAATGCCACTGCAACCCGCCGTGGTTGCTCAGTGGCTATTGTTGGGCTGCTGAGCACGATGTCGTGGGATCGAATCCCGGCCACGGCGGCCGCGTTTCGTTGGGGCGAAATGCAATAACACCCGTGTACTTAGATTTAGGTGCTCTTTAAAGAACCCCACGTGGTCGAAATTTCCGGAGTCCTCCACTACGGCGTGCATCATAATCAGAAAGTGGTTTTGGCACGTAAAACACCATACTTTTTTAGCAAAGGCATTTACCAGAGAACGGGAGTCAAAGTTTGCGCTTACTGGCGGCATGTAAAAGCGAAAGGTCCTCAGGTTTGCTGGATTATGAGAGTATTATTGATGTATTAGAGTACGAAGGCACGAATTCACATGAACCGCATCGGAAACGTATACCTCTGTGCATAGCTCTAACTCTTCTGTTATATTTACCATGTTACGAAACCTCTAAATTCTTGGTAAGTTCTAGGAATGGATTCCTTGAGGTTAAGAGCCACAGATGTACGTTCGTGCAACGTAGCCTTAGTCGCTCTTGTGTCATACAACAACAACAAAAGTAAATTAAAAAAAAAAGTACATGTGAACGTGTATTGCTTTGTTTTCGTAGAGCTTTAGTTGTTCCGTGTCTCCATGCGGGGACCAGCTAAGAACTTAAAGCCCTTTCTCTTTATTTCTACTTTCCTTAGCTCGCATGGTGAACGTCATAATATACGCCGAACAATGGCAAAATATATTTACAGCGGTTGGGTTCATGAGCGTCGACTGTTTCTTCTTCCTGAGGTGAGTACTGCCGCATTGTAAGCGTCGCTTCCCTCTTCAGCATAACTACACGTGACCACCTTTAAGACCCTGCGCATTAAACAATGCTTCGAAGTGGTTACGCGGGGTAAAGTGTACTTTATTCCCCATCGCGATAATTGTTTTGGTGTATTTTTTGCTAGGGAAATTTATGATGGTTAAAACTAGATAGTAGCTGCATGTACTTATATAGTATTTTGAAGGGTAACGTTAGTCGTTGTTTTCGTTATGTTATCGTACACAATTTCGTTATAACGAGGTTCTATAACTCAATCGCTTGACGAAGTAACTGTGCTTGGGAAAGTGCCATTCAAGTGCTATAATGTACTTGGGCGACGCATTGTTTGATAGAAATGAAAACATAGGCTTAACTTCTTCTATGGTTTCTCGGCACCTCTACCCCATGAGCATACTTTCTTTCCGCAATTATACTCTTGCCAAAATTTTATGCTTTTTGTACGCTATCATTGTTCAAACTTTACAATATTTAACAACCAGTATTTGACTATAAAAACAGGACCGTTTGAAAGTGCATATAATCTATTGCTTCAAGAAACTTGCATTTTTTACATTTGTTACTACATGTTCGCACAATGCGGTCTTTTACACAAAGCATCAAGTAGAAGGCGTCTAATAAATTATACCAACTGTACGTGACCATCTTCAATGCGGCAACAGCGCTGGAAACACGGACACATATGAGAAGGCGCATGGAAAACGATAGGTTCCGCTGTACTGCTTGAGCCTTCACCTGTGTCCGTGTTGTAGCGCTGTTCTCGCGTTCAAGACGGACAACCAGCTTGCCGATGCTTTCACTTTAATGTACTTGCCCACTTAATTTACACTGGCGCGATGCCTCCAAATGAGGAACGAGATAATTTTTTAAAGCACTTGCGACACAGAAGCCAACAGTTTGAATAAAAACATAAACATCAAACAGGCGCGAGAGCAGTGCTTAGGCCCTGACTAATAAACTCAGAAATATTCCAAACATTCGCATCAGCTAGTAAGCATGCGCTAGCATGTGCCCTTTCACAGACTTCACCCACTTCACCGATGCTCTCTCTCTCTTGCAGCGGATTTCTCCTCGCTTATGTCGTGTGCAAGCAAAAGAGGACCGGGTTCGTCTTGTTCGTGTTAGCTACGGTCAGAAGACTAATCAGGTAATTTTGTTACGGAACCGTGAGGAGCTGCAGATACGCAGTAGACACCAGGGTGTTTCAGCAGGACACCAAGCGGCACTTGTAGATAGCCATATTGCGATCCGCAGCGGCCGCGCGCCGTTGGCGCAGGTGCACCTGCCTTAGTGCGATGCGCGGCTGGGAGTGCCCGCGTGTGCACGAACACAACACTTTCGCTACGTGCAGCGAGATAACGGATTGGGACATTCTAACAAAACTATAGTTAAACAGTCGGGTATGGTATGCTCTATCAAAAGAATTCCCCCTCCGCACCTATTGACGTTTGAATCAACCGAAGCGCAATTGATTCGTTTTCGTTCGTCGGAATGGCTGGAACAGACGTGCGCTATGACCGCTATTACTGGGTCGAGTTTTATGAACAGAGCTTTTAACGGTTTTAGCCTGCCCAGTTTATAAACGCAAACTCAAAGCAATGATTTGTAATACTCGCTTGCTGGCTGTAATAAGGCATCCGCATGCTTAGCCTCAATTTCTGGGTCGCGCCTTCATATGAGTGTGCTCTTCCAGAACCATGGCTCCGGTCTTCTTTCTCATTATGGTCTTGCACCTTATGCCACTCATTACGTCCGGACCGGATGCAAAGACCTACTTCGACAAGGTGCACAGCGAATTCCAGAGGCAGTGGCTGCTTATACTGCTGCAAGTGCAGAACTACGACTTCGAGGTCAATGCCAACTCGGTACGTTTACAGTTTTTATATTGTAGTGGATGCGAAACGCACCTCATCTGGCGCTTCGTAAGACACGACATGCTTATGTGAAAGAGCCATGTGATAACGTAACAACATAGTTACGTGACGATATGATATTGCAACAGCATAGTTATAAGACAAACTATAACGAGTTTCTACATGTCCCCCTGCTCTATTTCCAGGCTCAGAACAATACCTACGAAGTATGAAAAACTTGAAAGCCTTACGCGCTTGCGCGTCCTGACTTTAGCGACCCTAAAGTGTATTTTAACAAAAAAAAAAAAAACTATGCTCTCATCGTGGGTATGAACATACATATTAAAGAATTTACAGCCTTTCTGTCGGCAATCTTATATTGCCATAGTTTATATCGCGCACCTATGACTTTTCGAGGCGATGTTTCTTACGTGGCTGTCTGGCCGATAGCACATGCCCTGTCCTTTTGCTTTTTTTCGGCCAGCGTGAAGGCTTCTTTATTAATGAATGCGCTCGAAAGATGTAAAATTCAAACTTGTACAAGCACGTAGTGGCGCCACGTTTTTGCCACCTCGAGAGCGTTCTTTACAGCAGCCATCCGCCGCGGCATAGCCACGTGGCCGTTGCGCAGCCGAGCGTGTCGTCCCGGCGGCCACATTTTGAAGGGGCGAAATGCAAAAACGCTCCTGGGGGCACTTTCGTGTCGGTGCACGTCGAAAAACCCCACGCGGCAAAAATTAATCTGGACTCCCCTCTCCTCCTCCCCCCCGCCCACCTGATGGCGTGTCTCATATATATATCGTGATTTTGGCACGCAATACCCTAGCAAATTATTCAATTTCATTTTTTCACAGTGCACAAAAAGATATCGAAGTTCGGAACAGTTCGTTGCATACAATATCAAATAACTTGGGATGCAGATACATCTACACCTTTGCGTGGCAATTTACTGTTGCAGTAGGCTTCCCTTATAGTAATAGATAATAAGATGGGGGGGGGGGGGCATTAGGAAAATATGTTCTTCGAGTTAATTATTGTTGCCAGCCACATGATGCTGGTCTTGTGTGACCGCAACGTACGAGCCTTCTATTATTATTATTATTATTATTATTATTATTATTATTATTGCAACTACTACTACTACTACTCCTACTACTACTACTACTACTACTACTACTACTACTACAAGAACTTGGAAATTGGTTCATGAAGGGCGGTATCACGTCGAACTAATCCCTTCCGATTTCATTCTAATCTCCTGACGGCAAATGTACATAAGCGCCGACGCAAGCATCGGGCGGTGACCCGCAGCATTGTTTGAACAACCCAATCAAACGCTCTCCTCGTTTATGGCAGGTCACTTGTTTGCTCTCAAAGCGACTAGAATTGCCTATCACTGACATGTTTCTCTTATATAATTAGCTGAAATGAGGCCAGGTGCATGTGAAACGGGAGAATTTTTCTGTGGGGCAGAGCTAGCGCAGTGAAAGCAGATAACCAGATGAGTATATAGGCGGTGATAGCGTAGGCGGTTGGCCCGCTTCCCCTGGCTTTAAGTATTTATATTCCGCTTAATTAGGTCATTAATTAAACACAATCATGCAAAATTTTCAATATTCTCCTTTGTGCCAAGTGCGGTTCATTACGTTGTAGAGGGTATTTAGAAACGACTGATCCAATTTTTTATGTCAACGTGCACCCGTGAGCAAAAGTATATACGGACCAGGGATTGCGCGATAAAACTGATTTTCTTCTCTGTCTGTGAATGCAACTTGAAATTAGAAACTGCAGTCTAAACTTGGCATTACGAATTTTCGGTCGCACTCGTCAGTTTCCATTTATGCGTGTTAATTGCGAAGAAATTTGTTTTTGTTTTCTTTTCGGCTACACTGGGGTCCGTATACTTTTGCTCACGGGTGTACATGCTGCGTGGTGACTTTTTTCGGCTTTTAAAGAAAGTCCGCGAACTAAGAAGTAAAACCACATGACTGCGCTCAGGCGCTATCGTATTGCAGCGCCCTCAACCGTTCATCGAGCGAAAGAACCGTACACGCGGACCGTGGCGAAGTGAGCGGCCCCGGCTCTAGTCATCGGGTTCACAGTGCGACAGCATCTTTGACTGTGGCCCACGGAAAGAAAGCGCCGTCGTCCATCATATGCGATAGGCTTGAATCACGGTTGAGAGCACTGCAATACGATAGTGCATGAGCGCAGTCACGTGGATTTATTCCTTATTTCGCGGGCTTTCATTAAACGCCGAAAAAAAGTTTACCACGCAGCACGTACGTTGCCACAAAAGATTGAATCGTTTAATTATGGGGTTTTACGTGCCAAAACTACTTGCTGATTATGAGGCACGCTGTAGTGGAGGATTCCGGAAATTTCGACCACCTGGGGTTCAACGTGCACCTTAATCTAAGTACACGGGTGTTTTCGCATTCCGCCCCGATCGAAATGCGGCCGCCGTGGCCGGGATTCGATCCCGTGACCGCGTGCTCAGCAGCTGAACACCATAGCCACTGAGCAACCGCGCAGGGTAAAAATTGAATCGTTCGTTTCGGAACTTCCTATACAACGCAACGAAACGCACTTGGTCCGAAATTGAATATTAAAAATATTGAATAATTGCATGAGCTCAGTTAGTTAACTAATTAGGCGGAATAAAAAAAATATATTGAGAAGCGCCACATGACGGCAAACCATTATTGCTGCCTTATTTGGGGCACCGCATCTGTTACAAATATTAACCGTTTACTTGTTATACAAAAGAAAATTGTTCGCGTAATTAGTGATATGCCCTCTGACTCCCCATCTGAGCCCCTATTTAAAAAACTTCGGGTACTTAAAGCCAGTGATATGTTTAACTACCGCCTTGCTCTTGGATACCTAAAAGAAACTAAACTTAAGCCTTGTTTCATCTCTGGCTAGATTAAAACACAACATCCCATGTTATAACACCAGGTCACCGGAATACTGGCATGTGCCGCATGTGCGTTCAACCTATGGTAACCAAATGACTTGTTACACTCTCCCCACTCTGCTGAATAATCTCAGATCTGCGTCCATCGATGTACCAAATTGTTCTGCCCGAGACCTGTATAATTTCTATTGCCCTAAGAATTGGGTTTAACCATGTACCAAATGTTTTTCTTTTTAAGAGTTTTGTGTATCTATATATCTATATTGTTTGTTTTTCCAGAGCTGTTTCATGTGTGCAGCAAATTGTTTAAGTGAGACCTATGTACTACATGCCATTACTCTTTCCTTTCTCCATTTTCGTTGTTCCTCTTTTCCTTTCATTTTCGTCTTTTCTTTTCTTTTCTTTTTTCTCGCTCCTTGCTGTCTGCTGCCTTTTGGACCCTCTGGTTATTAGGACCAGTCAAGTTGCTTTTGTAGCAACTTTTTTCCTAATGCCTTGGCACTTCGTACCACTTGTTTTTATGAATAAAGGTATATAATAATAATAATAATAATAATAATAATAATAATAATAATAATAATAATAATAATAATAATATGTCGTTGGTTTCACCCAGCTGCGATTAACCACTTTCTTAAAATCCTTGACTCAAATAACGTGAAACACCCTGTATGTAATTTGTAACACCCCCGTCATCAAGGTCCCAAACCACACGAGTGGCCATCCACCATTTAGGCTAATAGAACAATGCCGCTTTGACACCTTGTTGCACTCGTGAACGAGAGAAGCATCAAGCTGTAGCTGAGAATTCGATAAAGGGAATTCGCCTCCGTCAGGGCCTTCCCAGAAATCACGAAAGATGCACTCGCATTGTAAGAGGTCAGCTCTGTAAGAGATCGCAAGCACAGAATGAGTCAATTACCACCTCGTCGCAAAAGGTATATGAAATTTGAAATTGTGCAAGCACACGAGAGCGCTAAAGTTCAAGCACCAATGAGACGTACCACGAAATGTTTTATCTATTTATTTATTTATTTATTAGCAAACTGTTTCTGTGGCCTGAAGAAAATTTGGTTTTGTGCTAGAATATATATATATATATATATATATATATATATATATATATATATATATATATATATATATGTATATATATATATATATATATGTATATATATATATATATATATATATATATATTATTTTTGGTGATGTCGTGTTCTCCAAACTCTTGCTCGCGACTCTATATTTCGTACATTACCATGCATCGTCTCCTGCTAGGCAGCAAACAATGACATTGCCGGAACGACTCGATGTAGGATAAACACTTTATATACGTGTGCAGATGTTTCCGTAACAGTGTTAAGGTGGGTGAGTAAGTGAGTATAAACTTTATTGAACATAAATAAAATAAGGCACGATGGTTGAGGCCCCTATTCCAGGGCTCCATTGGCACGAGCGGCTCGCTGGGCTTGATCCAGAAGAGCCAATTGGCTCTCCCGACCCTCGTCCGCAAGCCATGCCTCCTACTGCCTATTCCTCATTAGTGCATGCTGGTGTAATATGCGGCTCTCTATGTGCGGAGGCCTCCTGCGGCACTCCCATGGGATGTGTTTTAGTGTGGATGTGTTTGTGCGCCACGGGCACTCGTCAGTGAACCTCGTGGGCTGTATTCTGTGTAGGTGGTGCAGGTTGGGGTATGTATTCGTCTGAATACGACACCAGTCCCTCTCCTTTTGGCTGTTCAAATCGGAGTGAGGATGTCCAAAACGTCTCCGCTCCTGCCTTACATATCACGAGTATTCGTTGGAATTTTCTCGCATGCACACCGGCAGCGTTCCATAGAGGGGTTCTGCGGAATTCGTCCCCTTCCTTTTTTCTAACAACGCACACATATCTTAAACGCACCACGGCCAGCAGCTTTGGCCTGGGTGTTTGTAAGCTTTTTTTATTATTTAAAAAAATAATGTTGAAACGACGTTTTTTTTTCTTTGCAGCCTGTGTTGGGTCACCTATGGTATCTGTCCCTGGACTTCCAATTCTTCCTCGTTAGCTTGCCAGTGCTCATCCTATTGAAAAGGTAAGTAAAGATCCACTTTAGGTGCATACATTAATGGAATTCCATAAACGGAGCAACTTTCAATATAGTATCCGAATTTCGCGACTTGGGCGTTATGGGATCCTTTTTTTTTTCGCAGCCTTTTTGTGGTTCGTGGTACACTTCTGAACCCGATATTTTGCAGCATGTTACAGCAATGACGCAACCATTTAATTTTAGTTACAGCCCGTGTTTATGCATCGCCATTGACCGTCGCGAAACGGTGCGCAATGGACAGTTGCATTGAGAGCTTAGAAGCAAGTGAGTGCCGGAGCCAGTGGCGAATAAAGCGTACACTCACCCACATTAGTCGTGTTCACCGATTGGTGCGTTATAGGTCGTCGTTGGCTACACGCTGTCCTTAAAAACTGGCTGTGCGGAGGCCATTCGTATATGGCGCTGATATCCCGTATGAACACATTTTTAGCAGATGCGCCAGCGGCGTGAAACAAAGACGAGGACAGGAGTGACCCGAAGCACACATACAGCAGAGGCGCATGGGCGCCAGCTGCCAGTTGTTTTTATTATACCCTGTTCCGTCACATGTTTGAAGTCTCACAACTTAACAACCACTCTAACCTTATCCGAACGCGCAATACACTCTCCTAGGAAATTGCCGTAGTTTTGGAAGGAATACAGCTACTAAGATAAGTGGAGCTTACGATGTAGTACTTTCGCCAGAAAATCTACTGCAGGCAAAGCAAAAAGGCATTCAAGACCTGCTCTGGTTTTCTACGGCGGCTGCTGCACATGCACGAAAATAAACAAGTTGAATAATTTTTTTTTAAATGCTACAGTCGCCCAAGGTTCGCCGTGGCTGCCTTTGGCCTGCTGTCCCTCATAACCTGTTCCGTGGCAACATGGCAGGTTGCTGGAAACGAAATGACACCGTTCATCATGCCAGTGACCGAGTCACTAACGTGAGTGACTTCATCTAATTCAACTACTTTGTTCTATAACCATGACGCGATAAAGAAAAAAGGGAAAAGGGGGTGGGGGCCGATCAGTATGTGACCGCTATGACGTCACTGTGCCAATGTGATACAAACCATACAAGCTTGCAAATCACCGCATCTTTTGCAAGCACTTTGCTTCAGTTGTCATATTAAATCTTTCTTGAGAATGACGCAAGAGGACAGCTAATTGCAGGTGCCAGCTGTTATTTCACCCTCTACGGGGGGGGGGGGTCAGACCTTTGCCCGACCGGTTGCGATTGTGAAATCCACCGATAGGTGACTTTCAGCGGGGCCTATACAGAGGCGGCACACCACCCGCGTCTCGGCTTCCTCGTTCTTCTTTCCATTCCTTGACACCTTTATGCGCCATTGTACTCATGAAAGGAAGCTAATCTGAAAAGCCGCAGTCATCTGAAGTGAAATTCCTTCCTACCTTTAAAGCCAATTACATTATATGAGAACTGCCGTGCAAAACTTCAGTGACCGAATTGTCGACATTCTTCGCTTGATACGAGCGATCGTTGGCTATTCATTTTCGCTAATGATAAGTTTGCTGGCACGACTGGCTGGCACTTGTTCTTCGATCCATTGTAACTTATGAACTACATTTTGTGAATACGAGTAGTGAACTTCATAACACACACATCACAAACATACGCGCGCGCGCACACACTCGAACGAGCGCATGTACACACAAGAACGCAGCTTAAGTTGGAAGGCCTTCATGCATAGATTCTTTCACAACCTTCCAGCTTCAAATGGAACTCTTGAAAACACGCTCCGTACATGATGTCATAAAACAAGTGCAAGAGCTCTGTTTGAACATTATAAAAGTCGATGCTCGAGTCGATGTTCGATGCTCGACGGCGCAGTGAAAAAAAAGCGAAAAAGAAAACGGCGGAGAATGGCACAAGTGGCGGTTGTAGGTGGTGGTGCTCTTGCTTACTTCTAATATAGAAAGGGTTCGCGTACCTAGGAAAGGGAAAGAAAACGAAAGAGGAAATAAAGCTGGCCGGGTAAGCTGGCGGCATAAGTCCAGGAGGCTCCTGGTAGAGGGGTTGGAGCTAATACATGTCAGGTAGGCTTCTGAGGTCCAGTGCTCGTTTCCCTGCCTACGAAAAACAGCGCAGGTGGTCCGCCCGCATTCGCCAACATGGCCAGATGAATTGGTGCACATCCACTTGGTCCGCTTAACCTGATCAATGTATACATGTTTGAGGGATTCGGCTTCGGGCTCCTCTCCATAATGGAAGGAAATCCGGAGTGACAGCGCATCCAGTGCGGATGCACCACAGCAGTACTTTCTCAAGCCGGTACAAACCAGGGGGAACCCCGATGGTGTAAGGTGGTAGCAAGGCTCGCGTGTTTGCCCGGATTCTAGTCCTCATGGTCATAAATGTTGCTCATTGGAAGAACATGACCTTGCAAATACTCAGACTGAGGGCGGCGTGCTTAGACGCGTAATAGGCGACTATGTGGCCTTGGGCAGAACCATGGGCCGTATAACGTAAAACTAGTTATTCCAATATGTTTTTATTCCAATCTCCTGACGTCAAATTTCCGTAACCGCCGACGCAACCATCGGGCGGTCACTTGCAGGGTTGTCTGAACAAACCAATCAATTGTTGCCGTCGTTCATAGGAGGTCACTTTTGTTTGCTTCAAGAACGAATAATATTGCCTGCACTGAGCGGCTTGTCTGATGTGATTGGCTCAAAAAAGGCGAGGAGCATGCTCAAATGGAGAGGGATTCGATGGGGCGGAGCCACTGCACTGAATATCGATAACCGGATGAATTGGGTGGTGCCGGCGTCTGCGATTGGTCCGCTTTCTCTTACTTAGCTTGCGGTGGCTCGTCGACAATCGCGGCGGCATGCAACGGAAGCTTAAGAATGACGCTAACACGGATCCTCATCAACGAAGAGTTGGCAGAACGAGGTCGTAAACGTGCCGAAAGTTCTCGAAAACGTTACACGGCCACGCAAAAAGTTTTATTACACGCAAATAAACCCATGCTCTCCGGCAGGGGTGAGTAGCCAGTGCCGGAGTGATCGGCGGCAGGCATCTTTTATTCCTTTCGGAACGGGGCAGTCTGCGGCTATTCAGAAGAAAATTCACTTTTGTTCGGCATATTAATGCATCTTTAACGCGTACGCGTCACTTCGACGCGGTAAGTTTTTGCGGTTTTGTGACGTCGCGTGAGAGGCAGGTGAAGTAGGTGCAGCCCGAAAGGTTTTGACCAATCGCCGAGGGCTAATGGCAAAGAGGCGTCGAATGAGAAATAACTATTTTTGTTTTGTTAGGTCAAATTATGCATAATCAGTGTGTAGACGTCATATCAAATGGGGAGCTATTGCGGTTTCCGTGACGTGACGTGCCAGACAGGTAAAGTGGGGGTGGTCCAAAAACGTTTTTGACCAATCGGGGTGGGCTGACTGCAGAGTTGGAATAGAAAAGTTTGGAATAGTTTTACGTTATAGCGCCCCATGACTTTGAACCCTGTCAGTTACGGCTGTGCCCTGGAAGTAGTTTCGGAGTGCGTGAACTTGCTGAACGACTACCTCATTGTGCTGTTTGTTTTCTCAAAACAGAACTTTCTTGAAGACTGGCTACCACTACTACTTCTATCCGTTCTACCACGCTGTGTGCTACTTCGCAGGCTGCATGACGTTTTTCTTCGTCGCAGAGCTTAGGCAGAAAAAGATTTCTAAGGTGAGTACATATTCGCGGGTTATTGGTTTGTCATATAATGTACATTTGCGTGTGATGTACCGCTACAGAAGGATTTCACTTCTTAAACTGCGGGCACTCTGATCGCCTGCCTGCATAGATCAAGTGAGATATGAGAGTTATAATAATAATGCAGATTCCACTATCAAATGGCTTATCTATGATGCACGGCGTCTAACTAGAATTTCTGGCTGCACTTTTTATTCATTTCAAGACTTAAAAAAAGCGTCATTCATATCGCGTCGCCTTGATCATGCGTATAAGGCATATATTCCTCCCTGCAAAACTGCAGCCCTCTCAAGTTCATTCCATCGTAAATCTTGCAATGACTGGAATAAGCACGCATATAGCATTGTGAATATTGCTGATGTGTGCCATTTTAAACATGATATAAATAATCTTATTACACCTGAGTAACTTAGCAAGGTAATCTTATGAGGGAACAGATTAGTCATTTTTTACAAACAGTACTTAAAACTTCCTGTTTTGTTGCACATTTATTGATGCATTAGCATTTTCAAAGTATACTTCATGCACTTTCCGAGGGCTATATGTATCTATGTATGTTTGTATCCAACTCTTTTCCCGCCTGCCTGTGTCACTGGGGTAGTCCGTGCTCGAATGGATAGCACCTCGAGCTGCTGTGCTGATTGAACAGGGTTCGATAACAACTATCGGACCAACTTGGGTCACTGAGTATGTGAAGATGTGTACATCCGTGCCATAGGCGCCGACTACGGAGGAGCTCCGTGGCCCGAACACCTTCCGGAGTTTACTGGGGGGGGGGGGGGGAGGTTGTTGCCCCTCGGCGATGCCGAAGCCTACCCCACCCCCGCCACCTAACGTGTCATTACCAGAGTTCTGTCATCCACATCATACGAGCTTCCTTTTCCCTTGCCTCAACCTTTTGACTTCAAATTTTATTGTAGCTAATAGCTTACTTCAGCATTGTTAGCGGATGTGCACGGATATTAATTCATACTTTGCTTTATTTCTGCAAATCCTGACAATAGGAGGACAAGCTCACTAGAAGTACCAGCAGCGGCTGCCTCATCCGTATTTTCTCACTTCAACATTGTTTTGAATTTCCACTGTAAACACCATGCACCTATACAATATATTTAGGTATATACACAGGACAAAGTTTAGTATATTTTTGAAGAGAAGGAGGTAGCCAATTATATTTCTAATGGTATGGATAGCTTATGCCTAGAGAATGAATATGTTGCTGTATGTTCACCTCGCTTCAAGATGATTTGCGTGTTTTTTAGACGCTGAGAAACCCTGTATATTTGAGTGACCCCTTCGGCAGGGTCAAGCGCGAGAGAGGAGCCCGGTTGCCGAATGACGCGTTTCTCAGCCTTCACACGCACTGGTGCGCCATGCATTTCGGACTCCACGCGCAGGCTTCATGGCGGGGCACCGAGTGTCCTTAGGGAAGGGCGAAAATGAAATCCCACTGCAGTACGTTCCTCATACATAGGTCATTTCGACGGTGGCAATATGTCCTGTCACTATGTTGATTCAATGCTAAACGCATTACCGTCGACAGTCATGGTGAGATAGATCTCGACGAATTTTATTATTCTGTTTATTTTGATGTCTTATACACTGTGATTTCTAACAGAAAATCTTTTCTGATGATTTATGTATATTTATGTTATTGCACGGCTAACGTGCCAGCCACTCTGTGTAATGCCGAATGGCTCTAAGGGTAATATGATTGAACGAATGAATGAATGAAGGACACATTCATAGATATAAAATTATTTCCAAATTTCCACAGTGCATGCGATAATACTCACGAGCAACAGCTATGCTTTATTCTGAGCCAGGGAAGCATCAGGGCCCCTATTCACAAAAGGCTTGTAAGTCAGAATTGTTGGTAAGAAAAATTCCAGTCAAGCCTGGTGCTGCAGATGTCAGCAGCGAACGCGACTGGCCAGAGCCTTTGCGAACGAAAAGTTTTGTGAATTCGGCCCCAGAACTACTTGCTAGTGAAAATTGGCAACCTACACCGTCTTTTTTTATTAAAATGGCGTTTTGTATTATTCTACGATTCTTTATTCAAATATCATTCTTTAAGCATAACTTCGTTTGCCCTAGGCCGCTACACCATGACACTATATGTAATGTACAATTATAACTTACGTTCTTCCTCTTGTAAGCTCTCTGGCAGCTTGGCGTTGAGTAAAACCTCGTCAAAACGAAGCGCAGTCATTGGTTTTTGTTTTCTTGCTGTGTGCGTGCAGGCGTGCGTTTCTGCAGCCTATCAGACAAGAGAAGTGGGACGGTGCATATTTCTGAACAAAAAGGGCCCGTATTCACGCTAACTATTTTGCGTAGGAGCCTTGCGACTGCGTTTGGTCATCGCTATAGAGGGCAAGTGCCTCAACCTCTATTGAGGGTTTCGGGTGGCTGAACGCCGGCCACTCTGGAAGCGTTGTTACTTCAGATAAGTTTTATCAATGCAGGTATCGGGCTTGTATTCACAAAGCTGTTCGTACGCAAGAGAGGTTCGTACAAACACGTCTTGGCCAATCACGAAAACAAACTCATTATTACAGCCGCAGTGTTCAACCTATAACAAAAGAGTAATAACAAACTCTCCTGTGAATTCGACCCATCTTCTTCACCTTCAATTTACACGGAACCGCATTCTCAGGCTTTCCAGACAGCTGCCTGGTGCGTCGCCATCGCCTGCGGCTTGTGCTGCATCTTTATGAAGGTTCCTTGGTACCAGGCAAAGGACCCAACCACAGAGTCCGGAAAGTTATCCATAGCGTTCTTCGACCGCATACTGTGGTCCTTATGCTGGGCTTGGATCACCTTCGCGTGCGCCACTGGGAGAGGAGGTAAGCGCCATTGTTTGCAACCCTTTATGCGAGGCGCCTATGCTGCCGTCATTTCATCATTTAGAAGGGTCATCCACGCCAAATCAACCAGCCTTTTTTCTTCACACCGCCACAGAAATAGTTGAAAAAATTTCTACGTGTTTCCTCAAGTTTAACACTCATTCTACTCGTTTCTTCCCAAAAATGTTCTAGTATTTTGGCGAAAACTTATAGTTCATACCCAGTTGAGCCGGAACGCATATCAATCAACATATTTTTTTTAAAAAAGCACACTGTATGATCCAGCCGTTCAAATGGTGTATATAGCAAGACAATGAAATGATGTGACTGCTAAAATAACGAATATATCACATATTTGAATACTTTGGGTGCCTTTGGCACCGGAAGAAGCCGGTAAAATTGCAAAGTGATTTTTTTTCTTGGAACGCTGCAAAATCCAGAAGGCACATATTAAATATAGAATGGTAGCCCGGTTGACATAATATAGACGAAAAATATTTGAAGCTTTGAAGGTTCAGCCGATCGCCTGAAAAATAACTTTAAAATTTGAATTTGTTTTAAAAAGCTTCGTGTTCAAGGTCAAAAAGTAGCTTTGGTGGTTGGCTTAATATTATATGTGATATATCATTAGATAGCTCCACATGTCTGCTATTCAAGTGAGAAGATTATATATATATATATATATATATATATATATATATATATATATATATATATATATATATATATATATATATATATATATATATATATATATATATACACGGGGTGTCCGGCCTAAATTTAGCCAAAGATTAAACGTATGAAAATGTCACGTAGCTGGATAGAACAAAGGTAACGTTGTTTGCTGTCGGTTGGGGATAAACTATTTTTTGTTCATTCCGCCTAGTTAGATAATTAGGCTTAATTAATTAATCAACTTCTCAAATATTATAGTTAAATTAAAGGTGTCAATGAGAAAATTGTAGAGCGACATGAAAAGCTCCTGATACAGCTTTCTGTTGCTCAATACGTGCTACATAAAAGTGTTTTTCCTTGCATGAATGAAGCCCAGCAATGCACACAAAATTACCGCGCTACTGGCCGCTCGAGGCACTTTGCGTGTATTCGCGAGGGCTTATTTCATGCTCGGAAAACACTTTTAAGTAGCACGTATTGAGCAACAGAAAGCTGTATCAGGAGTTTTACAGCGAAGCTGTTAACCTCTAATTGGACGGAATTTTTCGTGCCTGTCAGCAAAAAAAAAGAAAAAAACGAAAATAGGTGCATATCGCCTTTGCAATCAGGCATACAACACACCAGCGCAGTATTTATTTCAATGAAGAAGATCGTAAAACAGGCGTCAAAACCGCATGATGGATGACAAGGCGCCTGTGCACAGTGCGAGGCACGTTACTTCTCCCCGCGTGTGTTTTCCGGTAAAGATTACGGTTGCCTAAGCTGCTCCGGTGCGAAAGGAGCACGAGCAGCATACGAATCAGTGAGTGGCGTCGCAAAACTTAGTATATAAAAGGAAGACCTGCCTAGCAACTCATTCAGCTCATTGCAAGACCGCTATGGGTAGACCACGTAAAGCTAAGATTACCGAAGAGCAGCGTGAATGCGATGAGTGTTGAAGAGTGCGAAATCGTAATGCTCAACAACGGCGTCGTGCAAAGACTAGGCAGAACAATAAGACATTTCATATCCCCATGGACGGCATTTGAGTGGTTTGGAAACAGCTTCGCCGCCCATCCGCTTTCGCAGGGTCGGGTTGGCGCGTCAGTTTTTTTCAATATAAAATATGAAGACGCCAAACAAACAGACACATACAAGGGAAGAAAACGGGACAGGGCGCCACTCGCAACTGTTTTATTTACAGAACGCAGGCACATATATACTGTCAGTCAACACATGCGCAAAGAGGAAACATTCTTTCACGCATCTAATCAAACATTCATGACGCACCACGCTCAAGAAACCTCATCTCGGCCTTATATAATGATATCAAAGTATCGCTAACGCACAAGCAGCCTTTCTTGCCTATGTGATAGGTTTCAACCAGTTCCCTTGCTCCAGTATCTTTACTTCGGGCGAGAATCCGCATATCTGAAAAACGTGACGCACAAGAGCGTGGGGGACAGGTCCCGATGTGCTTAGGCAAATTTGGGCCCTCTTTCATTTGCTCAACATTTCTTTTTATGCTCCCTGATACGCTCATTACACAGCGCCCGGTCTGACCTATAAGGAACGACCGCACGAAAGGGGGGATCTCATAGACAACCCCTACGGCACACTTCATGAAAGGTCGCCCATGTTTGGTTCCACAGCCTTTTTCACTTCTTTTTTCGTTGCTTTTGGCGATTTTGGAGCAAAGGTTTCCGAGCTTCCTTGGGGCTGAAAACACTAGCGGGACGCCATGTCTTCTCGCGACCTTCTTCAGATTGTGGGCCACCTTGTGCACATACGGCACAGCCACCGGTTTCACCTCTTGCCGAGGGGCCTCTGCTCCGGCTCTTGCCCGGATTCTTGCCCGAAGTAAAGATACTAGAGCAAGGGAACTGGTTCAAGCCTATCACATAAGGAAGAAAGGCAGCTTGTGCGTTAGCGATACTTCGATATCATTATATAAGGCGGAGATGAGGTTTCGTGAGCGTGGTGCGTCATGAATGTTTGATTATATGCGTGAATGAATGTCTGCTCTGTGCGCAAGTGTTAACTGACAGTATATATGTGCCTGCGTTCTGTAAATAAAACAGTAGCGAGTAGAGCGCTGTCCCGTTTTCTTCTCTTGTGTGTGTCTGTTTATTCGGCGTCTTCATATTTTATAATGAATAGTTACCAACTAGCCCAACAAGAAGTGCTTTCAAGTTTTTTTTTCAAATCGCTCTACAATTTTCTTATTGGCCCTTTTCATGTAACTATAATATTTGAGAAGTTGATTAATTCGTTAGAACTATCTTTCTAATTAGGCGGAATAAAACACAGAATCTGAGTATCTCCAAGCGACGGCAAACATGACTTTTGTTCTTCTCCCGCTACGTGGCATTTGCCTACTTCTAACTATAGGGCTAAAGTTAGCTGGGACGTCCTATATATATATATATATATATATATATAATTGTGGCTAAGGAAATCACGCTGGCCTCGGCAGTAAAATGAAGAAAAAGAAAGGATGACGTACGATGAATCAGCACAGTGTATTTCACTGACATTTCGGCTGGTGGACTCGCCTTTGTCAAGTTACTTTAACAGAGGCTGGTCCACCAGCCGAAACGTCAGTGCGATATACTGCGCTAATTCAACGTACGTCGTACTCTCTTTTTTAATTATATATATATATATATATATATATATATATATATATATATATATATATATATATATATATATATATATATATAGAGAGAGAGAGAGAGAGAGAGAGAGAGAGAGAGAGAGAGAGAGATCAGAGTGCGAAGAACAATTTGGTATACCAACTTATGTATTATGCATAATACCAGTAATTATTGAATTGGCTATAATTAATTTCGGCTAATTAGTCAGTTAGAGACGATGGGGTAAGAAATAACTCAGCTGGTGGAAGACTTCGGTTCACAGAACAGCGTCGGTTCGGTGTTCTTATCTTGAACGACCTTTCTTTAATGGTTCGGCCCGTGTTGGGGGCACCTTTGAAGCGCGATACGGAAACACGGCGAATCCGCTGCAGAAAGTACGCCGTTCGAACGCGTTTCGCTAAATAATGGTACTGCATTGGGATATGATTTTCAATGTGTTCCTAAATTCGCAGTGCATGACAGGCTCAAGTTTACCACAGTTTGTATCAGTTCGCAAGATAGTAATGCTTAAAACCGTGATGTTCCAATTAAAGCTCCTGAGCAACATGGCAGCAGCAGCCATAAGATAAACAAATAGTTCTTGGCAGACATCATCTCCAGACTTAAATCCAGTTTACCATGTTACGGAGAAGTGAAAAAATACACAAACGAAGTAATAAATCCTCGCGTAGTCCAACTTAATGGTTTCTCCCCTGCTATCTTGCTCACCCTTCAGCCTAACTGAGAAACGAAAATAATAATTCTTACAAACGTCAAAATATTGTTCCGTCGGTCAATCCAACTAGGGGAGCGCAGGCTTTAACAAAGCAGATGTACCATGATTACAACGAGACAGAAAAAACATTAGGAAGGGTATAGGAGCGCGAAAGACATTGGTGGAAGAAATATGTAAGACATGGGCGCCGATGACACACACAGGCAATAACACATACCCTGTTAGCCATCGCCTGAATGTGTATGTGCAAGGTTTTGATCTTATTCATGCCTTTCGTGCCGCTTTATCGTTCCTAATGTTGAACCAATTAGCCAAAGCTTTTATGCTGCCGAAAAAAAAAACACCTGAGTATATATAACTAAAATTTCGAGCGCTGTTTGGAACTGAAGCGAGCACTTGAACAGCTGTAAAACATTCCAGCATTTTTCATTCTTCATCCAGTGCACAGAACAAGTGGATCACAGATTTTTATTTTTATTTTTGTTATGCAGGTTTTGTGAGCACGTTCCTTTCGTGGAGTGCCTTCACACCCCTCAGCAGGCTGACCTTCGGCGTGTACATCATCCACCTGCCCTTCCTGCAACTTTCGTTGCACATCGCTCGGGAGCGGTTATTCTTTTCGCATTTTTTCGTGGTAAGTTTTACAGCCGTCAATTTCCATACTGGTTGAATCAACATATTTGCGCGTAATGTACGAGCCACAAGGTTGTTAGGCTGTAACACAGCAACCTGATGACCAGGAATGCCACTTCAAAAATTTGCGCCACCAACATGTCAATTGTGATCAAACACCTTTGACGAGAACAGTTTGGTCTAGGGGTCGCTTGCTAAAACAGCCTGTAACGAAACCTTGTTATGCTATTATTGTTTATATCTTTGAAACCGTACTATGCGCGCGCCTTACTTTGGTACCGTTTTGTAGAGCAACGCAGCCATTACTCGCTCATGAATGTGCCGCGTGCAGAGACGGAGCGGTTGTCGCGCAACGCATGACGCAACCAGAACTCAATTTAGCCTCTCGCTACGCTTTTAGAGAGAAGTACCTCGGCAGTACGTTTGTCGATCACGGCGTGAGTGGTTGCGTTTGAGAGAGCTCACTCAATCACAGTAGGTATACTCCATCAAACTCAAGCATGTGCTCACCAGGAGTCATAAGGCCTACAAGTATAAAATTTATTGCAGGAGTTTGACGGTTTGGTCGGGTTTGACATCCCCGCGTTCGACACGTAGGGTTCATAAATGGTGTGGAGAGACAAGGACAGCAAGGCAAAGAGATGCCAATTGGCGCCCACCGCCTTTGACCATGGTGGGCCCGCTACGAATAGAGAGCGAGCACGATTGCAAAATCAGCTACTGAGAGTGGCGATGTGGACTTGGTTGATCATCATGGAACAGCGCAGCGAAAACAAGGACGCAGGAAAAAGCAGAACACAGACGCAAGCGCTTTTGTCCGTGTTCCGTTTCCTAAATTGAAGATTAAATGGTGGGATTTTACGTGCGAAAACCATGATATGATTATGAGGCAAGCGGTAGCGGAGGACTCCAGATTACTTTCGGCCACCTAGAGTTGTTTAACGTGCACCCTATACACGGCGTCTTTGCATTTAGCCCCAAACGAAATGCGGCCGCCGCAATCGGGATTTGATCCCGTGCCCTCGAGATGAACAGCGCCACTCCAAAGCCACTACACCACCAAGGCGGGTGTAGTGTTCCTTTTTTTGTCCTTGTTTTCGCTGTGCTACACTACATGTCATGCCAGTATAAAACCTTAGCATACCCTGTATCATAGTTTAAGCTGTAAGTTTCCTCTTGCGTGACAAAATGGCATGCCCCTTACTTTGGTATCCTTGTGTAAAGAAAAGGAGTCATAGCTCGATCATGGATGTGGCTCCGTACATCACGCAATCGAAACTAAATTTAGCCTCGCGCGCTGGATTCAGAAAGGCATAGCTCGGCAGTACGTTTGTCCATCCGAGCAGGCGTGATCGCGTTTGAGAGAGTTCGCTAGACAGACTAAGCATAATTCATCAAACTCAATTGAACAAGCGCTTATTAGGAGTGATAAGGTGTGAGTGAGTTATTTATTGCGATATGTGATTGGAAATATGGCCAACTGTTGTGTCGGCGTCTTCTCAGCAAACAATAGACCGATCAATGAGGAAAGGATGATAACATGAGATAATATAAAGAAACAACCAAAGGACGGTGCGGATAAAGCACATCTTTTAAAACATGCTTAACAACAACACCCAATATAAAAAAGAAAGCAGCACACAGATCAGTCTATAACCAACACAGAGTTCTGCGACAGAACAACAACACACAAAGGACGCACAAAGTGTTAATACATTGATACAATGCCACTTTCAGTAAAGAATGTTAATAAAGTTTTTAGAGCTGAGCGATATAATGATGTCTTATCCCATGGCCCAAGCAACGTTTCTAAGCTGAAAGGACGAATATCAAGGGTCACCAACGTTGCTTTCAAATCATGTCATTGCTGTTCAAACTTAGGGCCGCCTAATAGAACGTGTTCGCTGCATTGTAAGTGTGAACATTGACGGGAAACATTGTGGTTACATTCGCGTGAATGTATTGTTGTCGGAAGACTCCTCTCTTGAACTATTTACCGTAATGGTGATGATATTGAACCACTCTTCCATCTTGCGTTTCTAGTTTCATAAACCAGAAAGACAACCCGTACTGTGTTGTGACAACAGCTCTTGGTGGTAGTGCTTCCTGTCCTCTATGTCAAGGTGTATCTAGCTTCTACAGTTTTGAAAAGAAGTTGACAAAGTGATTCCCTCACATTACTTTTTTCACGCACTTATAAGCCAGTTATGTTGTCTGCCCTACTGCAAGATAGCAGAACAACAAGACTAACACAAAGAGTCTTCGTCCTTGCATTCCTTGCAGGTGTCCTTCTTCTTCACTCTGCTCGTTTGGAGCTACCTGCTGAGTTACCTGCTGTTTATATATTGCGAGGCACCGACAGGCAAGCTAGACAAGCTTATCTTCGAGCGTCGGCGGAAGAAGGCGGATAAGGAAGAAGGAAATGAGCTGCCAAAAGTCAGCGCAGCACAGGAAAAACTGTCGTCCGTCATTACAAGTCTCACAGATGCCAAATTTGCACTACCCGCTCAAAACAACAGTAGCAAGGAGGCATTTAATGAAATTCATTATAAAAATGGCAACGTGAGCTGCCAGCTATAGCAGTATCTATAGTTAGTGGCATGGTTTATTGTGGTGTCACACAAGGGGTGTAGACTTAAGGATGTAAGGCAAAAGAAATAATCACGAAAAGATGGGTAAATAGAACCTTAATCCAAAGTACAAGCCTGATACAGATGAAGGCAAGAGTGAGCCGAACTTTATATTTTCTTTTGTTCCTTATCACCAAGAGATCAACTAAATGTGCCATGCAAAAACACTAATAAAATCTTCTTATTAATATATGCATCTCAGAGGCCTCCTTTTCAAAAGGCTTCTACATTGTTCATAGTGGGAGAATAATGAAATTGTATTCAAGGAATTGCTAAAAAACTGCTTATGTCTTTCGTTTGACCCGACTGACATTACTTTTGAATCGTCACCTTTCATAGATGACGTGCTGAACACAAATTGTGTGGTACCTACTATGCATGCTCTTCCACTGACAACATGCTACTTTACGCATAAAGTTCCGTGCAGTCCTTTGAGATCGTGCATTATACTCGAGACCAGCTTTATATGGCAATGAAACTAAAACTAGAGCGGCAGAGCATTTGTAGATGTGCTACTGCGCCAAGTATTGTGGCTTTGTTTGGCAGCTCTTTCGGTTTCTTGGAACAGGTACTGGCGAATCAGCGTAGCTGCCACGTTCTACGGTTTCGCATTTGTCCAAATGGTAAAGGGAAAAACCGAAAAATGAGTCAGTTAACACTGAGTGCTGTATTTCGTCTTGTTTTGCTTTCGTAACTAAAGTGTTTGTTTTCTATTCGCCAGCTTAAAGTGAATGACACTGTTGGACTTTTCTTAGGGAGTAGTCTCACTTGCGCGCGCTTTGCCTCCATAGTCCTGCCTTCATTGCCATAGAAGGGGCTCCGCGACTATGGTATACAGAACATTTTAACGTTTCCTTCGAGCATATCTTATTTTGTTATAGCGCAAGCTTGACACGGACAACAGAAGGCACATCTGACACACACAGCGCTGTGTGTAAGATGTGCCTTCTGTTTTCCGTGTCAAGCTTGCGCTATAACAAAATAATATATGCCGTACCAACAAGCCCCTATTGCTATCCTCATCGCCTTCGAGCATATTGGCTTTACTACATCCGTCTCCTACATTTGTATAGGAGGGAATGCGGGTGCCGAGGCAGGCCTTCTTGGCATGCATCAACAAAGCACATTTTCTTCACAACATGTACTTGTGCTTGCAGAAGCTGTATTATTCTCTGTTAAACACGAAGACTCCAACATATATATTGTGGGCTCAGGGCCGTGGCTTCAGAGCCAATGGCCAGCTGAGGCTCTCAGAGACGACACAGAGTGCAAAAGCCATTCAAGAGACAACCTTTACTGCCCGAAGCCCCGGGCCAACTGAACCGCTTCCTGGTCGCCATTGCTCGCGCTCGGGCCCCAGGCTGGCTGCGAGTGGTACGGGCGCAGGAGCCAGGCCCAGATGGTGGAGATGGCGGCACAGCGGCGCAGCCATGCAGCTGGTCGTCCCTATAACAGCAAACGCTGTCTTGTCTGTATATTTATATACACATTTTCATGAGAACCTCATAAATACTGATTCATGCATGCAACTCTGAAAATAAAAAGTCTAATGCTGAATGTATTATTACGTTACATTATTACAGTACATTACTGAATGTAATGAAAACTCAGAACAGATTCTACTTTGAAGCTATTTCTTCTTCGTCAATCTTGTGAATGGCACCTTTCTTTTGAATTTTCGTATGAGGTCAACGACATGCCTCTTTACTTCATTACTGCACTATATTTACAGCGAAAGCAGGAAATAAAACTTAACTTCCTCCACCTAACATTTCTCGGTTCATCTTTACACATATGAAGGACGCGAAGGTAAAAGCAGCCGAGATGCAGCAGAAGCACCCTTGAACGTTGCACATTGCCAGCGAGTCATGTACAAAAAGCAATATACAACTGTACGAATTCGCACATCAATGTACAAGAAGGCCTTTCAGAAATACTTAAGCAGCAAGTCTACATAGTGGGATTAGAAAAAATCACACATACACTTGGTTAATTCCTGCTAGAACAAACATAAAGAATGGAGCACATATAAAATTAATAAAAATACAGACAAAAGATGAGAACTCTAAGTCGAACCTCATTAAAACAATGTCCCATCCGACACGTAAGACACCTTCGTTATATATGATATTCATTATAAGCACACATGCCGAGATCGGCGGGAAATATAACGCACATTAGCCAAGGCTAGAAAAGCTGCTCAGCATAACGTTCTCTAAAAGAAGGCAAAGTCGTATTAACGCCATCACTACTCGCCACAACAGACGAGGCCACCAACCCCACTCGTTCACATCAGCTGATAACAATACTTTCAAAAGCACTTCTTAAAAGATGCCTTCGGTCGGTTCTCTTATCAGTGTCTCTAACTGCTTTGGTTTCGTAACTAAAGTGTTTGTTTTCTATTCGCCAGCTTAAAGTGAATGACACTGTTGGACTTTTCTTAGGGAGTGGTCTCACTTGCGCGCGCTTTGCCTCCATAGTCCTGCCTTCATTGCCACGGAAGGGGCTCCGCGACTATGGTATACAGAACATTTTAACGTCATATTGCGAAAATTGCCATAGAACACTAGACGTACATCACTTGCTCTGGCCGTGTGGTCGGACCCACGCAAACAAGGATCAAGACTCCGCCAGGCTACAAGACGCATTACGCAGCACGGACCTGGCGGAGCAGCTCTGGGCCGTCCAGCGAGTCACGATGCGGCCAGGGAGTTACAACTCCCGGTCCCAACGTGGGAGTAGCCCGCTCTATGGGACCTTGCGCCCCGTAGCTCGCAGGACCTTTCTATAAAGTTACTCCATCCATCCATCCAAGTCGGAAATGTTACCTGCACGAGGACACCATAGACAGCTTCTTGAAGCAGTATTCAAAGAAGCCATCAGCACGTCTGTACTTTGCTCTAGAGAGAGCGAGAAAGGCAAAGGAAAGACAGGGAAAGTAACCAGAGATTATGTCCGGTTGGCCACCCTGTACCGGAGGAGAGGCAAAGGGATGCGATAGGTGAGAGAGAAAAATAATTTTTAGAAAATGAAAGGAAAAACTTACACACACACGCACACAAACAAATACACACGATACACACGAACTGTTTTTGTGGGCACTGTCACGCCGCCCGCAAAGACGTTCCTAGTGTTATGCAGTGTCACCGTACAATCCTGCGTCACACAATAAAGTCACAATCTGTCAGAAAGTCCAGTGTCTTTTAAATACCGCAGCAGCGCCTTCATAGCCGATCGCGCTGATTGTTCGCGTAGGCCAGTTTCCAGGGATCTTGTTTTCTGTCATTGGGCGCTTGTCCAGTTTGTCTAGGGTGGCAGAGAGGACTGCCCTTTGCGGGTCGAAACGAGAGCACTGACAAAGAAGGTGCGCGATTGTTTCATTGCACCCGCAGAAGTCACAAAGTGGACTATTGGACATTCCGATAAGAAAGGTGTACGCATTTGAAAATGCTACTCCAAGCCATAGACGGACTAGAAGGGTGCAGTTACGTCGTGGAAGGTCGGGCGGAATATGGAGCTGTAAATTAGGGTCCAGGATAAGAAGGCGTGCACTTGTGAACTCGGGTGAATTCCAATGAGCTAATGTGAGGTAACGCGCAAGTGCGGAAATTTTTTTCGCTGCGTCGGCTATCGAAAGAGGAATAGTAGCGCAGTAGACGCCGTCATGGGCAGATCGGGCATCTGCGTTCGCTCGATCATTGCTATGTATGCCATAGTGACTAGGCAACCGCTGATATATTATATTGTGTCATTCGTGAGCTATACGATGGTGTACTTCTCTGATCTCTGCGACGAACTGCTCATGTGATTCATAGCGCTGTGCAGGGAGTACACTCTGTAGGGCTCCATTGGAATCACAAAAGATTGACCATGCATGGGGTGGTTCCACCTGAAAGAAAGGAAGAACCGCACGCAGGGCCACCAGCTCGGCAGCTGTCGTTGATGATACATGTGACGTTTTTAGTTGTATTTTGACGGATCTTACTGGTACCCCCACAGCGGCAGCTGAACTTGTAGGTGTGACTGGGCCATCGATGTAAACGTGTACGCGGCCACTGTGCACCTCATGTAAAAGTTCTAATGTGGCCTGCTTCAGGGCAAACGACGGCATGTTAGCCTTCTTCGTGATTCCTGGGATGATGAGGCGTATTTCAGGTTTGTGCAGGCACCCTAAAGGCGAGGACGGTTTTGCTGCAGGCATGTAGTTCGATGGCAACGAAGTACGATTGGCAACAATGATACGACTGAAAATTGTGTGGGGCCTTTTGCGGGTAAAACAGCAAGATGGTGAAAAGGTAGTCGGGCAACGTGCCGAATATGCGCCCTGAGAGCGTCTGTGGCCAAGTACGTTGATAGTGGGTGATTTTGAGCTATGACAATCGTTGCCGCTGTAGACACACACTTCAGAAGACCGAGACACATCCTTAGGGCTTGAGCTTGTAGCCCCTGGAATACTCGCTGGTTTGTTTTACAGGCGTTACCAAGCGCAGGGAGGCTGTATCTTGCGAAACCGACGAACAAGGCGTCATAAAGCTGTAAAATAAAATAAAATAAAGCTAAATGCAAAGGTTGAACAATGACCAGAAAAAAACAATATTGACTGGAACCTTTCAAATTGTAAGCACATGGGCACTGCACCTCTCTTACATAAACCCGCCGCGGTGGCTTAGCGGCTATGGTGTTGCGCTGCTAAGCACGAGGCCGTGGGATGAAATCCAGGTTGTGGCGGCCACATTTCGATAGAAGCAGAAGGCAAAAAACGCCCGTGTCCCATGCATTGGGGGCAGGTTAAAGATCCCCTGATGGTCAAAATTAATCCGGAGTCCCCCACTACGGCGTGCCTCATAATCAAATCGTGGTTATGGCACGTAAAACTCCAGGACTCAATTTTCAATTCTCTCATAGAATGTAACAGTGAGCTACTTCAGGTTCCACATGGGGATTGTGTTTCTTTATACGTGATCGTCGTATCGAGGCCACATACACAAACCAAAATGCTGTGTAGGGTAGCCAAAGAAATACTCTCGATGCCTTGTGTAAAACCATTGTGTAAAACCATCATTGTAAAAGGTGTAGAATAAATTTCTCTTGCGTGCTGTGTACTGATCGCCATGTTTACGTATTTATACGTCATTTGCAACGATGCACGCTGATAGGTGGCCAATTTGTTTCCTCCACACCAAAACTCGTCCAACCATGTGGCCTCTGGGGCTCTGTGCAGAGTGACTTTGGTTACGGTTGGTTCCCCGTAAATATTAGTACATGCATGTATAGTCGGCAGCACAGTCGTGTTTGAGAATCCCAAGCACAGAAAACGCCAGCACAGATAGAGGCACAAATGGCAATAGCGCAGTTGGAGTGCTTCGTTAACGGACACAAGGCATCGAGAGAATTTCTTTGGCTGCCCTAGGCAGCATTTTTGTTTGTATATGTGACCTCGATACGACGATCACGTATAAAGAAACACAACGTCCATATGGGATGGAACCTAGGCCTGCAGTGTGGTAAGCAATTACCTATATATACTCGACGCCAACAGTTAAGGCCGCGCGGAATACGTATGACAGTACCGTGTGACAGCCCCGCCACCGTCATGCTACCGTGAAATGAACAAGCATGTGCGGTTTAACAGTAGAGGCTTAGAAACTATCCAGAATCACACAATACATTTGGCTGAAAACGCGACAAAGCCAAACGGACGCACTATCACGCTACATTCCATTAGTTGTAATGGAAGTTGCATAAGGTATGTGTGTTGTTTAAATGGGCTCTCGCATAACTAAGAAAATGAAAGTGGACTGGTTCTGCACGAATTTTATTTGTTTCTGCTGTTTCTGAGCTCACAAAGTCCTTTGATTCTGACAAATATAATTTTTCCCAAGATAAGTCTTGAACTCCCTAGATCTAGAAGAATTTTCTGAGAGACTGCAGCGCTGCACATTAAGTTTTGAGTCGTGGCTTTGCTTATGCCACCGATGAACATGATAGCAATGAGCATCCTAGAAATGGAGGAAGTGTGTGTGGATGTCTCAAATGTCAGGTGAAGTCATGAGGTGGCAGATGGTATCGGCGCGCCAAGACTGAAGATCAGTGAGTCAAGTTTCAAGAAAGAGGGGTCGTGTATCTCAGGTGTTTGCTGTCCATGCTGTGAAGTCTATGTTAGAAATGATAATGGATCTCTAAGGCAAAGTCGCGAGTGCTGAAAAAGTCCGGCTGCTGTCACATTCTTGTAACACATGAAGGCGAAAGCCTGCTGCACATTTGGTAGTACATGAAGTTATACAATCGGGGTTAGACTTGTTTTTAAGGCATTTTGGTAATGCATTAAGTTATACAATCGGCGCTAGCCTTCCTGCAAGACATAATGAGTCGCAAAGGTAAGTATGTGTGTGGCACTAAGGCGCAGCGGCACGCGCTTCTTCCGCAGTGGCGTACTCGCGCGGCCATCCTCGCGAGCCGCAAGAGCGTGCACGCTCCTCCATCGCTCGCCACCGATAACCGCCGCCGCTCCAACTGTGACGTCAATGCGCAGAGCGAGCGCGCCCGCTTTTCTGCACAGCAACGTCCGGCGCGACAGCAATTACTAAACTTCAAATTCGGCAGACACCAAAGACTGTTTAAGTGTGGGAATGCGAGAGCATTATGCCGTTTCTAGACCTCACAACGTCATCAACACGCTCATTTTTTACGCTCATGACGTGGCGCCACCTCCTCCGCACCTTCACGCACGCCGCCCAATGACGCACGCACTACTCAGCGAGATGGCTACAACATGACGTTTGCAATCAGGTACTGTTACGTTTCGCCTACGACGCGCGGTATAGCCGGCGCGGATGCAACGGACGCCGGGGCTTCCTTCAAAGCGGCGGACATTTTGGCCCGTTCAGCGCTGCCGCAACGCTTCCTGCCAAGCGCGTCCAGGCATGTTTCAATGCCACGTGTCTTCGTGTGTGTGTGTGTGTGTGTGTGTGTCTTCGTGTGTATGTGTGTGTGTGTGTGTGTGTGTGTGTGTGTGTGTGTGTGTGTGTGTGTGTGTGTGTGTGTGTGTGTGTGTGTGTGTGTGTGTGTGTGTGTGTGTGTGTTTGTGTGTACATGTTGGTGGCCACGCTTGTCAAAGCGCGGCAGCCGGGGAGAAGAGCTCCCCAACTGTGAAGCGAGGAGGTCTGACCGGCGCCGGCCCGGCGGATGCGTCACTTCTCGTATCAACGTGTCCGGGCGCCTCCGTCACGCGCGCCTCATCCCGAGCCGTTCCTTCTTGCCCTCGACTCCGAGAGTATAAAAGCAGCTGCCCCCGGACGCCAAGAGAGGCTTCGAATTCTTCCGTCGAGTAACGTGCTCTCCCGTCTCTCCACTTCGGTCGACCTGACCGGCCGCTCTTTTGCGATGCTAAAATAAACAAGTTGTTCTGTTAGCAGTCGACTCATCCTTTGCCAGGACCTTCGGATGCTCCCAGCTGTGCCCCAGGCCGCCAGGCCAACGCTACCCTTGGGGCTTGCGACCCATCTGCAACAACTGTTTGCCAGCGGTGAGATCGCGACAACGGAGGCCAGCAGCGAAGATATGCGGTTGACTGTATGCTGAGCAGCACAACGACCATCCGGGAGCAGTGCAACGAGCCCTGTGTGATGACTGGTTGCCTGCAGCGGAACGACTGCGCTGAATTCTTGGCTGCAAGGTTTGACGAGAGCGGGCCTTTCTTCTTCTGAGGTTTGCCAGGCTTTTCTTAGTGTCAGAAACATAGCTGGTAATTGTGGTTGTCGTTGCTGCCGGATTAGTTTGCGGCAAGACAATAGTAGGCAGTAGACAAAGCAGCATTCAGAGCAGCCATGGATTGGAAGTCGTTGCGCAAGCCGAAATTACTGGAGGTTGCAAGAGAGTGGGGTCTGGATGTCTCAGACAAACTCAGAAAACCTGAACTGCTAAAGGCTATTCTTGAGTTAGAAGCTGAGGATGACGAGCTGTCGGAATGCCTTGAGACCATTGAGGAAAGGGAGACGGCAAAAAGACAGGAGCGCGAACTTAAAGAACAGAAAGAAAAAGAAGAGCGTGAACGTAAAGAACAAAAAGAGCGAGAGCAACAAGAGAACAAAGAAGAGCGCGACCGTCAACACGCGTTGGAAATGAAGCGTCTCGAGATAGAGATGGAACGCGCTCGTAATGGAAGTCAGGCACACGGTGCAGGAGAACGAGTATTGTTTAAAATGACTGACCTGATGCGGCCGTTTAAGCTTGGAGAGGACATTGGTTTGTTCCTGGTTAACTTTGAGCGAACGTGCGAGAAGCAGGGGTTCTCTCGGGAAACGTGGCCACAGCGCTTGCTCACTTTGTTACCCGGCGAGGCGGCCGACGTAGTCGCTCGCTTGGATAGAGAGGAGGCAGAGGATTTCGACAAAGTGAAATCGAGTCTTCTAAAAAAGTACCGGCTGTCAGCGGAGGCGTTCCGTCGGAAGTTTCGGGAAAGTGAGAAAGGCAAGAATGAGTCATATACAGAGTTTGCCTACAAGCTAATGTCAAACATGCAGGAGTGGCTCAAAGAAGAGAAAGCGTTTGGTGACCACGATAAAGTTCTGCAGTGTTTCGGGCTAGAACAGTTTTATAGTCGGTTACCTGAGAACGTGAGGTACTGGGTCTTGGATAGGCCAGACGTTTGTACGGTGGCTAAAGCCGCTGAGCTAGCCGAGGAGTTTGTGACGCGTCGGGCTCGCGGAGCTAAGGACGGTCAAAAGGGTGAATTTGGCTCCAAGTTTGAGAGGTCGAAGTTCACGCCCATGAGAGGAAGGGGGGACACACGTAGTGCGGATGCGAGTGAAAGCAGTCTGACCAAACGTAAGGAGACGGCGGCAGCCGAAGCCGAACGCAGAAACCGGTTCGAGACGAGGCAAGCGCGCGTGTGTTATACGTGCCAGAAGCCGGGTCATTTTTCGGCGCAGTGTCCGACCGAACCTAAGGAGACGGCGGCAGCCGAAGCCGAACGCAGAAAGCGGTTCGAGACGAGGCAAGCGCGCGTGTGTTATACGTGCCAGAAGCCGGGTCACTTTTTGGCGCAGTGTCCAGAAACAAAAACAAAAGTCGTGTTTTTGTCATTATGCAGCACTGACGAGAACATGAAGCTTCTCGATCCTTACATGCGAGACCTCCTCGTGAACGGGAAAGAGTGCCGAGTGCTTCGTCATTCCGCAGCTACAATGGATGTAGTTCACCCCTCTTACGTAGAACCCGATATGTTCACGGGCGAGTGCGCATGGATCAAGTAAGCCGTGGAAGCTCATAGCGTGTGTCTGCCCGTAGCAAAAGTGCTTATTGAAGGACCTTTCGGAGCACTTGAAACGGAGGCCGCAGTGTCATCTCTGCTGCCCCCCCAGTACCCGTACCTATTTTCGAACAGGTCCGATCACCTCCTGCGCGAGAAGGGGCTTTTGTTTGGTGAGGCTAGCGTTCAGGCCTTAACCAGATCGAGAGTTCGGGAGCTAGCTGCAAAGGCGGTGGTTGCGGGGCCGACGTCGAACAATGAGAAAGGGTCGGAGGCGCAGCAAGCTGATATTCAGAGCACGTCCGAACTGAATAAAATTGAGTCTGTAATGTTAAAGGCACCAGATACTGGAGAGGAAATTCCCGATGCGGGAAAGTTAGAAGAGCTATCTGCAGATTTGCTCATCGCGCCTACGTCAGACGGACTGGATAGGTTGCTAAAAGTCAGCCGGTCGGCTTTGATAGCCGAGCAAAAGAAGGATGGCAGCCTAGAAAACATGCGCTGCAATGTCAAGGAAGGTATCGCCAAGAAAAACGCTCGTTTTGTGGAAAGAAGTGGGGTCCTGTACCGGAAGTATCTAGACCGCAGGGGTGTGGAGTTCGATCAGCTGATCGTGCCTCAGTGCTACCGTCAGGATCTGTTGCGCTTGTCGCATAGAGGTTCGTGGTCCGGACACCTAGGAGTTAAGAAGAATAAGGACCGTCTCTTGCAAGTCTCTTACTATTGGCCAGGGTGTTTTCGTGACGCAGAACACTTTGTGGGGACATGTGACACCTGTCAGCGGGTGGGAAAACCAGGGGACAAACCGAGGGCGCCGGTGAAGTTGGTACCTATCATTACGGAGCCTTTTAGACGGCTCGTTATTGATACAGTAGGACCTCTGCCGGTAACAGCCACGGGGTACAGACACATTTTGACTGTGATCTGCCCGGCGACAAAGTTCCCTGAAGCAGTGCCGCTTAAAGAACTAAGCTCAATTGAGATAGTGAATGCACTACTGTCCATATTTGCGCGAGTTGGTTTTCCTGCGGAAATCCAGTCAGATCAGGGCACGGTGTTTACTAGCGCTTTGACGACCGCCTTTCTCGAAAGGTGGGGGGTAAAGCTGTTACAGAGCTCAGTGTACCACCCACAGTCGAATTCCGTTGAGAAGCCACACTCCGTCATGAAGCGCGTGTTAAGAGCATTGTGTTTTGAACAACAAACTGACTGGGAGCTGTGTCTGCCTGGGGTGATGTTTGCATTAAGGACCGCGCCGCATGCGGCTACGGGGTTTTCGCCAGCTGAGCTGGTGTACGGTCGCTCGCTGCGGTCTCCGCTTCGCATGCTTCGAGACTCGTGGGAACGCAGGGGCGACGACCCAGTCGTGGTAGAGTACGTGCTTAGGCTCCTCGAACGCTTAAGAGGTCACAGGAGTTGTCACGTGAAGCAATGGCAAAGGCCCAGCAGAGGGCCAAGGTTTATTATGATCGGACAGCCAGGGCCCGTCGTTTCGAGGTGGGCGATGAAGTAATGATATTGCGCACATCGCTAAAGAACAAACTCGACGTGCAGTGGGAGGGCCCAGCACGGGTTGTTCAAGAACTGTCGGACGTTAACTACGTGGTGAGTCTGACAGGAAAACGGAAAGCACAGCAAGTTTACCACTGTAATCTGCTCAAACCCTATAGACAACGGGAAGCAGTGGTATGTATGCTGGTAAACGTTCCCGAAGAGCTTCCGGTCGAGCTTCCGGGACTAGGCTCAGTGACGAACAGGGAAGACACCGATCAAGTCATTAGTGACTTAATCAGTAAAGCACCGCTGTCGCCTGAGCAGAAAACCGAACTACACCAGCTCTTACAAGAGTTTCAAGGTCAGTGCTCTGAGAGGCCTCGTAGGACTTCTGTCCTTACTCATGAAATAGAACTTACCTCCCCAGAGCCAGTACGATCCAAGGCGTACCGGGTGTCACCCCGCCAGCGCGATATTATGGAACCTGAGGTAAAGAAAATGCTACAGCTCGGTGTTATTGAGGCGGGTGACAGTGATTATACCTCCCCTTTGATTTTAGTTGAGGTACCGGGCAAGGAACCTCGTCCTTGCGTCGACTACAGCAGGCTTAATTCCATCACTAAGGATCAAATTTATCCGATTCCTAACATCGAGGAGCGCCTTGAGAAAGTTAGTAGCGCTCAGTTTATTTCCACCCTAGATCTTGTCAGGGGTTATTGGCAGGTTCCACTTACAGAAGAGGCCAGTAGGTATGCGGCGTTCATTTCACCAATGGGAACATTCCGTCCTAAAGTTTTGAGTTTTGGTTTGAAGAACGCGCCATACTGCTTTTCAAGCCTCATGTGCAAAGTGTTGCGGGGACAGGAAGAATTCGCTTTACCGTATTACATGCATATCGCGGCATCTGCCCCTGGTGCGGCGACACACGCCCTACACTCTTTCACATCTCGTGGGGGTGCGAAGGCAAACCTCAACACTTAAAGACTCCTAGCACGTCATTTGAGCGGTGGGAGGTACAGCTGACCGGCGATACCCTGGCGGGACAAGAAGCTCTCGTCCAGCAAGTACGTCGAGCAGCCATGGCCAGTGGAGTCCTGGAATGAGGACACCACCCACTCGACCTCAAGAGCAACCACCTCGATGGTCCGAATAAATGTTTTTTCTCTCTCTCTCTTAGACGACGTAGCGATATTCTCCGCATCCTGGTCTGAACATATGGCACACTTGCGGGCAGTGCTAACCCGCCTGCGCGAAGCGGGCTTGACAGTCAAGGCTCCCAAGTACCACTTAGCACAGGCCGAGGTTGTCTACCTCGGTCACGTGATTGGACAGGGTCGTCGCCGCCCCTCTGAAATAAAGGTGGCCGCGTTGCGAGACTTCCCGCAACCGCGCACGAAGACCAATATTCGGTCGTTCTGATAGTGTCGCCGGCTACTATCAGAGGTACATCCCCAGGTGCTCTGATATCGCGGCTGCCCTGACGGATGCTCTGAGAAAAACAGAGCCCCAAACAGTCGTCTGGGACGAGACAAGGGAAAGAGCTTTTAGCGCCCTAAAGAGCGCCCTAACAAGCCAGCCTGCGCTACGATTGCCAGACTACACAAAAGGGTTCGTTGTTCAGTGCGATGCTAGTAAGCGAGGCATGGGCGTTGTACTGTGCCAACGGGAAAATGGAGAAGTGGAACACCCCGTCCTGTATGCTAGTCGTAAGCTGACCAGTCGTGAGCAGGCGTACAGCGCCACCGAGAAAGAGTGTGCGTGTCTCGTGTGGGCCGTTCAGAAATTGTCATGCTACCTAGCCGGCTCGAGGTTTATCATTGAGACGGATCACTGCCCTCTCCAATGGCTGCAGACCATCTCTTCCAAAAATGGCCGCCTCCTGCGCTGGAGCCTCGCTTTGCAACAATATTCCTTTGAGGTGCGTTACAAAAAGGGGAGTCTCAACGGTAACGCCGATGGCTTAAGTCGAGGCCCCTAACTTAGGAATCAGCCTCAAAGTTATTTGTTACTGATGTTTTTCTTCCTGAGGCAGGATTTTTAACATATTGCTTTTGTTTTATGTTTCAAAGTCATGACGTGCTTTCTAGTGCAATTTTCCAATTTGTGGACGCGTTTTGAGGGCTGCTAGGCTACTGTAAGGGACTAGGCAGTAGTATAAAAGGGGAAAGAGCCTGGCATGGCTTAGTGAGGGTTGTGTCGTGCTTGCTGACTGAGCGGTCGAGTTTCGGCGTAGTTCTAACGCTTGCTGGGAACGAGAAAAAAAAGGGCAACTCTCGCGAAGTCACTTTGCAGTGTCCTGTGTGAACCTGAACGTGAGAACGAGGCCTTCTCTGTGCGCTGCGTTCAAGAAAGCCGAGGGACGACCGACTTCGGTTATGAGCATCATCGAGCGACATCGCTCCGGACAGCGGATGCAGTCCCCTGACCATCGGGATCTCCTTCTCCCGGCGGGGCGGTCTGTTACGTTTCGCCTACGACGCGCGGTATAGACGGCGCGGATGCAATGGACGCCGGGGCTTCGTTCAAAGCGGCGCACATTTTGGCCCGTTCAGCGCTGCCGCAACGCTGCCTGCCAAGCGCGTCCAGGCATGTTTCATTGCCACGTGTCTTCGTGTGTGTGTGTGTGTGTGTGTGTGTGTGTGTGTGTGTGTGTGTGTGTGTGTGTGTGTGTCTATGTGTGTGTGTGTGTGTGTGTGTGTGTGTGTGTGTGTGTGCGTGTGTGTGTGTGTGTGTGTGTGTACATGTTGGTGCCCACGCTTGTCAAAGCGCGGCAGCCCGGGAGAGGAGCTCCCCAACTGTGAAGCGAGGAGGTCTGACCGGCGCCGGCCCGGCGGATGCGTCACTTCTCGTCTCAACGTGTCCGGGCGCCGCCGTCACGTGCGCCTCATCCCGAGACGTTCCTTCTTGCCCTCGACTCCGAGAGTATAAAAGCAGCTGCCCCCGGACGCCAAGAGAGGCTTCGAATTCTTCCGTCGAGTAACGTGCTCTCCCGTCTCTCCCCTTCGGTCGACCTGACCGGCCGCTCTTTTGCGATGCTAAAATAAACAAGTTGTTCTGTTAGCAAACGACTCATCCTTTGCCAGGGCCTTCGGATGCTTCCAGCTGTGCCCCAGGCCGCCAGGCCTACGCTACCCTTGGGGCTTGCGACCAATTTGCAACAGTACGCATAGACACTCCTTTAGTAAGCCAGAACCGTAGAGCAGCAGTGGCTTCAGGGAAGCGTGCTCGCCTCGCCCCCCGGATGTGTTGGTTCGACTCCTACCCAGACCATCATCATCATCATCATCATCATCATCATCATCATCATCATCATCATGAGCCTGGTTACGCCCACTGCAGGGCAAAGACCTCTCCCATACTTCTCCAACAACCCCGGTCATGTACTAATTGTGGCCCAGACCCAGACCAAAATGTGCCAAACCTTCTCGTCAAAGCCATTAATTTAATTTGTTCACAGGAACCTCACTGAGTAATGTGACATCAGTCCGAGCATATATAGACGTGTTTTTGCTCGCTGCGGCGTCGGCCACATTTAATCACGGTGCAGTTTCGCCAAGGGCACCGCCAAGATAGACTCCTAAGGCTTTTCGCTTCAATAAAAACAAACACGAAGTGATCACTCATTCACTACTCACCGAGTTTAGGCCGATCACATGTGTGTTAACGTGATGGAGGGAAAGCTCGGTTCTAGTGCCAATGCGAGTGAGTGCATATGGATCAACGAGGAGAGTGACTGTAGGCTCTTGTAAACAGTCTGCAGTTTATGACTTTGGACAGGTAGTGATAGTAGCCTCAGGTAAAATGTGAGGCATTTTAGTCGCCGGTTATTACCATCACCAGCGGTCACGCTTTACACAGAGCACCTTTCAAATTGAGTCAAAGTACCCAGCGCAGTTGTGTTGGGTGGCTGCAAATATAAAGCAAATAAGGGTATGCGAATAGCAGCATGATTTTTGCAAAGAGGGGCGCAGAAGCATTGCGGAAGAAAGGAGACCTGGACAGAGGAAAGATGCTCACTTGCATTTAAATATATTTTCAGAGACAAACCACCAGGAACATTATTGCGCATGCGCTGTCATCAAGAACTGGGGACAAAACTTGCAATTCTTTTAATAAAAAATAGCCTAACGGGGCATACATCACGAGATCAATAATGACAGCTTCTGTGGGTGATAGCAACAACGGCACGTTCAAGTGGCCTGACAGAAATCATTCCAAAAAAACCTTCGGGAGGAGGGGAAGAAAAGAGGGTGGCGTAGAAACTTCAGCCAAGGGCGACGAACGTAAATTCCTTGTTCATCAGATGCACTGACAGGGCACTAATGTAAAAGTTAGCATGAGCGTAACTCTGACCAGCCTTGAGGATTTCCCTTTCGAGTCTGCCTTCAGATCCGCTTATAATCTTGATTTTATTGAAAAGGGGTTTCCAGACCCAATCTCTGCACTGCGCAGCAAGGTGCGCAGAGTTTCTCAAGGCCTTTAAATATGAAGAATGCTCTCTTAGCCTGTCATTTAGACAGCGCACCATCTGCCCAATGTAAACATTCCCACAGTCGAGTGGTATTTTATATAGAACTTCCGGGGCACAGGGGACGAGGGGTTGCGTGTGCTTTTTTTCACAGGTCTTGTTCTTCTTTTGGTCGTTTGGAAGAACGCACATCCGAGAAAGCTGGAGCTGTGGAGACGGGTTCAATGCCGTGTTTTTGCCCGATCCATTTTAGTTTGTGTGAAATCGTGTAGACATATGGCCTCCCGACAAACTTATTTGGCCTCTTGCGTGGTATAGCATTGGATGAAGCCTGCAGCCTTTGTGAAAGCGTTGAACCCACTGCGACTAGCACCCTCAAAGCGCATCCCGAGGCTTTCAGACGAGACGCTTGTAGGTCAAAACTATGACCAACCCTGTGTACACAACAGGGTTGGTCATGGTTGGTGAGGAATGACTTGAGGCGCGAAGAAACTATACCACGTTTTACCAGTTTGGTGTGAGAGGAGTCAAAAGGTAGAATAGCTTAGAAAGTGGCAAATAATCCCAACAAAGTGTTCGTCAGAATTAAAATAGAGCACTAAATCTAAAAACTGGGGTGTGCCATTGTCAGGAAGTTAAATTGCGAAAGACAATGTGACCAAGCATTGTTTGAAAGAGAGCAACACTCGCTCAGATACTGCGGTGCTAATGTCATTATGTGGAACAGATCAAAAGACAAGAAAATCGTCCACATATTTATGAACTTTAAGAACAGCGTCCTTGTTCAATTCTTGTTGAAGCAAACAGTGAAATTTGGCTAAGAAAATTTCACACAGAATGGGTGCCACACACGTTCCAATACATATACCCTTCTTCCGTATCTGAATCTCACTGTAAACGTTAACAATGGGAGAGGTGAGGTAGCAGTCAAAAAGCTCAAGAAAACCCTCTGCCGGGATAAGGCAGTCGTTCTGAAAGAAAACCACACCGTATGAATAATTGCTTCCCGGAGAGTTGCAAAGAGTTCATCATGCCGTACAGAATAAAATAACTCCTCAATGTCCACAGGCATTGCAAAGTTCACCTCCGATACTTCGATCCTCAAATCCTGCATGAGACTGCCCGAATGCTTGAGCACAAATGGGTCCTCCGATGCGAGCGCTTTCAGGTGACGCTGAAGAAAACACTGACCTTGCGCTGCCAACTGTCTCTCTCTATTACTATGGCTCGAAAGAAACGTAGTGGCCAGTGGGTATTTGCAGGAAAAAATACTCTGAGGCACTTGCCTTTGCAAGACCTTACCATCTTGCACAGTGCATTCAGTTTCAAGTCATTCAGAAGAGTGATTGCCCTGGCCTTGACTTTCCCAGGTGTGGCATCCACTTCTTTGAAGTTTTTTTTAGAGCTGCAGTAGGGGGCCCTTCGCCTTGAACATAGACGTCGGGAGAACAACGAAGGCAATTTCCATGTCACGAAGCAATATTTCGAGGTCAGATTTCTTGAAGAATGCTGCGGTGCCACGAAGAAAGGAAAAGCCTACCGAAGTGCCTGGGGGGAGTGCGTCGTAAAACGTCGACACCATAGCAGAGACATCGATCCCGTTCGTCACCGGACCATTTGTCAGCGATCTTATGAACTGTCGCCAGCAAATCCTGCTTGAGCATTGACGCCGCCAAGCTAAATTTTGACCCGTTTTTTAGTACTTGTTGCACATTGTTAGGGACTCACGCTCCCCCCTTGAACACGACAGGTACAAAGCCTGACTCACGTTTGGTCTTTTTCGGTAGTTGAAGTAGGACCCGGCCCCATAGAAAATATGTTGCAGCCTCGGCATTTTTCTGTGACAGAGGCGAAGGAACGCAGCTGCCTTGCAGTCTCGACCTTCCAACTCGTAGCACGAAGTCCTGAGCCAAGTTTCCAAGAGTCTAAGTTGTTTCCACGTCTCCTATTTCAAAATTTTTAATATCCTTTTCCAATGCCCTTCGGATGGAGTGAAGCCCCACGAAGTAGGAAAACATCAAGAGGGCACAGACCTTTTTAAGATGAAATCAAGGAATCTTGCTCGGCAAGTCAGAGTCGCAATGAGGTGGCAGCACGCTGTGCATCGTTCCTTTGGTGGGAGGCTTGACAGAAAAGAGCCAGTTGTAGAAGAAATAAGCTTTAGGATAGTAAGCTGTTGGGCTAGTTGGTTTGACGTGATTTTTACAAGGTGGAGCGCAGAAGCGTTGCTGAGGAAAGGAGACCAGAATAGGAAAGACGCTCACTGCAATTAAGTATATTTTCATGCTGACTTCCTTTTTTCCGCAGGGCTTCTGTTCTCCCCTTTACAAAAATCATGTCAAACCAACTAGCCCAAGAGCTTACTATTGTAAAACGAATAGCAGCAGTATTTGAGGCTGAATCGCACAGAAATAGAATAATGCCGGAAGTGAACCGAATCGACTACAAATCAAAAATTGCCGTAACTAATATCGAACTTCCAATTTTTAATAGTTTGAAAATAATGTACAGCCTTCTCATTTTTAATATCAATTTTTACATTATGATATGATATATTGTGATACGTTATGATATATTATGTTATGATATATATTATGAACGGAAATTTGATCTAATTTCACTGCACATTAAAGGATGCTTCAATAAAAGTATAAAGGAATATTTACGAACAACTAAGATTGTTGGCAAAGTCAGGGATCTTCAGAGCATACGTAGTTATTCATTATCATATTGTTACGTAGGAAGACACCGACGAAAAGCTATTTACAAGTATATTTACAAGGCTACAAGGCAATATGCTGCGCTTGGCCAAGAGGCAACAGCCCGCGCTAGCTTCTAATCATCGTCGTCGTCTTCACACTGCTCGCCTTTCGTGATCGCACATATTGTGCCGTAGCACTACCCCCGGCGGCAAAAGCGCCGTCCCGGAGCGACTAAAGATCGGACTCGGAAGCAGTGTAGTAGGCCTCGAGCCTACTGACGTGTACGACATCACTAGATGCCAGAGGACAGGACGAGGTTGAACCCACAGGAGCAATTTCGTAAGTCACAGGCGTCACCTGGCGCAGCACGCGGTAGGGCCCTGTGTATCGCGAAAGGAGCTTCTCTGAAAGTCCGACGTGACGAGTGGGCGACCACAGGAGCACGAGCACACCAGGCGAAAACTGTACGTCACGATGGCGGGCGTTGTACTGGCACTGCTGAGTGGTTTCTGAGGCCGTCAGTCGAGCACGGGCAAGCTGGCGTGCATGGTCCGCGAGGGCGATGGCGTCGCGCGCATACTCGCTTGTTGAGGTCGCAGCAGGAGGAAGTGCCGTGTCTATGGGCAAGGTAGGTTCGCGACCGTACAGTAGATAAAAGGGAGAAAATCCAGCGGTGTCGTGCCGGGAAGAATTGTACGCAAATGTTACGTAAGGAAGGGCAATGTCCCAGTAGTGGTGGTCCTTGGAAACGTACTTGGCCAGCATATCGGTAAGAGTACGGTTTAACCACTCTGTCAGGTCATTGGTTTGAGGATGGTATGAGGTAGTCAGTTTGTGTTGAATGGAGCAGGAACGCACAATGTCAGCGATAACTTTCGAGAGAAAGTTTCGACCACGGTCAGTAAGGAGCTGTCGCGGGGCGCCATGAAGCAAGATAATGTCACGCAAGAGAAAGTCCGCGACGTCAGTGGCGCAACTGGTAGGGAGAGCCCGAGTGATAGCGTATCGGGTGGCGTAATCAGTCGCGGCGGCTACCCATTTGTTCCCAGAGGATGACGTGGGAAAGGGACCGAGCAGGTCTAATCCAACACGAAAGAACGGTTCCACAGGGACGGTGATCGGCTGGAGATGACCGGCAGGTAGCACCTGAGGTGTTTTCCGACGCTGGCAGGGATCACTGGCAGCAACATAGCGTCGAACGGAGCGAGCGAGACCAGGCCAATAGAAGCGGCGGCGGACGCGGTCGTACGTGCGGGTTACCCCAAGATGTCCTGCAGTGGGTGCGTCATGCATCTCAAAGAGCACAGTCTGTCGTAGCTGTTTTGGCACGACAAGAAGAAGGTCAGAGCCGTCAGGGAGGAAGTTCCTTCGATATAGAATGCCGCCCTGGAAGACATATCGGCGAACGGATTCGTCGGTAGGTGTAGAACGCAGACGCTCGATAAGTGCTCGCAGCGATAGGTCTCGGTACTGCTCATCGGCCATGTTAGCGAAGGCAGACACAGAGAAAATGCCGTTGGCGCTACTACTGTCGACGTCGTCAGGCTCGTCTACCGGGTAGCGAGACAGGCAGTCAGCGTCCTTGTGTAGTCGGCCAGATTTATAGGTGACAGTATACGAATATTCTTGGAGGCGTAAGGCACAGCGACCAAGTCTTCCGGTAGGATCTTTCAGTGAGCATAACCAGCAAAGCGCGTGATGTTCTGTGACAACGGAACAGGATCGGCCATATAAGTATGGGCGGAATTTCGCAACCGCCCCAACTAGGGCCAGACACTCACGCTCAGTGATGGAATAGTTGCGCTCCGCGGGTGAGAGGAGCCTGCTGGCGTAAGCGATAACCCGGTCGTGGCCACGATGGCGTTGTGCCAGTACCGCGCCAATTCCGTGACCGCTGGCATCAGTACGGACTTCGGTAGGCGCAGAAGGATCGAAATGGGCCAGAACGGGAGGCGTTGTGAGAATGTCGATTAGATGTGAGAATGCAGAGGCCGCGTTATCGCCCCACTGGAAAGGGGCGTCTTTTTTCGAAAGCTCGGTTAGTGGTCGTGCTATGGCGGCGAAATTTCTCACGAAACGGCGGAAGTACGAACAAAGGCCGATGAAGCTGCGCACATCCTTGACACACTTCGGAACAGGGAAGTGCGCAACAGCATGGAGCTTCCCTGGGTCCGGTTGCACTCCGTTCGCGTCAACGAGATGTCCAAGGACGGTAATCTGGCGACGGCCGAATTGGCACTTGGATGCGTTGAGTTGCAGACCGGCTCGACGAAAAACGTCCAGGACAGCTGAGAGGCGCTCGAGGTGCGTAGCGAACGTTGGGGAGAATACGATAACGTCGTCCAGGTAGCACAGGCACGTGGGCCATTTGAATCCGTGAAGAAGGGAGTCCATCATGCGTTTAAAAGTTGCAGGGGCGTTACATAGACCGAACGGCATCACTTTGAATTGATAAAGACCGTCGGGTGTGACAAAAGCAGTCTTCTCGCGGTCGAGATCGTCCACGGCAATCTGCCAGTAGCCGGAGCGAAGGTCAAGAGAGGAAAAATAGCGAGCACCGTGGAGGCAGTCAAGGGCGTCATCAATCCGAGGTAGGGGATACTCGTCCTTTTTGGTAACCCTATTAAGGTGCCGATAATCCACGCAAAAGCGCCATGAGCCATCCTTCTTTTTGACCAGTACTACAGGTGACGCCCATGGACTATATGATGGTTCAATAATGTTCTTGGCAAGCATTTTGCGAACTTCAGCGTGAATAACCTGACGCTCAGCTGGTGACACTCGATACGGGCGGCGATGAATAGGAGGGGCATCGCCGGTATTAATGCGATGTTTGACAGCTGTAGTTTGGGCCAAAGGACGATCGTTAAAGTCAAAAATATCGTGCTAGGAAAACAGAACGCGGTAGAGTTCACGAGCGTGCTCGGACGGCAAGTCGGGGGCAATCATTTTCTGGAAGTCAGCGATGGTACAATTTGCCGACTGCGATGGTAGAGGAGTATCGGATGAAGTGTCGTCAACTGCAATGGATGCTACTGAGTGATCCTCGAATGAGCAAAGGTGGGCCAGAGACATCCCACGTGGCAGCACTTGTGTCGTCAAGCCAAAGTTGACCACTGGCAGGCAAACGCAATTCGCCGTAATAGATAAAACTGTATGAGGTACTGTGATCCCGTGTGTAAGGAGGACGTCTTGCATAGGAGCCGCGATGTAGTGACCGTCGGGGACTGGTGGTGAGTGATGTAGATCGTCGAAGTGGCAGCAGGTGTCGGAGCCGGCGGAGTCGGGTTGTCGTCGCCGGGAGCCATGAAGGAAGGCTCGACGTACCGTCCACTGCGAAGCTCCGTGACGAGGTACAGGGAACGTCCACCTCCACCAGATATGTTACGTAGGAAGACACCGACGAAAAGCTATTTACAAGTATATTTACAAGGCTACAAGGCAATACGCTGCGCTTGGCCAAGAGGCAACAGCCCGCGCTAGCTTCTAATCGTCGTCGTCGTCTTCACACTGCTCGCCTTTCGTGATCGCACATATTGTGCCGTAGCAATATAAAGTAGAAAAAGCTAACCTTGTGGACCAATTATTATATTTGTATACCTTCGTGACCAAACCAGACATGCGCGTCGTCTGTGGCTGCAACAAAGGAGAAAAAAGTACTGTTTCTTTTTCTAATTCAGATCGTGCCGGTGGATGGTGCCACTATTGCATAAAGTCTGTTACAATAAAATGTATTCTGATTTAATCGATGAGAAGACATAGGTGCCGTTTCTCTAAATAGCATTAAACAATACCCACTTCATAATGCCGTGTCTAAACAACGTTTCATTGCGAGGGATCGTGTTTAGCCGGAATGGACTAACTGTCTTAGTGATGCAGAGCACTAGTACGTTCTTTCTGCATTAGGTGACGTTAACGTTAGTCCTGTCACCTGTCCTGTCTAGTCTCGACGCGCAATGCCCCGTCTGTCGCGCTTCACCGTACTTGAATACGCATCACCAACTGGCTCAAAATTCCACTCTTCTGAAGTTAGAGCTTTTTTGCTTTAATTTCATATTTGATTGGGCACAGTCGATCACGGTGTCCGGAAACATTCGAAAAACATTCGGATTTCAGAATAGTGACTATTTAATTCGACGACCTAATCAAATAGTGGATATTCGATTCGGGGACCGAACTGAATAAAACAGCATTCGACTTGTTATTCGAAAGTTTCCAATATTCGCACAGCGCTAAAAGCAATCATGATGACAGGCGCGACAAGTATTCAGTGGAGTGATTGCTAGGAGGAGCTCCAGGAAAACATGTGAAGCACCTTGGTTGTCAATGCATTCTATCCATAACGACTACATCAGAGCGTCAGACATGGATGAATACAAAAACCACAGGGCGGTAACGAACGTGAAACGCGAACGTTTAAGCGTAAGAGTAAGGGGGGGGGGGGGTGAGGCGTACTAGGTGTTCAAATTCGACGTAGAGTGAAGCGCACATAAGACGCGAATACAGAAAAGTAGACAGGACAGCGCTTGACTCTCAACTGATTTATTGTTTGACAGAAAAACATTTTCAAAAATGTTACAGTATTTTTTGCGCATGCGGAGCAAAGCAAGTTCAGCCATTCATGATAGCAGTGCCAAGACTTTAGACCCCTCAAAATTCTATCGCAATTCTTGCCTATTTAGATGCGCACACTCTTTATCATGCAGCGTAATGGTTGTCTGACTGACACAATCGCTACCCCTTTTTTCTAATACGGTATGCCTCGACTATTTGGTGAGTTACTTGATCTTTGTGTCGAAAAATTATCTGCGTGCCACTAAACTGTGGCATACACCCACCGTTTCTGCAGTGTCTGCAGTGCGTGGCTAGATGAGTATAGTTTGCGCATTTTAACGATGAGTTGTGTTCCCTAAGTCGATTGTTTGCTCATCTGCCTGACTGCCCCACATATGCTTTACCGAGAGGGAAGGGGATCAGGTAAACCACCCCCATTCTGGATTTGACAAACTTATTTTGATGATTAATGGAACATTGCCTTGGTTCTGTTACTTTGTTAACCCGCGGCCAGATACGCGCCAGCTTCTTTCATGCCATGAATTTCATGTCAACGTTGTACCTACTTCCAATATTTTTCAAATTATGTGCCAACTTGTAAACATAAGGGATGAATGCCGATTTTAGTATATGTAGGATAGATTGTAGGCAGTAATTGTATAACTCAGGAATAGCATGACATTTCCGTCTCCGACAAAGTACTTTCCAAAGCTGTCTGTATATTCTTAACTTTTGCTAAAAATTAGCTTTGTAACCTTCAGGGGAAAATGTTTACATGTCAAAGCCAGGCATATGTATCATTTCTTTTATTGCAACTGCCATGAGTCATACCCTCTTTATAGATATCAATGAGGCTTTAGAAAAGAAACTGGCGGGACTTCTAACTAGAGTTTTAGGTAAGTTGATGATAACTTTTTGTCACTTAGTATTGAATTTTTTGTGCAAGGACATAAAGAGTTGTTGGTTTGAGGAATACGGTCGAAGGTTTCATTCATGAAATTCTGTAAAATTGCCATAGTTTCTTCACCTACCCCACTCTTTTCAGTAAAGACATTTGTGCCAAGATCCCCAATATAAAAATATTTGTATTAGGCGTTCATACAGCCGCTCTAAGATAGTGACACAATGTAGATCTTCGGCTGTGTGAAGTAAAGCAACTTTGTTAGCATACGATGAGCAACTCTTTGGCATGCTGGATTCATAGACTACGTAAAGCTGGCGTGCCTGATAATGCCCTGGTTCCTGCCACAAAAAAAATGTTCTAAAATGGGTTGGGTATATGCATAGTGCGTGATGTGAAGAAAAAGGATGATATATTTAAGGTTAAAAATAATAGTTGAACGAAGAAAACCAGTCAAAAACACAAAGGACAAGAGGAGAGGTTCACACCACAACGACTGGACTATCAACTGAGGTTTATTAGAATCGGTGTAGTCCCGGCAAGGCCAGCAGAGGATGCGCAACTGCATCATCGCTAATCACATAGTGTGAAAAGACAAGAAACGCTTCTATCGTGACCGACTTAGAAATTCAAATTCTTTTTCAAGTAAGCGCACCGAGGTTGTACTAATGCAGTCATCACCTAATAAACTGATGTAGTACGCTTCCAAGATTTCCCGCTTTTCTTTGCCCTTGCCCCTACCAAGGATCGTCACATTGGTAAACAAAGGATAACAACCACACTCATTGCAATGGCGAGGCAAGTTGGCACTGTTATCTGACCCCAGGGAGGAGTGGTGCGCACGCAGGCGGTCATTAATACATCGACCGGTTTGGCCTATGTAAAATCTTTCGCACGTGAGAGGGAACTTATAGACAACCCCTGCAGCCCATGCCGTAAAACGGTTTTCATGCTGCGTTGTGCAAACGTGGTTCCTTGCCCTGCCTCGAGAAATGCGCGAGCACAGACCCAAAAGCTTACAAGGGGCAGAAAACACAACACTTACTCCCTGCTTGGCGGCAACCTTCTTGATATTGTAGCTCACTTTATGTACATACGGCATAACTTCAAGTTTCCTACGGTCAGTTGCCCCACCATCTGCCAGCTTCGTACATTCCTTCTTTAGCCTCTGAAGCAGCGATTCAGCCACCGCTTTCAAAAGAGGCGGAGGGAACCCTGCGGCCTCTAAACGTTGGGATTGTGCGTCAAAGCTACTTTTAATGGCGTGGTGACAGCTTCTTTCAAGTGCACTGCGGAAACAATTGATTGCAATCCCTCTTTTTACGATCTTTGAATGTGCAGATCCAAATGGTAAAAGAGCTTTCTTGCCCCTAGGTGAAAACATCCAGCACAAATGCCCGTCATCAAAGAATGTTAGTTGCAGTTCTAGGAACCTGATGGAATGATTGCTAGGAAGTTCGTGAGTGAAATTAAGAGTGCGTGAAGAAGCTTTAAAAGCAGTCAATACATCGTATACTGCTGTGGGCAGAGTGTCATTTGGTAAAAGCTCTAAAAGTGCTAAAAAATCGTCCACATACCTAAAAACTTCGCATACACGCTTGTTTAAAAGGAAGCCTTGAAGTTTCCTGTCAAATTTTGCTAAAAATATCTGCGAAAGCACTGGGGCAACACTAGAGCCAATACATATACCTTTTTTCTGAAGGAACAAGGAACCTTTGAATTCGACAACAGTGGATGACAGATAAAAGGACAGGAGCTCTAGAAAGGCATCCACCGACATACCACATGCATTCTTGAAGTTTACAGCACTGCAGTGATCAATAAGTTCACGCACAGCTACAAAGAGTTCATCATGGGGAATGCTGTAGAAGAGGTCTTCAATGTCAACTGAAAAGGCCATGTTGGCACCAGGAATGCCACTATTAATGACCTCTACCACCGCTTCCGAGCTAGCCACGCTGAATGGATCCTGCACTGGGAGGGCCGTCAACTGTCGCTGAAGAAACTGACTCACTAACTTCTGCCATGAACCTGTCTCCGTAATGATGGCTCTCAGAGGGCAACCCACCTTGTGTGTTTTTGCTGAAAAGAACACTTGCAGGCGGTTTCCCTTGCAATTCATGACACTTCGCGAAAGTTTTTCCAAGTTGTTTTCTTTCAGGAGCTTCACCGCTGCCGTCTTCAACCTTGAGGGCTTCCGATTTGTAGACTCGAAGTTCTTCGCTACAGCAGCCATTGCCTTCTCTCCAAAAGACCTTATCGGAAGGACCACGAAGCCACCATCCTTGTCCGCTTGGAGGAGGATCAGATCATTTTCGATGAAGTGGTCGACAGCCCGGTTGAGTACTCGGTTGCTGTTTCCTGACTGTTTGCTATCAACCTTCAGAAGAACGTCAACCCCTTCAAACAGACATCGCTGTTTTTCATCCTTGTATGCTTTATCAGCCAACCGATGTACGGTGGCGAGCAGTTCATGGCTCCTTAAGCTTGGAGTGAGGCTGTACTTGGGGCCATCTTGAAGCAGATCATCAACAACCTTGGGCACTGTCGCACCTTCCAAGTAAGTAACTGAACCTCTGTTTACATTTAGCCTTTCTTTTTTGGCAGATAAACCCTCAGCTGATTCCAGAACAATTCTGTTGCCTGGCCTGCCAAACGGCGATGATCCCGGAAACAGCGAACACCTGACAGTTCATCACGTCCCGCGAGGCACAACACTCGCAACCAATCGTGCAAAAGCCTCACCTGCCTCCAGCACTCCGATTTCCAAATCTTGACCATGCGTTTCCAATGGCCTTTCGAAGGCTCCAGCAACCCGAAGAAGGCGACAAGTTCTGGTGGAGCGATGTTGACCTTGAGGCAATGGGAAAGGGCGCGTGCTCGACAAGTGATGGAAGCAATTGCGCTACTACAAAGAGTAGCCTGACTGCCGGGAGAACGAACATTTAGAAAGACGCCCAGGGAAGAAGAAATGCTTTGCAGAAGGGTTGAAATCTGGGCCAGTTGGTACATACATCCATTCAGCGTGGCTAGCTCGGCAGCGGTGGTAGATGTCCTTAATATTGGGATCCTGGTGCCAACATGGCCTTTTCAGTTGACATTGAAGACCTCTTCTACAGCATTCCCCATGATGAACTCTTTGTAGCTGTGCGTGAACTTATTGATCACTGCAGTGCTGTAAACTTCCAGAATGCATGTGGTATGTCGGTGGATGCCTTTCTGGAGCTCCTGTCCTTTTATCTGTCATCCACTGTTGTCGAATTCAAAGGTTCCTTGTTCCTTCAGAAAAAAGGAATATGTATTGGCTCTAGTGTTGCCCCAGTGCTTTCGCAGATATTTTTAGCAAAATTTGACAGGAAACTTCAAGGCTTCCTCTTAGACAAGCGTGTATGCAAAGTTTTTAGGTATGTGGACGATTTTTTAGTACTTTTAGAGCTTTTACCAAATGACACTCTGCCCACAGCAGTATACGATGTATTGACTGCTTTTAAAGCTTCTTCACGCACTCTTAATTTCACTCACGAACTTCCTAGCAATCATTCCATCGGGTTCCTAGAACTGCAACTAACATTCTTTGATGACGGGCATTTGTGCTGGATGTTTTCACCTAGGGGCAAGAAAGCTCTTTTACCATTTGGATCTGCACATTCAAAGATTGTAAAAAGAGGGATTGCAATCAATTGTTTCCGCAATGCACTTGAAAGAAGCTGTCACCACGCCATTAAAAGTAGCTTTGACGCACAATCCCAACGTTTAGAGGCCGCAGGGTTCCCTCCGCCTCTTTTGAAAGCGGTGGCTGAATCGCTGCTTCAGAGGCTAAAGAAGGAATGTACGAAGCTGGCAGATGGTGGGGCAACTGAACGTAGGAAACTTGAAGTTATGCCGTATGTACATAAAGTGAGCCACAATATCAAGAAGGTTGCCGCCAAGCAGGGAGTAAGTGTTGTGTTTTCTGCCCCTTGTAAGCTTTCGGGTCTGTGCTCGCGCATTTCTCGAGGCAGGGCAAGGAACCACGTTTGCACAACGCAGCATGAAAACCGTTTTACGGCATGTGCTGCAGGGGTTGTCTATAAGTTCCCTCTCACGTGCGAAAGATTTTACATAGGCCAAACCGGTCGATGTATTAATGACCGCCTGCGTGCGCACCACTCCTCCCTGGGGTCAGATAACAGTGCCAACTTGCCTCGCCATTGCAATGAGTGTGGTTGTTATCCTTTGTTTACCAATGTGACGATCCTTGGTAGGGGCAAGGGCAAAGAAGAGCGGGAAATCTTGGAAGCGTACTACATCAGTTTATTAGGTGATGACTGCGTTAGTACAACCTCGGTGCGCTTACTTGAAAAAGAATTTGAATTTCTAAGTCGGTCACGATAGAAGCGTTTCCCGTCTTTTCACATTATGTGATTAGCGATGATGCAGTTGCGCATGCTCTGCTGGCCTTGCTGGGACTTCACCGATTCTAATGAACCTCAGTTGATAGTCCAGTCGTTGTGGTGTGAGTCTCTCCTCTTGTCCTTTGTGTTTTTGACTGGTTTTTTCGTTCAAGTATGTACCAACTGGCCCAGATTTCAACCCTTCTAAAAATAATAGCCAACGCACACAACAACATAATAATAATGAGGGAGGAAGAAATAGGATCGAGGAAAATACGGAAGTGTACTTTCAACAATCTATAACAGTAAGTAATTCCGATTATTACACTTTCTAAAGTTTGGGGAAGCTCTTTCTTGTTGCAAAGGTAGTATACTTACGCATATATCAGCCACTACTGTCAGCTTTGCAGATTCCAGTGTCACTTGATCGGCTGTCTTTCACTATTGCTTATCTCCAGCCGCATTGACTTAAGGGTCAGACCTGGACTTGTAATGGAAAGTCAGCAGAGCAAGAAATGGCGTCGACGGCTGAAGGATTGTTCCCGGAAGTTGTCACTATTGGGCCTATTCAATTTGATTGCACTTTCTTCACTAGTTAAGGAAGTTTGTGTAGCATTTTCTTGCTCGATTCAACACAGTCGCACGCAACATCTGCGCCACTCTTCTCAAATTGAAGCGCTGCAAGCCCCAAAAGTACACGAGTTCTTGGCCCTCTTCATCTGGCTGGTTTGGAAGTGCAGGCGATGCAAAAGCCTTGCACGCTTTTTATAGCAGACGACAACGTGTTGCGCATGTTCAATAGTAGCTAGAGGATGGCAATGTTTCCTGTTTTTCGATTAAAACACGCACTCTATTTGGCGGAAGGAACTAAGCACATGTTAGGTGCCTCGCAGGTTGTCAGGACATGTCTGCAAAAGATTATAGAGCATGCTGACTTCCTTTTATTCGAGCGTGATTGTTCTCGCGTGCTGCATTTTCTGTTGAGCAAGTTACTCAGGTCATGCTGCCGCTGCATTACCTCCATATCTGTTACAGCATCACTACAACGTAACTGTGCTTAGCATTCCTGCTTGCGTTCGTGAAAGATTTTCAGTCTTTCGCAGCAGGCAAAGCAGGTGACTTTCCGCTGCACCATTCTCCTCAATTTGCACATGTCGCGAGGCGTGCAGGTGCTACGTCACAGGCGTGTGGCGTGTACTCATGCGGCTCCACACATGGGAGTGTTGTAACCTCTTGAAGACAGTGCAATCAAAGAGAGAAGACTTAATGTATTGACTCGTTTGCTTTATTCATATCGTCATGTATGACATTAAGATGACAAAGGTAAAACCTCCTCGACAGAATAGAAAAGTCTCCCCTAAACTCGCTTCTGCAGAGCGATAATAGCTTGGCAGTTAGTGAGAATACCATTCAGATCTTTGCCGGTTTTGCCTTTATTAACCTGCGTAACAGGTTATTTGTATGGGCAATTGTTATGGCTATTTTTTTCTCTTTCTTTCCTACCCCGCTCTACTGTGCAGGTGTTCATTCAGATAATGCAGCTCTTTTATAAAATAGCTATGAGCGAAGCGAGCGTGGCGTTTTTGCGGACTCATTTCTGCGCGAGGCGGACATACTTCGCCACTTATAACGGGAGCTCCGAAAGACTAATTAACAAGAATTTATCAACATTTTTTACTGCTTTAGGTTCAGTTGTGTGAGTGCCCAATTTGAAGGCAGACACATTTTAATGCACACTCCCTTTTTTTTTAATCCTGAAAGTCGCCCCTAGTTCAACATATTGATCATTAAATTTCAAGGGAAAATCCAGGCAATATCTAAACCGAGCGCCATGAGAGCGCTAAAAAGGTGGCTCTGCCATCATATCAGGTCCAAACACCCCGTGACGACACGCATGTGAAAGTTTTAAACCGAACGTCTCGGCCCGTCGCGGCTGGTAAACTTGTGCGACCATGTCGGGACAGTATTTGACGCGCCATGCGATCATTCAAACTTCACCCCACACTTCTTTACGGCGCGTTGTCGTCCGACGCGTGTCTGGATGAGCTCAGTCACAATATTGCTTCAATTGAGCTTTGGAATTTGATGATGGATATTTTCATTAGGTGCGATTTTCAAGATTCCAAAAATGGAGGTCATATTATAAGAAGCCAACAAACAAAGACACTAAGGACAACACAGGGGAAATTACTTGTACTTACCATTTGAATTAAAGAAATGATAAATTAATGGAAATGAAAGTGGATGAAAAAGCAACTTGGCGCCGGTGGGGAACAATCCCACGTTTTCGCATTGCGTGTGCGATGCTACCACGGCGCCGTTTTTCCGTACACATTTCTGGGGATATTTATGTGTTGCTACTAGAACTAACCCTGGGAATGTTAGCCTGTGCGACCACTCACAAGCCTTGGCGGCGGATGTGGAACATCCTTTCTGCCGCAGGCGTCACGAGTGCGTGATCTTTTTGGGGGAAGGCAACTGGTCAATAAACCCACACATGCTACATGACGGCATCAATGTTGCTGGATTCGGGCCCCTCCGTTAACTCCCTTTCTTCTTGTTCACTAAAAATATAGGCGTGCATCGAAATTCCACTGCCTCCAAATCTGCCATTTAGACAAATGCCCCCAAGGCATTCATAAAAAGTTCAATAATTAATTTTTGTTGATCATTTTTCTGAAGCGCATCTTATCAGTGGCAAAGTGTGCCCGCCTTCGCTGCGCTCATTGTGTTTTTTATAACAAAAATCGGTATGATCTCAGAAACGCCATGTATAGCCTTCTCCCTGCACTTGCGTCACTGGTTACACAGGCTAGAAAGATAAATGAACGTTAGACGTAATCGTGGCTTCACCCTTCATTTGGTATTTGCACATATACCATACAATCGATGTAACCCTAATTAGAAAGAAGTCTTTCCATGCTCAGTAGCTAGCTTCTTGTCCGCTATGCCATCTTGACGTCAGGTGGTAAGTAACTATGGAAACAGCAAGATGCCCGAGTAAGCGCTTCTGGGAATACAATCCTCAGCGCGTACAACTCCTACTTGGTTTCCCGGTTTTTCATTAAAAGCGGTGTGGGTTTTTTTATTTTTCGTATTAGAGCGTGTTCCTTTGTGTGCAACGCACGAAGTGCAACTTAGTGCAGCACAGAGTGGGCAACACAAGAAACTGTTACACCCACGAAACACTGACCTCATTGCGCGGGAGTTCTTACAACAGCTATTGCCATTCTGTGAGAAGGATATTTGTAATCTGGTAATCATGTGATATTCATACAATTATTTGATGCTTCTTAAAGTGTTTATACATTTGTAGGTTATTAAAATAGTCTTTCTTTTTGCTTTGTTATTGTGTGAGACGTCATAAACAATATTTTTACGAATCCCATATAGCTGAAAATATAATAATTGATGGAATGTCCGCGATTCTACGTCACCTTTTGATGACTTCCAGCCGTTTCTATATGCCGGTATAATGTAATGCACTACAAGCTTCCCCAAGATTACACCTACCCTGCAACTTTTTTGAAGACCGCGGAAGTTGCGAATAAAGAAAAAGAGTAGCAAATATGTCATTTCAGCAGATCTCGCATCAAGAAAATATGTCATAAAATTAGCATAATGTAAAAAACATTCTTATGCACTGCAATGAGAAGAATTGAACACAATGTTACTACAGAAAAACTGTATTGAAATAATTTTCAACTGTACTTGTTACACAAAAAAGAAGTAAGAAAGACGAAGTACAAGAAACGAAGGACAACAAAGATAAGCAAACAACATATACAGGGCTACGGAGCACCAGATTGAACAGAATAGGTTTTGCAAAAGTTCAGTTGTGCAATTCAGTGCGTTGCTACACCAAAAGTACCTGATGTGTGTAGTTGGTATGTAACATAAGAAAGGAGAGGGCAATACGCATATAGTTTGCAGCCACAGCGTAAGAACAACAGATGCTATAAAAACCCCTCAATAAAAAAGTAACGACTTCCTCCAAACTATGCCGCTTTCTCTCTCGCCTGCCACACCTCCGGAGAGTCGACCCTCCTATTGGTCGAAGCGCCGCAGTCACGTGTTAGCACGCACTTTTTAGGTCCGTACACGGAGGAACGAAACTAAGGAGAGGCCCTGACGTCACTCTTTGTGAAGCTAAAGTGAAGCCGGAAGTTGGTGTTGCTCATGGCGTTGCTCCGCCTATCGGGCCAGCTCACCTCTCTCGTTTACATTTCTCGCGAAACCGCACCGCGCTGCGCGCAACCATGCTGCTCGGACCCGCGCGCTCCGCAGCAATACTAAGCAATCGTTAGCACGTTAGCATGATTCCGCGAAAAAGGGCAAAATGACCCGCGGATATTCCTTCGTCCGTTGCGGTTGCTGTGTCGCGGTACATTGCGTACAGCGTTGCATGCGCGTTCATTTCACGAATTTTAGTTCCTCCTGTCCCACCTGGCCACAGCAACATCCGGCAGAGTACGGTCCAGATAACGCAGCGCAACAAAACACGAAGACCAACGCAAACCTGCCCGCACGCGCCTTTGCCAGGGTATGATACCTACGGGGCAACACGTGTGACCGCACAGAACCAAAACAAAGCCGCCATTGTGGCCCGAAAAGCGTGGCCGCTACGGCAAAGAAATGAAAAATCAGCAAAAAAGAGGAGAACGTACGACGTCACTTCCTCCACTTTTCTCCTAGCACGCGGAGGGGGTAAGGCCTCTCCCTAGTTGCCTTCCTCCATGGGTCCGTAGCAGACGCCGGCGCCATTCCCGGGTATCGAAATGGCGTTTCTGTTGGTTTCTGGCAGCGGAGTTTTGGCGCCGTCTAGGGCGCCGTTTACTTGTTGGGGTGTTGGCTAGCATATATTGTGCTTATGGGTGCAACAACCGAGGAGGCTAGGGGAATAGACTTTTCGTTATTCCATCCGGAAGAAGCAACGCGTCTCACCGAAAGATTTGGCTGCACAGGATAGGCCGGGCAAACTTTGAAAATGCGCGTGACCCGCGCCTTTGAGCGGAAAGTGGCTGTTCATCAGAAGCCACTCGTATTTTTTCGGACGATTTGGTGAGAAGCGCGAGGGTCTGCAGCCCTTCTTCGCACTAAATAACGTTCGGCATGGTTCTAGTTGGAAACGTTCACTAGCTGCTACGAATGCCGTGCTTCATGTTGTTGTCTGAGCCTCGCCATTCACGCTTATAATTCGGCAGGCTTCATTATGATGGTACGCACATTGCTTGGCGCACTCGTTTCGTTGTAGTTGAAACCGTTCAGACACGAAAGTTGAGCGTCATATGTTAGTTCGATCCGTCGTTCAGTGACGCGTATTGCATACTGAAGTGACGCACATTGCTAGACGTATTTCTTTTTTGCTTGAGTTGGGCTTCGGTAACGAACTCGAGACTAAAACGGTGGTTCTCATCGTTTGAGGCCCCGCTGTTCATGCTACTCACGGTGCAGGTCTAGCTCTTATGTAGCACGCATTGATGCACGTATCCGTATTTCCGATGTTGTTACCAAAGTCGGCAGTTATTGTGCATAGACGCAGTAACGGCAGCTATATCTTGAGTATGCCATGTCTGCGCGCATAATAAATGAGAATGCAGACATCTGCTAAACACAGTCCAAATTATATTGGGTTCAAAGATGCCGTGCAAATCTAAGCTGGTCGAAGCATTTTTAACGCGGATAGGTCGGGTAGGTCGGCCCAGACCATTTTCAACGTTCGACGTTGATTAAATTGTTATGGCCGCGCACATGGCGGGCTGACATATCAACAGTTCTTATTTTCGAAATATTTTTGTAAAATGTAACGGCGTATATTTTCTTCCGTGCCTTGTATCATTTCTCAAAAAGTTGTGCCCTTCCAAATCTTAGTTTATTCATCTTAGGACCACTTCACCGAATACCAATTTGAAAGCCAAATCCTTCGGAATTATGGCATCAAGAAATTAAGGCCAGCTGCATTACCAAGCCTTTTTGTAGTACCAGCAAACGCGCCTTTGACAGAACATATTACGGAAGTAGTACACCACCGTCGGTTCATATAAAGCCTAGACCCCACGTCTGTGTTTTAAAAAAAGTAAAAGGTAAATATCCACATACAAAGCGTATGTTGTTCCAATTTCTCTGGGCAGTGTTCAAGTTCAAATGAAGCTGATCAAAAGGCACCGTTGGAGAAAACCACTCCGTTAGCTCATTTGCGCACACCACTTCCATCCATCGTTGACACCGCAATCCAAGTGGTCGCACTGGAAGAAGCTTCGGTAAAGCAGTGCAATGTGGATCCCGGCAGTCATTGAGGTAACTCATTTATGAACCTCTCCTGTCATAAGCGCAACAACCAAATCCTTGAGGCGCAGTCCACTGCGCGCCAATGTGGCTAGCGTTGGGAGCGTCTGCTAGCTGTACACGGCCTAGGTGCCACCACTGTCGGCGCCCGGGAGGAACCGAGAGAAGGAGCGCCGGCATAGGAGGAGGAGAGAGGAGACGTCGTTACTTTACAAGCATTTTACAAGTTCTCCCTCCATGCTTTTAGATCAATTAGGGGTTTTAGATGCTGCGACAACGCAGGGCCATCTGGGGTGAAAGCGCCAAACAAGTCGTGGTATTTCGCGTCAGCACCGCTGCGCGGCAGCACAAGTGAGAAGCCTGAATAAGTGGGAAATTTGAACAGCTGAATAATTACTGTTGGTTGTAAAGCGCGTTGAAAGATGTAAAATGCGTAATCATATTTGCTGTTTGAATCCTCCACTGTAAACATTCAGGTCCCTCAGGCGCTGTCACCAACAATAATGCCTCAGACAACGCAGTCGTGACGCTTGCTTTAGCAGATGAGGTGTGACCATGCCTGGAAGTGGTAGAGGAAGCGGGCAAACGACACGCTCTTTTTAAAGATGAAGACAATGTCTTTCTTGGCGAGTTACCGCCTCTTTACCCTATTTACCGAGTTACCGCCACATACCCGTATCGAGTATGTTTGCTTCAGACCGCTGCTTACAGCCCGTTCCTAGGCCGATCCCGAGGATAGTGCAATCTAAAAAGGTGACAGAGCTGATGATGATGACTGAGAATGATGATGAACATATAATTTATTCTGAGTGGCGCTGATGTTGATGGACAGGATGATGATTATGGCGGTAATGTTGATAGCGATAGTAATGATAATGCTGATAACTGATGGCAAGAATTTGGAAGGTGACTCAACTTCTAGTTGACGTCGATCAAAAATTGTCGCTTCAGCTCGGCTCTCTCAATAAATTATAGGGTTCATGCACCCCTATCCCACCCCCAACTCCCCCAAAAGACATTCCTTTTTATCGACTTCCACTAGTGGTTGAATCGCCTTTCAAAATTTTGCCGTAACGTTTGCTTGTCCATTGAGCAATGACTCTTCTTCGCTCTTGATAAGCATTTATTTGCGTGCGTATTCGATATAATCAATGAAATACGACGACTAGGCTTAATCGCAAGAGTAAAGAAGTTTCCTCTTGAGCGGTGACGTTGCCTGGCAGTGACTGATTGAGATGGACTATTGGCAAGAAGTCTTTTGTAGCAACCACCAATTATGGGTATGGTTCGTGTAAAGACTAAGATTTAATATTCGGTGTCCAAAACAAAGGAGTCAAGTGCAAGCTGGCAGGATGCCGTACAGCGTGAATACAGAGCACTGCTACAGGGATACCACTTTTGCGAGCCCTTCAACCTACCATACTTAACAACTTGGCACGGACGGCAGTGCAAAACAGAGTAGTTCTAGCCAGCACAATCCCAAGAGCGAATTTTAGAAAGCTGGCTAAACTAACATAAAACTCGGGCATTAGAATACCTCAAGGGGTCAGGGTACACATTTTCATCATGCATCGAGGGATATTTTTGTGGGGCTTACAATTTGATTTTGATAAAAAAGTAAGAAATATAAACAGTGCTTTCTGTGATGAAGATGAACGTAATGAAGACTTCACACACTGATCCCATAAATATACGCATGAAATGTGCAGCGTGGTTTAAATCAAATAGGTTATATATTTCGATTAGTGGCTTCTAAAACAATCTCACAAGTTGGTTGCAGCACTGCGAAAGCTGGTCAGATTTCAACTAATCAGGTAGGCGAGCTCTTCCGCGTCATGTTAGCCCGCACTCGCTTTCAGCCGTTCTCCCTCGCCTACCAACTGGAAATACCGTTCTCGATTCAGTTTTCCTGTATGCTGACACGGCAGGGCAGCCGTATCGGACCCCACACTTTGCGATGCGCTCCTTTCAGTGCTAAATGCAACTGATATCCTCGGCGCTGGACAATACCAGATGAGCTATTTGTGGTTAGTGACATGTGTTAATAGCATCGCGAAGCAGAAACTTGTCGACAAAGGCGAGTTGTTGGTGAAAGGCCTCTAGTGCCTTGTCGTAGACCCAGAATGCAAGAATATCAAGATGAAGCTTCTTTGGCTTCCCCCACATCTCGAACAGAGACGGATTGTTGAAGCGCTAGAGCCATATGGCACCGTGCAGTCTATCACGAGAGAAATGTGGCGGTGTGACGGCATGGAGGGCTGGCAAATGACTGATCGACACATGGCGTTTACATTGAAGGATGGAGTTTCTGCTAGTAATCTGCCTCGTATATTGAACATATACGGACACCAGTGCCTCATCAAGGTTCCTGGCCGACCATCACTTTGCCTCCGGTGCAACAGGGCTAGGCATATCCGGCGACAATGTAGAACACCGCGCTGCAGTAACTGTCACCGCTACTTTCACCTTGGATATAAATGGATCGGAACCTGCGCTGACAAGCTTTGTGGAAATAGACCGGCTGAGCATGAGACTCACCGATCATCTAATGGATGTTAGTGAAGTTGTGGATGCAATCGGTACGCGAACCACCCCCCGAGGCTCATCGACTACAGGAGATTAAGCCTTCATCGGCTGACAATAGCATTAGCCCGAAGCCTGCTAGTGAGGAGGAGACTAAGTTGTCTGACGACGAACCAACTATGTCATGGGCAGAAGTGCCGCCAGTTCAAGACTGCGGAATCAGTGGAATCTGGATCGATGTACGAGGCCGCTAAGAAGCATCCAGAGCCACCTGACAATCCATCGCCCTCGTGAAAGGAGGCCCGCGTTCCCAAAATGTCAAAGTTGGCAAAACCGCTCCGGGGTACGTCTACGTCTGCAGATGTCTCCCTTGTGTTAAAGTGCAACAAAAGGTCGCCAGCACATCACCTCATCAAGAAGGGAGTGGTGCACCTCTGGAGCAGCGTTTCAACGCTGTAGCAACATAGGTGATCATGGCGGGCGTTCTTCCCTTCCATTTTGGTACTTCAAATGTGCGTGGCTTACGCAGTAAGCGACGACAAGTACAGCTCCTTCGTTTGTTACGCAATAGATCCAAGAAACAAATATTAAATCTGGCGAAAACGCAGAAGTAGCTCTATCTCCATTCCTATTTGACTATATTGTTTGTGTAAGCCATGCATAGGCGTTTCCGCAGGTTGTATGTTATTTCTTAGAAAACATTAATAATGTGATTTGCTGCGTTTGTTTACAGATGGGGAAAGCGCCTAATAAGGTGCGATATTGATATAAGGGGTATGAGCTTTAGATTTGTGTGCGTTTATGCCTCGAGCAAGTTACAGAGACGAGAATGTTTCTTCTTATCTCTGGAACATCATTTCTGTACTGATCGTGCATTGTTCCTCTTTGGATACCTTAATTGTGTATGCAACAAGCAAGGCTATACGTCATTGAAGCTGAGACATGATCCAAGTAGTGATGTGTTGCAACGCCTGATATGTGATTATCGGCTTGTGGACATTGGGGAAAATGAAAAGGCGGGATGTCGCTGTATGCATTTCCAAGGTACCTCGCATGCAAAGCTTGATCGAATTTACGTTTCACTTAGCGCGCTTTCTCTTATTTATGGTTACACTGCGCCCCCTGTATTCTTCAGTGACCATTGCCTAGTCTTGGCATCATTTGGTAGCCCTCGGTACCAAAGACCGCGTATGTGCGGGAAGTTGTGGAAGCTTTCTAACCAATTACTTTCGCGTGAGTGCTTCCTAAAGCGTGTTACTGAACGTATGTAGTACGTAGTGTCTAGAAAGTGCCGGTACTCAGCACATATATTACCAGGCATGCATAGACGCCGCCGAACGCGAAAAATGAACGATTAGGCACACAAAAATTTTTCCCCCAACATTGAAAAGGTGGCACTGAGAATTCATTTTTGCGCCGAAAATTGAAGTGTCTCGAAAGCGCCGGTACTCAGCACATATATTGCCAGGCACGCATAGACGCCGCCGAACACGATAAATGATCGATTAGGCAAACAAATATTTTCCCCACAACATTGAAAAAGTGCCACTGAGAATTCATTTTTGCGACGAAAATTGAAGCGTCTCGAAAGCGCCGGTGCTCAGCACATATTGCCAGGCATGCATAGACGCCGCCGAACGCGAGAAATGAACAATTAGGCACACAAAAATTTTCCCCACAACATTGAAAAAGTGGCACTGAGAATTCATTTTTGCGACGAAAATTGAAGCGTCTCGAAAGCGCCGGTGCTCAGCACATATTGCCAGGCATGCATAGACGCCGCCGAACGCGAGAAATGAACAATTAGGCACACAAAAATTTTACCCACAACATTCAAAAAGTGGCACTGAGAATTCATTTTTGCGACGAAAATTGAAGCGTCTCGAAAGCGTCGGTACTCAGCACATATATTGCCAGGCATGCATAGACGACGCCTAACACGAAAAATGAACGATTAGGCACACAAAAATTTTCCCCACAACATTGAAAAACTGGAACTAAGAATTCATTTTTGCGACGAAAATTGAAGTTTCTCGAAAGCGCCGGTACTCAGCACATATATTGCCAGGCATGCATAGACGACGCCTAACACGAAAAATGAACGATTAGGCAAACAAAAATTTTCCCCACAACATTGAAAAAGTGGCACTGAGAATTCATTTTTGCGACGAAAATTGAAGCGTCTCGAAAGCGCCGGTGCTCAGCACATATTGCCAGGCACGCATAGACGCCGCCGAACGCGAGAAATGAACGATTAGGCACACAAAAATTTTCCCCACAACATTGAAAAACTGGAACTAAGAATTCATTTTTGCGACGAAAATTGAAGCGTCTCGAAAGCGCCGGTGCTCAGCACATATTGCCAGGCACGCATAGACGCCGCCGAACGCGAGAAATGAACGATTAGGCACACAAAAATTTTCCCCACAACATTCAAAAAGTGGCACTGAGAATTCATTTTTGCGACGAAAATTGAAGCGTCTCGAAAGCGCCGGTGCTCAGCACATATTGCCAGGCATGCATAGACACCGCCGAACGCGAAAAATGAACGATTAGGCATACAAAAATTTTACCCACAACGTTGAAAAAGTGGCACTGAGAATTCATTTTTGCGACGAAAATTGAAGCGTCTCGAAAGCGCCGGTGCTCAGCACATATTGCCAGGCACGCATAGACGCCGCCGAACGCGAGAAATGAACGATTAGGCACACAAAAATTTTCCCCACAACATTCAAAAGTGGCACTGAGAATTCATTTTTGCGACGAAAATTGAAGTGTCTCGAAAGCGTCGGTACTCAGCACATATATTGCCAGGCATGCATAGACGCCGCCGTACGCGAGAAATGGACGATTAGGCACACAAAAATTTTCCCCACAACATTCAAAAAGTGGCACTGAGAATTCATTTTTGCGACGAAAATTGAAGTGTCTCGAAAGCGTCGGTACTCAGCACATATATTGCCAGGCATGCATAGACGACGCCTAACACGAAAAATGAACGATTAGGCACACAAAAATTTTCCCCACAACATTGAAAAAGTGGCACTGACAATTCATTTTTGCGACTAAAATTGAAGTGTCTCGAAAGCGTCGGTACTCAGTACATATATTGCAAGGCATGCATAGACGCCGCCGAATGCGAAAAATGAACGATTAGGCACACAAATACTTTCCCCACAACATTGAAAAAGTGGCACTGAGAATTCAATTTTGCGACGAAAATTGGAGTGTCTCGAAAGCGCCGGTACTCGGCACATATATTGCCAGGCATGCATAGACGCCGCCGAAAGCGAAAAATGAACGATTAGGCGCACAACAGTTTTCCCCAATACATTGAAAAAGTGGCGCTGAGAATACATTTTTGCAACAAAAATTGAAGTGTCTCGAAAGCGTCGGTACTCAGCACATATATTGTCAGGCGTGCATAGACGCCGCCGAACGCGAAAAATGAACGATTAGGCACACAAAAATTTTCTCCACAACATTGAAAAAGTGGCACTAAGAATTCTTTTTTGCGACAAAAATTGAAGTGTCTCGAAAGCGTCGTTACTCAGCACAATATTGCCAGGCATGCATAGACGCCGGCGAACGCGAAAAATGAACGATTAGGCATACAAAAATTTTCCCAAAACATTGAAAAAGTGGCACTGAGAATGGCACTGATTCTTGTGACGAAAATTGAAGTGTCTCGACAGCGTCGGTACTCAGCACATATATTGCCAGGCATGCATAGACGCCGCCGCACGCGAAAAATGAACGATTAGGCGCACAAAAATTTTCCCCAATACATTGAAAAAGTGGCGCTGAGAATACATTTTTGCAACAAAAATTGAAGTGTCTCGAAAGCGTCGGTACTCGGCACATATATTGTCAGGCATGCATAGACGCCGCCGAACGCGAAAAATGAACGATTAGGCACACAAAAATTTTCCCCACAATATTGAAAAAGCGGCACTGAGAATTCATTTTTGCGACGAGAATTCAAGGGTCTCGAAAGTGTCGGTACTCAGCACATATATTGCTAGACATTCATAGACACCGCCGAACGCGAAAAAGGAATGATTAGGCAAACAAAAATTTTCCACACAACATTAAAAAAGTGGCACTGAGAATTCATTTTTGCGACGAAAACTGAAGTGTCTCGAAAGCGTCGGTACTCAGCACATATATTGCCAGGCATGCATAGACGCCGCCGAACGCGAAAAATGGACGATTAGGCACACAAAAATTATCCCCACAATATTGAAAAAGTGGCACTGAGAATTCATTTTTGCGACGAGAATTCAAAGGTCTCGAAAGTGTCGGTACTCAGGAGATATATTTCCAAGCATTCATAGACGCTGCCGAACGCGAAAAAGGAATGATTAGGCACACAAAAGTTTTCCCCACAACATTGAAAAAGTGGCACTGAGTATTCATTTTTGCCACAAAAATTGAAGTGTCTCGAAAGCGTCGTTACTCAGCACAATATTGCCAGGCGTGCATAGACGCCGCGGAACGCGAAAAATGAACGATTAGGCAAACAAAAATTTTCCCCACAACATTGAAAAAGTGGCACTGAGAATGGCACGGATTCTTGCGACGAAAATTGATGTGTCTCGAAAGCGTCGGTACTCAGCACATATATTGCCAGGCATGCATAGACGCCGCCGAACGCGAAAAATGGACGATTAGGCACACAAAAATTTTCCCCACAATATTGAAAAAGTGGCACTGAGAATTCATTTTTGCGACGAGAATTCAAGGGTCTCGAAAGTGTCGGTACTCAGCAGATATATTGCCAGGCATTCATAGACGCCGCCGAACGCGAAAAAGGAATGATTAGGCAAACAAAAATTTTCCCCACAACATTAAAAAAGGCGCACTGAGAATTCATTTTTGCGACGAAAATTGAAGTGTCCCGAAAGCGTCGGTACTCAGCACATATATATCCAAGCATGCATTGACGCCGCCGAACGCGAAAAATAGACGATTAGGCTCAAAAAAATTTGCCCCACAACATTAAAAAAGTGGCACTGAGAATTCATTTTTGCGACGAAAATTGAAGTGTCTCGAAAGCGTCGGTACTCAGCACATATATTGCCAGGCATGCACAGACGCCGCCGAACCCGAAAAAGGAATGATTAGGCAAACAAAAATTTTCCCCACAGCATTGAAAAAGTGGCACTGAGAATTCATTCTTGCGACGAAAATTGAAGTGTCTCGAAAGTGTCGGTACTCAGAACATATATTGCCAGACATTCATAGACACCGCCGAACGCGAAAAAGGAATGATTAGGCAAACAAAAATTTTCCACAGAACATTAAAAAAGTGGCACTGAGAATTCATTTTTGCGACGAAAACTGAAGTGTCTCGAAAGCGTCGGTACTCAGCACATATATTGCCAGGCATGCATAGACGCCGCCGAACGCGAAAAATGGACGATTAGGCACACAAAAATTTTCCCCACAATATTGAAAAAGTGGCACTGAGAATTCATTTTTGCGACGAGAATTCAAAGGTCTCGAAAGTGTCGGTACTCAGGAGATATATTTCCAAGCATTCATAGACGCTGCCGAACGCGAAAAAGGAATGATTAGGCAAACAAAAATTTTCCCCACAACATTAAAAAAGTGGCACTGAGAATTCATTTTTGCTACGAAAATTGATGTGTCTAGAAAGCGTCGGCACTCAGCACGTATATTGCCAGGCATGCATAGACGCCGCCAAACGCGAAAAATGAACGATTAGGCACACAAAAATTTTCACCACAACGTTGAAGAAGTGGCACTGAGAATTCATTTTTGCGACGAAAATTGAAGTGTCTCGAAAGCGTCGGTATCAGTACATATATTGTCAGGCATGCATAGACGCCGCCGAACGCCAAAAATGAACAATTAGGCACACAAAAGTTTTCCCCACAACATTGAAAAAGTGGCACTGAGTATTCATTTTTGCCACAAAAATTGAAGTGTCTCGAAAGCGTCGTTACTCAGCACAATATTGCCAGGCGTGCATAGACGCCGCGGAACGCGAAAAATGAACGATTAGGCAAACAAAAATTTTCCCCACAACATTGAAAAAGTGGCACTGAGAATGGCACTGATTCTTGCGACGAAAATTGATGTGTCTCGAAAGTGTCGGTACTCAGCACATATATTGCCAGGCATGCATAGACGCCGCCGAACGCGAAAAATGGACGATTAGGCACACAAAAATTTTCCCCACAATATTGAAAAAGTGGCACTGAGAATTCATTTTTGCGACGAGAATTCAAGGGTCTCGAAAGTGTCGGTACTCAGCAGATATATTGCCAGGCATTCATAGACGCCGCCGAACGCGAAAAAGGAATGATTAGGCAAACAAAAATTTTCCCCACAACATTAAAAAAGTGGCACTGAGAATTCATTTTTGCGACGAAAATTGAAGTGTCCCGAAAGCGTCGGTACTCAGCACATATATATCCAAGCATGCATAGACGCCGCGGAACGCGAAAAATGGACGATTAGGCTCAAAAAAATTTGCCCCACAACATTAAAAAAGCGGCACTGAGAATTCATTTTTGCGACGAAAATTGAAGTGTCTCGAAAGCGTCGGTACTCAGCACATATATTGCCAGGCATGCACAGACGCCGCCGAACCCGAAAAAGGAATGATTAGGCAAACAAAAATTTTCCCCACAGCATTGAAAAAGTGGCACTGAGAATTCATTTTTGCGACGAAAATTGAAGTGTCTCGAAAGCGTCGGTACTCACCACATATATTGCCAGGCATGCATGGACGCCGCAGAACGCGAAAAATGAACGATTAGGCACAAAAATTTTCCCCACAACATTGAAAAAGTGGCACTGAGAATTCATTCTTGCGACGAAAATTGAAGTGTCTAGAAAGCGTTGGTACTCAGCACGTATATTGCCAGGCATGCATAGACGCCACCAAACGCGAAAAATGAACGATTAGGCACACAAAAATTTTCACCACAACGTTGAAGAAGTGGCACTAAGAATTCATTTTTGCGACGAAAATTGAAGTGTCTCGAAAGCGTCGGTATCAGTACATATATTGTCAGGCATGCATAGACGCCGCCGAACGCGAAAAATGAACGATTAGGCACACAAAAGTTTTCCCCACAACATTGAAAAAGTGGCACTGAGTATTCATTTTTGCCACAAAAATTGAAGTGTCTCGAAAGCGTCGTTACTCAGCACAATATTGCCAGGCGTGCATAGACGCCGCGGAACGCGAAAAATGAACGATTAGGCAAACAAAAATTTTCCCCACAACATTGAAAAAGTGGCACTGAGAATGGCACTGATTCTTGCGACGAAAATTGAAGTGTCTCGAAAGCGTCGGTACTCAGAACATATATATCCAAGCATGCATAGACGCCGCCGAACGCGAAAAATGGACGATTAGGCACACAAAAATTTTCCCTACAACATTGAAAAATTGGCACTGAGAATTCATTTTTGCGACGAAAACTGAAGTGTCTCGAAAGCGTCGGTACTCAGCACATATATTGCCAGGCATGCATAGACGACGCCGAACCCGAAAAGGAACGATTAGGCAAACAAAAATTTTCCCCACAGCATTGTAAAAGTGGCACTGAGAATTCATTTTTGCAACGAAAATTGAAGTGTCTCGAAAGCGTCGGTACTCACCACATATATTGCCAGGCATGTATAGACGCCGCCGAACGCGAAAAATGAACGATTAGGCACAAACATTTTCCCCACAACATTGAAAAAGTGGCAGTGAGAATTCATTTTTGCGACGAAAATTGAAGTGTCTCGAAAGCGTCGGTACTCACCACATATATTGCCAGGCATGTATAGACGCCGCCGAACGCGAAAAATGGACGATTAGGCTCAAAAAAATTTGCCCCACAACATTAAAAAAGTGGCACTGAGAATTCATTTTTGCGACGAAAATTGAAGTGTCTCGAAAGCGTCGGTACTCAGCACATATATTGCCAGGCATGCACAGACGCCGCCGAACCCGAAAAAGGAATGATTAGGCAAACAAAAATTTTCCCCACAGCATTGTAAAAGTGGCACTGAGAATTCATTTTTGCAACGAAAATTGAAGTGTCTCGAAAGCGTCGGTACTCACCACATATATTGCCACGCATGCATAGACGCCACCAAACGCCAAAAATGAACGATTAGGCACACAAAAATTTTCACCACAACGTTGAAGAAGTGGCACTGAGAATTCATTTTTGCGACGAAAATTGAAGTGTCTCGAAAGCGTCGGTATCAGCACGTATATTGTCAGGCATGCATAGACGCCGCCGAAAGCGAAAAATGAACGATTAGACACACAAAACTTTTCCCCACAACATTGAAAAAGTGGCACTGAGATTTCATTTTTGCGACGAGAATTCAAGGGTCTCGAAAGTGTCGGTACTCAGCCCATATATTGCCAGGCATTCATAGACGCCGCCGAACGCGAAAAAGGAATGATTAGGCAAACAAAAATTTTCCCCACAACTATAAAAAAGTGGCACTGAGAATTCATTTTTGCGACGAAAATTGAAGTGTCTCGAAAGCGTCGGTACTCAGCACACATATATCCAAGCATGCATAGACGCCGCCGAACGCGAAAAATGGACGATTAGGCACACAAAAATTTTCCCCACAACATTAAAAAGTGGCACTGAGAATTCATTTTTGCGACGAAAATTGAAGTGTCTAGAAAGCGTCGGTACTCACCACATATATTGCCAGGCATGCATCGACGCCGCCGAACGCGAAAAATGAACGATTAGACACAAAAATTTTCCCCACAACGTTGAAAAAGTGGCACTGAGAATTCATTTTTGCGACGAAAATTGAAGTGTCTAGAAAGCGTCGCTACTCAGCACGTATATTGCCAGGCATGCATAGACGCCACCAAGCGCGAAAAATGAACGATTAGGCACACAAAAATTTTCACCACAACGTTGAAGAAGTGGCACTGAGAATTCATTTTTGCGACGAAAACTGAAGTGTCTCGAAAGCGTCGGTACTCAGCACATATATTGCCAGGCATTCATAGACGCCGCCGAACGCGAAAAAGGAATGATTAGGCAAACAAAAATTTTCCCCACAACATTAAAAAAGTGGCACTGAGAATTCATTTTTGCGACGAAAATTGAAGTGTCTCGAAAGCGTCGGTACTCAGCACATATATTGCCAGGCATGCATAGACGCCGCCGAACGCGAAAAATGGACGATTAGGCACACAAAAATTTTCCCCACAATATTGAAAAAGTGGCACTGAGAATTCATTTTTGCGACGAGAATTCAAAGGTCTCGAAAGTGTCGGTACTCAGGAGATATATTGCCAAGCATTCATAGACGCTGCCGAACGCGAAAAAGGAATGATTAGGCAAACAAAAATTTTCCCCACAACATTAAAAAGTGGCACTGAGAATTCATTTTTGCTACGAAAATTGATGTGTCTAGAAAGCGTCGGTACTCAGCACGTATATTGCCAGGCATGCATAGACGCCGCCAAACGCGAAAAATGAACGATTAGGCACACAAAAATTTTCACCACAACGTTGAAGAAGTGGCACTGACAATTCATTTTTGCGACGAAAATTGAAGTGTCTCGAAAGCGTCGGTATCAGTACATATATTGTCAGGCATGCACAGACGCCGCCGAACGCGAAAAATGAACGATTAGGCACACAAAAGTTTTCCCCACAACATTGAAAAAGTGGCACTGAGTATTCATTTTTGCCACAAAAATTGAAGTGTCTCGAAAGCGTCGTTACTCAGCACAATATTGCCAGGCATGCATAGACGCCGCGGAACGCGAAAAATGAACGATTAGGCACACAAAAATTTTCCCCACAACATTGAAAAAGTGGCACTGAGAATTCATTTTTGCGACGAGAATTCAAGGGTCTCGAAAGTGTCGGTACTCAGCACATATATTGCCAGACATTCATAGACACCGCCGAACGCGAAAAATGGACGATTAGACAAACAAAAATTTTCCCCACAACATTAAAAAAGTGGCACTGAGAATTCATTTTTGCGACGAAAACTGAAGTGTCTCGAAAGCGTCGGTACTCAGCACATATATTGCCAGGCATTCATAGACGCCGCCAAACGCGAAAAAGGAATGATTAGGCAAACAAAAATTTTCCCCACAACATTAAAAAAGTGGCACTGAGAATTCATTTTTGCGACGAAAATTGAAGTGTCTCGAAAGCGTCGGTACTCAGCACATATATTGCCAGGCATGCATAGACGCCGCCGAACGCGAAAAATGGACGATTAGGCAGACAAAAATTTTCCTCACAATATTGAAAAAGTGGCACTGAGAATTCATTTTTGCGACGAGAATTCAAAGGTCTCGAAAGTGTCGGTACTCAGGAGATATATTGCCAAGCATTCATAGACGCTGCCGAACGCGAAAAAGGAATGATTAGGCAAACAAAAATTTTCCCCACAACATTAAAAAAGTGGCACTGAGAATTCATTTTTGCTACCAAAATTGAAGTGTCTAGAAAGCGTCGGTACTCAGCACGTATATTGCCAGGCATGCATAGACGCCGCCAAACGCGAAAAATGAACGATTAGGCACACAAAAATTTTCACCACAACGTTGAAGAAGTGGCACTGAGAATTCATTTTTGCGACGAAAATTGAAGTGGCTCGAAAGCGTCGTTACTCAGCACAATATTGCCAGGCATGCATAGACGCCGCGGAACGCGAAAAATGAACGATTAGGCACACAAAAATTTTCCCCACAACATTGAAAAAGTGGCACTGAGAATGGCACTGATTCTTGCGACGAAAATTGAAGTGTCTCGAAAGCGTCGGTACTCAGCACATATATTGCCAGGCATGCACAGACGCCGCCGAACCCGAAAAAGGAATGATTAGGCAAACAAAAATTTTCCCCACAGCATTGAAAAAGTGGCACTGAGAATTCATTTTTGCGACGAAAATTGAAGTGTCTCTAAAGCGTCGGTACTCACTACATATATTGCCAGGCATGCATGGACGCCGCCGAACGCGAAAAATGAACGATTAGGCACAAAAATTTTCCCCACAACATTGAAAAAGTGGCACTGAGAATTCATTTTTGCGACGAAAATTGAGGTGTCTAGAAAGCGTCGGGTACTCAGCACGTATATTGCCAGGCATGCATAGACGCCACCAAACGCGAAAAATGAACGATTAGGCACACAAAAATTTTCACCACAACGTTGAAGAAGTGGCACTGAGAATTCATTTTTGCGACGAAAATTGAAGTGTCTCGAAAGCGTCGGTATCAGTACATATATTGTCAGGCATGCATAGACGCCGCCGAACGCGAAAAATGAACGATTAGGCACACAAAAGTTTTCCCCACATCATTGAAAAAGTGGCATTGAGAATTCATTTTTGCCACAAAAATTGAAGTGTCTCGAAAGCGTCGGTGCTCAGTACATATATTGCAAGGCATGCATAGACGCCGCCGAACGCGAAAAATGAACGATTAGGCACACAAAATTTTTCCCCACAACATTGAAAAATTGGCGCTGAGAATACATGTTTGCAACAAAAATTGAAGTGTCTCGAAAGCGTCGTACCCAGCACATATATATCCAAGCATGAATAAACGCCGCCGAACGCGACAAATGGACGACTAGGCACACAAAAATTTTCCCCACAATATTTAAAAAGTGGATCTGAGAATTCATTTTTGCGACGAGAATTCAAGGGTCGCGAAAGTGTCGGTTCTCAGCACATATATTGCCAGGCATTCATAAACGCCGCCGAACGCGAAAAATGAACGAATAGGCACACAAAAATTTTCCCGACAACATTGAAGAAGTGGCACGGAGAGTTCATTTTTGCGACGAAAATTGAAGTGTCTCGAAAGCGTCGGTATCAGCACATATATTGTCAGACATGCATAGACGCCGCCGAACGCGAACAATGAACGATTAGGCACACAAAAATTTTCCCCACAACATTGAAGAAGTGGCGCTGAGAATACATTTTTGCAAGAAAAATTGAAGTGTCTCGAAAGCGTCGGTACTCAGCACATATATTTCCAGGCATGCATAGACGCCGCCGAACGCGAAAAATGGACGATTAGGCACACAAAAATTTTCCCCACAATATTGAAAAAGTGGCACTGAGAATTCATTTTTGCGACGAGAATTCAAAGGTCTCGAAAGTGTCGGTACTCAGGAGATATATTGCCAAGCATTCATAGACGCTGCCGAACGCGAAAAAGGAATGATTAGGCAAACAAAAATTTTCCCCACAACATTAAAAAGTGGCACTGAGAATTCATTTTTGCTACGAAAATTGATGTGTCTAGAAAGCGTCGGTACTCAGCACGTATATTGCCAGGCATGCATAGACGCCGCCAAACGCGAAAAATGAACGATTAGGCACACAAAAATTTTCATCACAACGTTGAAGAAGTGGCACTGACAATTCATTTTTGCGACGAAAATTGAAGTGTCTCGAAAGCGTCGGTATCAGTACATATATTGTCAGGCATGCACAGACGCCGCCGAACGCGAAAAATGAACGATTAGGCACACAAAAGTTTTCCCCACAACATTGAAAAAGTGGCACTGAGTATTCATTTTTGCCACAAAAATTGAAGTGTCTCGAAAGCGTCGTTACTCAGCACAATATTGCCAGGCATGCATAGACGCCGCGGAACGCGAGAAATGAACGATTAGGCACACAAAAATTTTCCCCACAACATTGAAAAAGTGGCACTGAGAATTCATTTTTGCGACGAGAATTCAAGGGTCTCGAAAGTGTCGGTACTCAGCACATATATTGCCAGACATTCATAGACACCGCCGAACGCGAAAAATGGACGATTAGACAAACAAAAATTTTCCCCACAACATTAAAAAAGTGGCACTGAGAATTCATTTTTGCGACGAAAACTGAAGTGTCTCGAAAGCGTCGGTACTCAGCACATATATTGCCAGGCATTCATAGACGCCGCCAAACGCGAAAAAGGAATGATTAGGCAAACAAAAATTTTCCCCACAACATTAAAAAAGTGGCACTGAGAATTCATTTTTGCGACGAAAATTGAAGTGTCTCGAAAGCGTCGGTACTCAGCACATATATTGCCAGGCATGCATAGACGCCGCCGAACGCGAAAAATGGACGATTAGGCAGACAAAAATTTTCCTCACAATATTGAAAAAGTGGCACTGAGAATTCATTTTTGCGACGAGAATTCAAAGGTCTCGAAAGTGTCGGTACTCAGGAGATATATTGCCAAGCATTCATAGACGCTGCCGAACGCGAAAAAGGAATGATTAGGCAAACAAAAATTTTCCCCACAACATTAAAAAAGTGGCACTGAGAATTCATTTTTGCTACGAAAATTGAAGTGTCTAGAAAGCGTCGGTACTCAGCACGTATATTGCCAGGCATGCATAGACGCCGCCAAACGCGAAAAATGAACGATTAGGCACACAAAAATTTTCACCACAACGTTAAAGAAGTGGCACTGAGAATTCATTTTTGCGACGAAAATTGAAGTGGCTCGAAAGCGTCGTTACTCAGCACAATATTGCCAGGCATGCATAGACGCCGCGGAACGCGAAAAATGAACGATTAGGCACACAAAAATTTTCCCCACAACATTGAAAAAGTGGCACTGAGAATGGCACTGATTCTTGCGACGAAAATTGAAGTGTCTCGAAAGCGTCGGTACTCAGCACATATATTGCCAGGCATGCACAGACGCCGCCGAACCCGAAAAAGGAATGATTAGGCAAACAAAAATTTTCCCCACAGCATTGAAAAAGTGGCACTGAGAATTCATTTTTGCGACGAAAATTGAAGTGTCTCTAAAGCGTCGGTACTCACTACATATATTGCCAGGCATGCATGGACGCCGCCGAACGCGAAAAATGAACGATTAGGCACAAAAATTTTCCCCACAACATTGAAAAAGTGGCACTGAGAATTCATTTTTGCGACGAAAATTGAGGTGTCTAGAAAGCGTCGGGTACTCAGCACGTATATTGCCAGGCATGCATAGACGCCACCAAACGCGAAAAATGAACGATTAGGCACACAAAAATTTTCACCACAACGTTGAAGAAGTGGCACTGAGAATTCATTTTTGCGACGAAAATTGAAGTGTCTCGAAAGCGTCGGTATCAGTACATATATTGTCAGGCATGCATAGACGCCGCCGAACGCGAAAAATGAACGATTAGGCACACAAAAGTTTTCCCCACATCATTGAAAAAGTGGCATTGAGAATTCATTTTTGCCACAAAAATTGAAGTGTCTCGAAAGCGTCGGTGCTCAGTACATATATTGCAAGGCATGCATAGACGCCGCCGAACGCGAAAAATGAACGATTAGGCACACAAAATTTTTCCCCACAACATTGAAAAATTGGCGCTGAGAATACATGTTTGCAACAAAAATTGAAGTGTCTCGAAAGCGTCGTACCCAGCACATATATATCCAAGCATGAATAAACGCCGCCGAACGCGACAAATGGACGACTAGGCACACAAAAATTTTCCCCACAATATTTAAAAAGTGGATCTGAGAATTCATTTTTGCGACGAGAATTCAAGGGTCGCGAAAGTGTCGGTTCTCAGCACATATATTGCCAGGCATTCATAAACGCCGCCGAACGCGAAAAATGAACGAATAGGCACACAAAAATTTTCCCGACAACATTGAAGAAGTGGCACGGAGAGTTCATTTTTGCGACGAAAATTGAAGTGTCTCGAAAGCGTCGGTATCAGCACATATATTGTCAGACATGCATAGACGCCGCCGAACGCGAACAATGAACGATTAGGCACACAAAAATTTTCCCCACAACATTGAAGAAGTGGCGCTGAGAATACATTTTTGCAAGAAAAATTGAAGTGTCTCGAAAGCGTCGGTACTCAGCACATATATTTCCAGGCATGCATACACGCCGCCGAACGCGAACAATGAACGATTAGGCACACAAAAATTTTCCCCACAACATTGAAGAAGTGGCGCTGAGAATACATTTTTGCAAGAAAAATTGAAGTGTCTCGAAAGCGTCGGTACTCAGCACATATATTGCCAGGCATGCATAGACGCCGACGAACGCGAAAAAAGGACGATTAGGCACACACAAATTTTCCCCACAATATTGAAAAAGTGGCACTGAGAATTCATTTTTGCGACGAGAATTCAACGGTCTCGAAAGTGTCGGTTCTCAGCACATATATTGCCAGGCATTCATAGACGCCGCCGAACGCGAAAAAGGAATGATTAGGCACACAAAAGTTTTCCCCACAACATTGAAGAAGTGGCACTGAGAATTCATTTTTGCGCCGAAAATTGAAGTGTCTCGAAAGCGCCGGTACTCAGCACATATATTGCCAGGCATGCATAGACGCTGCTGAACGCGAAAAATGAAGGATTATGCACACGAAAATTTTTCCCCCAACATTGAAAAAGTGGCACTGAGAATTCAATTTTGCGCCGAAAATTGAAGTGTCTCGAAAGCGCCGGTACTACGCACATATATTGCCAGGCATGCATAGACGCCGCCGAACGCGAAAAATGAACGATTAGGCACACAAAAATTTTCCCCCAACATTGAAAAAGTGGCACTGAGAATTCATTTTTGCACCGAAAATTGAAGTGTCTCGAAAGCGCCGGTACTCAGCACATATATTGCCAGGCATGCATAGACGCTGCTGAACGCGAAAAATGAACGATTAGGCACACGAAAATTTTTCCCCCAACATTGAAAAAGTGGCACTGAGAATTGATTTTTGCGCCGAAAATTGAAGTGTCTCGAAAGCGCCGGTACTACGCACATATATTGCCAGGCATGCATAGACGCCGCCGAACGCGAAAAATGAACGATTAGGCACACAAAAATTTTCCCCCCAACGTTGAAAAAGTGGCACTGAGAATTCATTTCTGTGCCAAAAATTGAAGTGGCTCGAAAGCGCCGGTACTCAGCACATATATTGCCAGGCATGCATAGACGCCGCCGAACGCGAAAAATGAACGATTAGGCACGGAAAAATTTTCCCCACAACATTGAAAAAGTGTCACTGAGAATTGATTTTTGCCAAGAAAATTGAAGTGTCTCGAAAGCGTCGGTACTCAGCACGTATATTGCCAGGCATGCATAGACGCCACCAAACGCGAAAAATGAACGATAAGGCACACAACAATTTTCACTACAACGTTGAAGAAGTGGCACTGAGAATTCATTTTTGCGACGAAAATTGAAGTGTCTCGAAAGCGTCGGTATCAGCACATATATTGTCAGGCATGCATAGACGCCTCTGAACGCGAAAAATGAACGATTAGGCACACAAAAATTTTCCCCCAACATTGAAAAAGTGGCACTGAATTCATTTTTGCGCCGAAAATTGAAGTTTGTCGAAAGCGTCGGTACTCAGCACATATATATCCAAGCATGCATAGACGCCGCCGAACGCGAAAAATGGACGATTAGGCACACAAAAATTTTCCCCACAACATTGAAAATTGGCCCTGAGAATTCATTTTTGCGACGAAAACTGAAGTGTCTCGAAAGCGTCGGTGCTCAGCACGTATATTGCCAGGCATGGATAGACGCTGCCGAACGCGGGAAATGAACGATTAGGCACAAAAATTTTCCCCACAGCATTGAAAAAGTGGCACTGAGAATGGCACTGATTCTTGCGACGAAAATTGAAGTGTCTCGAAAGCGTCGATACTCAGCACATATATTGCCAGGCATGCATAGACGCCGCCGAACGCGAAAAATGGACGATTAGGCAAACAAAAATTTTCCCCACAACATTAAAAAAGTGGCACTGAGAATTCATTTTTGCGACGAAAATGGAAGTTTGTCGAAAGCGTCGGTACTCAGCACATATATACAAGCATGCATAGACGCCGCCGAACGCGAAAAATGGACGATTAGGCACACAAAAATTTTCCCCACAACATTGAAAAATTGGCCCTGAGAATTCATTTTTGCGACGAAAACTGAAGTGTCTCGAAAGCGTCGGTACTCAGCACATATATTGCCAGGCATGCATAGACGCCGCCGAACCCGAAAAAGGAACGATTAGGCAAACAAAAATTTTCCCCACAGCATTGAAAAAGTGGCACTGAGAATTCATTTTTGCGACGAAAATTGAAGTGTCTCGAAAACGTCGGTATCAGCACATATATATTGTCAGGCATGCATAGACGCCGCCGAACGCGAAAAATGAACGATTACGCACACAAAAGTTTTCCCCACAACATTGAAAAAGTCGCACTGACAATTTATTTTTGCGACAAAAATTGAAGTGTCTCGAAAGCGTCGGTACTCAGCACATAATTATCCAAGCATGAATAAACGCCGCCGAACGCGACAAATGGACGACTAGGCACACAAAAATTTTCCCCACAATATTTAAAAAGTGGCACTGAGAATTCATTTTTGCGACGAGAATTCAAGGGTCTCGAAAGTGTCGGTTCTCAGCACATATATTGCCAGGCATTCATAAACGCCGCCGAACACGAAAAATGAACGATTAGGCACACAAAAATTTTCCCCACAACATTGAAGAAGTGGCACTGAGAATTCATTTTTGCGCCGAAAATTGAAGTGTCTCGAAAGCGCCGGTACTCAGCACATATATTGCCAGGCATGCATAGACGCTGCTGAACGCGAAAAATGAACGATTAGGCACACGAAAATTTTTCCCCCAACATTGAAAAAGTGGCACTGAGAATTCATTTTTGCGCCGAAAATTGAAGTGTCTCGAAAGCGCCGGTACTACGCACATATATTGCCAGGCATGCATAGACGCCGCCGAACGCGAAAAATGAACGATTAGGCACACAAAAATTTTCCCCCAACATTGAAAAAGTGGCACTGAGAATTCATTTTTGCGACAAAAATTGAAGTGTCTCGAAAGCGCCGGTACTCGGCACATATATTGCCAGGCATGCATAGACCCCGCCGAACGCGAAAAATGAACGATTAGGCAAACAAAAATTTTTCCCCCAACATTGAACAAGTGGCACTGAGAATTCATTATTGCGCCGAAAATTCGTGTCTCGAAAGCGCCGGTACTCAGCACATATATTGCCATGCATGGATAGACGCAGCCGAACGCAAAAAATGAAAGATTAGGCACACAAAAATTTTCCCCACAACATTGAAAAAGTGGCACTGAGAATCCATTTTTGCGACGAAAATTGAAGTGTCTCGAAAGCGCCGGTACTCAGCACATATATTGCCAGGCATGCATAGACGCCGCCGAACGCGAACAATGAACGATTAGGCACACAAAAATTTTCCCCCCAACATTGAAAAAGTGGCACTGAGAATTCATTTTTGCGCCGAAAATTGAAGTGTCTCGAAAGTGCCGGTACTCAGCACATATATTGCCAGGCATGCATAGACGCCGCCGAACGCGAAAAATGAACGATTAGGCACACAAAATTTTTCCCCCAACATTGAAAAAGTGGCACTGAGAATTCATTTTTGTGCCGAAAATTGAAGTGTCTCGGAAGCGCCAGTACTCAGCACATATATTGCCAGGCATGCATAGACGCTGCCGAACGCGAAAAATGAAAGATTAGGCACACAAAAATTTTCCCCACAACAATGAAAAAGTGGCACTGAGAATTCATTCTTGCGACGAAAATAAAGTGTCTCGAAAGCGCCGGTACTACGCACATATATTGCCAGGCCTGCATAGACGCCGCCGAACGCGAAAAATGAACGATTAGGCACACAAAAATTGTCCCCCCCACATTGAAAAAGTGGCACTGAGAATTCATTTTTGCCCCGAAAATTGAAGTGTCTCAAAAGCGCCGGTACTCAGCACATATATTGCCAGGCATGCATAGACGCCGCCGAACGCGAAAAATGAACGATTAGGCACACAAAAATTTTCCCCCCAACATTGAAAAAGTGGCACTGACAATTCATTTTTGCGCCGAAAATTGAAGTGTCTCGAAAGCGCCGGTACTCAGCACATATATTGCAAGGCATGCATAGACGCTGCCGAACGCGAAAAATGGACGATTAGGCACACAAAAATTTTTCGCACAACATTGAAAAAGTGGAACTGAGAATACATTTTTGCGACGAAAATTGAAGTGTCTCGAAAGCGTCGGTACTGAGCACATATATTGCCAGGCATGCATAGACGCCGCCCAACGCGAAAAATGAGCGTTTAGGCACACAAAAACTTTCCCCCTAACATTGAAAAAGTGGCACTGAGAATTCATTTTTGCGCCGAGAATTGAAGTGTCTCGAAAGCGTCGGTACTCAGAACATATATTGCCAGGCATGCATAGACACTGCCAAACGCGAAAAATGAACGATTAGGCACACAAAAAATTTTCCCCCAACATTGAAAAAGTGGCACTGAGAATTCATTTTTGCGCCGAAAATTGAAGTGTCTCGAAAGCGCCGGTACCCAGCACATATATTGCCAGGCATGCATAGACGCTGCCGAACGCGAAAAATGAACGATTAGGCACACAAAAATTTTTCGCACAACATTGAAAAAGTGGCACTGAGAATACATTTTTGCGACGAAAATATAAGTGTCTCGAAAGCGCCGGTACTCAGCACATATATTGCCAGGCATGCATAGACGCCGCCGAACGCGAAAAATGAACGATTAGGCACACAAAATTTTTCCCCCAACATTGAAAAAGTGGCACTGAGAATTCATTTTTGTGCCGAAAATTGAAGTGTCTCGGAAGCGCCAGTACTCAGCACATATATTGCCAGGCATGCATAGACGCTGCCGAACGCGAAAAATGAAAGATTAGGCACACAAAATTTTCCCCACAACAATGAAAAAGTGGCACTGAGAATTCATTCTTGCGACGAAAATAAAGTGTCTCGAAAGCGCCGGTACTACGCACATATATTGCCAGGCCTGCATAGACGCCGCCGAACGCGAAAAATGAACGATTAGGCACACAAAAATTGTCCCCCCCACATTGAAAAAGTGGCACTGAGAATTCATTTTTGCCCCGAAAATTGAAGTGTCTCAAAAGCGCCGGTACTCAGCACATATATTGCCAGGCATGCATAGACGCCGCCGAACGCGAAAAATGAACGATTAGGCACACAAAAATTTTCCCCCCAACATTGAAAAAGTGGCACTGACAATTCATTTTTGCGCCGAAAATTGAAGTGTCTCGAAAGCGCCGGTACTCAGCACATATATTGCAAGGCATGCATAGACGCTGCCGAACGCGAAAAATGGACGATTAGGCACACAAAAATTTTTCGCACAACATTGAAAAAGTGGAACTGAGAATACATTTTTGCGACGAAAATTGAAGTGTCTCGAAAGCGTCGGTACTGAGCACATATATTGCCAGGCATGCATAGACGCCGCCCAACGCGAAAAATGAGCGTTTAGGCACACAAAAACTTTCCCCCTAACATTGAAAAAGTGGCACTGAGAATTCATTTTTGCGCCGAGAATTGAAGTGTCTCGAAAGCGTCGGTACTCAGAACATATATTGCCAGGCATGCATAGACACTGCCAAACGCGAAAAATGAACGATTAGGCACACAAAAAATTTTCCCCCAACATTGAAAAAGTGGCACTGAGAATTCATTTTTGCGCCGAAAATTGAAGTGTCTCGAAAGCGCCGGTACCCAGCACATATATTGCCAGGCATGCATAGACGCTGCCGAACGCGAAAAATGAACGATTAGGCACACAAAAATTTTTCGCACAACATTGAAAAAGTGGCACTGAGAATACATTTTTGCGACGAAAATTGAAGTGTCTCGAAAGCGCCGGTACTCAGCACATATATTGCCAGGAATGCATAGACGCCGCCCAACGCGAAAAATGAGCGATTAGGCACACAAAAATTTTCCCCACAACATTGAAAAAGTGGCACTGAGAATTCATTTTTGCGTCGAAAATTGAAGTGTCTCGAAAGCGCCGGTACTCAGCACATATATTGCCAGGCATGCATAGACGCTGCCGAACGCGAAAAATGACCGATTAGGCACACAAAAATTTTTCGCACAACATTGAAAAAGTGGCACTGAGAATACATTTTTGCGACGAAAATTGAAGTGTCTCGAAAGCGTCGGTACTCAGCACATATATTGCCAGGAATGCATAGACGCCGCCCAACGCGAAAAATGAGCGATTAGGCACACAAAAATTTTCCCCACAACATTGAAAAAGTGGCACTGAGAATTCATTTTTGCGTCGAAAATTGAAGTGTCTCGAAAGCGTCGGTCTCAGAACATATATTGCCAGGCATGCATAGACACTGCCAAACGCGAAAAATGAACGATTAGGCACACAAAAATTTTCCCCTCAACATTGAAAAAGTGGCACTGAGAATTCATTTTTGCGACGAAAATTGAAGTGTCTCGAAAGCGCCGGTACTACGCACATATATTGCCAGGCATGCATAGACGCCGCCGAACGCGAAAAATGAACGATTAGGCACACAAAAATTTTTCCCCCAACATTGAAAAAGTGGCACTGAGAATTCATTATTGCGCCGAAAATTGAAGTGTCTCGGAAGCGCCAGTACTAAGCACATATATTGCCAGGCATGCATACACGCTGCCGAACGCGAAAAATGAAAGATTAGGCACACAAAAATTTTCCCCACAACAATGAAAAAGTGGCACTGAGAATTCATTCTTGCGACGAAAATTGAAGTGTCTCGAAAGCGTCGGTACTCAGAACATATATTGCCAGACATGCATAGACACTGCCGAACGCGAAAAATGAACGATTAGGCACACAAAAAATTTTCGCACAACATTGAAAAAGTGGCACTGAGAATACATTTTTGCGACAAAAATTGAAGTGTCTCGAAAGCGTCGGTACTCAGCACATATATTGCCAGGCATGCATAGACGCCGCCCAACGCGAAAAATGAGCGATTAGGCACACAAAATTTTTCCCCACAACATTGAAAAAGTGGCACTGAGAATTCATTTTTGCGCCGAAAATTGAAGTGTCTCGAAAGCGCCGGTACTCAGCACATATATTGCCAGGCATGCATAGACGCCGCCGAACGCGAAAAATGAACGATTAGGCACACAATTATTTTCCCCCCAGGATTGAAAAAGTGGCACTGAGAATTCATTTTTGCGCCGAGAATTGAAGTGTCTCGAAAGCGTCGGTACTCAGCACATATATTGCCAGGCATGCATAGACGCCGCCGAACCCGAAAAAGGAACGATTAGGCAAACAAAAATTTTCCCCACAGCATTGAAAAAGTGGCACTGAGAATTCATTTTTGCGACGAAAATTGAAGTGTCTCGAAAGCGTCGGTATCAGCACATATATATTGTCAGGCATGCATAGACGCCGCCGAACGCGAAAAATGAACGATTACGCACACAAAAGTTTTCCCCACAACATTGAAAAAGTCGCACTGACAATTCATTTTTGCGACAAAAATTGAAGTGTCTCGAAAGCGTCGGTACTCAGCACATAATTATCCAAGCATGAATAAACGCCGCCGAACGCGACAAATGGACGACTAGGCACACAAAAATTTTCCCCACAATATTTAAAAAGTGGCACTGAGAATTCATTTTTGCGACGAGAATTCAAGGGTCTCGAAAGTGTCGGTTCTCAGCACATATATTGCCAGGCATTCATAAACGCCGCCGAACACGAAAAATGAACGATTAGGCACACAAAAATTTTCCCCACAACATTGAAGAAGTGGCACTGAGAATTCATTTTTGCGCCGAAAATTGAAGTGTCTCGAAAGCGCCGGTACTCAGCACATATATTGCCAGGCATGCATAGACGCTGCTGAACGCGAAAAATGAACGATTAGGCACACGAAAATTTTTCCCCCAACATTGAAAAAGTGGCACTGAGAATTCATTTTTGTGCCGAAAATTGAAGTGTCTCGAAAGCGCCGGTACTACGCACATATATTGCCAGGCATGCATAGACGCCGCCGAACGCGAAAAATGAACGATTAGGCACACAAAAATTTTCCCCCAACATTGAAAAAGTGGCACTGAGAATTCATTTTTGCGACAAAAATTGAAGTGTCTCGAAAGCGCCGGTACTCGGCACATATATTGCCAGGCATGCATAGACCCCGCCGAACGCGAAAAATGAACGATTAGGCAAACAAAAATTTTTCCCCCAACATTGAAAAAGTGGCACTGAGAATTCATTATTGCGCCGAAAATTCGTGTCTCGAAAGCGCCGGTACTCAGCACATATATTGCCATGCATGGATAGACGCAGCCGAACGCAAAAAATGAAAGATTAGGCACACAAAAATTTTCCCCACAACAATGAAAAAGTGGCACTGAGAATTCATTCTTGCGACGAAAATAAAGTGTCTCGAAAGCGCCGGTACTACGCACATATATTGCCAGACATGCATAAACGCCGCCGAACGCGAAAAATGAACGATTAGGCACACAAAAATTTTCCCCCCAACATTGAAAAAGTGGCACTGAGAATTCATTTTTGCGCCGAAAATTGAAGTGTCTCGAAAGCGCCGGTACTCAGCACATATATTGCCAGGCATGCATAGACGCTGCCGAACGCGAAAACTGAACGATTAGGCACAAAAAAATTTTTCGCACAACATTGAAAAAGTGGAACTGAGAATACATTTTTGCGACGAAAATTGAAGTGTCTCAAAAGCGTCGGTACTCAGCACTTATATTGCCAGGCATGCATAGACGCCGCCCAACGCGAAAAATGAGCGTTTAGGCACACAAAAACTTTCCCCCTAACATTGAAAAAGTGGCACTGAGAATTCATTTTTGCGCCGAGAATTGAAGTGTCTCGAAAGCGTCGGTACTCAGAACATATATTGCCAGGCATGCATAGACACTGCCAAACGCGAAAAATGAACGATTAGGCACACAAAAAATTTTCCCCCAACATTGAAAAAGTGGCACTGAGAATTCATTTTTGCGACGAAAATTGAAGTGTCTCGAAAGCGCCGGTACTTCGCACATATATTGCCAGGCATGCATAGACGCCGCCGAACGCGAAAAATGAACGATTAGGCACACAAAAATTTTCCCCACAACAATGAAAAAGTGGCACTGAGAATTCATTCTTGCGACGAAAATTAAAGTGTCTCGAAAGCGCCGGTACTACGCACATATATTGCCAGGCATGCATAGACGCTGCCGAACGCGAAAAATGAACGATTAGGCACACAATTATTTACCCCCCCACATTGAAAAAGTGGCACTGAGAATTCATTTTTGCGCCGAAAATTGAAGTGTCTCGAAAGCGTCGGTACTCAGCACATATATTGCCAGGAATGCATAGACGCCGCCCAACGCGAAAAATGAGCGATTAGGCACACAAAAATTTTCCCCACAACATTGAAAAAGTGGCACTGAGAATTCATTTTTGCGTCGAAAATTGAAGTGTCTCGAAAGCGCCGGTACTCAGCACATATATTGCCAGGCATGCATAGACGCTGCCGAACGCGAAAAATGACCGATTAGGCACACAAAAATTTTTCGCACAACATTGAAAAAGTGGCACTGAGAATACATTTTTGCGACGAAAATTGAAGTGTCTCGAAAGCGTCGGTACTCAGAACATATATTGCCAGGCATGCATAGACACTGCCAAACGCGAAAAATGAGCGATTAGGCACACAAAAATTTTCCCCGCAACATTGAAAAAGTGGCACTGAGAATTCATTTTTGCGACGAAAATTGAAGTGTCTCGAAAGCGCCGGTACTACGCACATATATTGCCAGGCATGCATAGACGCCGCCGAACGCGAAAAATGAAAGATTAGGCACACAAAAATTTTCCCCACAACAATGAAAAAGTGGCACTGAGAGTTCATTCTTGCGACGAAAATTGAAGTGTCTCGAAAGCGTCGGTACTCAGAACATATATTGCCAGACATGCATAGACACTGCGAAACGCGAAAAATGAACGATTAGGCACACAAAAATTTTTCGCACAACATTGAAAAAGTGGCACTGAGAATACATTTTTGCGACAAAAATTGAAGTGTCTCGAAAGCGTCGGTACTCAGCGCATATATTGCCAGGCATGCATAGACGCCGCCCAACGCGAAAAATGAGCCATTAGGCACACAAAACTTTTCCCCACAACATTGAAAAAGTGGCACTGAGAATTCATTTTTGCGCCGAAAATTGAAGTGTCTCGGAAGCGCCAGTACTCAGCACATATATTGCCAGGCATGCATAGACGCTGCCGAACGCGAAAAATGAAAGAATAGGCACACAAAAATTTTCCCCACAACAATGAAAAAGTGGCACTGAGAATTCATTCTTGCGACGAAAATATAGTGTCTCGAAAGCGCCAGTACTACGCACATATATTGCCAGGCATGCATAGACGCCGCCGAACGCGAAAAATGAACGATTAGGCACACAAAAATTTTCCCGCCAACATTGAAAAAGTGGCACTGAGAATTCGTTTTTGCGCCGAAAATTGAAGTGTCTCGAAAGCGCCGGTACTCAGCACATATATTGCCAGGCATGCATAGACGCCGCCGAACGCGAAAAACGAACGATTAGGCACACAAAAATTTTCCCCACAACAATGAAAAAGTGGCACTGAGAATTCATTCTTGCGACGAAAATTGAAGTTTCTCGAAAGCGTCGGTACTCAGAACATATATTGCCAGACATGCATAGACACTGCCGAACGCGAAAAATGAACGATTAGGCACACAAAAATTTTTCGCACAACATTGAAAAAGTGGCACTGAGAATACATTTTTGCGACAAAAATAGAAGTGTCTCGAAAGCGTCGGTACTCAGCACATATATTGCCAGGCATGCATAGACGCCGCCCAACGCGAAAAATGAGCGATTAGGCACACAAAATTTTTCCCCACAACATTGAAAAAGTGGCACTGAGAATTCATTTTTGCGCCGAAAATTGAAGTGTCTCGGAAGCGCCAGTACTCAGCACATATATTGCCAGGCATGCATAGACGCTGCCGAACGCGAAAAATGAAAGAATAGGCACACAAAAATTTTCCCCACAACAATGAAAAAGTGGCACTGAGAATTCATTCTTTCGACGAAAATATAGTGTCTCGAAAGCGCCGGTACTACGCACATATATTGCCAGGCATGCATAGACGCCGCCGAACGCGAAAAATGAACGATTAGGCACACAAAAATTTTCCCCACAACATTGAAAAAGTGGCACTGAGAATTCATTTTTGCGTCGAAAATTGAAGTGTCTCGAAAGCGCCGGTACTCAGCACATATATTGCCAGGCATGCATAGACGCTGCCGAACGCGAAAAATGACCGATTAGGCACACAAAAATTTTTCGCACAACATTGAAAAAGTGGCACTGAGAATACATTTTTGCGACGAAAATTGAAGTGTCTCGAAAGCGTCGGTACTCAGCACATATATTGCCAGGAATGCATAGACGCCGCCCAACGCGAAAAATGAGCGATTAGGCACACAAAAATTTTCCCCACAACATTGAAAAAGTGGCACTGAGAATTCATTTTTGCGTCGAAAATTGAAGTGTCTCGAAAGCGTCGGTACTCAGCACATATATTGCCAGGCATGCATAGACACTGCCAAACGCGAAAAATGAACGATTAGGCACACAAAAATTTTCCCCGCAACATTGAAAAAGTGGCACTGAGAATTCATTTTTGCGACGAAAATTGAAGTGTCTCGAAAGCGTCGGTACTCAGCACATATATTGCCAGGAATGCATAGACGCCGCCCAACGCGAAAAATGAGCGATTAGGCACACAAAAATTTTCCCCACAACATTGAAAAAGTGGCACTGAGAATTCATTTTTGCGTCGAAAATTGAAGTGTCTCGAAAGCGTCGGTACTCAGCACATATATTGCCAGGCATGCATAGACGCTGCCGAACGCGAAAAATGACCGATTAGGCACACAAAAATTTTTCGCACAACATTGAAAAAGTGGCACTGAGAATACATTTTTGCAACGAAAATTGAAGTGTCTCGAAAGCGTCGGTACTCAGCACATATATTGCCAGGCATGCATAGACGCTGCCGAACGCGAAAAATGACCGATTAGGCACACAAAAATTTTTCGCACAACATTGAAAAAGTGGCACTGAGAATACATTTTTGCGACGAAAATTGAAGTGTCTCGAAAGCGTCGGTACTCAGCACATATATTGCCAGGAATGCATAGACGCCGCCCAACGCGAAAAATGAGCGATTAGGCACACAAAAATTTTCCCCACAACATTGAAAAAGTGGCACTGAGAATTCATTTTTGCGTCGAAAATTGAAGTGTCTCGAAAGCGTCGGTACTCAGCACATATATTGCCAGGCATGCATAGACACTGCCAAACGCGAAAAATGAACGATTAGGCACACAAAAATTTTCCCCGCAACATTGAAAAAGTGGCACTGAGAATTCATTTTTGCGACGAAAATTGAAGTGTCTCGAAAGCGTCGGTACTCAGCACATATATTGCCAGGAATGCATAGACGCCGCCCAACGCGAAAAATGAGCGATTAGGCACACAAAAATTTTCCCCACAACATTGAAAAAGTGGCACTGAGAATTCATTTTTGCGTCGAAAATTGAAGTGTCTCGAAAGCGTCGGTACTCAGCACATATATTGCCAGGCATGCATAGACGCTGCCGAACGCGAAAAATGACCGATTAGGCACACAAAAATTTTTCGCACAACATTGAAAAAGTGGCACTGAGAATACATTTTTGCGACGAAAATTGAAGTGTCTCGAAAGCGTCGGTACTCAGCACATATATTGCCAGGAATGCATAGACGCCGCCCAACGCGAAAAATGAGCGATTAGGCACACAAAAATTTTCCCCACAACATTGAAAAAGTGGCGCTGAGAATTCATTTTTGCGCCGAAAATTGAAGTGTCTCGAAAGCGCCGGTACTCAGCACATATATTGCCAGGCATGCATAGACGCCGCCGAACGCGAAAAATGAACGATTAGGCACACAATTATTTTCCCCCCAAGATTGAAAAAGTGGCACTGAGAATTCATTTTTGCGCCGAGAATTGAAGTGTCTCGAAAGCGTCGGTACTCAGAACATATATTGCCAGGCATGCATAGACACTGCCAAACGCGAAAAATGAACGATTAGGAACACAAAAATTTTTCTCCCAACATTAAAAAAGTGGCACTGAGAATTCATTTTTGCGCCGAAAATTGAAGTGTCTCTAAAGCGCCGGTACTCAGCACGTATATTGCCAGGCATGCATAGACGCTGCCGAACGCGAAAAATGAAAGATTAGGCACACAAAAATTTTTCGCACAACATTGAAAAAGTGGCACTGAGAATTCATTCTTGCGACGAAAATAAAGTGTCTCGAAAGCGCCGGTACTCAGAACATATATTGCCAGGAATGCATAGACGCCGCCCAACGCGAAAAATGAGCGATTAGGCACACAAAAATTTTCCCCACAACATTGAAAAAGTGGCACTGAGAATTCATTTTTGCGTCGAAAATTGAAGTGTCTCGAAAGCGTCGGTACTCAGCACATATATTGCCAGGCATGCATAGACACTGCCAAACGCGAAAAATGAACGATTAGGCACACAAAAATTTTCCCCGCAACATTGAAAAAGTGGCACTGAGAATTCATTTTTGCGACGAAAATTGAAGTGTCTCGAAAGCGTCGGTACTCAGCACATATATTGCCAGGAATGCATAGACGCCGCCCAACGCGAAAAATGAGCGATTAGGCACACAAAAATTTTCCCCACAACATTGAAAAAGTGGCACTGAGAATTCATTCTTGCGACGAAAATTGAAGTTTCTCGAAAGCGTCGGTACTCAGAACATATATTGCCAGACATGCATAGACACTGCCGAACGCGAAAAATGAACGATTAGGCACACAAAAATTTTTCGCACAACATTGAAAAAGTGGCACTGAGAATACATTTTTGCGACAAAAATAGAAGTGTCTCGAAAGCGTCGGTACTCAGCACATATATTGCCAGGCATGCATAGACGCCGCCCAACGCGAAAAATGAGCGATTAGGCACACAAAATTTTTCCCCACAACATTGAAAAAGTGGCACTGAGAATTCATTTTTGCGCCGAAAATTGAAGTGTCTCGGAAGCGCCAGTACTCAGCACATATATTGCCAGGCATGCATAGACGCTGCCGAACGCGAAAAATGAAAGAATAGGCACACGAAAATTTTCCCCACAACAATGAAAAAGTGGCACTGAGAATTCATTCTTGCGACGAAAATTGAAGTGTCTCGAAAGCGTCGGTACTCAGCACATATATTGCCAGGAATGCATAGACGCCGCCCAACGCGAAAAATGAGCGATTAGGCACACAAAAATTTTCCCCACAACATTGAAAAAGTGGCACTGAGAATTCATTTTTGCGTCGAAAATTGAAGTGTCTCGAAAGCGTCGGTACTCAGCACATATATTGCCAGGCATGCATAGACACTGCCAAACGCGAAAAATGAACGATTAGGCACACAAAAATTTTCCCCGCAACATTGAAAATGTGGCACTGAGAATTCATTTTTGCGACGAAAATTGAAGTGTCTCGAAAGCGTCTGTACTCAGCACATATATAGCCAGGAATGCATAGACGCCGCCCAACGCGAAAAATGAGCGATTAGGCACACAAATATTTTCCCCTCAACATTGAAAAAGTGGCACTGAGAATTCATTTTTGCGTCGAAAATTGAAGTGTCTCGAAAGCGTCGGTACTCAGCACATATATTGCCAGGCATGCATAGACGCTGCCGAACGCGAAAAATGACCGATTAGGCACACAAAAATTTTTCGCACAACATTGAAAAAGTGGCACTGAGAATACATTTTTGCGCCGAGAATTGAAGTGTCTCGAAAGCGTCGGTACTCAGAACATATATTGCCAGGCATGCATAGACACTGCCAAACGCGAAAAATGAACGATTAGGAACACAAAAATTTTTCTCCCAACATTAAAAAAGTGGCACTGAGAATTCATTTTTGCGCCGAAAATTGAAGTGTCTCTAAAGCGCCGGTACTCAGCACGTATATTGCCAGGCATGCATAGACGCTGCCGAACGCGAAAAGTGAAAGATTAGGCACACAAAAATTTTCCCCACAACAATGAAAAAGTGGCACTGAGAATTCATTCTTGCGACGAAAATTAAAGTGTCTCGAAAGCGCCGGTACTACGCACATATATTGCCAGACATGCATAAACGCCGCCGAACGCGAAAAATGAACGATTAGGCACACAAAAATTTTCCCCCAACATTGAAAAAGTGGCACTAAGAATTCATTTTTGCGCCGAAAATTGAAGTGTCTCGAAAGCGCCGGTACTCAGCACATATATTGCCAGGCATGCATACACGCTGCCGAACGCGAAAAATGAACGATTAGGCACAAAAAAATTTTTCGCACAACATTGAAAAAGTGGAACTGAGAATACATTTTTGCGACGAAAATTGAAGTGTCTCGAAAGCGTCGGTACTCATCACATATATTGCCAGGCATGCATAGACGCCGCCCAACGCGAAAAATGAGCGTTTAGGCACACAAAAACTTTCCCCCTAACATTGAAAAAGTGGCACTGAGAATTCATTTTTGCGCCGAGAATTGAAGTGTCTCGAAAGCGCCGGTACTCAGAACATATATTGCCAGGCATGCATAGACACTGCCAAACGCGAAAAATGAACGATTAGGCACACAAAAAATTTTCCCCCAACATTGAAAAAGTGGCACTGAGAATTCATTTTTGCGACGAAAATTGAAGTGTCTCGAAAGCGCCGGTACTACGCACATATATTGCCAGGCATGCATAGACGCCGCCGAACGCGAAAAATGAACGATTAGGCACACAAAAATTTTTCCCCCAACATTGAAAAAGTGGCACTGAGAATTCATTTTTGCGCCGAAAATTGAAGTGTCTCGGAAGCGCCAGTACTAAGCACATATATTGCCAGGCATGCATAGACGCTGCCGAACGCGAAAAATGAAAGATTAGGCACACAAAAATTTTCCCCACAACAATGAAAAAGTGGCACTGAGAATTCATTCTTGCGACGAAAATTAAAGTGTCTCGAAAGCGCCGGTACTACGCACATATATTGCCAGGCATGCATAGACGCCGCCGAACGCGAAAAATGAACGATTAGGCACACAAAAAATTTCCCCCCAACATTGAAAAAGTGGCACTGAGAATTCATTTTTGCGCCGAAAATTGAAGTGTCTCGAAAGCGCCGGTACTCAGCACATATATTGCCAGGCATGCATAGACGCTGCCGAACGCGAAAAATGAACGATTAGGCACACAATTATTTACCCCCCCACATTGAAAGACTGGCACTGAGAATTCATTTTTGCGCCGAAAATTGAAGTGTCTCGAAAGCGTCGGTACTCAGAACATATATTGCCAGGCATGCATAGACACTGCCAAACGCGAAAAATGAACGATTAGGCACACAAAAATTTTTCGCACAACATTGAAAAAGTGGCACTGAGAATACATTTTTGCGACAAAAATTGAAGTGTCTCGAAAGCGTCGGTACTCAGCACATATATTGCCAGGCATGCATAGACGCCGCCCAACGCGAAAAATGAGCGATTAGGCACACAAAATTTTTCCCCACAACATTGAAAAAGTGGCACTGAGAATTCATTTTTGCGCCGAAAATTGAAGTGTCTCGGAAGCGCCAGTACTCAGCACATATATTACCAGGCATGCATAGACGCTGCCGAACGCGAAAAATGAAAGATTAGGCACACAAAAATTTTCCCCACAACAATGAAAAAGTGGCACTGAGAATTCATTTTTGCGCCGAAAATTGAAATGTCTCGAAAGCGCCGGTACTCAGCGCATATATTGCCAGGCATGCATAGACGCTGCCGAACGCGAAAAATGAACGATTAGGCACACAAAAATTTTTCGCACAACATTGAAAAAGTGGCACTGAGAATACATTTTTGCGACGAAAATTGAAGTGTCTCGAAAGCGTCGGTACTCAGCACATATATTGCCAGGAATGCATAGACGCCGCCAAACGCGAAAAATGAACGATTAGGCACACAAAAATTTTTCGCACAACATTGAAAAAGTGGCACTGAGAATACATTTTTGCGACAAAAATTGAAGTGTCTCGAAAGCGTCGGTACTCAGCACATATATTGCCAGGCATGCATAGACGCCGCCCAACGCGAAAAATTAACGATTAGGCACACAAAATTTTTCCCCACAACATTGAAAAAGTGGCATTGAGAATTCATTTTTGCGCCGAAAATTGAAGTGTCTCGGAAGCGCCAGTACTCAGCACATATATTGCCAGGCATGCATAGACACTGCCAAACGCGAAAAATGAACGATTAGGCACACAAAAATTTTCCCCACAACATTGAAGAAGTGGCACTGAGAATTCATTTTTGCGCCGAAAATTGAAGTGTCTCGAAAGCGCCGGTACTCAGCACATATATTGCCAGGCATGCATAGACGCTGCCTAACGCGAAAAATGAACGATTAGGCACACAAAAATTTTTCGCACAACATTGAAAAAGTGGCACTGAGAATACATTTTTGCGACGAAAATCGAAGTGTCTCGAAAGCGTCGGTACTCAGCACATATATTGCCAGGAATGCATAGACGCCGCCAAACGCGAAAAATGAACGATTAGGCACACAAAAATTTTTCGCACAACATTGAAAAAGTGGCACTGAGAATACATTTTTGCGACAAAAATTGAAGTGTCTCGAAAGCGTCGGTACTCAGCACATATATTGCCAGGCATGCATAGACGCCGCCCAACGCGAAAAATTAACGATTAGGCACACAAAATTTTTCCCCACAACATTGAAAAAGTGGCACTGAGAATTCATTTTTGCGCCGAAAATTGAAGTGTCTCGGAAGCGCCAGTACTCAGCACATATATTGCCAGGCATGCATAGACACTGCCAAACGCGAAAAATGAACGATTAGGCACACAAAAATTTTCCCCACAACATTGAAGAAGTGGCACTGAGAATTCATTTTTGCGCCGAAAATTGAAGTGTCTCGAAAGCGCCGGTACTCAGCACATATATTGCCAGGCATGCATAGACGCTGCTGAACGCGAAAAATGGACGATTAGGCACAAGAAAATTTTTCCCCCAACATTGAAAAAGGGGCACTGAGAATTCATTTTTGCGCCGAAAATTGAAGTGTCTCGAAAGCGCCGGTACTACGCACATATATTGCCAGGCATGCATAGACGCCGCCGAACGCGAAAAATGAACGATTAGGCACACAAAAATTTTCCCCCAACATTGAAAAAGTGGCACTGAGAATTCATTTTTGCGACAAAAATTGAAGTGTCTCGAAAGCGCCGGTACTCGGCACATATATTGCCAGGCATGCATAGACGCCGCCGAACGCGAAAAATGAACGATTAGGCAAACAAAAATTTTTCCCCCAACATTGAAAAAGTGGCACTGAGAATTCATTATTGCGCCGAAAATTCGTGTCTCGAAAGCGCCGGTACTCAGCACATATATTGCCATGCATGGATAGACGCAGCCGAACGCAAAAAATGAAAGATTAGGCACACAAAAATTTTCCCCACAACATTGAAAAAGTGGCACTGAGAATCCATTTTTGCGACGAAAATTCAAGTGTCTCGAAAGCGCCGGTACTACGCACATATATTTCCAGGCATGCATAGACGCCGCCGAACGCGAAAAATGAACGATTAGGCACACAAAATTTTTCCACCCGACATTGAAAATGTGGCACTGAGAATTCATTTTTGCGCCGAAAATTGAAGTGTCTCGAAAGCGCCGGTATTCAGCACATATATTGCCAGGCATGCGTAGACGCCGCCGAACGCGAAAAATGGACGACTAGGCACACAAAAATTTTTCCCCCAACATTGAAAAAGTGCCACTGAGAATTCATTTTTGTGCCGAAAATTGAAGTGTCTCGAAAGCGCCGGTACTCAGAACATATATTGCCAGGCATGCATAGACACTGCCAAACGCGAAAAATGAACGATTTGGCACAAAAAAAATTTTCCCCCAACATTGAAAAAGTGGCACTGAGAATTCATTTTTGCGACGAAAATTGAAGTGTCTCGAAAGCGACGGTACTACGCACATATATTGCCAGGCATGCATAGACGCCGCCGAACGCGAAAAATGAACGATTAGGCACACAAAAATTTTTCCCACAACATTGAAAAAGTGGCACTGAGAATTCATTTTTGCGCCGAAAATTGAAGTGTCTCGGAAGCGCCAGTACTAAGCGCATATATTGCCAGGCATGCATAGACGCTGCCGAACGCGAAAAATGAACGATTAGGCACACAAAAATTTTTCGCACAACATTGAAAAAGTTGCACTGAGAATACATTTTTGCGACGAAAATTGAAGTGTCTCGAAAGCGTCGGTACTCAGCACATATATTGCCAGGAATGCATAGACGCCGCCAAACGCGAAAAAATGAACGATTAGGCACACAAAAATTTTTCGCACAACATTGAAAAAGTGGCACTGAGAATACATTTTTGCGACAAAAATTGAAGTGTCTCGAAAGCGTCGGTACTCAGCACATATATTGCCAGGCATGCATAGACGCCGCCCAACGCGAAAAATTAACGATTAGGCACACAAAATTTTTCCCCACAACATTGAAAAAGTGGCACTGAGAATTCATTTTTGCGCCGAAAATTGAAGTGTCTCGAAAGCGCCGGTACTCAGCACATATATTGCCAGGCATGCATAGACGCTGCCGAACGCGAAAAATGAACGATTAGGCACACAATTATTTACCCCCCCACATTGAAAGACTGGCACTGAGAATTCATTTTTGCGCCGAAAATTGAAGTGTCTCGAAAGCGTCGGTACTCAGAACATATATTGCCAGGCATGCATAGACACTGCCAAACGCGAAAAATGAACGATTAGGCACACAAAAATTTTTCGCACAACATTGAAAAAGTGGCACTGAGAATACATTTTTGCGACAAAAATTGAAGTGTCTCGAAAGCGTCGGTACTCAGCACATATATTGCCAGGCATGCATAGACGCCGCCCAACGCGAAAAATGAGCGATTAGGCACACAAAATTTTTCCCCACAACATTGAAAAAGTGGCACTGAGAATTCATTTTTGCGCCGAAAATTGAAGTGTCTCGGAAGCGCCAGTACTCAGCACATATATTACCAGGCATGCATAGACGCTGCCGAACGCGAAAAATGAAAGATTAGGCACACAAAAATTTTCCCCACAACAATGAAAAAGTGGCACTGAGAATTCATTTTTGCGCCGAAAATTGAAATGTCTCGAAAGCGCCGGTACTCAGCGCATATATTGCCAGGCATGCATAGACGCTGCCGAACGCGAAAAATGAACGATTAGGCACACAAAAATTTTTCGCACAACATTGAAAAAGTGGCACTGAGAATACATTTTTGCGACGAAAATTGAAGTGTCTCGAAAGCGTCGGTACTCAGCACATATATTGCCAGGAATGCATAGACGCCGCCAAACGCGAAAAATGAACGATTAGGCACACAAAAATTTTTCGCACAACATTGAAAAAGTGGCACTGAGAATACATTTTTGCGACAAAAATTGAAGTGTCTCGAAAGCGTCGGTACTCAGCACATATATTGCCAGGCATGCATAGACGCCGCCCAACGCGAAAAATTAACGATTAGGCACACAAAATTTTTCCCCACAACATTGAAAAAGTGGCATTGAGAATTCATTTTTGCGCCGAAAATTGAAGTGTCTCGGAAGCGCCAGTACTCAGCACATATATTGCCAGGCATGCATAGACACTGCCAAACGCGAAAAATGAACGATTAGGCACACAAAAATTTTCCCCACAACATTGAAGAAGTGGCACTGAGAATTCATTTTTGCGCCGAAAATTGAAGTGTCTCGAAAGCGCCGGTACTACGCACATATATTGCCAGGCATGCATAGACGCCGCCGAACGCGAAAAATGAACGATTAGGCACACAAAAATTTTCCCCCAACATCGAAAAAGTGGCACTGAGAATTCATTTTTGCGACAAAAATTGAAGTGTCTCGAAAGCGCCGGTACTCGGCACATATATTGCCAGGCATGCATAGACGCCGCCGAACGCGAAAAATGAACGATTAGGCAAACAAAAATTTTTCCCCCAACATTGAAAAAGTGGCACTGAGAATTCATTATTGCGCCGAAAATTCGTGTCTCGAAAGCGCCGGTACTCAGCACATATATTGCCATGCATGGATAGACGCAGCCGAACGCAAAAAATGAAAGATTAGGCACACAAAAATTTTCCCCCAACATCGAAAAAGTGGCACTGAGAATTCATTTTTGCGACAAAAATTGAAGTGTCTCGAAAGCGCCGGTACTCGGCACATATATTGCCAGGCATGCATAGACGCCGCCGAACGCGAAAAATGAACGATTAGGCAAACAAAAATTTTTCCCCCAACATTGAAAAAGTGGCACTGAGAATTCATTATTGCGCCGAAAATTCGTGTCTCGAAAGCGCCGGTACTCAGCACATATATTGCCATGCATGGATAGACGCAGCCGAACGCGAAAAATGAAAGATTAGACACAAAAATTTTCCCCACAACATTGAAAAAGTGGCACTGAGAATCCATTTTTGCGACGAAAATTCAAGTGTCTCGAAAGCGCCGGTACTACGCACATATATTTCCAGGCATGCATAGACGCCGCCGAACGCGAAAAATGAACGATTAGGCACACAAAATTTTTCCACCCAACATTGAAAATGTGGCACTGAGAATTCATTTTTGCGCCGAAAATTGAAGTGTCTCGAAAGCGCCGGTATTCAGCACATATATTGCCAGGCATGCGTAGACGCCGCCGAACGCGAAAAATGGACGACTAGGCACACAAAAATTTTTCCCCCAACATTGAAAAAGTGCCACTGAGAATTCATTTTTGTGCCGAAAATTGAAGTGTCTCGAAAGCGCCGGTACTCAGAACATATATTGCCAGGCATGCATAGACACTGCCAAACGCGAAAAATGAACGATTTGGCACAAAAAAAATTTTCCCCCAACATTGAAAAAGTGGCACTGAGAATTCATTTTTGCGACGAAAATTGAAGTGTCTCGAAAGCGCCGGTACTACGCACATATATTGCCAGGCATGCATAGACGCCGCCGAACGCGAAAAATGAACGATTAGGCACACAAAAATTTTTCCCACAACATCGAAAAAGTGGCACTGAGAATTCATTTTTGCGCCGAAAATTGAAGTGTCTCGGAAGCGCCAGTACTAAGCGCATATATTGCCAGGCATGCATAGACGCTGCCGAACGCGAAAAATGAACGATTAGGCACACAAAAATTTTTCGCACAACATTGAAAAAGTTGCACTGAGAATACATTTTTGCGACGAAAATTGAAGTGTCTCGAAAGCGTCGGTACTCAGCACATATATTGCCAGGCATGCATAGACGCCGCCCAACGCGAAAAATTAACGATTAGGCACACAAAATTTTTCCCCACAACATTGAAAAAGTGGCATTGAGAATTCATTTTTGCGCCGAAAATTGAAGTGTCTCGGAAGCGCCAGTACTCAGCACATATATTGCCAGGCATGCATAGACACTGCCAAACGCGAAAAATGAACGATTAGGCACACAAAAATTTTCCCCACAACATTGAAGAAGTGGCACTGAGAATTCATTTTTGCGCCGAAAATTGAAGTGTCTCGAAAGCGCCGGTACTACGCACATATATTGCCAGGCATGCATAGACGCCGCCGAACGCGAAAAATGAACGATTAGGCACACAAAAATTTTCCCCCAACATCGAAAAAGTGGCACTGAGAATTCATTTTTGCGACAAAAATTGAAGTGTCTCGAAAGCGCCGGTACTCGGCACATATATTGCCAGGCATGCATAGACGCCGCCGAACGCGAAAAATGAACGATTAGGCAAACAAAAATTTTTCCCCCAACATTGAAAAAGTGGCACTGAGAATTCATTATTGCGCCGAAAATTCGTGTCTCGAAAGCGCCGGTACTCAGCACATATATTGCCAGGCATGCATAGACGCCGCCGAACGCGAAAAATGAACGATTAGGCACACAAAAATTTTCCCCCAACATCGAAAAAGTGGCACTGAGAATTCATTTTTGCGACAAAAATTGAAGTGTCTCGAAAGCGCCGGTACTCGGCACATATATTGCCAGGCATGCATAGACGCCGCCGAACGCGAAAAATGAACGATTAGGCAAACAAAAATTTTTCCCCCAACATTGAAAAAGTGGCACTGAGAATTCATTATTGCGCCGAAAATTCGTGTCTCGAAAGCGCCGGTACTCAGCACATATATTGCCATGCATGGATAGACGCAGCCGAACGCGAAAAATGAAAGATTAGACACAAAAATTTTCCCCACAACATTGAAAAAGTGGCACTGAGAATCCATTTTTGCGACGAAAATTCAAGTGTCTCGAAAGCGCCGGTACTACGCACATATATTTCCAGGCATGCATAGACGCCGCCGAACGCGAAAAATGAACGATTAGGCACACAAAATTTTTCCACCCAACATTGAAAATGTGGCACTGAGAATTCATTTTTGCGCCGAAAATTGAAGTGTCTCGAAAGCGCCGGTATTCAGCACATATATTGCCAGGCATGCATAGACGCCGCCGAACGCGAAAAATGGACGACTAGGCACACAAAAATTTTTCCCCCAACATTGAAAAAGTGCCACTGAGAATTCATTTTTGTGCCGAAAATTGAAGTGTCTCGAAAGCGCCGGTACTACGCACATATATTGCCAGGCATGCATAGACACTGCCAAACGCGAAAAATGAACGATTTCGCACAAAAAAAATTTTCCCCCAACATTGAAAAAGTGGCACTGAGAATTCATTTTTGCGACGAAAATTGAAGTGTCTCGAAAGCGCCGGTACTACGCACATATATTGCCAGGCATGCATAGACGCCGCCGAACGCGAAAAATGAACGATTAGGCACACAAAAATTTTTCCCACAACATCGAAAAAGTGGCACTGAGAATTCATTTTTGCGCCGAAAATTGAAGTGTCTCGGAAGCGCCAGTACTAAGCGCATATATTGCCAGGCATGCATAGACGCTGCCGAACGCGAAAAATGAACGATTAGGCACACAAAAATTTTTCGCACAACATTGAAAAAGTTGCACTGAGAATACATTTTTGCGACGAAAATTGAAGTGTCTCGAAAGCGTCGGTACTCAGCACATATATTGCCAGGAATGCATAGACGCCGCCAAACGCGAAAAAATGAACGATTAGGCACACAAAAATTTTTCGCACAACATTGAAAAAGTGGCACTGAGAATACATTTTTGCGACAAAAATTGAAGTGTCTCGAAAGCGTCGGTACTCAGCACATATATTGCCAGGCATGCATAGACGCCGCCCAACGCGAAAAATTAACGATTAGGCACACAAAATTTTTCCCCACAACATTGAAAAAGTGGCACTGAGAATTCATTTTTGCGCCGAAAATTGAAGTGTCTCGGAAGCGCCAGTACTCAGCACATATATTGCCAGGCATGCATAGACACTGCCAAACGCGAAAAATGAACGATTAGGCACACAAAAATTTTCCCCACAACATTGAAGAAGTGGCACTGAGAATTCATTTTTGCGCCGAAAATTGAAGTGTCTCGAAAGCGCCGGTACTCAGCACATATATTGCCATGCATGCATAGACGCTGCTGAAAGCGAAAAATGAACGATTAGGCACACGAAAATTTTTCCCCCAACATTGAAAAAGTGGCACTGAGAATTCATTTTTGCGCCGAAAATTGAAGTGTCTCGAAAGCGCCGGTACTACGCACATATATTGCCAGGCATGCGTAGACGCCGCCGAACGCGAAAAATGAACGATTAGGCACACAAAAATTTTCCCCCAACATTGAAAAAGTGGCACTGAGAATTCATTTTTGCGACAAAAATTGAAGTGTCTCGAAAGCGCCGGTACTCGGCACATATATTGCCAGGCATGCATAGACGCCGCCGAACGCGAAAAATGAACGATTAGGCAAACAAAAATTTTTCCCCCAACATTGAAAAAGTGGCACTGAGAATTCACTATTGCGCCGAAAATTCGTGTCTCGAAAGCGCCGGTACTCAGCACATATATTGCCATGCATGGATAGACGCAGCCGAACGCAAAAAATGAAAGATTAGGCAGACAAAAATTTTCCCCACAACATTGAAAAAGTGGCACTGAGAATCCATTTTTGCGACGAAAATTGAAGTGTCTCGAAAGCGCCGGTACTACGCACATATATTGCCAGGCATGGATAGACGCCGCCGAACGCGAAAAATGAACGATTAGGCACAGGAAAATTTTCCCCCCAACATTGAAAAAGTGGCGCTGAGAATTCATTTTTGCGCGGAAAATTGAAGTGTCTCGAAAGCGCCGGTATTCAGCACATATATTGCCAGGAATGCATAGACACTGCCAAACGCGAAAAATTAACTATTAGGCACAGAAAAATTTTTCCCCCAACATTGAAAAAGTGGCACTGAGAATTCATTTTTGCGCCGAAAATTGAAGTGTCTCGAAAGCGCCGGTACTCAGCACATATATTGCCAGGCATGGATAGACGCCGCCGAACGCGAAAAATGAACGATTAGGCACAGGAAAATTTTCCCCCCAACATTGAAAAAGTGGCGCTGAGAATTCATTTTTGCGCGGAAAATTGAAGTGTCTCGAAAGCGCCGGTATTCAGCACATATATTGCCAGGAATGCATAGACGCTGCCGAACGCGAAAAATGAACGATTAGGCACACCAAAGTTTTTCCCCCAACATTGAAAAAGTGGCCCTGAGAATTTATTTTTGCGCCGAAAATTGAAGTGTCTCGAAAGCGCCGGTACTCAGCACATATATTCCCAGGCATGCATAGACGCTGCCGAACGCGAAAAATGAAAGATTAGGCACACAAATGTTTTTCCCCCAACATTGAAAAAGTGGCACTGAGAATTCATTTTTGCGACAAAAATTGAAGTGTCTCGAAAGCGCCGGTACTCGGCACATATATTGCCAGGCATGCATTGACGCCGCCGAAAGCGAAAAATGAACGATTAGGCAAACAAAAATTTTTCCCCCAACATTGAAAATGTGGCACTCAGAATTCATTATTGCGCCGAAAATTGAAGTGTCTCGAAGCGCCGATACTCAGCACATATATTGCCATGCATGGATAGACGCAGCCGAACGCGAAAAATGAAAGATTAGACACAAAAATTTTCCCCACAACATTGAAAATGTGGCACTGAGAATCCATTTTTGCGACGAAAATTCAAGTGTCTCGAAAGCGCCGGTACTACGCACATATATTTCCAGGCATGCATAGACGCCGCCGAACGCGAAAAATGAACGATTAGGCACACAAAATTTTTCCACCCAACATTGAAAATGTGGCACTGAGAATTCATTTTTGCGCCGAAAATGGAAGTGTCTCGAAAGCGCCGGTATTCAGCACATATATTGCCAGGCATGCGTAGACGCCGCCGAAAGCGAAAAATGGACGACTAGGCACACAAAAATTTTTCCCCCAACATTGAAAAAGTGCCACTGAGAATTCATTTTTGTGCCGAAAATTGAAGTGTCTCGAAAGCGCCGGTACTCAGAACATATATTGCCAGGCATGCATAGACACTGCCAAACGCGAAAAATGAACGATTAGGCACACAAAAAATTTTCCCCCAACATTGAAAAAGTGGCACTGAGAATTTATTTTTGCGACGAAAATTGAAGTGTCTCGAAAGCGCCGGTACTACGCACATATATTGCCAGGCATACATAGACGCCGCCGAACGCGAAAAATGAACGATTAGGCACACAAAAAATTTCCCCCCAACATTGAAAAAGTGGCACTGAGAATTCATTTTTGCGCCGAAAATTGAAGTGTCTCGTAAGCGCCAGTACTAAGCACATATATTGCCAGGCATGCATAGACGCTGCCGAACGCGAAAAATGAAAGATTAGGCACACAAAAATTTCCCCACAACAATGAAAAAGTGGCACTGAGAATTCATTCTTGCGACGAAAATTAAAGTGTCTCGAAAGCGCCGGTACTACGCACATATATTGCCAGGCATGCATAGACGCCGCCGAACGCGAAAAATGAACGATTAGGCACACAAAAAATTTCCCCCCAACATTGAAAAAGTGGCACTGAGAATAAATTTTTGCGCCGAAAATTGAAGTGTGTCGAAAGCGCCGGTACTCAGCACATATATTGCCAGGCATGCATAGACACTGCCAAACGCGAAAAATGAACGATTAGGCACACAAAATTTTTCCCCACAACATTGAAAAAGTGGCACTGAGAATTCATTTTTGCGCCGAAAATTGAAGTGTCTCGGAAGCGCCAGTACTCAGCACATATATTACCAGGCATGCATAGACGCTGCCGAACGCGAAAAATGAAAGATTAGGCACACAAAAATTTTCCCCACAACAATGAAAAAGTGGCACTGAGAATTCATTTTTGCGCCGAAAATTGAAGTGTCTCGAAAGCGCCGGTACTCAGCGCATATATTGCCAGGCATGCATAGACGCTGCCGAACGCGAAAAATGAACGATTAGGCACAAAAAATTTTTCGCACAACATTGAAAAAGTGGCACTGAGAATACATTTTTGCGACGAAAATTGAAGTGTCTCGAAAGCGTCGGTACTCAGCACATATATTGCCAGGAATGCATAGACGCCGCCAAACGCGAAAAATGAACGATTAGGCACACAAAAATTTTTCGCACAACATTGAAAAAGTGGCACTGAGAATACATTTTTGCGACAAAAATTGAAGTGTCTCGAAAGCGTCGGTACTCAGCACATATATTGCCAGGCATGCATAGACGCCGCCCAACGCGAAAAATTAACGATTAGGCCCACAATTATTTTCCCCCCAAGATTGAAAAAGTGGCACTGAGAATTCATTTTTGCGCCGAGAATTGAAGTGTCTCGAAAGCGTCGGTACTCAGAACATATATTGCCAGGCATGCATAGACACTGCCAAACGCGAAAAATGAACGATTAGGAACACAAACATTTTTCCCCCAACATTGAAAAAGTGGCACTGAGAATTCATTTTTGCGCCGAAAATTGAAGTGTCTCTAAAGCGCCGGTATTCAGCACGTATATTGCCAGGCATGCATAGACGCTGCCGAACGCGAAAAATGAAAGATTAGGCACACAAAAATTTTTCCCCCAACATTGAAAAAGTGGCACTGAGAATTCATTTTTGCGACGAAAATTTAAGTGTCTCGAAAGCGCCGGTACTCAGCACATATATTGCCAGGCATGCATAGACGCCGCCGAACGCGAAAAATGAACGATTAGGCACACAAAAATTTTTCCCCCAACATTGAAAAAGTGGCACTGAGAATTCATTTTTGCGCCTAAAATTGAAGTGTCTCGGAAGCGCCAGTACTCAGCACATATATTGCCAGGCATGCATAGACGCTGCCGAACGCGAAAAATGAAAGATTAGGCACACAAAAATTTTCCCCACAACAATGAAAAAGTGGCACTGAGAATTCATTCTTGCGACGAAAATAAAGTGTCTCGAAAGCGCCGGTACTACGCACATATATTGCCAGACATGCATAAACGCCGCCAAACCAGAAAAATGAACGATTAGGCACACAAAAATTTTCCCCCCAACATTGAAAAAGTGGCACTGAGAATTCATTTTTGCGCCGAAAATTGAAGTGTCTCGAAAGCGCCGGTATTCAGCACATATATTGGCAGGCATGCGTAGACGCCGCCGAACGCGAAAAATGGACGACTAGGCACACAAAAATTTTTCCCCCAACATTGAAAAAGTGCCACTGAGAATTCATTTTTGTGCCGAAAATTGAAGTGTCTCGAAAGCGCCGGTACTACGCTCATATATTGCCAGGCATGCATAGACGTCGCCGAACGCGAACAATGAACGATTAGGCACACAAAAATTTTCCCCCCAACATTGAAAAAGTGGCACTGAGAATTCATTTTTGCGCCGAAAATTGAAGTGTCTCGAAAGCGCCGGTACTCAGCACATATATTGCCAGGCATGCATAGACGCCGCCGAACGCGAAAAATGAACGATTAGGCACACAAAAATTTTTCCCCCAACATTGAAAAAGTGGCACTGAGAATTCATTTTTGTGCCGAAAATTGAAGTGTCTCGGAAGCGCCAGTACTCAGCACATATATTGCCAGGCATGCATAGACGCTGCCGAACGCGAAAAATGAAAGATTAGGCACACAAAAATTTTCCCCACAACAATGAAAAAGTGGCACTGAGAATTCATTCTTGCGACGAAAATAAAGTGTCTCGAAAGCGCCGGTACTACGCACATATATTGCCAGGCCTGCATAGACGCCGCCGAACGCGAAAAATGAACGATTAGGCACACAAAAATTTTCCCCCCAACATTGAAAAAGTGGCACTGAGAATTCATTTTAGCCCCGAAAATTGAAGTGTCTCGAAAGCGCCGGTACTCAGCACATATATTGCCAGGCATGCATAGACGCCGCCGAACGCGAAAAATGAACGATTAGGCCCACAAAAATTTTCCCCCCAACATTGAAAAAGTGGCACTGAGAATTCATTTTTGCGCCGAAAATTGAAGTGTCTCGAAAGCGCCGGTACTCAGCACATATATTGCAAGGCATGCATAGACGCTGCCGAACGCGAAAAATGAACGATTAGGCACACAAAAATTTTTCGCACAACATTGAAAAAGTGGAACTGAGAATACATTTTTGCGACGAAAATTTAAGTGTCTCGAAAGCGTCGGTAATCAGAACATATATTGCCAGGCATGCATAGACACTGCCAAACGCGAAAAATGAACGATTAGGAACACAAAAATTTTTCTCCCAACATTGAAAAAGTGGCACTGAGAATTCATTTTTGCGCCGAAAATTGAAGTGTCTCTAAAGCGCCGGTACTCAGCACGTATATTGCCAGGCATGCATAGACGCTGCCGAACGCGAAAAATGAAAGATTAGGCACACAAAAATTTTTCCCCAAACATTGAAAAAGTGGCACTGAGAATTCATTTTTGCGACGAAAATTTAAGTGTCTCGAAAGCGCCGGTACTCAGCACATATATTGCCAGGCATGCATAGACGCCGCCGAACGCGAAAAATGAACGATTAGGCACACAAAAATTTTTCCCCCAACATTGAAAAAGTGGCACTGAGAATTCATTTTTGCGCCTAAAATTGAAGTGTCTCGGAAGCGCCAGTACTCAGCACATATATTGCCAGGCATGCATAGACGCTGCCGAACGCGAAAAATGAAAGATTAGGCACACAAAAATTTTCCCCACAACAATGAAAAAGTGGCACTGAGAATTCATTCTTGCGACGAAAATAAAGTGTCTCGAAAGCGCCGGTACTACGCACATATATTGCCAGACATGCATAAACGCCGCCAAACCAGAAAAATGAACGATTAGGCACACAAAAATTTTCCCCCCAACATTGAAAAAGTGGCACTGAGAATTCATTTTTGCGCCGAAAATTGAAGTGTCTAGAAAGCGCCGGTATTCAGCACATATATTGGCAGGCATGCGTAGACGCCGCCGAACGCGAAAAATGGACGACTAGGCACACAAAAATTTTTCCCCCAACATTGAAAAAGTGCCACTGAGAATTCATTTTTGTGCCGAAAATTGAAGTGTCTCGAAAGCGCCGGTACTACGCTCATATATTGCCAGGCATGCATAGACGTCGCCGAACGCGAACAATGAACGATTAGGCACACAAAAATTTTCCCCCCAACATTGAAAAAGTGGCACTGAGAATTCATTTTTGCGCCGAAAATTGAAGTGTCTCGAAAGCGCCGGTACTCAGCACATATATTGCCAGGCATGCATAGACGCCGCCGAACGCGAAAAATGAACGATTAGGCACACAAAAATATTTCCCCCAACATTGAAAAAGTGGCACTGAGAATTCATTTTTGTGCCGAAAATTGAAGTGTCTCGGAAGCGCCAGTACTCAGCACATATATTGCCAGGCATGCATAGACGCTGCCGAACGCGAAAAATGAAAGATTAGGCACACAAAAATTTTCCCCACAACAATGAAAAAGTGGCACTGAGAATTCATTCTTGCGACGAAAATAAAGTGTCTCGAAAGCGCCGGTACTACGCACATATATTGCCAGGCCTGCATAGACGCCGCCGAACACGAAAAATGAACGATTAGGCACACAAAAATTTTCCCCCCAACATTAAAAAAGTGGCACTGAGAATTCATTTTAGCCCCGAAAATTGAAGTGTCTCGAAAGCGCCGGAACTCAGCACATATATTGCCAGGCATGCATAGACGCCGCCGAACGCGAAAAATGAACGATTAGGCCCACAAAAATTTTCCCCCCAACATTGAAAAAGTGGCACTGAGAATTCATTTTTGCGCCGAAAATTGAAGTGTCTCGAAAGCGCCGGTACTCAGCACATATATTGCTAGGCATGCATAGACGCTGCCGAACGCGAAAAATGAACGATTAGGCACACAAAAATTTTTCGCACAACATTGAAAAAGTGGAACTGAGAATACATTTTTGCGACGAAAATTGAAGTGTCTCGAAAGCGTTGGTACTCAGCACATATATTGCCAGGCATGCATAGACGCCGCCCAACGCGAAAAATGAGCGTTTAGGCACACAAAAACTTTCCCCCTAACATTGAAAAAGTGGCACTGAGAATTCATTTTTGCGCCGAGAATTGAAGTGTCTCGAAAGCGTCGGTACTCAGAACATATATTGCCAGGCATGCATAGACACTGCCAAACGCGAAAAATGAACGATTAGGCACACAAAAAATTTTCCCCCAACATTGAAAAAGTGGCACTGAGAATTCATTTTTGCGCCGAAAATTGAAGTGTCTCGAAAGCGCCGGTACTCAGCACATATATTGCCAGGCATGCATAGACGCTGCCGAACGCGAAAAATGAACGAATAGGCACACAAAAATTTTTCGCACAACATTGAAAAAGTGGCACTGAGAATACATTTTTGCGACGAAAATTGAAGTGTCTCGAAAGCGTCGGTACTCAGCACATATATTGCCAGGAATGCATAGACGCCGTCCAACGCGAAAAATGAGCGATTAGGCACACAAAAATTTTCCCCACAACATTGAAAAAGTGGCACTGAGAATTCATTTTTGCGTCGAAAATTGAAGTGTCTCGAAAGCGCCGGTACTCAGCACATATATTGCCAGGCATGCATAGACGCTGCCGAACGCGAAAAATGACCGATTAGGCACACAAAAATTTTTCGCACAACATTGAAAAAGTGGCGCTGAGAATACATTTTTGCGACGAAAATTGAAGTGTCTCGGAAGCGCCAGTACTCAGCACATATATTGCCAGGCATGCATAGACGCTGCCGAACGCGAAAAATGAAAGATTAGGCACACAAAAATTTTCCCCACAACAATGAAAAAGTGGCACTGAGAATTCATTCTTGCGACGAAAATAAAGTGTCTCGAAAGCGCCGGTACTACGCACATATATTGCCAGACATGCATAAACGCCGCCAAACCAGAAAAATGAACGATTAGGCACACAAAAATTTTCCCCCCAACATTGAAAAAGTGGCGCTGAGAATTCATTTTTGCGCGGAAAATTGAAGTGTCTCGAAAGCGCCGGTATTCAGCACATATATTGCCAGGAATGCATAGACGCTGCCGAACGCGAAAAATGAACGATTAGGCACACCAAAGTTTTTCCCCCAACATTGAAAAAGTGGCCCTGAGAATTTATTTTTGCGCCGAAAATTGAAGTGTCTCGAAAGCGCCGGTACTCAGCACATATATTCCCAGGCATGCATAGACGCTGCCGAACGCGAAAAATGAAAGATTAGGCACACAAATGTTTTTCCCCCAACATTGAAAAAGTGGCACTGAGAATTCATTTTTGCGACAAAAATTGAAGTGTCTCGAAAGCGCCGGTACTCGGCACATATATTGCCAGGCATGCATTGACGCCGCCGAAAGCGAAAAATGAACGATTAGGCAAACAAAAATTTTTCCCCCAACATTGAAAATGTGGCACTCAGAATTCATTATTGCGCCGAAAATTGAAGTGTCTCGAAGCGCCGATACTCAGCACATATATTGCCATGCATGGATAGACGCAGCCGAACGCGAAAAATGAAAGATTAGACACAAAAATTTTCCCCACAACATTGAAAATGTGGCACTGAGAATCCATTTTTGCGACGAAAATTCAAGTGTCTCGAAAGCGCCGGTACTACGCACATATATTTCCAGGCATGCATAGACGCCGCCGAACGCGAAAAATGAACGATTAGGCACACAAAATTTTTCCACCCAACATTGAAAATGTGGCACTGAGAATTCATTTTTGCGCCGAAAATGGAAGTGTCTCGAAAGCGCCGGTATTCAGCACATATATTGCCAGGCATGCGTAGACGCCGCCGAAAGCGAAAAATGGACGACTAGGCACACAAAAATTTTTCCCCCAACATTGAAAAAGTGCCACTGAGAATTCATTTTTGTGCCGAAAATTGAAGTGTCTCGAAAGCGCCGGTACTCAGAACATATATTGCCAGGCATGCATAGACACTGCCAAACGCGAAAAATGAACGATTAGGCACACAAAAAATTTTCCCCCAACATTGAAAAAGTGGCACTGAGAATTCATTTTTGCGACGAAAATTGAAGTGTCTCGAAAGCGCCGGTACTACGCACATATATTGCCAGGCATACATAGACGCCGCCGAACGCGAAAAATGAACGATTAGGCACACAAAAAATTTCCCCCCAACATTGAAAAAGTGGCACTGAGAATTCATTTTTGCGCCGAAAATTGAAGTGTCTCGTAAGCGCCAGTACTAAGCACATATATTGCCAGGCATGCATAGACGCTGCCGAACGCGAAAAATGAAAGATTAGGCACACAAAAATTTCCCCACAACAATGAAAAAGTGGCACTGAGAATTCATTCTTGCGACGAAAATTAAAGTGTCTCGAAAGCGCCGGTACTACGCACATATATTGCCAGGCATGCATAGACGCCGCCGAACGCGAAAAATGAACGATTAGGCACACAAAAAATTTCCCCCCAACATTGAAAAAGTGGCACTGAGAATAAATTTTTGCGCCGAAAATTGAAGTGTGTCGAAAGCGCCGGTACTCAGCACATATATTGCCAGGCATGCATAGACACTGCCAAACGCGAAAAATGAACGATTAGGCACACAAAATTTTTCCCCACAACATTGAAAAAGTGGCACTGAGAATTCATTTTTGCGCCGAAAATTGAAGTGTCTCGGAAGCGCCAGTACTCAGCACATATATTACCAGGCATGCATAGACGCTGCCGAACGCGAAAAATGAAAGATTAGGCACACAAAAATTTTCCCCACAACAATGAAAAAGTGGCACTGAGAATTCATTTTTGCGCCGAAAATTGAAGTGTCTCGAAAGCGCCGGTACTCAGCGCATATATTGCCAGGCATGCATAGACGCTGCCGAACGCGAAAAATGAACGATTAGGCACAAAAAATTTTTCGCACAACATTGAAAAAGTGGCACTGAGAATACATTTTTGCGACGAAAATTGAAGTGTCTCGAAAGCGTCGGTACTCAGCACATATATTGCCAGGCATGCATAGACGCCGCCCAACGCGAAAAATTAACGATTAGGCCCACAATTATTTTCCCCCCAAGATTGAAAAAGTGGCACTGAGAATTCATTTTTGCGCCGAGAATTGAAGTGTCTCGAAAGCGTCGGTACTCAGAACATATATTGCCAGGCATGCATAGACACTGCCAAACGCGAAAAATGAACGATTAGGAACACAAACATTTTTCCCCCAACATTGAAAAAGTGGCACTGAGAATTCATTTTTGCGCCGAAAATTGAAGTGTCTCTAAAGCGCCGGTATTCAGCACGTATATTGCCAGGCATGCATAGACGCTGCCGAACGCGAAAAATGAAAGATTAGGCACACAAAAATTTTTCCCCCAACATTGAAAAAGTGGCACTGAGAATTCATTTTTGCGACGAAAATTTAAGTGTCTCGAAAGCGCCGGTACTCAGCACATATATTGCCAGGCATGCATAGACGCCGCCGAACGCGAAAAATGAACGATTAGGCACACAAAAATTTTTCCCCCAACATTGAAAAAGTGGCACTGAGAATTCATTTTTGCGCCTAAAATTGAAGTGTCTCGGAAGCGCCAGTACTCAGCACATATATTGCCAGGCATGCATAGACGCTGCCGAACGCGAAAAATGAAAGATTAGGCACACAAAAATTTTCCCCACAACAATGAAAAAGTGGCACTGAGAATTCATTCTTGCGACGAAAATAAAGTGTCTCGAAAGCGCCGGTACTACGCACATATATTGCCAGACATGCATAAACGCCGCCAAACCAGAAAAATGAACGATTAGGCACACAAAAATTTTCCCCCCAACATTGAAAAAGTGGCACTGAGAATTCATTTTTGCGCCGAAAATTGAAGTGTCTCGAAAGCGCCGGTATTCAGCACATATATTGGCAGGCATGCGTAGACGCCGCCGAACGCGAAAAATGGACGACTAGGCACACAAAAATTTTTCCCCCAACATTGAAAAAGTGCCACTGAGAATTCATTTTTGTGCCGAAAATTGAAGTGTCTCGAAAGCGCCGGTACTACGCTCATATATTGCCAGGCATGCATAGACGTCGCCGAACGCGAACAATGAACGATTAGGCACACAAAAATTTTCCCCCCAACATTGAAAAAGTGGCACTGAGAATTCATTTTTGCGCCGAAAATTGAAGTGTCTCGAAAGCGCCGGTACTCAGCACATATATTGCCAGGCATGCATAGACGCCGCCGAACGCGAAAAATGAACGATTAGGCACACAAAAATTTTTCCCCCAACATTGAAAAAGTGGCACTGAGAATTCATTTTTGTGCCGAAAATTGAAGTGTCTCGGAAGCGCCAGTACTCAGCACATATATTGCCAGGCATGCATAGACGCTGCCGAACGCGAAAAATGAAAGATTAGGCACACAAAAATTTTCCCCACAACAATGAAAAAGTGGCACTGAGAATTCATTCTTGCGACGAAAATAAAGTGTCTCGAAAGCGCCGGTACTACGCACATATATTGCCAGGCCTGCATAGACGCCGCCGAACGCGAAAAATGAACGATTAGGCACACAAAAATTTTCCCCCCAACATTGAAAAAGTGGCACTGAGAATTCATTTTAGCCCCGAAAATTGAAGTGTCTCGAAAGCGCCGGTACTCAGCACATATATTGCCAGGCATGCATAGACGCCGCCGAACGCGAAAAATGAACGATTAGGCCCACAAAAATTTTCCCCCCAACATTGAAAAAGTGGCACTGAGAATTCATTTTTGCGCCGAAAATTGAAGTGTCTCGAAAGCGCCGGTACTCAGCACATATATTGCAAGGCATGCATAGACGCTGCCGAACGCGAAAAATGAACGATTAGGCACACAAAAATTTTTCGCACAACATTGAAAAAGTGGAACTGAGAATACATTTTTGCGACGAAAATTTAAGTGTCTCGAAAGCGTCGGTAATCAGAACATATATTGCCAGGCATGCATAGACACTGCCAAACGCGAAAAATGAACGATTAGGAACACAAAAATTTTTCTCCCAACATTGAAAAAGTGGCACTGAGAATTCATTTTTGCGCCGAAAATTGAAGTGTCTCTAAAGCGCCGGTACTCAGCACGTATATTGCCAGGCATGCATAGACGCTGCCGAACGCGAAAAATGAAAGATTAGGCACACAAAAATTTTTCCCCAAACATTGAAAAAGTGGCACTGAGAATTCATTTTTGCGACGAAAATTTAAGTGTCTCGAAAGCGCCGGTACTCAGCACATATATTGCCAGGCATGCATAGACGCCGCCGAACGCGAAAAATGAACGATTAGGCACACAAAAATTTTTCCCCCAACATTGAAAAAGTGGCACTGAGAATTCATTTTTGCGCCTAAAATTGAAGTGTCTCGGAAGCGCCAGTACTCAGCACATATATTGCCAGGCATGCATAGACGCTGCCGAACGCGAAAAATGAAAGATTAGGCACACAAAAATTTTCCCCACAACAATGAAAAAGTGGCACTGAGAATTCATTCTTGCGACGAAAATAAAGTGTCTCGAAAGCGCCGGTACTACGCACATATATTGCCAGACATGCATAAACGCCGCCAAACCAGAAAAATGAACGATTAGGCACACAAAAATTTTCCCCCCAACATTGAAAAAGTGGCACTGAGAATTCATTTTTGCGCCGAAAATTGAAGTGTCTAGAAAGCGCCGGTATTCAGCACATATATTGGCAGGCATGCGTAGACGCCGCCGAACGCGAAAAATGGACGACTAGGCACACAAAAATTTTTCCCCCAACATTGAAAAAGTGCCACTGAGAAGTCATTTTTGTGCCGAAAATTGAAGTGTCTCGAAAGCGCCGGTACTACGCTCATATATTGCCAGGCATGCATAGACGTCGCCGAACGCGAACAATGAACGATTAGGCACACAAAAATTTTCCCCCCAACATTGAAAAAGTGGCACTGAGAATTCATTTTTGCGCCGAAAATTGAAGTGTCTCGAAAGCGCCGGTACTCAGCACATATATTGCCAGGCATGCATAGACGCCGCCGAACGCGAAAAATGAACGATTAGGCACACAAAAATATTTCCCCCAACATTGAAAAAGTGGCACTGAGAATTCATTTTTGTGCCGAAAATTGAAGTGTCTCGGAAGCGCCAGTACTCAGCACATATATTGCCAGGCATGCATAGACGCTGCCGAACGCGAAAAATGAAAGATTAGGCACACAAAAATTTTCCCCACAACAATGAAAAAGTGGCACTGAGAATTCATTCTTGCGACGAAAATAAAGTGTCTCGAAAGCGCCGGTACTACGCACATATATTGCCAGGCCTGCATAGACGCCGCCGAACACGAAAAATGAACGATTAGGCACACAAAAATTTTCCCCCCAACATTAAAAAAGTGGCACTGAGAATTCATTTTAGCCCCGAAAATTGAAGTGTCTCGAAAGCGCCGGAACTCAGCACATATATTGCCAGGCATGCATAGACGCCGCCGAACGCGAAAAATGAACGATTAGGCCCACAAAAATTTTCCCCCCAACATTGAAAAAGTGGCACTGAGAATTCATTTTTGCGCCGAAAATTGAAGTGTCTCGAAAGCGCCGGTACTCAGCACATATATTGCTAGGCATGCATAGACGCTGCCGAACGCGAAAAATGAACGATTAGGCACACAAAAATTTTTCGCACAACATTGAAAAAGTGGAACTGAGAATACATTTTTGCGACGAAAATTGAAGTGTCTCGAAAGCGTTGGTACTCAGCACATATATTGCCAGGCATGCATAGACGCCGCCCAACGCGAAAAATGAGCGTTTAGGCACACAAAAACTTTCCCCCTAACATTGAAAAAGTGGCACTGAGAATTCATTTTTGCGCCGAGAATTGAAGTGTCTCGAAAGCGTCGGTACTCAGAACATATATTGCCAGGCATGCATAGACACTGCCAAACGCGAAAAATGAACGATTAGGCACACAAAAAATTTTCCCCCAACATTGAAAAAGTGGCACTGAGAATTCATTTTTGCGCCGAAAATTGAAGTGTCTCGAAAGCGCCGGTACTCAGCACATATATTGCCAGGCATGCATAGACGCTGCCGAACGCGAAAAATGAACGAATAGGCACACAAAAATTTTTCGCACAACATTGAAAAAGTGGCACTGAGAATACATTTTTGCGACGAAAATTGAAGTGTCTCGAAAGCGTCGGTACTCAGCACATATATTGCCAGGAATGCATAGACGCCGTCCAACGCGAAAAATGAGCGATTAGGCACACAAAAATTTTCCCCACAACATTGAAAAAGTGGCACTGAGAATTCATTTTTGCGTCGAAAATTGAAGTGTCTCGAAAGCGCCGGTACTCAGCACATATATTGCCAGGCATGCATAGACGCTGCCGAACGCGAAAAATGACCGATTAGGCACACAAAAATTTTTCGCACAACATTGAAAAAGTGGCGCTGAGAATACATTTTTGCGACGAAAATTGAAGTGTCTCGGAAGCGCCAGTACTCAGCACATATATTGCCAGGCATGCATAGACGCTGCCGAACGCGAAAAATGAAAGATTAGGCACACAAAAATTTTCCCCACAACAATGAAAAAGTGGCACTGAGAATTCATTCTTGCGACGAAAATAAAGTGTCTCGAAAGCGCCGGTACTACGCACATATATTGCCAGACATGCATAAACGCCGCCAAACCAGAAAAATGAACGATTAGGCACACAAAAATTTTCCCCCAACATTGAAAAAGTGGCACTGAGAATTCATTTTTGCGCCGAAAATTGAAGTGTCTAGAAAGCGCCGGTATTCAGCACATATATTGGCAGGCATGCGTAGACGCCGCCGAACGCGAAAAATGGACGACTAGGCACACAAAAATTTTTCCCCCAACATTGAAAAAGTGCCACTGAGAATTCATTTTTGTGCCGAAAATTGAAGTGTCTCGAAAGCGCCGGTACTACGCTCATATATTGCCAGGCATGCATAGACGTCGCCGAACGCGAACAATGAACGATTAGGCACACAAAAATTTTCCCCCCAACATTGAAAAAGTGGCACTGAGAATTCATTTTTGCGCCGAAAATTGAAGTGTCTCGAAAGCGCCGGTACTCAGCACATATATTGCCAGGCATGCATAGACGCCGCCGAACGCGAAAAATGAACGATTAGGCACACAAAAATATTTCCCCCAACATTGAAAAAGTGGCACTGAGAATTCATTTTTGTGCCGAAAATTGAAGTGTCTCGGAAGCGCCAGTACTCAGCACATATATTGCCAGGCATGCATAGACGCTGCCGAACGCGAAAAATGAAAGATTAGGCACACAAAAATTTTCCCCACAACAATGAAAAAGTGGCACTGAGAATTCATTCTTGCGACGAAAATAAAGTGTCTCGAAAGCGCCGGTACTACGCACATATATTGCCAGGCCTGCATAGACGCCGCCGAACACGAAAAATGAACGATTAGGCACACAAAAATTTTCCCCCCAACATTAAAAAAGTGGCACTGAGAATTCATTTTAGCCCCGAAAATTGAAGTGTCTCGAAAGCGCCGGAACTCAGCACATATATTGCCAGGCATGCATAGACGCCGCCGAACGCGAAAAATGAACGATTAGGCCCACAAAAATTTTCCCCCCAACATTGAAAAAGTGGCACTGAGAATTCATTTTTGCGCCGAAAATTGAAGTGTCTCGAAAGCGCCGGTACTCAGCACATATATTGCTAGGCATGCATAGACGCTGCCGAACGCGAAAAATGAACGATTAGGCACACAAAAATTTTTCGCACAACATTGAAAAAGTGGAACTGAGAATACATTTTTGCGACGAAAATTGAAGTGTCTCGAAAGCGTTGGTACTCAGCACATATATTGCCAGGCATGCATAGACGCCGCCCAACGCGAAAAATGAGCGTTTAGGCACACAAAAACTTTCCCCCTAACATTGAAAAAGTGGCACTGAGAATTCATTTTGCGCCGAGAATTGAAGTGTCTCGAAAGCGTCGGTACTCAGAACATATATTGCCAGGCATGCATAGACACTGCCAAACGCGAAAAATGAACGATTAGGCACACAAAAAATTTTCCCCCAACATTGAAAAAGTGGCACTGAGAATTCATTTTTGCGCCGAAAATTGAAGTGTCTCGAAAGCGCCGGTACTCAGCACATATATTGCCAGGCATGCATAGACGCTGCCGAACGCGAAAAATGAACGATTAGGCACACAAAAATTTTTCGCACAACATTGAAAAAGTGGCACTGAGAATACATTTTTGCGACGAAAATTGAAGTGTCTCGAAAGCGTCGGTACTCAGCACATATATTGCCAGGAATGCATAGACGCCGTCCAACGCGAAAAATGAGCGATTAGGCACACAAAAATTTTCCCCACAACATTGAAAAAGTGGCACTGAGAATTCATTTTTGCGTCGAAAATTGAAGTGTCTCGAAAGCGCCGGTACTCAGCACATATATTGCCAGGCATGCATAGACGCTGCCGAACGCGAAAAATGACCGATTAGGCACACAAAAATTTTTCGCACAACATTGAAAAAGTGGCGCTGAGAATACATTTTTGCGACGAAAATTGAAGTGTCTCGAAAGCGTCGGTACTCAGCACATATATTGCCAGGAATGCATAGACGCCGCCCAACGCGAAAAATGAGCGATTAGGCACAGAAAAAGTTTCCCCACAACATTGAAAAAGTGGCACTGAGAATTCATTTTTGCGTCGAAAATTGAAGTGTCTCGAAAGCGTCGGTACTCAGAACATATATTGCTAGGCATGCATAGACACTGCCAAACGCGAAAAATGAACGATTAGGCACACAAAAATTTTTCCCCCAACATTGAAAAAGTGGCACTGAGAATTCATTTTTGCGCCGAAAATTGAAGTGTCTCGGAAGCGCCAGTACTAAGCACATATATTGCCAGGCATGCATACACGCTGCCGAACGCGCAAAATGAAAGATTAGGCACACAAAAATTTTCCCCACAACAATGAAAAAGTGGCACTGAGAATTCATTCTTGCGACGAAAATTGAAGTGTCTCGAAAGCGTCGGTACTCAGAACATATATTGCCAGACATGCATAGACGCCGCCAAACGCGAAAAATGAGCGATTAGGCACACAAAATTTTTCCCCACAACATTGAAAAAGTGGCACTGAGAATTCATTTTTGCGCCGAAAATTGAAGTGTCTCGGAAGCGCCAGTACTCAGCACATATATTGCCAGGCATGCATAGACGCTGCCGAACGCGAAAAATGAAAGATTAGGCACACAAAAATTTTCCCCCCAACAATGAAAAAGTGGCACTGAGAATTCATTCTTGCGACGAAAATATAGTGTCTCGAAAGCGCCGGTACTACGCACATATATTGCCAGGCATGCATAGACGCCGCCGAACGCAAAAAATGAACGATTAGGCACACAAAAATTTTCCCGCCAACATTGAAAAAGTGGCACTGAGAATTCATTTTTGCGCCGAAAATTGAAGTGTCTCGAAAGCGCCGGTACTCAGCACATATATTGCCAGGCATGCATAGACGCCGCCGAACGCGAAAAATGAACGATTAGGCACACAAAAATTTTTCCCCCAACATTGAAAAAGTGCCACTGAGAATTCATTTTTGTGCCGAAAATTGAAGTGTCTCGAAAGCGCCGGTACTACGCTCATATATTGCCAGGCATGCATAGACGTCGCCGAACGCGAACAATGAACGATTAGGCACACAAAAATTTTCCCCCCAACATTGAAAAAGTGGCACTGAGAATTCATTTTTGCGCCGAAAATTGAAGTGTCTCGAAAGCGCCGGTACTCAGCACATATATTGCCAGGCATGCATAGACGCCGCCGAACGCGAAAAATGAACGATTAGGCACACAAAAATATTTCCCCCAACATTGAAAAAGTGGCACTGAGAATTCATTTTTGTGCCGAAAATTGAAGTGTCTCGGAAGCGCCAGTACTCAGCACATATATTGCCAGGCATGCATAGACGCTGCCGAACGCGAAAAATGAAAGATTAGGCACACAAAAATTTTCCCCACAACAATGAAAAAGTGGCACTGAGAATTCATTCTTGCGACGAAAATAAAGTGTCTCGAAAGCGCCGGTACTACGCACATATATTGCCAGGCCTGCATAGACGCCGCCGAACACGAAAAATGAACGATTAGGCACACAAAAATTTTCCCCCCAACATTAAAAAAGTGGCACTGAGAATTCATTTTAGCCCCGAAAATTGAAGTGTCTCGAAAGCGCCGGAACTCAGCACATATATTGCCAGGCATGCATAGACGCCGCCGAACGCGAAAAATGAACGATTAGGCCCACAAAAATTTTCCCCCCAACATTGAAAAAGTGGCACTGAGAATTCATTTTTGCGCCGAAAATTGAAGTGTCTCGAAAGCGCCGGTACTCAGCACATATATTGCAAGGCATGCATAGACGCTGCCGAACGCGAAAATGAACGATTAGGCACACAAAAATTTTTCGCACAACATTGAAAAAGTGGAACTGAGAATACATTTTTGCGACGAAAATTGAAGTGTCTCGAAAGCGTTGGTACTCAGCACATATATTGCCAGGCATGCATAGACGCCGCCCAACGCGAAAAATGAGCGTTTAGGCACACAAAAACTTTCCCCCTAACATTGAAAAAGTGGCACTGAGAATTCATTTTTGCGCCGAGAATTGAAGTGTCTCGAAAGCGTCGGTACTCAGAACATATATTGCCAGGCATGCATAGACACTGCCAAACGCGAAAAATGAACGATTAGGCACACAAAAAATTTTCCCCCAACATTGAAAAAGTGGCACTGAGAATTCATTTTTGCGCCGAAAATTGAAGTGTCTCGAAAGCGCCGGTACTCAGCACATATATTGCCAGGCATGCATAGACGCTGCCGAACGCGAAAAATGAACGATTAGGCACACAAAAATTTTTCGCACAACATTGAAAAAGTGGCACTGAGAATACATTTTTGCGACGAAAATTGAAGTGTCTCGAAAGCGTCGGTACTCAGCACATATATTGCCACGAATGCATAGACGCCGTCCAACGCGAAAAATGAGCGATTAGGCACACAAAAATTTTCCCCACAACATTGAAAAAGTGGCACTGAGAATTCATTTTTGCGTCGAAAATTGAAGTGTCTCGAAAGCGCCGGTACTCAGCACATATATTGCCAGGCATGCATAGACGCTGCCGAACGCGAAAAATGACCGATTAGGCACACAAAAATTTTTCGCACAACATTGAAAAAGTGGCGCTGAGAATACATTTTTGCGACGAAAATTGAAGTGTCTCGAAAGCGTCGGTACTCAGCACATATATTGCCAGGCATGCATACACGCTGCCGAACGCGCAAAATGAAAGATTAGGCACACAAAAATTTTCCCCACAACAATGAAAAAGTGGCACTGAGAATTCATTCTTGCGACGAAAATTGAAGTGTCTCGAAAGCGTCGGTACTCAGAACATATATTGCCAGACATGCATAGACGCCGCCAAACGCGAAAAATGAGCGATTAGGCACACAAAATTTTTCCCCACAACATTGAAAAAGTGGCACTGAGAATTCATTTTTGCGCCGAAAATTGAAGTGTCTCGGAAGCGCCAGTACTCAGCACATATATTGCCAGGCATGCATAGACGCTGCCGAACGCGAAAAATGAAAGATTAGGCACACAAAAATTTTCCCCCCAACAATGAAAAAGTGGCACTGAGAATTCATTCTTGCGACGAAAATATAGTGTCTCGAAAGCGCCGGTACTACGCACATATATTGCCAGGCATGCATAGACGCCGCCGAACGCAAAAAATGAACGATTAGGCACACAAAAATTTTCCCGCCAACATTGAAAAAGTGGCACTGAGAATTCATTTTTGCGCCGAAAATTGAAGTGTCTCGAAAGCGCCGGTACTCAGCACATATATTGCCAGGCATGCATAGACGCCGCCGAACGCGAAAAATGAACGATTAGGCACACAATTATTTTCCCCCCAAGATTGAAAAAGTGGCACTGAGAATTCATTCTTGCGCCGAGAATTGAAGTGTCTCAAAAGCGTCGGTACTCAGAACATATATTGCCAGGCATGCATAGACACTGCCAAACGCGAAAAATGAACGATTAGGAACACAAAAATTTTTCTCCCAACATTGAAAAAGTGGCACTGAGAATTCATTTTTGCGCCGAAAATTGAAGTGTCTCTAAAGCGCCGGTACTCAGCACGTATATTGCCAGGCATGCATAGACGCTGCCGAACGCGAAAAATGAAAGATTAGGCACACAAAAATTTTTCCCCCAACATTGAAAAAGTGGCACTGAGAATTCATTTTTGCGACGAAAATTTAAGTGTCTCGAAAGCGCCGGTACTCAGCACATATATTGCCAGGCATGCATAGACGCCGCCGAACGCGAAAAATGAACGATTAGGCACACAAAAATTTTTCCCCCAACATTGAAAAAGTGGCACTGAGAATTCATTTTTGCGCCTAAAATTGAAGTGTCTCGGAAGCGCCAGTACTCAGCACATATATTGCCAGGCATGCATAGACGCCGCCCAACGCGAAAAATGAGCGTTTAGGCACACAAAAACTTTCCCCCTAACATTGAAAACTGGCACAGAGAATTCATTTTTGCGCCGAGAATTGAAGTGTCTCGAAAGCATCGGTACTCAGAACATATATTGCCAGGCATGCATAGACACTGCCAAACGCGAAAAATGAACGATTAGGCACACAAAAAATTTTCCCCCAACATTGAAAAAGTGGCACTGAGAATTCATTTTTGCGACGAAAATTGAAGTGTCTCGAAAGCGCCGGTACTACGCACATATATTGCCAGGCATGCATAGATGCCGCCGAACGCGAAAAATGAACGATTAGGCACACAAAAATTTTTCCCCCAACATTGAAAAAGTGGCACTGAGAATTCATTTTTGCGCCGAAAATTGAAGTGTCTCGGAAGCGCCAGTACTAAGCACATATATTGCCAGGCATGCATAGACGCTGCCGAACGCGAAAAATGAAAGATTAGGCACACAAAAATTTTCCCCACAACAATGAAAAAGTGGCACTGAGACTTCCTTCTTGCGACGAAAATTAAAGTGTCTCGAAAGCGCCGGTACTACGCACATATATTGCCAGGCATGCATAGACGCCGCCGAACGCGAAAAATGAACGATTAGGCACACAAAAAATTTCCCCCCAACATTGAAAAAGTGGCACTGAGAATTCATTTTTGCGCCGAAAATTGAAGTGTCTCGAAAGCGCCGGTACTCAGCACATATATTGCCAGGCATGCATAGACGCTGCCGAACGCGAAAAATGAACGATTAGGCACACAATTATTTACCCCCCCACATTGAAAAACTGGCACTGAGAATTCATTTTTGCGCCGAAAATTGAAGTGTCTCGAAAGCGTCGGTACTCAGAACATATATTGCCAGGCATGCATAGACACTGCCAAACGCGAAAAATGAACGATTAGGCACACAAAAATTTTTCGCACAACATTGAAAAAGTGGCACTGAGAATACATTTTTGCGACAAAAATTGAAGTGTCTCGAAAGCGTCGGTACTCAGCACATATATTGCCAGGCATGCATAGACGCCGCCCAACGCGAAAAATGAGCGATTAGGCACACAAAATTTTTCCCCACAACATTGAAAAAGTGCCACTGAGAATTCATTTTTGCGCCGAAAATTGAAGTGTCTCGAAAGCGCCAGTACTAAGCACATATATTGCCAGGCATGCATAGACGCTCCCGAACGCGAAAAGTGAAAGATTAGGCACACAAAAATTTTCCCCACAACAATGAAAAAGTGGCACTGAGAATTCATTCTTGCGACGAAAATTAAAGTGTCTCGAAAGCGCCGGTACTACGCACATATATTGCCAGGCATGCATAGATGCCGCCGAACGCGAAAAATGAACGATTAGGCACACAAAAATTTTCCCCCCAACATTGAAAAAGTGGCACTGAGAATTCATTTTTGCGCCGAAAATTGAAGTGTCTCCAAAGCGCCGGTACTCAGCACATATATTGCCAGGCATGCATAGACGCTGCCGAACGCGAAAAATGAACGATTAGGCACACAATTATTTTCCCCCCCACATTGAAAAAGTGGCACTGAGAATTCATTTTTGCGCCGAAAATTGAAGTGTCTCGAAAGCGTCGGTACTCAGAACATATATTGCCAGGCATGCATAGACACTGCCAAACGCGAAAAATGAACGATTAGGCACACAAAAATTTTCCCCACAACAATGAAAAAGTGGCACTGAGACTTCATTCTTGCGACGAAAATTAAAGTGTCTCGAAAGCGCCGGTACTACGCACATATATTGCCAGGCATGCATAGACGCCGCCGAACGCGAAAAATGAACGATTAGGCACACAAAAAATTTCCCCCCAACATTGAAAAAGTGGCACTGAGAATTCATTTTTGCGCCGAAAATTGAAGTGTCTCGAAAGCGCCGGTACTCAGCACATATATTGCCAGGCATGCATAGACGCTGCCGAACGCGAAAAATGAACGATTAGGCACACAATTATTTACCCCCCCACATTGAAAAACTGGCACTGAGAATTCATTTTTGCGCCGAAAATTGAAGTGTCTCGAAAGCGTCGGTACTCAGAACATATATTGCCAGGCATGCATAGACACTGCCAAACGCGAAAAATGAACGATTAGGCACACAAAAATTTTTCGCACAACATTGAAAAAGTGGCACTGAGAATACATTTTTGCGACAAAAATTGAAGTGTCTCGAAAGCGTCGGTACTCAGCACATATATTGCCAGGCATGCATAGACGCCGCCCAACGCGAAAAATGAGCGATTAGGCACACAAAATTTTTCCCCACAACATTGAAAAAGTGCCACTGAGAATTCATTTTTGCGCCGAAAATTGAAGTGTCTCGAAAGCGCCAGTACTAAGCACATATATTGCCAGGCATGCATAGACGCTCCCGAACGCGAAAAATGAAAGATTAGGCACACAAAAATTTTCCCCACAACAATGAAAAAGTGGCACTGAGAATTCATTCTTGCGACGAAAATTAAAGTGTCTCGAAAGCGCCGGTACTACGCACATATATTGCCAGGCATGCATAGACGCCGCCGAACGCGAAAAATGAACGATTAGGCACACAAAAATTTTCCCCCCAACATTGAAAAAGTGGCACTGAGAATTCATTTTTGCGCCGAAAATTGAAGTGTCTCGAAAGCGCCGGTACTCAGCACATATATTGCCAGGCATGCATAGACGCTGCCGAACGCGAAAAATGAACGATTAGGCACACAATTATTTACCCCCCCACATTGAAAAACTGGCACTGAGAATTCATTTTTGCGCCGAAAATTGAAGTGTCTCGAAAGCGTCGGTACTCAGAACATATATTGCCAGGCATGCATAGACACTGCCAAACGCGAAAAATGAACGATTAGGCACACAAAAATTTTTCCCCAAACATTGAAAAAGTGGCACTGAGAATTCATTTTTGCGCCGAAAATTGAAGTGTCTCGAAAGCGCCGGTATTCAGCATATATATTGCCAGGCATGCGTAGACGCCGCCGAACGCGAAAAATGGACGACTAGGCACACAAAAATTTTTCCCCCAACATTGAAAAAGTGCCACTGAGAATTCATTTTTGCGCCGAAAATTGAAGTGTCTCGAAAGCGCCGGTACTAAGCACATATATTGCCAGGCATGCATAGACGCTCCCGAACGCGAAAAATGAAAGATTAGGCACACAAAAATTTTCCCCACAACAATGAAAAAGTGGCACTGAGAATTCATTCTTGCGACGAAAATTAAAGTGTCTCGAAAGCGCCGGTACTACGCACATATATTGCCAGGCATGCATAGGCGCCGCCGAACGAGAAAAATGAACGATTAGGCACACAAAAATTTTCCCCCCAACATTGAAAAAGTGGCACTGAGAATTCATTTTTGCGCCGAAAATTGAAGTGTCTCGAAAGCGCCGGTACTCAGCACATATATTGCCAGGCATGCATAGACGCTGCCGAACGCGAAAAATGAACGATTAGGCGCACAATTATTTTCCCCCCCACATTGAAAAAGTGGCACTGAGAATTCATTTTTGCGCCGAAAATTGAAGTGTCTCGAAAGCGTCGGTACTCAGAACATATATTGCCAGGCATGCATAGACACTGCCAAACGCGAAAAATGAACGATTAGGCACACAAAAATTTTTCGCACAACATTGAAAAAGTGGCACTGAGAATACATTTTTGCGACGAAAATTGAAGTGTCTCGAAAGCGTCGATACTCAGCACATATATTGCCAGGCATGCATAGACGCCGCCCAACGCGAAAAATGAGCGATTAGGCATACAAAATTTTTCCCCACAACATTGAAAAAGTGGCACTGAGAATTCATTTTTGCGCCGAAAATTGTAGTGTCTCTAAAGCGCCGGTACTCAGCACGTATATTGCCAGGCATGCATAGACGCTGCCGAACGCGAAAAATGAAAGATTAGGCACACAAAAATTTTTCCCCCAACATTGAGAAAGTGGCACTGAGAATTCATTTTTGCGACGAAAATTTAAGTGTCTCGAAAGCGCCGGTACTCAGCACATATATTGCCAGGCATGCATAGACGCCGCCGAACGCGAAAAATGAACGATTAGGCACACAAAAATTTTTCCCCCAACATTGAAAAAGTGGCACTGAGAATTCATTTTTGCGCCGAAAATTGAAGTGTCTCGAAAGCGTCGGTACTCAGAACATATATTGCCAGGCATGCATAGACACTGCCAAACGCGAAAAATGAATGATTAGGCACACAAAAATTTTTCGCACAACATTGAAAAAGTGGCACTGAGAATATATTTGCGACGAAAATTGAAGTGTCTCGAAAGCGTCGGTACTCAGCACATATCTTGCAAGGCATGCATAGACGCCGCCCAACGCGAAAAATGAGCGATTAGGCATACAAAATTTTTCCCCACAACATTGAAAAAGTGGCACTGAGAATTCATTTTTGCGCCGAAAATTGAAGTGTCTCTAAAGCGCCGGTATTCAGCACGTATATTGCCAGGCATGCATAGACGCTGCCGAACGCGAAAAATGAAAGATTAAGCACACAAAAATTTTTCCCCCAACATTGAAAAAGTGGCACTGAGAATTCATTTTTGCGACGAAAATTTAAGTGTCTCGAAAGCGCCGGTACTCAGCACATATATTGCCAGGCATGCATAGACGCCGCCGAACGCGAAAAATGAACGATTAGGCACACAAAAGTTTTTCCCCCAACATTGAAAAAGTGGCACTGAGAATTCATTTTTGCGCCGAAAATTGAAGTGTCTCGGAAGCACCAGTACTCTGCACATATATTGCCAGGCATGCATAGACGCTGCGGAACGCGAAAAATGAAAGATTAGGGACACAAAAATTTTCCCCAGAACAATGAAAAAGTGGCACTGAGAATTCATTCTTGCGACGAAAATAAAGTGTCTCGAAAGCGCCGGTACTCAGCACATATATTGCCAGGCATGCATAGACGCTGCCGGACGCGAAAAATGAACGATTAGGCACACAATTATTTTCCCCCCCACATTGAAAAAGTGCCACTGAGAATTCATTTTTGCGCCGAAAATTGAAGTGTCTCGAAAGCGTCGGTACTCAGAACATATATTGCCAGGCATGCATAGACACTGCCAAACGCGAAAAATGAACGATTAGGCACACAAAAATTTTTCGCACAACATTGAAAAAGTGGCACTGAGAATACATTTTTGCGACGAAAATTGAAGTGTCTCGAAAGCGTCGATACTCAGCACATATATTGCCAGGCATGCATAGACGCCGCCCAACGCGAAAAATGAGCGATTAGGCATACAAAATTTTTCCCCACAACATTGAAAAAGTGGCACTGAGAATTCATTTTTGCGCCGAAAATTGTAGTGTCTCTAAAGCGCCGGTACTCAGCACGTATATTGCCAGTCATGCATAGACGCTGCCGAACGCGAAAAATGAAAGATTAGGCACACAAAAATTTTTCCCCCAACATTGAGAAAGTGGCACTGAGAATTCATTTTTGCGACGAAAATTTAAGTGTCTCGAAAGCGCCGGTACTCAGCACATATATTGCCAGGCATGCATAGACGCCGCCGAACGCGAAAAATGAACGATTAGGCACACAAAAATTTTTCTCCCAACATTGAAAAAGTGGCACTGAGAATTCATTTTTGCGCCGAAAATTGAAGTGTCTCGAAGGCGTCGGTACTCAGAACATATATTGCCAGGCATGCATAGACACTGCCAAACGCGAAAAATGAATGATTAGGCACACAAAAATTTTTCGCACAACATTGAAAAAGTGGCACTGAGAATATATTTGCGACGAAAATTGAAGTGTCTCGAAAGCGTCGGTACTCAGCACATATCTTGCCAGGCATGCATAGACGCCGCCCAACGCGAAAAATGAGCGATTAGGCATACAAAATTTTTCCCCACAACATTGAAAAAGTGGCACTGAGAATTCATTTTTGCGCCGAAAATTGAAGTGTCTCTAAAGCGCCGGTACTCAGCACGTATATTGCCAGGCATGCATAGACGCTGCCGAACGCGAAAAATGAAAGATTAGGCACACAAAAATTTTTCCCCCAACATTGAAAAAGTGGCACTGAGAATTCATTTTTGCGACGAAAATTTAAGTGTCTCGAAAGCGCCGGTACTCAGCACATATATTGCCAGGCATGCATAGACGCCGCCGAACGCGAAAAATGAACGATTAGGCACACAAAAGTTTTTCCCCCAACATTGAAAAAGTGGCACTGAGAATTCATTTTTGCGCCGAAAATTGAAGTGTCTCGGAAGCGCCAGTACTCTGCACATATATTGCCAGGCATGCATAGACGCTGCCGAACGCGAAAAATGAAAGATTAGGCACACAAAAATTTTCCCCAGAACAATGAAAAAGTGGCACTGAGAATTCATTCTTGCGACGAAAATAAAGTGTCTCGAACGCGCCGGTACTACGCACATATATTACCAGGCATGCATAGACGCCGCCGAACGCGAAAAATGAACGATTAGGCACACAATTATTTTTCCCCCAACATTGAAAAAGTGGCACTGAGAACTCATTTTTGCGCCGAGAATTGAAGTGTCTCGAAAGCGTCGGTACTCAGAACATATATTGCCAGGCATGCATAGACACTGCCAAACGCGAAAAATGAACGATTAGGCACACAAAAATTTTTCTCCCAACATTGAAAAAGTGGTACTGAGAATTCATTTTTTTCGCCGAAAATTGAAGTTTCTCGAAAGCGCCGGTACTCAGCACATATATTGCCAGGCATGCATAGACGCTGCCGAACGCGAAAAATGAAAGATTAGGCACACAAAAATTTTTCCCCCAACATTGAAAAAGTGGCACTGAGAATTCATTTTTGCGACGAAAATTTAAGTGTCTCGAAAGCGCCGGTACTCAGCACATATATTGCCAGGCATGCATAGGCGCCGCCGAACGAGAAAAATGAACGATTAGGCACACAAAAATTTTCCCCCCAACATTGAAAAAGTGGCACTGAGAATTCATTTTTGCGCCGAAAATTGAAGTGTCTCGAAAGCGCCGGTACTCAGCACATATATTGCCAGGCATGCATAGACGCTGCCGAACGCGAAAATTGAACGATTAGGCACACAATTATTTTCCCCCCCACATTGAAAAAGTGGCACTGAGAATTCATTTTTGCGCCGAAAATTGAAGTGTCTCGAAAGCGTCGGTACTCAGAACATATATTGCCAGGCATGCATAGACACTGCCAAACGCGAAAAATGAACGATTAGGCACACAAAAATTTTTCGCACAACATTGAAAAAGTGGCACTGAGAATACATTTTTGCGACGAAAATTGAAGTGTCTCGAAAGCGTCGATACTCAGCACATATATTGCCAGGCATGCATAGACGCCGCCCAACGCGAAAAATGAGCGATTAGGCATACAAAATTTTTCCCCACAACATTGAAAAAGTGGCACTGAGAATTCATTTTTGCGCCGAAAATTGTAGTGTCTCTAAAGCGCCGGTACTCAGCACGTATATTGCCAGGCATGCATAGACGCTGCCGAACGCGAAAAATGAAAGATTAGGCACACAAAAATTTTTCCCCCAACATTGAGAAAGTGGCACTGAGAATTCATTTTTGCGACGAAAATTTAAGTGTCTCGAAAGCGCCGGTACTCAGCACATATTTTGCCAGGCATGCATAGACGCCGCCGAACGCGAAAAATGAACGATTAGGCACACAAAAATTTTTCCCCCAACATTGAAAAAGTGGCACTGAGAATTCATTTTTGCGCCGAAAATTGAAGTGTCTCGAAAGCGTCGGTACTCAGAACATATATTGCCAGGCATGCATAGACACTGCCAAACGCGAAAAATGAATGATTAGGCACACAAAAATTTTTCGCACAACATTGAAAAAGTGGCACTGAGAATATATTTGCGACGAAAATTGAAGTGTCTCGAAAGCGTCGGTACTCAGCACATATCTTGCAAGGCATGCATAGACGCCGCCCAACGCGAAAAATGAGCGATTAGGCATACAAAATTTTTCCCCACAACATTGAAAAAGTGGCACTGAGAATTCATTTTTGCGCCGAAAATTGAAGTGTCTCTAAAGCGCCGGTATTCAGCACGTATATTGCCAGGCATGCATAGACGCTGCCGAACGCGAAAAATGAAAGATTAAGCACACAAAAATTTTTCCCCCAACATTGAAAAAGTGGCACTGAGAATTCATTTTTGCGACGAAAATTTAAGTGTCTCGAAAGCGCCGGTACTCAGCACATATATTGCCAGGCATGCATAGACGCCGCCGAACGCGAAAAATGAACGATTAGGCACACAAAAGTTTTTCCCCCAACATTGAAAAAGTGGCACTGAGAATTCATTTATGCGCCGAAAATTGAAGTGTCTCGGAAGCACCAGTACTCTGCACATATATTGCCAGGCATGCATAGACGCTGCGGAACGCGAAAAAGGAAAGATTAGGGACACAAAAATTTTCCCCAGAACAATGAAAAAGTGGCACTGAGAATTCATTCTTGCGACGAAAATAAAGTGTCTCGAAAGCGCCGGTACTCAGCACATATATTGCCAGGCATGCATAGACGCTGCCGGACGCGAAAAATGAACGATTAGGCACACAATTATTTTCCCCCCCACATTGAAAAAGTGGCACTGAGAATTCATTTTTGCGCCGAAAATTGAAGTGTCTCGAAAGCGTCGGTACTCAGAACATATATTGCCAGGCATGCATAGACACTGCCAAACGCGAAAAATGAACGATTAGGCACACAAAAATTTTTCGCACAACATTGAAAAAGTGGCACTGAGAATACATTTTTGCGACGAAAATTGAAGTGTCTCGAAAGCGTCGATACTCAGCACATATATTGCCAGGCATGCATAGACGCCGCCCAACGCGAAAAATGAGCGATTAGGCATACAAAATTTTTCCCCACAACATTGAAAAAGTGGCACTGAGAATTCATTTTTGCGCCGAAAATTGTAGTGTCTCTAAAGCGCCGGTACTCAGCACGTATATTGCCAGTCATGCATAGACGCTGCCGAACGCGAAAAATGAAAGATTAGGCACACAAAAATTTTTCCCCCAACATTGAGAAAGTGGCACTGAGAATTCATTTTTGCGACGAAAATTTAAGTGTCTCGAAAGCGCCGGTACTCAGCACATATATTGCCAGGCATGCATAGACGCCGCCGAACGCGAAAAATGAACGATTAGGCACACAAAAATTTTTCTCCCAACATTGAAAAAGTGGCACTGAGAATTCATTTTTGCGCCGAAAATTGAAGTGTCTCGAAGGCGTCGGTACTCAGAACATATATTGCCAGGCATGCATAGACACTGCCAAACGCGAAAAATGAATGATTAGGCACACAAAAATTTTTCGCACAACATTGAAAAAGTGGCACTGAGAATATATTTGCGACGAAAATTGAAGTGTCTCGAAAGCGTCGGTACTCAGCACATATCTTGCCAGGCATGCATAGACGCCGCCCAACGCGAAAAATGAGCGATTAGGCATACAAAATTTTTCCCCACAACATTGAAAAAGTGGCACTGAGAATTCATTTTTGCGCCGAAAATTGAAGTGTCTCTAAAGCGCCGGTACTCAGCACGTATATTGCCAGGCATGCATAGACGCTGCCGAACGCGAAAAATGAAAGATTAGGCACACAAAAATTTTTCCCCCCACATTGAAAAAGTGGCACTGAGAATTCATTTTTGCGACGAAAATTTAAGTGTCTCGAAAGCGCCGGTACTCAGCACATATATTGCCAGGCATGCATAGACGCCGCCGAACGCGAAAAATGAACGATTAGGCACACAAAAGTTTTTCCCCCAACATTGAAAAAGTGGCACTGAGAATTCATTTTTGCGCCGAAAATTGAAGTGTCTCGGAAGCGCCAGTACTCTGCACATATATTGCCAGGCATGCATAGACGCTGCCGAACGCGAAAAATGAAAGATTAGGCACACAAAAATTTTCCCCAGAACAATGAAAAAGTGGCACTGAGAATTCATTCTTGCGACGAAAATAAAGTGTCTCGAAAGCGCCGGTACTACGCACATATATTACCAGGCATGCATAGACGCCGCCGAACGCGAAAAATGAACGATTAGGCACACAATTATTTTTCCCCCAACATTGAAAAAGTGGCACTGAGAATTCATTTTTGCGCCGAAAATTGAAGTGTCTCGAAAGCGCCGGTACTCAGCACATATATTGCCAGGCATGCATAGACGCTGCCGAACGCGAAAAATGAACGATTAGGCACACAAAAATTTTTCGCACAACATTGAAAAAGTGGAACTGAGAATACATTTTTGCGACGAAAATTGAAGTGTCTCGAAAGCGTCGGTACTCAACACATATATTGCCAGCATGCATAGGCGCCGCCCAACGCGAAAAATGAGCGTTTAGGCACAGAAAAACTTTCCCCCCAACATTGAAAAAGTGGCACTGAGAATTCATTTTTGCGCCGAGAATTGAAGTGTCTCGAAAGCGTCGGTACTCAGAACATATATTGCCAGGCATGCATAGACACTGCCAAACGCGAAAAATGAACGATTAGGCACACAAAAATTTTTCCCCCAACATTGAAAAAGTGGCACTGAGAATTCATTTTTGCGCCGAAAATTGAAGTGTCTCGAAAGCGTCGGTACTCAGAACATATATTGCCAGGCATGCATAGACACTGCCAAACGCGAAAAATGAACGATTAGGCACACAAAAATTTTTCGCACAACATTGAAAAAGTGGCACTGAGAATACATTTTTGCGACGAAAATTGAAGTGTCTCGAAAGCGTCGGTACTCAGCACATATATTGCCAGGCATGCATAGACGCCGCCGAACGCGAAAAATGAAAGATTAGGCACACAAAAATTTTCCCCACAACAATGAAAAAGTGGCACTGAGAATTCATTCTTGCGACGAAAATTAAAGTGTCTCGAAAGCGCCGGTACTACGCACATATATTGCCAGGCATGCATAGACGCCGCCGAACGCGAAAAATGAACGATTAGGCACACAAAAATTTTCCCCCCAACATTGAAAAAGTGGCACTGAGAATTCATTTTTGCGCCGAAAATTGAAGTGTCTCGAAAGCGCCGGTACTCAGCACATATATTGCCAGGCATGCATAGACGCTGCCGAACGCGAAAAATGAACGATTAGGCACACAATTATTTTCCCCCCCACATTGAAAATGTGGCACTGAGAATTCATTTTTGCGCCGAAAATTGAAGTGTCTCGAAAGCGTCGGTACTCAGAACATATATTGCCAGGCATGCATAGACACTGCCAAACGCGAAAAATGAACGATTAGGCACACAAAAATTTTTCGCACAACATGGAAAAAGTGGCACTGAGAATACATTTTTGCGACGAAAATTGAAGTGTCTCGAAAGTGCCGGTACTCAGCACATATAGTGCCAGGCATGCATAGACGCTGCCGAACGCGGAACATGAACGATTAGGCACACGAAAATTTTTCCCCAAACATTGAAAAAGTGGCACTGAGAATTCATTTTTGCGCCGAAAATTGAAGTGTCTCGAAAGCGCCGGTACTCAGCACATATATTGCCAGGCATGCATAGACGCCGCCGAACGCGAAAAATGAACGATTAGGCACACAAAAATTTTTCCCCCAACATTGAAAAAGTGGCACTGAGAATTCATTTTTGCACCGAAAATTGAAGTGTCTCGGAAGCGCCAGTACTCAGCACATATATTGCCAGGCATGCATAGACGCTGCCGAACGCGAAAAATGAAAGATTAGGCACACAAAAATTTTCCCCACAACAATGAAAAAGTGGCACTGAGAATTCATTCTTGCGACGAAAATAAAGTGTCTCGAAAGCGCCGGTACTACGCACATATATTGCCAGGCATGCATAGACGCCGCCGAACGCGAAAAATGAACGATTAGGCAGACAAAAATTTTCCCCCCAACATTGAAAAAGTGGCACTGAGAATTCATTTTTGCGCCGATAATTGAAGTGTCTCGAAAGCGCCAGTACTCAGCACACATATTGCCAGGCATGCATAGACGCTGCCGAACGCGAAAAATGAACGATTAGGCACACAAAAATTTTTCGCACAACATTGAAAAAGTGGAACTGAGAATACATTTTTGCGACGAAAATTGAAGTGTCTCGAAAGCGTCGGTACTCAACACATATATTGCCAGCATGCATAGGCGCCGCCCAACGCGAAAAATGAGCGTTTAGGCACACAAAAACTTTCCCCCCAACATTGAAAAAGTGGCACTGAGAATTCATTTTTGCGACGAAAATTTAAGTGTCTCGAAAGCGCCGGTACTACGCACATATATTGCCAGGCATGCATAGACGCTGCCGAACGCGAAAAATGAACGATTAGGCACACAAAAATTTTTCGCACAACATTGAAAAAGTGGCACTGAAATTACATTTTTGCGACGAAAATTGAAGTGTCTCGAAAGCGTCGGTACGCAGCACATACATTGCCAGCAATGCATAGACGCCGCCCAACGCGAAAAATGAGCGATTAGGCACACAAAAATTTTCCCCACAACATTGAAAAAGTGGCACTGAGAATTCATTTTTGCGTCGAAAATTGAAGTGTCTCTAAAGCGCCGATAGTCAGCACGTATATTGCCAGGCATGCATAGACGCTGCCGAACGCGAGAAATGAAAGATTAGGCACACAAAAATTTTTCCCCCAACATTGAAAAAGTGGCACTCAGAATTCATTATTGCGCCGAAAATTGAAGTGTCTCGAAGCGCTGGTACTCAGCACATATATTGCCATGCATGGATAGACGCAGCCGAACGCGAAAAATGAAAGATTAGACACAAAAATTTTCCCCACAACATTGAAAAAGTGGCACTGAGAATCCATTTTTGCGACGAAAATTCAAGTGTCTCGAAAGCGCCGGTACTACGCACATATATTGCCAGGCATGCATAACGCCGCCGAACGCGAAAAATGAACGATTAGGCAAACGAAAATTTTCCACCCAACATTGAAAATGTGGCACTGAGAATCCATTTTTGCGCCGAAAATTGAAGTGTCTCGAAAGCGTCGGTACTCAGCACATATATTGCCAGGCCCGCATAGACACTGCCAAACGCGAAAAATTAACGATTAGGAACACAAAAATCTTTCCCCCAACATTGAAAATGTGGCACTGACAATTCATTTTTTCGCCGAAAATTTAAGTGTCTCGAAAGCGCCGGTACTACGCACATATATTCCCAGGCATGCATAGACGCTGCCGAACGCGAAAAATGAACGGTTAGGCACACGAAAATTTTCCCCACAACATTGAAAAAGTGGCACTGAGAATTCATTTTTGCGAAGAAAATTGAAGTGTCTCGAAAGCGCCGGTTCTCAGCACATATATTGCCAGGCATGCATAGACGCTGCCGAACGCGAAAAATGGAAGGTTAGGCACACAAAAATTTTCCCCACAACATTGAAAATGTGGACCGAGAATTCATTTTTGCCACGAAAATTGAAGTGTCTCGAAAGCGCCGGTACTACGCACATATATTGCCAGGCATGCATAGACGCCGCCGATCGCGAGAAATGAACGATTAGGCACACAAAAATTTTCCCTCCAACGTTGAAAAAGTGGCACTGAGAATTCATTTTTGCGTCGAAAATTGAAGTGTCTCGAAAGCGCCGGTACTCAGCACATATATTGCCAGGCATTCATAGACACCGCCGAACGCGAAAAAATGAACGATTAGGCACACGAAAATTTTCCCCACAACATTGAAAAAGTGGCACTGAGAATTCATTTTTGCGACGAAAATTGAAGTGTCTCGAAAGTGCCGGTACTCAGCACATATATTGCCAGGCATGCATAGACGCTGCCGAACGCGGAAAATGAACGATTAGGCACATAAAAACTTTCCCCCTAACATTGAAAAAGTGGCACTGAGAATTCATTTTTGCGCCGAAAATTGAAGTGTCTCGAAAGCGCCGGTATTCAGCACATATATTGCCAGGCATGCGTAGACGCCGCCGAACGCGAAAAATGGACGACTAGGCACACAAAAATTTTTCCCCTAACATTGAAAAAGTGCCACTGAGAATTCATTTTTGCGCCCAAAAATTGAAGTGTCTCGAAAGCGCCGGTACTACGCTCATATATTGCCAGCCATGCATAGACGCCGCCGAACGCGAAAAATGAACGATTAGGCACACAAAAATTTTCCCCCAACATTGAAAAAGTGGCACTGAGAATTCATTTTTGCGCCGAAAATTGAAGTGTCTCGAAAGCGCCGGTATTCAGCACATATATTGCCAGGCATGCATAGACGCCGCCGAACGCGAAAAATGAACGATTAGGCACACAATTATTTTCCCCCCAACATTGAAAAAGTGGCACTGAGAATTCATTTTTGCGCCGAAAATTTAAGTGTCTCGAAAGCGTCGGTACTCAGAACATATATTGCCAGGCATGCATAGACAATGCCAAACGCGGAAAATGAACAATTAGGCACACAAAAATTTTCCCCACAACATTGAAAAAGTGGCACTGAGAATTCATTTTTGCGACGAAAATTGAAGTGTCTCGAAAGCGCCGGTACTACGCACATATATTGCCAGGCATGCATAGACGCCGCCGAACGTGAAAAATGAACGATTAGGCACACAAAAATTTTCCCCCCAACATTGAAAAAGTGGCACTGAGAATTCATTTTTGCAACGAAAATTGAAGTGTCTCGAAAGTGCCGGTACTCAGCACATATATTGCCAGGCATGCATAGACGCTGCCGAACGCGGAAAATGAACGATTAGGCACACGAAAATTTTTCCCCAAACATTGAAAAAGTGGCACTGAGTATTCATTTTTGGGCCGAAAATTGAAGTGTCTCGAGAGCGCCGGTATTCAGCACATATATTGCCAGGCATGCATAGAAGCCGCCGAACGCGAAAAATGGACGACTAGGCACGCAAAAATTTTTCCCCCAACATTGAAAAAGTGCCACTGAGAATTCATTTTTGCGCCGAAAATTGAAGTGTCTCGAAAGCGCCGGTACTACGCTCATATATTGCCAGGCATGCATAGACGCCGCCGAACGCGAAAAATGAACGATTAGGCACACAAAAATTTTCCCCCCAACATTGAAAAAGTGGCACTGAGAATTCATTTTTGCGCCGAAAATTGAAGTGTCTCGAAAGCGCCGGTACTCAGCACATATATTGCCAGGCATGCATAGACGCCGCCGAACGCTAAAAATGAACGATTAGGCACACAAAAAGTTTCCCCCCAACATTGAAAAAGTGGCACTGAGAATTCATTTTTGCGCCAAAAATTGAAGTGTCTCGGAAGCGCCAGTACTAAGCACATATATTGCCAGGCATGCATAGACGCTGCCGAACGCGAAAAATGAAAGATTAGGCACACAAAAATTTTCCCCACAACAATGAAAATGTGGCACTGAGAATTCATTCTTGCGACGAAAACTAAAGTGTCTCGAAAGCGCCGGTACTACGCACATATATTGCCAGGCATGCATAGACGCCGCCGAACGCGAAAAATGAACGATTAGGCACACAAAAATTTTCCCCCCAACATTGAAAAAGTGGCACTGAGAATTCATTTTTGCGCCGAAAATTGAAGTGTCTCGAAAGCGCCGGTACTCAGCACATATATTGCCAGGCATGCATAGACGCCGCCGAACGCGAAAAATGAAAGATTAGGCACACAAAAATTTTCCCCACAACAATGAAAAAGTGGCACTGAGAATTCATTCTTGCGACGAAAATTAAAGTGTCTCGAAAGTGCCGGTACTACGCACATATATTGCCAGGCATGCATAGACGCCGCCGAACGCGAAAAATGAACGATTAGGCACACAAAAATTATCCCCCCAACATTGAAAAAGTGGCACTGAATTCATTTTTGCGACGAAAATTGAAGTGTCTCGAAAGCGCCGGTACTACGCACACATATTGCCAGGCATGCATAGACGCCGCCGAATGTGAAAAATGAACGATTAGGCACACAAAAATTTTCCCCCCAACATTGAAAAAGTTGCACTGAGAATTCATTTTTGCAACGAAAATTGAAGTGTCTCGAAAGTGCCGGTACTCAGCACATATATTGCCAGGCATGCATAGACGCTGCCGAACGCGGAAAATGAACGATTAGGCACACGAAAATTTTTCCCCAAACATTGAAAAAGTGGCACTGAGAATTCATTTTTGCGCCGATAATTGACGTGTCTCGAGAGCGCCGGTATTCAGCACATATATTGCCAGGCATGCATAGACGCCGCCGAACGCGAAAAATGGACGACTAGGCACACAAACATTTTTCCCCCATCATTGAAAAAGTGCCACTGAGAATTCATTTTTGCGCCGAAAATTGAAGTGTCTCGAAAGCGCCGGTACTACGCTCATATATTGCCAGGCATGCATAGACGCCGCCGAACGCGAAAAATGAACGATTAGGCACACAAAAATTTTCCCTCCAACATTGAAAAAGTGGCACTGAGAATTCATTTTTGCGCCGAAAATTGAAGTGTCTCGAAAGCGCCGGTACTCAGCACATATATTGCCAGGCATGCATAGACGCCGCCGAACGCGAAAAATGAATGATTAGGCACACAAAAAGTTTCCCCCCAACATTGAAAAAGTGGCACTGAGAATTCATTTTTGCGCCGAAAATTGAAGTGTCTCGGAAGCGCCAGTACTAAGCACATATATTGCCAGGCATGCATAGACGCTGCCGAACGCGAAAAATGAAAGATTAGGCACACAAAAATTTTCCCCACAACAATGAAAAAGTGGCACTGAGAATTCGTTTTTGCGCCGAAAATTGAAGTGTCTCGAAAGCGCCGGTACTCAGCACATATATTGCCAGGCATGCATAGACGCCGCCGAACGCTAAAAATGAACGATTAGGCACACAAAAAGTTTCCCCCCAACATTGAAAAAGTGGCACTGAGAATTCATTTTTGCGCCAAAAATTGAAGTGTCTCGGAAGCGCCAGTACTAAGCACATATATTGCCAGGCATGCATAGACGCTGCCGAACGCGAAAAATGAAAGATTAGGCACACAAAAATTTTCCCCACAACAATGAAAAAGTGGCACTGAGAATTCATTCTTGCGACGAAAATTAAAGTGTCTCGAAAGCGCCGGTACTACGCACATATATTGCCAGGCATGCATAGACGCCGCCGAACGCGAAAGATGAACGATTAGGCACACAAAAATTTTCCCCCCAACATTGAAAAAGTGGCACTGAGAATTCATTTTTGCGCCGAAAATTGAAGTGTCTCGAAAGCGCCGGTACTCAGCACATATATTGCCAGGCATGCATAGACGCCGCCGAACGCGAAAAATGAAAGATTAGGCACACAAAAATTTTCCCCACAACAATGAAAAAGTGGCACTGAGAATTCATTCTTGCGACGAAAATTAAAGTGTCTCGAAAGCGTCGGTACTCAGCACATATATTGCCAGGCATACATAGACGCTGCCGAACGCGGAAAATGAACGATTAGGCACACGAAAATTTTTCCCCAAACATTGAAAAAGTGGCACTGAGAATTCATTTTTGCGCCGAAAATTGAAGTGTCTCGAGAGCGCCGGTATTCAGCACATATATTGCCAGGCATGCATAGACACCGCCGAACGAGAAAAATGGACGACTAGGCACACAAAAATTTTTCCCCCAACATTGAAAAAGTGCCACGGAGAATTCATTTTTGCGCCGAAAATTGAAGTGTCTCGAAAGCGCCGGTACTACGCTCATATATTGCCAGGCATGCATAGACGCCGCCGAAAGCGAAAAATGAACGATTAGGCACACAAAAATTTTCCCCCCAACATTGAAAAAGTGGTACTGAGAATTCATTTTTGCGCCGAAAATTGAAGTGTCTCGAAATCGCCGGTACTCAGCACATATATTGCCAGGCACTCATAGACGCCGCCGAACGCGAAAAATGAACGATTAGGCACACAAAAAGTTTCCCCCCAACATTGAAAAAGTGGCACTGAGAATTCATTTTTGCGACCAAAATTGAAGTGTCTCGGAAGCGCCAGTACTAAGCACATATATTGCCAGGCATGCATAGACGCTGCCGAACGCGAAAAATGAAAGATTAGGCACACAAAAATTCTGCCCACAACAATGACCAAGTGGCACTGAGAATTCATTCTTGCGACGAAAATTAAAGTGTCTCGAAAGCGCCGGTACCACGCACATATATTGCCAGGCATGCATAGACGCCGCCGAACGCGAAAAATGAACGATTAGGCACACAAAAATTTTCCCCCCAACATTGAAAAAGTGGCACTGAGAATTCATTTTTGCGCCGAAAATTGAAGTGTCTCGAAAGCGCCGGCACTCAGCACATATATTGCCAGGCATGCATAGACGCCGCCGAACGCGAAAAATGAACGATTAGGCACACAAAAATTTTCCCCCCAACATTGAAAAAGTGGCACTGAGAATTCATTATTGCGCCGAAAATTGAAGTGTCTCGAAGTGCCGGTACTCAGCACATATATTTCCATGCATGGATAGACGCAGCTGAACGCGAAAAATGAAAGATTAGACACAAAAATTTTCCCCACAACATTGAAAAAGTGGCACTGAGAATCCATTTTTGCGACGAAAATTCAAGTGTCTCGAAAGCGCCGGTACTACGCACATATATTGCCAGGCATGCATAGACGCTGCCGAACGCGAAAATTGAACGATTAGGCACACAAAAATTTTCCACCCAACATTGAAAATGTGGCACTGAGAATTCATTTTTGCGCCGAAAATTGAAGTGTCTCGAAAGCGCCGGTACTCAGCACATATATTGCCAGGCATGCATAGACGCCGCCGAACGCGAAAAATGAATGATTAGGCACACAAAAAGTTTCCCCCCAACATTGAAAAAGTGGCACTGAGAATTCATTTTTGCGCCGAAAATTGAAGTGTCTCGGAAGCGCCAGTACTAAGCACATATATTGCCAGGCATGCATAGACGCTGCCGAACGCGAAAAATGAAAGATTAGGCACACAAAAATTTTCCCCACAACAATGAAAAAGTGGCACTGAGAATTCGTTTTTGCGCCGAAAATTGAAGTGTCTCGAAAGCGCCGGTACTCAGCACATATATTGCCAGGCATGCATAGACGCCGCCGAACGCTAAAAATGAACGATTAGGCACACAAAAAGTTTCCCCCCAACATTGAAAAAGTGGCACTGAGAATTCATTTTTGCGACCAAAATTGAAGTGTCTCGGAAGCGCCAGTACTAAGCACATATATTGCCAGGCATGCATAGACGCTGCCGAACGCGAAAAATGAAAGATTAGGCACACAAAAATTCTGCCCACAACAATGACCAAGTGGCACTGAGAATTCATTCTTGCGACGAAAATTAAAGTGTCTCGAAAGCGCCGGTACCACGCACATATATTGCCAGGCATGCATAGACGCCGCCGAACGCGAAAAATGAACGATTAGGCACACAAAAATTTTCCCCCCAACATTGAAAAAGTGGCACTGAGAATTCATTTTTGCGCCGAAAATTGAAGTGTCTCGAAAGCGCCGGCACTCAGCACATATATTGCCAGGCATGCATAGACGCCGCCGAACGCGAAAAATGAACGATTAGGCACACAAAAATTTTCCCCCCAACATTGAAAAAGTGGCACTGAGAATTCATTATTGCGCCGAAAATTGAAGTGTCTCGAAGTGCCGGTACTCAGCACATATATTTCCATGCATGGATAGACGCAGCTGAACGCGAAAAATGAAAGATTAGACACAAAAATTTTCCCCACAACATTGAAAAAGTGGCACTGAGAATCCATTTTTGCGACGAAAATTCAAGTGTCTCGAAAGCGCCGGTACTACGCACATATATTGCCAGGCATGCATAGACGCTGCCGAACGCGAAAATTGAACGATTAGGCACACAAAAATTTTCCACCCAACATTGAAAATGTGGCACTGAGAATTCATTTTTGCGCCGAAAATTGAAGTGTCTCGAAAGCGCCGGTACTCAGCACATATATTGCCAGGCATGCATAGACGCCGCCGAACGCGAAAAATGAATGATTAGGCACACAAAAAGTTTCCCCCCAACATTGAAAAAGTGGCACTGAGAATTCATTTTTGCGCCGAAAATTGAAGTGTCTCGGAAGCGCCAGTACTAAGCACATATATTGCCAGGCATGCATAGACGCTGCCGAACGCGAAAAATGAAAGATTAGGCACACAAAAATTTTCCCCACAACAATGAAAAAGTGGCACTGAGAATTCGTTTTTGCGCCGAAAATTGAAGTGTCTCGAAAGCGCCGGTACTCAGCACATATATTGCCAGGCATGCATAGACGCCGCCGAACGCTAAAAATGAACGATTAGGCACACAAAAAGTTTCCCCCCAACATTGAAAAAGTGGCACTGAGAATTCATTTTTGCGCCAAAAATTGAAATGTCTCGGAAGCGCCAGTACTAAGCACATATATTGCCAGGCATGCATAGACGCTGCCGAACGCGAAAAATGAAAGATTAGGCACACAAAAATTTTCCCCACAACAATGAAAAAGTGGCACTGAGAATTCATTCTTGCGACGAAAATTAAAGTGTCTCGAAAGCGCCGGTACTACGCACATATATTGCCAGGCATGCATAGACGCCGCCGAACGCGAAAGATGAACGATTAGGCACACAAAAATTTTCCCCCCAACATTGAAAAAGTGGCACTGAGAATTCATTTTTGCGCCGAAAATTGAAGTGTCTCGAAAGCGCCGGTACTCAGCACATATATTGCCAGGCATGCATAGACGCTGCCGAACGCGAAAAATGAAAGATTAGGCACACAAAAATTTTCCCCACAACAATGAAAAAGTGGCACTGAGAATTCATTCTTGCGACGAAAATTAAAATGTCTCGAAAGCGTCGGTACTCAGCACATATATTGCCAGGCATGCATAGACGCTGCCGAACGCGGAAAATGAACGATTAGGCACACGAAAATTTTTCCCCAAACATTGAAAAAGTGGCACTGAGAATTCATTTTTGCGCCGAAAATTGAAGTGTCTCGAGAGCGCCGGTATTCAGCACATATATTGCCAGGCATGCATAGACACCGCCGAACGCGAAAAATGGACGACTAGGCACACAAAAATTTTTCCCCCAACATTGAAAAAGTGCCACGGAGAATTCATTTTTGCGCCGAAAATTGAAGTGTCTCGAAAGCGCCGGTACTACGCTCATATATTGCCAGGCATGCATAGACGCCGCCGAAAGCGAAAAATGAACGATTAGGCACACAAAAATTTCCCCCCCAACATTGAAAAAGTGGTACTGAGAATTCATTTTTGCGCCGAAAATTGAAGTGTCTCGAAATCGCCGGTACTCAGCACATATATTGCCAGGCACTCATAGACGCCGCCGAACGCGAAAAATGAACGATTAGGCACACAAAAAGTTTCCCCCCAACATTGAAAAAGTGGCACTGAGAATTCATTTTTGCGACCAAAATTGAAGTGTCTCGGAAGCGCCAGTACTAAGCACATATATTGCCAGGCATGCATAGACGCTGCCGAACGCGAAAATTGAACGATTAGGCACACAAAAATTTTCCACCCAACATTGAAAATGTGGCACTGAGAATTCATTTTTGCGCCGAAAATTGAAGTGTCTCGAAAGCGTCGGTACTCAGCACATATATTGCCAGGCATGCGTAGACGCTGCCGAACGCGGAAAATGAACGATTAGGCACACGAAAATTTTTCCCCAAACATTGAAAAAGTGGCACTGAGAATTCATTTTTGCGCCGAAAATTGAAGTGTCTCGAGAGCGCCGGTATTCAGCACATATATTGCCAGGCATGCATAGACGCCGCCGAACGCGAAAAATGGACGACTAGGCACACAAAAATTTTTCCCCCAACATTGAAAAAGTGCCAGTGAGAATTCATTTTTGCGCCGAAAATTGAAGTGTCTCGAAAGCGCCGGTACTACGCTCATATATTGCCAGGCATGCATAGACGCCGCCGAACACGAAAAATGAACGATTAGGCACACAAAAATTTCCCCCAACATTGAACAAGTGGTACTGAGAATCCATTTTTGCGACGAAAATTGAAGTGTCTCGAAAGCGCCGGTACTCAGCACATATATTGCCAGGCATGCATAGACGCCGCCGAACGCAAAAAATGAACGATTAGGCACACAAAAATTTTCCCCCCAACATTGAAAAAGTGGCACTGAGAATTCATTTTTGCGCCGAAAATTAAAGTGCCTCGAAAGCGCCGGTACTACGCACATATATTGCCAGGCATGCATAGACGCCGCCGAACGCGAAAAATGAACTTTTAGGCACACAAAAATTTTCCCCCCAACATTGAAAAAGTGGCACTCAGAATACGTTATTGCGCCGAAAATCTAAGTGTCTCGAAGCGCCAGTACTCAGCACATATATTGCCATGCATGGATAGACGCAGCCGAACGCGAAAAATGAAAGATTAGACACAAAAATGTTCCCCACAACCTTGAAAAAGTGGCACTGAGAATCCATTTTTGCGACGAAAATTCAAGTGTCTCAAAAGCGCCGGTACTACGCACATATATTGCCAGGCATGCATAGACGCCGCCGAACGCGAAAAATGAACGATTAGGCACACAAAAAGTTTCCCCCCAACATTGAAAAAGTGGCACTGAGAATTCATTTTTGCGACCAAAATTGAAGTGTCTCGGAAGCGCCAGTACTAAGCACATATATTGCCAGGCATGCATAGACGCTGCCGAACGCGAAAATTGAACGATTAGGCACACAAAAATTTTCCACCCAACATTGAAAATGTGGCACTGAGAATTCATTTTTGCGCCGAAAATTGAAGTGTCTCGAAAGCGTCGGTACTCAGCACATATATTGCCAGGCATGCGTAGACGCTGCCGAACGCGGAAAATGAACGATTAGGCACACGAAAATTTTTCCCCAAACATTGAAAAAGTGGCACTGAGAATTCATTTTTGCGCCGAAAATTGAAGTGTCTCGAGAGCGCCGGTATTCAGCACATATATTGCCAGGCATGCATAGACGCCGCCGAACGCGAAAAATGGACGACTAGGCACACAAAAATTTTCCCCCCAACATTGAAAAAGTGGTACTGAGAATTCATTTTTGCGCCGAAAATTGAAGTGTCTCGAAATCGCCGGTACTCAGCACATATATTGCCAGGCACTCATAGACGCCGCCGAACGCGAAAAATGAACGATTAGGCACACAAAAAGTTTCCCCCCAACATTGAAAAAGTGGCACTGAGAATTCATTTTTGCGACCAAAATTGAAGTGTCTCGGAAGCGCCAGTACTAAGCACATATATTGCCAGGCATGCATAGACGCTGCCGAACGCGAAAATGAAAGATTAGGCACACAAAATTTTCCCCACAACAATGACAAAGTGGCACTGAGAATTCATTCTTGCGACGAAAATTAAAGTGTCTCGAAAGCGCCGGTACCACGCACATATATTGCCAGGCATGCATAGACGCCGCCGAACGCGAAAAATGAACGATTAGGCACACAAAAATTTTCCCCCCAACATTTAAA